>NW_027362763.1:688706555-689330305 GCF_046119375.1 Phyllobates terribilis | reverse complement strand
TATTTCAAGTGTTTATTTCTGTTAATGTTGATGATTATGGCTTACAGCCAATGAAAACACAAAAGTCATTATCTCAGTAAATTAGAATAATTAACAAAAAACACCTGCAAAGGCTTCCTAAGCGTTTAAAAAGGTCCCTTAGTCTGTTTCAGTAGGCTCCACAATCATGGGGAAGACTGCTGACTTGACAGATGTCCAGAAGGCAGTCATTGACTCCACAAGGTCCCAGAGTCTGGAGGAAGAGTGGAGAGGCCACAATCCAAGCCGCTGGAGGTCTAGTGTGAAGTTTCCACAATCAGTGATGGTTTGGGGGGCCGTGTCATCTGCTGGTGTAGGGCCACTGTGTTTTATCAAGACCAAAGTCAGCGCAGCCGTCTACCAGGACATTTTAGAGCCCTTCATGCTTCCCTCTGCCAACAAGCTTTTTGGAGATGGAAATGTCATTCTCCAGCAGGACCTGGCCCCTGTCCACACGGCCAAAAGTACCAATACCTGGTTTACACACAACAGTATCACTGTGCTTGATTGGCCAGAAAACTCGCCTGACCTTAACTCCATAGAGAATCTATTATAGAGAATCTATGGGGTATTGTCAAGAGGAAGATGAGACACCAGACCCAACAATGCAGACGAGCTGAAGGCGGCTATCAAAGCAACCTGGGCTTCCATAACACCTCAGCAGAGCCACAGGCTGATCGCCTCCATGCCACATTGCCGCATTGATGCAGTAATTGATGCAAAAGGAGCCCGGACCAAGTATTGAGGGCATTTACTGAACATACATTTCAGTAGGACAACAGTAGGATTTTAAAATAATTTTTCAATTAACTTTTTGATGATATTCTAATTTAGTGAGATAATGACTTTTGTGTTTTCATTGGCTGTAAGCCATAATCATCAACATTATCAGAAATAAACACTTGAAATAGATCACTCTGTAATGACTCTATATAATATAGGAGTTTCACTTTTTGTATTGAAGAACTGAAATAAATTAACTTTTTGATGATATTCTAATTTTGAGAGATGCACCTGATAGATGACGTTGTCTCTGGAGTCGTTCTCTTTCTTTTCTTCATCTTGTCCAGACTCCATGATGACTTTTCTCATCCACAGCCGTCTCTGCAGACTTCCATCTTCTCCGCTCTTCTGCAGCACATCCCCACACGATGCTCTTAAAGATAGCAGTGTTATTATAATGCTCCAGAATACAAATATCTGCCCTACACTGATCCCCTGAATAAATAATTGCCCCTCATTATATTCCCCGCACAAAATATGACCCTCACATTGTCCCTCTTAAGTTATATGCTCTCCACACTGCCCTCTCCTTTCCATACTAGACCCCGTCTTCACAGTGTCCCCCTCTATAGGGCCCAGTCTCTATACTGTGCCCCCTCACCACACTCCCCCTCCTTGACATACTGTCCCCTCCTGGCTGTGCCTTTCCACTGTCCCCCCATGCTACCTACCCCCTCATACACACTATACAGTCTCTATTCTGTGCCGACTCACACTTTTCTCCCCCCTTACTGTCTCATCTCACTATTCTCCTCAAACGTTTCCCCTTCTCTCCTTGTACATTTACCCTCTCACTTTCTATACTGCCTCCTCACACATCCCCCAACTCACCATACTGTCTGTACCTACTGTGTCTCCTTGCTCCCCAAGCTTGTGTCCTCAAATCTTCCCCCCGTTATGTAATATCTCCCCCAGCCCCATTACACTAAATCTCCCCCACAGTAAATACTCCCCCCACACACACAGTAAATACCCCCCCACACAGAAAATCTCCCTCACATCCACCCGTTATATGTAATCTTCGGTGTCTTCAGCTCCAAAGTGGAGCACTTACCACCGATGCTCTTTACGCTTCTGAGCGCCAGCGAGAGACATCAGCAGCGTGAACATATGACCTGATCACGCTGCTGACATCGCTCTGACCCAGCAGTCAGAACTTCAATCACTGGGAGCGGGCGCGCTGCAGCTTCTGTGAGCTGGCTGTCAGCTTGACAGCCAACTCGGAAAGCTGCTGACTCCCAGTCCGGGGGGCAGCGGAATACAGCCGCTGGGGAGACACTTCGGACCAACACATTAGGCGGCCCGACAGCGCCCCCCCCTAGATTCCCCCTATAGTCCAATGGGACCAACATAGTGCACCATGCAGTATAATGGTCCCACATAGATAAATAAAATAGGTTTAAGTCCTGTACATATATAATTTCACAAGCCCCCTTCATATAATAAACTGGCACCCTTTAGTGACTTTCATGTGGCCTTGCTTACACAAATAAATGAAAAAAAATTGGGATCCCCCTTATTCTTGATAACTGGCAAAGCAGACAGCTATAAGCTGATAATATCAGGCTGAGAAGGTCCCTGGTTATTAGGCTTTTCCCTGCCTAAAAATACCAGCCCGCAGCCACCCCACAATTGGTGCATCACATTAGATGCTTCAATTCTGGCACTTTGCCCGGCTCTTCCCGATTACCCTGGTGAACAGTAATGTAGATAAAAGGGATTTCAGGACAATAAGTTTCATAGTAAATGAAGACGACAATGTTTTATATCCTAAAAAAGACCAAGAAAAAGTCAGTATGTCTTTAAAAAATCTAGATAAAAATGAAATTAAAGTTTATTAGATCAACATATACCCCATATTAAAACAGAGGCCATGCTAAATAGCTTTGCCAAAACAGAAAAATATATTTTTCTACACAATTACATAGATTGAGGTTAACAGAATGAGCTCCAATGAGGGTTAGTAATCGAGAGGCATCTATCAGACACCTCCATTACTAGCCCAGTAATGAAAAATAAACCACACAGGCACAAAAATACTATTTATTTGAAAAATCACTCCCCAACACTTTTTCACTGGTTCACCAATTTATTTTTGAAAAAAACTAATCCATACAGGTCCGCTGTAGTCCACAAATGGAAACCTAAAAAGCAAAGAGAGCAATAAAGACAAGATACTGTCCATCATTCACCAATTTATTAACAAACAAAAAGTTCCCATGCAGGTCCGACGTCCATGGAGTTCCCACAACAATCTCCAAATCCGACTTCCAAAGACTAATGAGCCTCGGACAGAGAACAACACTCCATAGGCTGTAGCAGCCTCTCGGGGTCCTGCTGCGCTCCGCGAGACCCGGCGGCTCTGGACAGAGGTGACGTCAGTAACTACACCGCTCATCAGTCGCCAAGTCACGCTGCCCTCTGTATAGTGGCCGCACATAGTGCTCCACAATGTAATGTGCTCCATAGTATAATGGCCCCATATAGTACCCCACACTATTTTTTGCCCCACACGGTTTTTGCGCCCTCATATGTTAATTTGTTCCTGGGCCTGTGGGAGAAGGAGATTTTTTTTGTTTAATCAACTCAGTACAAGAGATTGAGAGTGTTTTACCACGGTCGAGATTCATCAATGACATTCTGTTGATCTCGGAAGTCAATGAGATTGATCTTAAAAGATTCATAGGAGATCTAAATAATGATAAAATTAGGGGGATGTGTTGACATGGAGAGGAAAATGCTGGCTTGTTGTCTCTATTGGGTATTGATGACTGATTGACGAAAAAAGGTCCACTGTAACCAACCACGTCCTCCTCCATGTGGATGTTATTTACTTAAACAGATCTCTCGTGACCCTTAAAAAGGAGGGTAAAGTCTCTACTAAGGGTTTCAAATGAAAGTCCAAAAATTTACACACCAACTCACAGAAATTTCTTTCCCGATATAATTGGACGGCCTGGTGGACTTTTTTGCTTTTGTGGACCTTTGGCCCATTTATTGGTTATTTATTTCATTTCTGCCATCCTGCTACAGTAGTGTTCAAAATAATAGCAGTGTGTTCAAAAGCATGAATTAAGCACAAAATCTTGATACTAGGTTTTATTTCCATGCATTGGGAACATTGCACACTGTTTTCTAATTCAACACATGAAGAGAAATGTATATAATTTTTAACTACTTTACAAAAAATAACAAAAAATGAACATTGGGCTATTCTAAAAGATATCAGTGTCTGCATTTGTCTTATAAACTCTCAATATGTACTCTCTCTCTTTTTCTTTTTTTAGTATGTAGCATTCCTGTGAATCATTAACCTTAGATTTAGTTGTATACCCACAGTATATTAGAACTGCTTCACATCTATGTTGCATAGAGTCAACCAACTTCTGGCACCTGTCAACTGTTATTCCAGCCCAGCATTCTTTGACTACATCCCACAATTTTTTGGCATTTGTTGGCTTTGCCTCAGAAATGACATTTTTGATGACACCCCACACCTCTGGGTGCCGATTCCCCATCGCCGGGGCTCTCAGCGTCCTGCTCCAGGGTCCGGCTGCTCCCGGCTTCAGGACCGCCCGGCGTCAAAACCGGAAGTTTGGAGATGACGACTTCCGGTGGCGGTCGCGCGGGAAATTCAAATCTCGGTTCGACCAGACGCCAGGGAGCATGAGAAAATGACAGGACGACCAGGGAAGGGGGTCTGGGGAGCATCAAAGGCAGGCTTACAGCTTGGACACCCCTCACAGTAAAATGGCAGATATGTTTCACCCTGATACCCTCCCTGGATCGCCCCACAGTCATGTAAGTGTACCATTACCTTTTTTTATATGGTTAATGGAGCTTGCTCTTATCAGGCACCCAATATTTTTTATAGGATATCTCTGGGCAATTACCACCTCCTTCTGAGAAAAAGAAGGATACAGGGAAAAAGGCCACAGTAAAATCCAAGAGATGCCTGGATTGTAACATCAGACTTCCCGACTGATACAAAACGTCTATGTGCTGAATGTAGAGCCTCCATGCTAAAGGAGGAGCACGGGGCTTTATTAAATGAGATGCATAGTATAATCAAAGAAGAAGTTCAGGCTTCTATTACGTCTCTGCAGCCCCCAGGTTCAGGAGTCCATGATGTCCAGGGACCCAAAAGACCCAGAGAAGATATAGCACCATCTTCTGAGGGTGAAATCGACCCATCCAGCGACTCTGACAACAGTGAGACCATTAGTTCACCTCAGGGCGGGGAATGAAAAAAATATATGTTCCACTCAGATGGTATGGATATTCTTCTACGAGCAGTCCGAAACATGATGCAAGTAGAGGAAACGGAGAAGAGCAGTAACATTCAGAATGAGATGTTTGGTGGTCTTAGAACCCAGAGATCCATGGTTTTCCCTGTTAATGCTCATGTGAAGGACATGATACTAGAGGAATGGGAGGATGCGGAGAAGAGACTCTCTATACCACGAGACTTCTGCGCCCGACTATCTTTTGACCCAGAGGACACCAATGTGTGGGACACTATTCATAAAATTGACGTCCCAGTGGCTAAGGTGGTCAAGAAAACCTCTATCCCCTTTGAGGACTCGTCAGGACTTAAAGATCCTATGGCTAGGAAAGCAGATGGACTTTTGAAAAAAGCCTGGGAAGCTTCGGTGGCAATTATTAAATCTAATGTCGCTGCTACATCTATTGCCAGATCCATGAGAGTCTGGCTAGAAGAGCTAGAGAGTCACCTACGGGATGGCACCCCAAGGGAATCTCTCCTTCAATCATTGCCCCTATTAAAAATGGCAACGAATTTTATGGCCGACACTTCGGCGGAATCGGTCAGATTTGAGGCCAGAAATAATGCGCTTTCCAACTCAGCCCGTAGAGCTGTTTGGTTAAAAACATGGTCTGGAGATACAGCTTCTAAGAACAAACTGTGCTCCATTCCATTTTCAGGGCTCAGAGTATTCGGACCTGTACTAGATGACATTCTAGAAAAAGCGTCCGATAAAAAGAAGGGCTTCCCTGAGGAGAAAAAGAAGGAGCAGCCCTTTCGCAAACCTTTCCCCTCCCGTAAATATAACACTAAGAAAAAAGGGGGTTCCACAAGCTGGACTTTTAATAAGAAATACCAGCCCAGTACTAGCTCCTGTCCAAAACGACAATGACTATGTCAGAGTATGGGGGCGATTAAAGTTTTTCAAAAACAGTTGGCATCGGGTCACTCAAAATCCCTGGATACTAACAACTATAGCGCAGGGTTACAGGATAGAGTTTTCTCAAAATCCCCCTCAAAAATTCCACCTGACAAAGGGTTCCCCTACCTCTCTTTTCCGTCTACGGGCAGACATAGAGAAGCTGCTACATCAGAGGGTTATTGTGCCAGTTCCAGAACACGAACATCGGGGCCATTACTCCTCTCTGTTTTCAATAAAGAAACCGTCAGGGGAGTTTCGTACAATTATCAACCTGAAACCCCTAAACCGATGGGTCCGCTTCAAAAAATTCCGCATGGAATCAGTAAGATCAGCCATTCCTCTAATAGACGCAGATGCGGTAATGTGCACCCTGGACCTCAGGGATGCATACTACCACCTGCCAATACATTCCTCAAGTCAGCAATATCTGAGGTTTGCACTACCATCAGGCAGTCAGATTCTACACTACCAGTTCCGATGTCTTCCCTTTGGCCTGTCATCTGCTGCCAGAATCTTTACGAAGATCATGGCAGATGTGGTGGCCTATATCCGACTTAGGGATATTACCATCATTCCGTACTTGGACAACTTCCTGTTGGTGGCAGGATCTCCTCTAGGTATGACGCAACATCTGGAATTTGTGCTACAGACATTAACCAGCCTGGGTTTGATTGTGAACAAAGAAAAATCCAATCTTGTCCCAAGTACTTCACACATCTTCCTGGGAGTCCATCTTGACTCCCGAGTGCGAATGTCTTATCTCCCGGAAGACAAGATGCTCTCAATTCCACAAAGGATTCGTTCTTTTGCAAGAGAGAAGAAACCTTCAATCCGAAAGGCAATGAGTATTTTGGGAATCATGACGTCATGCATCACCTGCGTCAGATGGAGCCAGTTCCATTCCAGGCCTCTACAGAAATGCATCCTGGAAGAGACAGACGGACATCAGAATTACCTAGACAGGAAGATGTCTTTGTCCAGAGAAGTCCAGGACTCTCTACACTGGTGGCTCGACCAGAAGAATCTATAGAAGGGAGTGTAGTGGATTCTGGAACCTTGTCTTTTAGTGACCACGGATGCAAGTCTCTCAGGATGGGGAGCTCGAGTGGGAGATTCTTATCTCCAAGGAACATGGTCCACAGAGATTCAGACCTGATCATCGAATTTTCGGGAACTACAGGCAATCTGGGAAGGCCTACAGAGAAGCCAGGCGGTCTTAAGAGACAGACATGTAAAAATTTTGTCAGACAACATCACGGCAGTCTCTTTCATCAGACATCGGGGCGGACCAAGACATCCACTTCTCCAGTCCCTGGCCAACAGGATATTCTTAGGTATAGAGAAGATAGTGAGCTCCATTTCAGCAGTTCACCTTTGGGGATCCGACAATCAGGAGGCAGATTACCTCAGCAGGCGTCAGATGAAGGCTTCAGAATGGGAACTGAAGGAAAAGGTGTTCCAGCGACTAACTCGCAGATGGGGTCAGCCGCACCTAGACTTTTTTGCATACAGAACGAATGCAAAGACGACATCTTTCTTCTCTCTCGACCCAGGAGATCATCCTCTGGCAGTGGATGCTCTCTCACAATATTTTGGAGAGGGCCTAACATATGTCTTCCCACCTGCTCCTCTAATTCCCAGAATGCTGTGAAAAATTCAGGAAGATCGTGCAACAGTCATAGCAATTGTCCCGTTCTGGCCAAGGAGGAGTGGGTTCTCCCTTCTACGTCAATAAGCGTTGGAAGACCCAATCATTTTACCATTTCAGGAAGATCTTCTGACGCAAGGTCCACTGTTGCATCGGAATCTTCAACAACTCTAGCTCTCAGCTTGGCTTCTGAAGGGGACATGCTGAAGAACAAGGGCTTATCCGCCAGAGTGATCCAGACTATGCAGGCTAGTAGAAAACCTGTAACCCAGGCCATATATAAAAAAGTCTGGAGGACTTTTTGGCATTTCCACAGGACAGTAGACACCTCTCAGCCAGACATAAACCAAAATACTCTGTTCTGGAGAAAGAAATTGCAATACGGGAGAGAGGAGAAACCTTTACTCCTGAAATGAATGATAATAAAATCTGTAAGTAAGTATTCGCCAAACAGACACATATAAGGGAAATTGGAAAAATTATTCTTTATTGAAGAAAATGTATAAATATCATATAAATAACAATCAAATTAAGTAATAAAATACAAGATGAGGACAAAAGGGGAGGGGGAGAGAGGATAGCTAGAGAGTAGTATAATGAGATGACTGGTATAGCAAAGAGACTAACACCCCAAAAAAAAGCATTCAGAATATGACAGATGTAAGTATACTGCACATCTGTCATATTCTGAATGCTTTTTTTTGGGGTGTTAGTCTCTTTGCTATACCAGTCATCTCATTATACTACTCTCTAGCTATCCTCTCTCCCCCTCCCCTTTTGTCCTCATCTTGTATTTTATTACTTAATTTGATTGTTATTTATATGATATTCATACATTTTCTTCAATAAAGAATAATTTTTCCAATTTCCCTTATATGTGTCTGTTTGGCGAATACTTACTTATAGATTTTATTATCATTCATTTCGGGAGTAAAGGTTTCTCCTCTCTCCCGTATTGCAATTTCTTTCTCCAGAACAGAGTCTTTTGGTTTTTGTCTTGATTATAGGGATTTGCGGACCATGTATTATATGGTAGGCATATAGGTTTTCTACCTCTCAGCCAGACATCCCTGCGATCCTTGATTTCTTGCAGGCGGGATTTGACGCAGGTCTTAGACCGAGTACCTTGAAGGTGACTACCTCTTGAAGCTCCTCAAGAGAATGCCAAGAGTGTGCAAAGCAGTCATCAAAGCAAAAGGTGGCTACTTTGAAGAACCTAGAATATAAGACATATTTTCAGTTGTTTCACACTTTTTTGTTAAGTATATAATTCCACATGTGATAATTCATAGTTTTGATGCCTTCAGTGTGAATGTACAATTTTCAAAGTCATGAAAATACAGAAAAATCTTTAAATGAGAAGGTGTGTCCAAACTTTTGGTCTGTACTGTACATGCATGACTTTATATCCTGACTGGATATATTGCACTGTAATTATTTTGATTTATTTCTTTTTTCCTTTCTGTAGTACACAGATGAAGGTCCATAGTGATCGAAACGTCTGTTTGTTTTTTGTACTCTTTTCATTAAAATAAATTTATGAATTCTTATATGAGTCATATGAGTGCCAAGTTTATATATCCATAAATTCGGGTTTGGCCCTTACTTGAGCACCAACCTTTCCAGGAGTGCGGTAGTTTTGGCTACAAAACTGGGCACTTAACCATGTAACCCTGATTACAGCTATGGCGGCGGACCCTAATAGTGGATATAGGGGAACCTCAGCAGATAACTGCGCTGTTACTGAAAATAATCTCTATACAAAGACCAACACTGATATTACCGCCATATAGTGGTAGATACCAGTCCTGCAGAACATATAAAAGATTACAGTACAGTTATTGATGGTGACTTACAACTGATGTTCTTTCTGGTGGAGTTATTAACTTTTCCCGTCTTTTCCATCTGGCCCAGACCGATATGGCAACTTTTTCCAGCCAGGACTCGATTACAAAAAAGACACAAATGAGTTCTCACATTTCAGGCACCATTATCCCCAATCTGCACAAACGCCATATCCTGCTGATACCCCAATACTGAGCTGCTGCTGTCATTTGTGTCCCTATTACTACACCTAGTGTTTGCCCTCATATTTCCTCCTACTGGAGCCCTAGATTCCCCTTTCATTGCATTCGTAAAGTATATGGCCCTACTGTACCCCACCCCTCAACTGCCCCAGAAAAGTATAGTGACCCCCAACACAGTATGATCCCCCAATTGTGACCCCCACACAGCCCTCCATGCAGTATAATGGGCCTACATACAATATAATGGCCCCCACCTCTCCACACTGTATAATAGCCCCCACACAGCATGATGGACCCCATACAAACCTTCACACTGTATAATTGCTTGCATATACAGTAGTTTAAAGGCCCTCGCATAGTCCTCCAAACAGTATAATGCAGCCCCATATAGTATAACGCACCCCAATAGCACATACAGTATAATGCATACTGTGACGATACAGCCTAAAATCTTAATAAGCCAGACATTTAGATTTTTTAATCCAAGAGAAATACTCTATTATCTTTGTATATTTGTGTCTGGTCAATAAGAACAGACCAGTATTTGTATAACCCTGAATTTTGAATTATATTCCTTTGGAAACAATCATGTTTACTATGCTAATGACCAATTGTACTAAAAGCCAGTGTTATAGCAGAAGATGAGATCCCTCAAGTCAAAGACCCGATCTATGCTATATAAGTCTGATGGTTACCTTAGGTCAACAACAACTAAATGTTCCTTCCTTGTATCAATAGAAACTAACGTGTCCTTGCTAGTCATCAGAAGTGTCTGATTAAATGTGTCTGATTAAATGTGTCTGAATAAATGTTGCAACTACAAACCTAGGCGTCACGAGAACAGAAACCAGCTTTTGTTTGCACAGCTAAATTGTATGATCGAACCATGACCATATATGGTAAATCCGTTTCTGCCTCCAGGGTGTATATAAACCCTATGCTTTGTAATAAAGTTAGAGTCTGTTGACACATACTACCTGTCTTGTGTCTTATTCTCTCCGGGCCTGTATACTAAAGGATAGAAGAACCAGAAAGCAGTGACCACAGCTGGCGCCTCGAACAGGGACCTGAGTTAATCTGCCCAGGGGTGCTCGACCGGTCCGAGACGTGGGACGAGCGAAGCTCTCTGTTGGTGATATATACAGTGATGAGGTAAGAATAACTGTTATATTCTACCTAAATTATATCACTACATAGAAGAGACTCCCTCACCCCCGAGCGGTCGGCTCCCCAGGTAATTCACAGATTGTTGTCTGGCTCAGGTCCCTTTGAACCAGTAGAATCCCCTCAGATAAATTGTCAGTCCTGCCTTCTATCCTTTGGAAAAACTTAAGAATGACAGCATGGATCCGCTGATTGTGTTGTGGGTGTGTCTCGGGATCGGTGTTTTTGGTCTGTTTTTCTGGTTGGCGTATAAGTCCTGGAGGGCAAGTAGTGGCGTGGTTCAGAAATCTTTGTGGCCCATTGTCTAAGTGGTTGAGGAGTCTACTCTGAGTGAGGAGAACCGAAAGAATGGGGAACCAAAATGCCAAAGAAGGCATTACAGCCAAAGACTTAGTGGTACGCAGAGAAGGGAAACAGGCACTGATTGGAATTGACAAAATATTGTGTAAGGCGGGAATGAATGAAAATGGAGAGATGAACGGAGAGAAATGGAAATCCTTCTTTAACTCCTATCATGGATGGCTGAAAGATAAGGGTCTGTTAGGGACAGTGGATGTATGGATGAATGCATGCGCTCATTTTGAAGGAAGAATTGAAGAATTAGGAAACGGATGTTACAGACTGACAAAAACCGGAATGACAGATTTCCCTCCCTATCTGCCCCCGACGTCACCCCCACCCCAGTACCAGAATTCCCAGGAACCCAATTGCTGGGTTTGCCCCAGATGTGGACAGCAGAATCCCTTGACTGTAGATATCTGTGTGGCATGCGGAGGACCAAGACCCCACCCAGCTAGACTATTCCCAATGAGGACGGTAGTTGTGCTAGGAGCACCGGGAGCGGCAGCAGCAGCAGCGGGGGGGGACGCAGTTGTTCCAGGTCAAGAAGCTCGCACAATGTTAATGTATAGACCATGGAGTCCCTCAGAACAATTGGCGTTGATTTCCCAGTTGCCAGATCTGTCCCAGTCCCCGATGGGTTTTGCCAGAATGATAAGAACCATACAGGATACGTACAATGCAACTAGGTTGGATTTACAAGGGGTAATTAAGGGAAAATTGGCAGATGAAGCCCGCTATGATAGGTTGACAGACGAAACGTACAAGCAGTATAACAATAGGACCGGACCCGAAGACGCAGAACCCAATAATGCAGCGGCCGGAGTCCTGTTCATAACAGCATTGGTAAAAGCATGTAAAGACTGGCAGGGAGAAAGGCAGGTTACACTAGAAGACCGAGTTCAGGGTAAGGAAGAAGACCCCCAAAGACTACTTTTGGGCTCTAAGGAAGACTTGGTCGGAAATGGGGTTCATTCCTGAAAATAAGACTAGTGAGAGGGTATTAGCAAGTGCTTTCATGAATGGACTAAAGAAAGAGATTGCAGAAAAGGTAAAAGCAAGTAGACCAGACTGGAGATCAGTGAAGGCAGAAGATTTGTCCAGAATAGCCCAGGGGGCACAGCATGACATAGCGCAGGCAAAGAGAGCTTCCAGAATACACATAGTAGAGACGACCCCCAGAAACAACAAAGGCAGAGGACGGACTGCAGGAGGGGGACAGAGACTATGTTACGGATGTAAAAAGCCAGGACATTTTAGAAAGGACTGTAGGACCAACCCGTATCCAGATGCTCAGAGTACAGGTCCTCCAGCTGACCAAACAACGCCCCCATAGGATGAGGGTAGCTTGCACATGAACCCCCTCATCTCCTTACCCCCAACTCCCAGTTGTATAGTGCAGGTGAACCTACCAGGGGGACATGAAATCGATTTCCAAGTAGATACGGGGGCCGACAATTCAGTAATTACGCAAGGTGATTGGCCATATACTGACACTGATTTTTCACATCATGTCATTGCCACCCCCTTCAATTCCCCGTCTATCCTGCTCCCTGTCACTAAGAGAATTCCCCTGCAAATTCAAGGAGCTACTGTACATAGCCAGCTCATGGTATCGGACCGAGGCCAATGTAATCTATTGGGAAATGATGTGTTGTCCCAATTACAAGCACATATTGAATATCATCTCGATGGCACTGTCACCATGACCCCAGGTTTAAAACCAAGTACCCTTTGCAAAATTATGTCACTAGATATTGCCAGCATAGAAGAGACAAACGATTTTCCCCTGATATTGGAGCAAGCTGTACCCTACAACTTTTGGGCCTCAGATAACACAGATGTTGGTAGGTTAAGAGTTCAACCAGTAATGGTGAATCTAAAACCAGGAGCCATCTTGCCTCAACAGAGGCAGTATCCCCTTAGCTCGGCTCAGGAGAATGCCATAGCCCAGCAAGTCCAAAAATTACTACACAGAGGAGTCCTAGTCAAAACCCAGTCCCCTTGCAACACTCCCCTGTTCCCAGTAAAGAAAAAGAGCGTGCCAGGACAACCAGCCGCATATAGAATGGTCCATGACCTCCGGTTGGTTAACAAAGCCACTGAACTTCTAACACCAGTTGTGCCCAACCCGCATACTCTTCTGTCACAGATACCTTCTAACTCTCTTTGTTTTTCAATGGTCGATTTGGCAAATGCATTTTTCAGTGTACCATTACCTCTGCATGCGCTACAATTACCCAAACAAGTAGCTGTCATAAAGGTAAGAGCACATACCAGACGCACCGACCAGGTAAGCAGAGGTAATGCGATGGCAGATGCAGCAGCAAAAACAGCAGCCAGCAAGCCGCTACAAGGGTCAACAGTACGTCATTTAAGTGCCCCTAAAAACCCCTTTGTGTCGCAGGACATCTTATCCCAAATGCAGGCTCAGGCTCTGAAGGAGGAGGTTGATAAGTGGTTGAAGGAAGGTGCATGCCTGAATGAAGCAAATGGGGTATGGGGGAAAGGGACACGACGATGCCTTCCAAGGGCACTGTACCCAGCGGCTGCCCAGATGCTACATGGGCCGGTACACCAATCTAAAACAGCTGTGATGAATGTGATGCAGAAATATTGGGTGGCACCAGGATTCTCCACCTGTATTGAAAGACTGATAAAAGGGTGCATGATATGTGCTACACATAATCAGGGTAGAGTAGTTAAAACACCACCCAAACACACACCCCGGCCCCTCTATCCATTCCAGAGACTGCAAATTGATTATATTCAGCTGCCGAAGTCAGGATCATGGGAATATGTGTTGGTCTGTATTGATTTGTTCTCAGGATGGCCAGAGGCTTTCCCGATTGCCAAAGCCACGGCTGCGGCAACCGCAAAGAAACTGCTTGCGGAGGTGGTCTGCAGGTATGGGGTACCAGAGGTAATTGAGAGTGACAGAGGTACACACTTCACAGGTGAAATAATGAATGAAGTCATGTCACCTCTAGGAATTCAACAAGCATTCCACACCCCATATCACCCACAAAGTAGTGGTAAAGTGGAAAAACTGAATGGGACATTGAAATTAAAAATTCAGAAAGCCATGGCTGAGACAGGAAAACCATGGCCGGACTGTTTACCGCTTGCTCTGTTTTCAGTAAGATACACGCCCAATAAAAAGACTGGACTCTCTCCATATGAGATATTGTTTGGCAACGTACCCAGCCTAGGGTGTTTCTATCCGCAAGCATTAGAAATGAACAACAATGTGCTAAGTTCCTACGTGAGGGCTTTACACAAAAAGATCAAGCAAATACATGATAATGTTTTCAGTTCTCTTCCAGATCCAGATCAAGACTCTAGCAGCCATACGCTGCAACCTGGAGACTGGGTGGTTATAAAAAGACACGTGAGGAAAAGCCTAGATCCACGGTTTGACGGACCTTTTCAAGTTCTGCTGACCACAAGCACAGCCGTTAAGCTAGAGGGAAAAGAGGCCTGGATCCACGCGTCCCATAGTAAAAAGATACTAGGAGACCCAGCGGACAAAGACTGATGACATTGTTTATACTTACCTGCATCCTTGTGACCACAGGTGCATGGACTACGTTAGGCACCACAGATGGAGATGACAATAGATTCATTAAACACCATCTTGCTCTAATCGATGGACTAAAGGAGCAAAACCAGACTACTGCTAATTGTTGGATATGTACACATGCCCCTGTGACGTCCACTAGCATACCCTTTCTCGCTGTCCCAATCTCATGGGAAGAGATAAACTTTTGGGTGAATTGCTCAGATACTTTGGCTAATAATTCTATTTTTCAGGTTTTGCTAATGTGTCTTGCGGTTTATTTGGTTTTTAAGCTTTTTCTAATGTGTATACAGCGTTGTACTAAAAGAAAAAGAAAATAAGGAGATTCATATTGATAAATGAAGGAACAAAAGGACGGAATGTTATAGCAGAAGATGAGGTCCCTCAAGTCAAAGACCCGATCTATGCTATATAAGTCTGACGGTTACCTTAGGTCAACAACAACTAAATGTTCCTTCTTTGTATCAATAGAAACTAAGGTGTCCTTGCTAGTCATCAGAAGTGTCTGATTAAATGTGTCGGAATAAATGTTTCAACTACAAACCTAGGCGTCACGAGAACAGAAACCAGCTATTGTTTGCACAGTTAAATTGTATGATCGGACCATGACCATATATGGTAAAGCCATTTCTGCCTCCAGGGTGTATATAAACCCTATGCTTTGTAATAAAGTTAGAGTCTGTTGACACATACTACCTGTCTTGTGTCTTATTCTCTCCGGGCCTGTATACTAAAGGATAGAAGAACCAGAAAGCAGTGACCACACCAGCTAGATATTTATTTACAACAGCCCATGTGATACAAACTATGTAAATAGGTTAGCTGAAACAATGATTGCTGAGCCCTGCACCTTTACCTCTTACCTGTGACTGATGACCTTACACAGATGTAAATATAAACAGGGATGTCTGTAGTGCTACAAGCAGAATTAAGGAGCATCAGAAAGACTTTACAAGGAGAATGAGAGACATCCTTCAGGACGGTAGATGGATTGCATGGCATTACCCAAAGAGACTCAGATTTGTATTCTAAATTATTCTAGTCTAACGGTATCGGCCCTGACTGGATAGATACCGATCTCCATTTGACCATCAGAGAGACCATGAATACATCTTGGGGAGACCAGGAGAGGACGAAGAAGTCACCTGGCCCCACTGGATGTTGTTTGGAGTTGCCAGGAGGGACTCACCGGTTGCCTGGCCCTATGGAAACTCTCGGAGAGACTAGGTTGGGACCTTCGGGTCTTCTGGCCTTGTAACTCGATGGACTGCTAGCTTCCTAATCTTGCTGCTATCTCTTCTCTGTGGTGGCCTGCCAGAAGCGGGAGGCCACTGGTTGAGATAGTCGGCCCTGGAAGTCTCCAAAGTTGCAGCTGTTCTATCCCAGGCAGGCGGAGAAGAAAGAGTGAGGCTGTGTAATGTTATACCATCTTGGGTATTTGCTGGGACTGTTCTATGAGTTTATTGTCCGCTTTGTGGTTCAATAAAGTATTGCCATGCTGTTTTACCCTCACCCTGTGTTGTCTCAGAAGCATTACGCCCACGAAAGACCCCGGGTCTTCACACATACCATAGTCCATACAGTATAATGCATCTTCATATAGTATAATGCACCCCATATAGTATAATGCCCACGATAGCCCATTCAGTATAATGCACCCCCATATAGTATAATGCACCCTATAGCCCATTCAGTATAATGCACCCCAATAGCCTATACAGTATAATGCACCCCATAGCCCATTCAGTGTAATACACCCCCATATAGTGTAATGCACCCCCATTCAGTATAATGCACCCCATAGTCCTCAATACAGTTTAACTTGCAGCGGTCCCCCAGCTCACAGCCCCATAGTGGCAGTGCAGAGGTTAACTTAATTGGCACACACTGATACAGTTAAACGTAGCGTAGCTCCGGGTTGGTCCCTCAGAGTGCGGAGCCTGTGGCGGACGCACCCTCTGACCCCCAGTAGTTACGCTACTGCTCTTAAATAAAGTCCATTTGATTCACACCTGTTTCTTCACAGAATGATTGACCTCACTAATTGATCTCCACACAGCTATTATTTTGAACACTACTGTATACCTCCATCCTAGTATATGTCCTCATCCTGATATATGTTCCTCCATCCAGGTATATGTCCCTCCATCCTGGTATATGTCCCTCCATCCTGGTATATGTCCCTCCATCCTGGTATATGTTCCTCCATCCTGGTATATGTCCCCATCCTGGTATATGTCCCTCCATCCTGGTATATGTCCCTCCATCCTGGTATATATCCCCATCCTGGTATATGTCAACCATATATTCAATGTATAGAAAATAATAAACACTTGTACTCACCTTCCCTCCGCTCCCACGCAGCGCTGCATCCTATTCTGTGTCAGTGTGTTCAGAGCACATCAGCGTGATGATTTCCCTGCTGTGCTCTGTACACTTTGGTGGTGAGCGGTGACCGCAGCCTATACTGAAATACTGATGACAGGCTGCGATTACCGCTCCCCGTGGAAGATACTCGGTTAGCACCCGAGCATGCTCGGTTAACTCCTTATTCAAGCATGTTCGCTCATCACTAGTAACAGATAAATAAAACTGAGGAGTAACAAGAAATTCCAAAAAACATGGAAGCTGCAGGCAGCTAGGAGACATACTGGACACTGTCAAACCTGCAGCAGAAGAAGACCATCCTAGAAGACCGGGGACAAGTAGCAAACAGAACTCTGGAGTAACTAAAATGTCTGAATAGCATGGAAGCCTCAGGCAGCTTTGCGACATACAGGAGAATCTAGTCAATTAGCAGTGGTTCTAAAAGCTGCAGACATGTAACCCAGGGACTGGAAACTACAGGTGTGTTGCATACTGTGGAAGGGAACTGTGCACAAACTAAAATTCATACTAGAAAGTCTTAATACCAGGAGACAGGTGTGTTCTTGGGAGGCCTTATAAAGACTTAGGAAATTAACACATGGGAGCACGATGGGCTGGAGTGAGGGAAGCAAAGAACGCATCCGAGACAGGGGTGCGACACATTTGACCCATCTTCAAGTGACATTGAAAGTGAGGTTGTTACACTAACTAGTGGTGTACCAAGAGATGCCTATCCATTGCATACTGTGTCTGGGCCAGTATGGATACTGTGGCTTCAATTTCTCAATCTGTTGCATCATGACCTAGCGAGTATTCACCATCAGATAGTGCTTCTTTCAGAGAGGAAACCACCTCTGAAGAAAACATCAACTATTTTGCGCACCCTTCACCAGCCCAATTGTCTGTATTTCTTTAAATATCACCCAAGACACGCAAGATCTTATTTTCCAAAAACTTTTCTTGCTCAAAGATGGAACAAACCAAAGATGGCTGACATATAACATTATTCAAAACTTGGGTACAATTTCAAGATAGCTGAAGGTACCTCGTTCATCTGTACAAACAATTATACGCAAGTACAAACAAGATGGAAATGTCATACCGCTAAGGAAGGAAGGAGACGGGTTCTGTGTCCTAGAATTGAACGTGTGGCGCCCCATGGGCCGGTTGCCACAGAAGTGTTTCCTCCTTCACCGGAGGTGATATTATGCTTGGAAGCAGGAGGAGCTCCCCACGTCAGGTAAACCCCACATGCACACACAAGTTCTGATCCCTTACCTGAAGGGGGAGCTCTACACCCTTTTTTGGGGAGCTGCCTTTTCTGGTTGGGGGGAGGAGTTAGTCAGTGAGTGTGAGAGGGAAGAGAGAGAAGGAGAAAGTTCTGGGGAGCTGAGCACGTGAAGAACTCACCCCAGGTAGCGGAGCAAAGGATGCCAGAGTCGTGGGTTGTACAGGGATTGCACGTCCCAGCAACCGAATCTGGGGGACAGGAGACTGCAAGTTTTCTGGCCACAAGCAGAAGCCCGGCAGCACAGTGGCATAACTAGAGCCTGGAGCTGCACCCAAGACGGCAGTCCCCATTATAGGTTCGCACCGCCTGCTAGTACGGAGCTTAGAGCAGGAGCGAAGAAGAGGGACTGCAGAAAAGCTTACAGGCAGCGGGGCCCGCAACGGAGAAGCACAGCAGTCAGGCAGGTCTCCAAACCCACCTGACGGGGCGGATTCCGACTGCTTGCAGGCTATCGGACCCTCCTGGACCTAGTGACCAGTGCCCCGGACTCCACAGCTTTCTCTGCAGTAAGGGAAACCGGACTGCATTCCTCGTGTCTGTCTTCTTCTGCACATCCCCGCAGCTGTGCTACCACTGATGCCACCCTGCACCTTGTTTCCCCTGCCGCCATCCTTCATATCAGCTCTCAGTCCCTGGGGGCCCGCTTCACTTGTGGGAAGTGTTTCATCTCAGCTGCTATACCATCTATCCCCCAGGGTCCACACAGCAGCGCTGGTCACCCCTGACCAAGCACCACAGGTGGCATCACCTAAAGACTACAAATCCCCTGTAAATACCTCCTTCATCTGCTCGGCCAGGGCCACGGAGCTGGGCCACTGCCACCGTGACCTCCCTGGTAGACTGCCGGCCCGGCTACCGAGTACCCTAGGCCCTCACGGCCGCTGCAACTGGTGTCACGAACAGGATTTACGGACACCGTTAACCGGGTCCTGTGTGCCACAAAGACTGTGTATAACTATATAAACTGCAGCCATAACTATAGCACGTGCGGAGTTAATGATATGTGGGGTGTCCCACCGTGGGCGGAGCCTTAGAAACGGCTCCAAAATAGGCTCCTCCCACTTGCATAGACTGTACCAGAGTTGTCTGTCACTCAGGCTGAAAGATGCCAGCCTTCCCCTTTGCATCAGACTGAGGGGGGAGATTGTCGCCTCTCCCTGCAGAGGGCTGTGTGATCCGATCCATCCAGCTGCTGCAGCTCTGTCTGTGAGATCTCATCCATCCCATCCATCCAGCTGCTGGAGCCCTGTACCGAGTGATCCACCCATCCGATGATCCCAGCTGCTGCAGCTCTGTCTGTGAGATCTCATCCATCCCATCCATCCAGCTGCTGGAGCCCTGTACCGAGTGATCCACCCATCCGACGATCCCAGCTGCTGCAGCTCTGTGAATACAGCACAAGTGTGAGAAGCTGTACAGCAAGAGTGCGGCTGTACAGTGACCAGCAGAGCAGTCTCGGTGACCGGCTGTGCAAGGAGCGACGATATAAGCATCCGGAGTGGTGAGTCCTACCCCGGCAAGGGTGAACTAGGGGGGGAAGAAAGATGCCCAACTTAGGCAAAGCTCCAACAGCGGGTGCTGCCACAGCCCCCATAATGCCACTGTCTATGCCATACATCCCAGGAGCGGCCCGGTTACCACAATACTCAGGGGAGTCGCATACCCTTAGCGATTTCAATGAGAGACTGCGTAGCCTGTTTGACGTTTACCCCTTGGCCGAAGGGCAGAAGGTCAGCATTCTAATCGGTCAGCTAACTGGTGCCGCGCAGAGGGAAGTCAAGTCCTGGCCAGACACTGATAAACGGACAGTGAAGCACATCTTAACAAAGCTACAAGACACTTTTGATACTCGCACCGCGGCAGAAATAAAAATGCGGTTCTTTGGCTGCAAACAAAGGGTGCAGGACAGTGTGAGAGACTATGCCCTCAATCTACAGGAGGCGCTGCGAGCCATTAAGCAGATTGATCCTGACAGCGTGCAGAAACAGGACAGGCTATTAACAGAGCAATTTATAGAAGGACTGCTGTCTACCATGCATAAGACCCAATTGTGTATAAAGTCCTTACAAAACCCTGACATGAAATTTGCTCAATTTAAGGACAGGGCAATCCGTGAGCTACGAGAGACGACCTCTAGCGACACCGTGCCCAGCAATACTCTACCACCAGGAGGCAGTGTCTTTGCCTCAGAAACCCGTTGAGGCTGATGCCCTGACACTGAGTAACGAACCCTCTGCAGACTTACGCCTACAGGTACAAGAACTAACAAGAAGTATGACTGTGTTGGCAAGAACAGTGCAGTCTCTGCAAGTGTCTTCCCCTACAGAGAAGATCCAGCTGGCCTCAAGTCTGGATGACCTGCTGTGGCGACGACAGAAGAGGATCTCATCCACCCGCACCAAAGGAAGAGGCACCGACTGCTACGACCTAACCGGGCGGCCCATCTGCCGATGCTGTGACAAGGTGGGTCACATCGCAAGGTGGTGTCCATTAAACGAACGACCCCTGGGACAGAGGGCCAACCCCCAGGAGTAAAGCAACCTGGTCCACACAACTGGAGGGACAAGTACGTAGGGGGACAGCCGATCCTGCCCATCGTGATTGATGGCATTACATTGAACGCTCTCTTGGACATTGGATCCCAAGTGACCACGATGCCTCATGTCCTTTACAAACGCTATTGGGCGGACACTGACCTTACCCATCGCCCTGATGATGACTTGACTACAGTAGCAAGTAACGGTCAGCACTTGCCTCTGGTGGGGTATAAAGAGGTGACCATTAAGGTGGGGAGAGTGGAACTTGAATCACAGGGTATGATAATTGTGGATATTGATAAACGTGAAAGCCATCCCATGATCACCCTAGGTACAAACATTATTGAAAACTGTCTTGGTGAGATAATTGTGTTGTTACAGCAGGTAGCTGAAACCGCCAACTCAGGACAACAGCGAGCTCTGCACAAAGAGATTAGAGCACTCATGCAAAGACAACAGGTAGAGTTGTCCGGAGGAGAGATTGGCAGTGTAAGGGTGAGTGACCCGTACCCCATTGTGCTACCCCCCAAGAGTGAAATGATGATATGGTGCAGGGCAGCCATGGGTATCAGAGGCCAAGACTACCAGGCCTTAGTAGAGCCCGTTTACTCTGACAGCAGACCCACTATCCTGACAGCTCGAGAGGTGGTGGATATCAGAAAGGGGAGGGTATCCATACGAGTATTAAATTGTGGGGAAAAAGAGGCCAACTTACCCAGGTACGCTACCGTAGCCAAGCTCTTTACTGTTAGTAATAATGCAATCCAGGCAGTAGAACCCTTGAACCCGTCTGAGGCCACGGAGGACAACGGCTCCTCGGGACAGTTGGAGGACTGGTGTCAGAAACTGCACATTGGTACTGATTCCACCCCTTCACATCAGAAAGATGGGGTCTACCGGGTAGTCCAGGAATACGAAAGGGTATTCAGTAAGAACCCCCTGGATTTTGGGCAAGTAAAAGGGATCCAACACCATATCCCTATGGGAGACCACCCCCCTATTAAAGAGAGATACCGTCCTGTCCCTCCGGCTCACTACCAGTGTTCCAAGAGCATGTTGCGAGAAATGAAAGAGGCAGGAGTAATAAGGGATAGTTGTAGTCCCTGGGCAGCTCCCTTGGTTCTAGTCAAAAAGAAGGATGGTACCATGCGTATGTGTGTCGACTATAGGCAGATCAATCGCATCACCCATAAAGACGCCTATCCTTTGCAGCGTATCGAGGAATCGCTAGCTGCCCTAAAATCAGCTAAATACTTCTCGACCCTAGATCTCACCAGTGGGTACTGGCAGGTTCCCCATTGCAGAGGCAGACAAGGAGAAGACAGCATTCACTGCACCAACGGGCTTATGTGAGTTCAACTGTATGCCATTCGGACTGTGCAACGCCCCTGGAACATTCCAGAGGTTAATGGAATGTTGCCTTGGGCATAAGAACTTTGAAACGGTACTGTTATACCTGGATGATGTCATTGTCTATTCCAGAACCTATTAAGACCATTTGAAACACCTAGCTGAGGTATTCGAAGCCCTATCCAACTTTGGTCTCAAGGTGAAGCCGTCCAAATGTCATCTCCTGAAACCCAAGGTGCAATACCTAGGCCATGTGGCGAGCGCAGAAGGCATGGCACCAGACCCGGATAAGGTCACCGTCATCAAGGACTGGCAGAAGCCAACTACCATTCGTGAGGTACGACAATTTCTAAGGTTGGTTGGCTATTACAAACGATTTATCAAGGGCTTTACCAAAATTGCAGCAGCAAAAAAGGCAAATACAATTCTGGGATGTATTAACAGAAGCATACAGTCTAGATCACGTGAAGTCATTATCAGTCTTTACTCCTCTTTGGTCAGACCTCATCTGGAATACTGTGTACAGTTTTGGGCACCACATTTTAAAAAAGACATAGACAAACTGGAGCAAGTTCAGAGAAGAGCGACCAGAATGGTGACTGGTCTGCAAACCATGTCCTATGAGGAACGGTTGCAGGATTTGGGAATGTTTAGCTTGCAAAAAAGAAGACTGAGAGGAGACTTAATAGCTGTCTACAAATATGTCAAGGGCTGTCACATTGTAGAAGGATCATCTTTATTCTCATTTGCACAAGGAAAGACTAGAAGCAATGGGATGAAACTGAATGGGAGGAGACACAGATTAGATATTAGAAAAAACTTTTTGACAGTTAGGGTGATTAATGAGTGGAACAGGCTGCCACGAGAGGTGGTGAGTTCCCCTTCAATGGACGTCTTCAAACAGAGGCTGGACAGACATCTGTCTGAGATGATTTAGTGAATCCTGCTTTGAGCAGGGGGTTGGACCAGATGACCCAGGAGGTCCCTTCCAACTCTACCATTCTATGATTCTATGAAAATAGCCGCTCCCTTTCAGGAACTCTTGGTGGACCACTCCGAAAAGGCAAAGACCAAGAGCCCTCCGACTGAGTGGGACGACAGAGTGGAAGAATCCTTCAATCGCTTGAAGCTAGCTCTCACGGGAGACAAAATCCTGGCTTACCCCGACTATGGTCAGCCGTTTATCCTGTACGCAGATGCCAGCAATGTTGGGTTGGGAGCCGTGTTGTCTCAAATGCAGAAAGGCAAAGAAAGGGTCATCGCCTATGCCAGTAGGAAGCTTCGCCCTACCGAAAGGAACCCCACCAACTACAGTTCCTTCAAGTTGGATTTCCTGGTCATAGTCTGGGCAGTGACTGAGAGGTTCAAACACTACCTCGCCTCCTCCAGATTTACAGTCTTCACGGATAACAACCCGCTGACGCACCTGGATACTGCGAAGCTTGGTGCCCTAGAGCAACGATGGATGGCTCGGCTGTCTAACTACGAGTTTGTGATCGGGAAGCAAGAACGCCAATGCCGATGCTTTGTCCCACATGCCAAACTTACCAGACATGGGAGAAGATTTGGAAGACCTCGAAGAAATTGAGATGCCTGCCTTCCACCGCCAGGGTGCTTCCCAAATCTCCCATTGTGTGAAAAACAAGCAGTCGGCCATTCAAGAAGTCAAGAAGCGCAGGACAGTGACCCGGCCGTCCGCATGGTGAAAGAACTGCTAAGTCAAGCCAATTCGTCCCCAGGCCCGGATGCACCACCAGAAGCCTTGCAGCTGTGGAAGGAGAGAGCCAAGTTGTTCTTTTATGAAGGTAAATTGTGCAGAAGAACCATCAATTCCCGCACGCACGAGCTGGTCTGGCAAATAGTGGTTCCAAAGAAGGATGCGCCAATGGTCCTGGAAGCTTACCACAACAGGGAAGGACACTTCGGGTTGAAGAAGTTGAAGGTCCTGATCCGTGAGCGTTTCTTCTGGATGAGCATGAGAAGTTCCATCGAGAAGTGGTGTCGAGAGTGTAGCCCATGCAATCTAAGACGAAGAGATCGTGGTAGCCAGAGAGCCCCTTTACAACCCATCGTCACAAGACAACCACTTGAAATCGTGGCCCTGGACCATGTGAAGCTGTCTCCGAGTCGGTCGGGATACACCTACGCCTTAACGATTGTGGACCACTACTCCCGTTTTCTAGTGATTGTACCAGTCAAGGACCAGACGGCAAGGACAGCTGCTAAAGCCTTTCAAGAGCACTTCTGTCTACCTCATGGCTATCCTGAGCAAGTCCTAACAGACCAAGGCCCAGCTTTTGAAGCGGAGATATTTCAAGAATTCTGAAACCTTTAAGGCTGTAAGAAAATTCGGACAACACCTTATCACCCGCAAACCAACGGTCTGTGTGAAAAGATGAACGAGGTGGTGACTTACTTGTTGAAAACCGTACCTCTGGAAGAGCGCAACCAGTGGCCCAAGAAGTTAATGTGGCGCCCCTGAGGGTTCGGTCGCGATAAGGGGGGATTCTGCAGCCTGTCAGCAGGTGTAGTGTCTCCCCACCCAGGTAAGGAAGGTACACTGGTCAGGACGCTAATCTACATTCAACACTACACAGTCCTGGCCTATGGGAGGCAAGTATGCACCATAGTGCTGCCTCAGCAGGATCACAGTGAGGGGACCCAAAAGTAGGGGGAACCATGTAGTGGGTGAAGGGTAGAACACAGTTTTAGTTTGCACACATAATTTGCTATATATTTGCTATATAATAGCCAGGCATCTTGAGCACAAGGTTCTCGTTCTTGGCCCCTGTTCTCGATTCTGAGTCCTATTGATGGGGTGCGATCTTCACAGCTGGCAGAGGCCATGTGTTGGAGCTTGCAGCATGTTGTAGATGCACAGTCCTCGTGCCCTGACCTTGACACGAGGAGTGGGTATGAGTTAACAGCGTCTCTGCCCCAGTCAAGTTCCCTTGCTCAAGAAGGTCGGGAGCTACAGTAAATAGCTCCACAAGCAAAACGATCCCAGGGAGTACGGACGGAGCGGTGTACGCCAGCTGTACTATCCATCCTGGCCCAGCCACAGGGGTTCCTACTGCAAGAGGGGTACCGGCCCCCGACATCTGACTTTGCAACTTCACGTCTCTGTCAGAAAAACCCGGAAGGCTACAGTGGATCCCGTCGCGGGACGGACGGAACAGCGATTGCCGCCGTGCCCCAAATCTGTGCATAGTCCAGAGGGAGACCCAGCCTTTGCATGCACGCGGACAGGAGAGGTCAAAAGGGACAGTTTAGGAACACTCAGAGGGTCCTGATCGGAGTGCCTAAATATCCTGGGTGCGCTGAGCCCTCGTCTCTGGTGACCGCAGTAATCCGTGAGGAGCAGGGAAAAGCCTTGCTGCTGCTTACAATAACGTGAGTAAAAGACCTGGAAGACTACCCCTAAGGCCTCCGGACTCTTTATTCTGCACCTCACCACACAGCACCAGAGTATTCCTATAACTACTTCTTCCATCCTCCTGCTTCCTCCCTGCCCTGAGGCCCTGCTCCGCCTGTGGGGAGTCATAACATCTCAAGCTGCCACAACATCCAGCCTCAGAGGACTGCTAGCAGCGCTGGTGGAGCATCACCAGACACCACAGGTGGCGTAGTCTCAATTCCACCACTCGTCCTCATCAACATCGATAGCCCATTATTTTTAATGTGACGGCCCTGGGCACGGAACAGGTCTAGGCCATGGCTACATCCCCCTCGTCATCTGACCCGGCTCCGAGTACCCCCATCATCTTCCCAGGGCAGGGCTGCGAGCGTCACACATTACCAGACTTGGTGGACCTATACAATCACATTCTGGTGAATTCGACCAACTGTACCCCAGCCTACCTGATGCGGGCAAGACCGGGTAGACTTCCCATCGACCTGGACATGGGTGTCCTAATACCAGTAGCAGTATAGCCAGACACAGACTGGGACACTGAAAGACAGCTACAGTACCGTAAAGTCCAACAGTGTGTGGAAGAGAGTCTGTTGCGAGCCAGACAGAAACAAGAGTAAAGATTACAATCAGCAAGCCCCTGCCGCTCCCTTGTCACCAGGAGAACAGGTGCTGAAAAGAAAGCGGAGAACTCATAAGCTGGATGACCAGTGGGAGGCTGAGCCATATACCATCTTGCCCTCGCACTTTGATAACAGTAACGTTTGCCTCATTACTAAAGATGGAGGGAGAACTTCTGTGACTGTATCTAGAGACCACCTGAAGGTGTGCCCGGATCAACTGTGTGACAGAGGTAAAGGTCAAGACACTCCTCAACAGATTGAGGAAATTCTCCTAATACGATGTGGACCTTCCCTTCAACCTCTTCTGTCTTGGACAGGCAGTGGTAGTACCAGTCTTGACATTTCCACCGATGACTACACGAGAAACAACAGACACCTTGGGTCTTTGTGAAGACCAGTCAGCTTCAGAAACAGATGCCTCATCAGCAGCGGATCAGGAGAATTTACCCCCTGCTAGCTGTGAATCTGTCGTGCCCATGGTGAGTCAAAGAGGTCGTAGAAGACTACCAAGCCTACCTTTGCTACGTCATACTAACCGTAGTGTAGCCCAAAGTGAGCCTACCACACCAGCAGTAGACACCTCAGATCAAGAAAGGTCAACAGAACCACCGGTGTTACGTTGATCGCAGCGTAGTACACTAGGTCAGACCCCAGTTCGTTACAAGCATGGTTTATAGAGTATTAGGCTGCGTACCCACTATGCGTTTTTCAAGTGTTTTTGCCGCGGAATTTCCGCAGCGAAAACGCTTAAAAACTGCTTGGTAATACGTGCTCCGTGGTCCCCAATGATAATCCGCATGTGCTGTGCACATGCTGCGGAAATTTCCGCTGCGGATTATCATTGCAGAAAAATACGCAGCATGTCCATTAATTTTGCGGACACGCAGCGTAATCGCCGCCATTGACTTGCATTGGACCGCGTGACATCCGCATCAAATGTTGAAAAACCTTGTGCACACCCAGGCTAAGTAGTGTAAGACTCAGTAATCATTACGCAAAAACTACCTACAGAGACTACTGTATGAACTCCTAAGCTAAACTTGAATAAGTGTAGATACTAACCGGTTAATGGACAATTGGGCCATAGGACTAGGTGTGGCCAGGACAATGAAAAAAAAAACAAAGGAAAGGGTGGTTCGCATCCAACCCAAAAAAAAAGTCGGCGTGGCCGAAGAACCAGGTCAAACCATGGTCTGTGCGCCCTGTAGCCCCTGTGCGCCCGTTTGAGGTGGTTTGGGGCAGTTCCCACCATGTTGCACTACAAACCTGTGAGGTCACGCTCTGGATAGGCATTATCACGGGCACCTTGTTGAATGGTTTATATTTTGCATTTTTTGATAATAATGTATTGTTTAAGAAATGTGCCTCCCCGAAAGGTAAGAAACTGTTCATGTTAACTTGTACCTTATGTCTTTACAGTCCGGGACGTACTGTGCTTCACTAGGGGGGAATGTGGCGCACAGTAGTAGAATGTGTCGAACAGTAGTGCTGCCTCCTTCACCGGAGGTGATATTACGCTTGCAAGCAGGAGGAGCTCCCCACGTCAGGTAAACCCCACATGCACACACAAGTTCTGATCCCTGACCTGAAGGGGGAGCTATACACCCTTTTTTGGGTAGATGCCTTTTCTGGTTGGGGGGAGGAGTTAGTCAGTGAGTGTGAGAGGGAAGAGAAAGAAGGAGAAAGTTCTGGGGAGCAGAGCACGTGAAGAGCTCACCCCAGGCAGTGGAGCAGAGGATGCCAGAGTCCTGGGTTGTACAGGGATTGCACGTCCCAGAAACGGGGGGGGACAGGAGACTGCAAGTTTTCTGGCCACAAGCAGAAGCCCGGCAGCACAGCGGCATAACTAGAGCCTGGAGCTCCACCCAAGATGGCAGTCCCATTATAGGTTCGCACCGCCTGCTAGTACGGAGCTTAGAGCAGGAGTGAAGAAGAGGGACCACAGAGTAGCTCACAGGCAGCGGGGCCCGCAACGGAGAAGCACAGCAGTCAGGCATCCAAACCCACCTGACGGGACGGACTCCGACTGCTTGCAGGCTGATCGGACCCTCCTAGACCTAGTGACCAGTGCCCCAGACTCCACAGCTTTCTCTGCAGTAAAGGTAACCGGACTGAATTCCTCGTGTCTGTCTTCTTCTTCTGCACCTCCCCGCAGCTGTGCTACCACCGCGACTATCATCACTGCTGCCTCCCTGCTCTCTGCACCTTGTTTCCCCTGCCGCCATCCTTCATATCAGCTTTCTCAGTTCCTGGGGGCCCGCTTCGCCTGTGGGAAGCGTTTCATCTCAGCTGCTATACCATCTATCCCCCAGGGTCCACACAGCAGCGCTGGTCATCCCTGACCAGGCACCACAGGTGGTGTCACATAAAGACTACAAATCCCCTGTAAATACCCCCTTCATCTGCTCGGCCAGGGCCACGGAGCTGGGCCACTGCCACCGTGACCTCCCTGGAAAACTGCTGGCTCAGCTACCAAGTACCCTAGGCCCTCAAGGCCGCTGCAAACGTGCTTTGGTCTGACATGTGCATAACAACCCAAGGACAAAAGCAAAATACCTTGTGAAGATGATGGCGGAAGCTGGTAAGATTGTGTCAATATCCACAGTGAGACAAGTGCTGTATCAACATGGGCTGAAAGGCCACTCTGCCGGGAAGAAGCCATTACTCCAAAAGAAACATACAAAAGCCAGATTAATGTTTGCAAATGCATACAGAAACAAAGACCTTAATTTTTGGAGACATGTCCTGTGGTCCGATGAAACTAAAATTAAAACTTTTTGGGCATAATGATCATCATTATGTTTGGAGGAAAAAGGAAGAGGCTTGGAAGCCTAAAAACACCAGCCCAACTGTGAAATACAGTGGTGGCAGCATCATGTTGTGGGGTTGTTTTGCTGGAGGGACTGGTGCACTTCACAAAATAGATGGCATCATGAGAAAAGAAGATTATGAGGCAATACTGAAGCAACATCTCAAGACATCAGCCAGGAAGTTAAAGCTTGGACGGAAATGGGTCTTCCAAATGGACAATGATCCGAAGCATACTGCCAAAATGGTAACAAAGTGGCTTAAGGATAACAAAGCTAATGCTTTGGCGTGGCCATCACAAAGCCCTGATCTCAATCCTATTGAAAATTTATGGGCAAAGCTGAAAAGACAGGTGCGAGCAAGGCGACCTACAAACCTGGATCAGTTACACCATTTTGTCAGGAGGAATGGGCCCAAATTCCTACCAACTATTGTGAGAAGCTTCTGGAAGGAGATCACAAACGTTTGACTCAAGTCATTCAGTTTAAGGGCAATGATACCGAATACTAATGAAATGTATGTAAACTTTTGACTTTGCAGTAAGTAATAAAAATGCCTTAAAACATTCTCTCTCATTATTCTGGCATTTGCCAAATATTAAAATTATGGTAATCCTAATTGACCTAAATGGGAAAGGTTTATTCTGATTTCATGTCAGATATTGAGAAAAACATGGATAGGTGTCTTTTTATATAGTGTATGTAAACTTCTGGTTTCAACTGAATATCCCCTCAGTCAATTTTGCCAAGGTCCGGGAGATTTCCCCCCTTGTCACTGTGCCCCGTGATAGAGATTTTTACTAGATTGATGGCGGAGGACTTCAAAGAATTGTCCATGAAACGAAAGTTTCATAAAGTTTCATAATCTAACCCATCGGCAGAGACGAGCCTCTTATGATTTACAGTCCCTTTGTGACATAGTTTTCAAGGCAGCCAAAAGGGGGGGGGCATCGTGGCATAGTCTAGCCAACTGACAAATACGACAAAGAAGTTTTCATCAGTTGAGGGACAAAAACACCTATTTAAAATTACCCTCCAAACCAATATCCTCGTTCTCAGATGAGTTACAATCAATTCTTATTCTGGTTTACGAAAAAGGAATCACTAGCAAAAAGGTCCTGGAGGGATTAATCCCTAAGATTCCCACACTATATCTCCTCACCAAAATCCGCAAAGATTCCGTCAACCCACCTGGACGCCCAAAAGTGTTCGGTCTTGAAGGGTTATGTCATCCTGTTTGTAAATGTATTAATATTTTACCTAACACAATTAGTTGAGACACTTCCATTGTATGATAAGGACACGACGGATGTTGACTGGATTTTTGTGGAGCCAGATGTGTTACTTGTGGCTGCGGACGTGGAGTCCCTCTATACCTGTATCAGTCATGATGACAGGTTGGAGGCGACCCGCTTCTTCCTGGGGAACAGCATCCAGGACAGCCAAACTTGTGAATTGATATTTGAGCTGCTCCATTTCGGCAAGGGCGCACAGTCCATGGAATCCATCCAGTGCTGGTAAAGGTTACATAGATAGTTTATTGATTTTTTGGAAGGGGATGGTGGAGCTGCTCAAACAATTCATGAGTCAACTAAACACCAATTCTTTTAATATCAGATTAATGTGTAGGTTTGATAGGAGGTAGTTGGACTTCCTTGACATCAGTATAGAAGTTGACAGTGACACCTGTATTCAGATGGATGTCTTCAGGAAGTCCACTTCTGTCAATGACTTAATACACGCTTCATCTTCTCATAGTATGGCTACTATTTGTGCTGTCCCGGTTGGTCAGTTCCTCAGGATGAAGCGGATCTGCTCATCCAAGGAGAGGTTCAAAAAGCAGGCGAGGGACCTGAGATGTAGATTTTAGGACAGAGGTTACAGCCAGAGGCGCATTAAGTCAGGTTATAGGAGAGCGAAGCGCACATCACGTAATTCGCTCCTCTATGTACCACCCAAATGTTAGAAACAAAACGGGAGAGTGCATTTTATTTCCACTTATAATCATGAGCGGCAGAACATGAGAGAAATATTGAAAAGACACTGGCCAATTCTTAAAACTGAATCGTTACAGTCTTGCTTACCTGCCACTCCTCTCATGACATCTAGACGTTCTAGAAACACATTTTGGTTAAAAGCCACTATACACCTCCAGTGGCAAGTTTGTTTGGGAGTTTTTTTTCCCGTGTGGCCATTGTCTTGCCTGCAGCAATGTCCTTCGCAGCTCAACATTCGATTCCGCTGATGGACTTTGACATTTTTTGATCAAACATCACATAATGTGTACTAGTATCAATGTGGAGTATTATGCCACTTGTGGCTGTCCAAAAATATATGTAGGACTTCACGAGAATTGCGGGTTCGGGGAACATGTGAGGGACATTGCTGCAGCCAGGACAGTGGCTGACATGACTGATTTGAAATCAATTCCCCTTCACTTTGGAATGCACCATAACAATAACACCAAACCCTTCAAAGTACGAGGGATATATGTCATTCACACTTGTATATGGACAAGAGATGCAGGGAAACGTTTAGCACAATGTGAAGTGAGATGGGTAGTCACTTGGGGCACGTTGACCTCCTTTGGTCTCAATGAAACGCTTAGTTTTTCATCCTTTTTATAATGGACAATTGCCACCTGTCATGTCCCACGACTTGGGGATCAGACAGTATTGCATTGTCATCGTACTGTTTCTGTTTCACTCCTATGCAATCAGGTTTGCCTTTTGGAAGTTAGTCCTGTCTCTCACCCTGTCTACTCTGCTCTGATGTCAGTGACCTTTCCCTTCTTCTTTCTCAGATAGTGTATGTCCGCCATATTGCATGTTCATATCTATACAGCTCTGGTTCAGAATAGTATTTTCACCTACTGTAATTGTGTATAACTACAAGAATTCAACCTTCTTCTGACTTCTACGTGCCTCTGCAGTCGAGTCAAGCTATATGATTTAATCTCTTCATGTGAGTACTGGTCCATGCCGACATCCACAGATTACTAAACAGGCCACTAAATCTTTAGGTTTACATATATATACAATTATTGATATATACTGTTCCTTATACTCCATGTATTACAGCTTCCTTGTATGACCTGCTATCCGCGTTCCCTCTATTGATGTACCTTTTATACCTCTGTATCGTTATTGTTTTCTAATAAAGTTATATATTAATTTCGGACATTATTGTTCACTTTATTTCCATAACTTTACATCATCTCTGATATTTCTGTAGTGTTCTATATCTCGAAGTGCTGTCCGTTAATCAATTTTTGTTTTACTACCTGGACAAATATATATTGATTATTATTGTTTTGCTGTTCTTTTCCAGACATAATCGATAGAAATAAGATGGATTTCAAAGCCAGGGAAATTTTCTGGTGCACAAAAGCCTCTGATATATTCAATTTAGGTGCATCTTTTTTTAATTGTGATACCTCAATATCTACTCAGACAATATAAAAATGCACTATATAAAAAAACCAAGCTATGGTGGACAATGGCCTCACTGGAGAATTACTTAGATTTAAATATTGTTCCAATGTGACTAAGAGTACAGTTGTTCCTTACCTTTGATCTTGACGACGATGAACTCATTAGGGTGTAATGAAGCTGCCTCTTCCTGCTCTCTGGAATTTATCCAAATCATCATAGAAAAAAATACATCCTCTGAATGTAAAATTAAGGATAAAATAGGAAAATTGCAGAAAACCATGCAAAAAGAAATCAATAGGGAACAGTTGGAGGAATGGTCTGAAAGTATGAACAAAGAATTTGAAAAATGGAGGAGAGACATCAGTTATGGCAAAATGAACAAATACCAATGGGATTTGGTGGACTAGGAGTCCAACAAAATTTTACGCTGGCAAATAAAAAAAAATCTTACCTCAAGCCAGTACTTACGTGAAGCCCCTCCATGAACGCCATTTCATCTGTGTTGGATGGAAATCATTCAGTGAGTGACCTTGAAACTACGAGATAATCCGGCCATCGTACCAGATTTGTAGGTAAAAGGAAACATCATGATATCTTCTTCAGGAATCATAAAAGCAGGAAAGAAGATCAACCCTTGGTAATAAATCTCACACTTTAACGAACTTACAAATGGGAATACTAGAAAAAAAGTTTAACTTGTTCTCCTTCTTTTCACTAGACACAATTACGACAATAAAGGATCTTTTTCTGATTTTAAATAAAATGATTTTGAAAAAAATTAATTACAAGTCTGATGTAAATGAAATTTTCACCACCAAGGAAGAAAAAAAAAGGTAATAGCTATTTTAGTCTAATTTAGTCGTTGTAATTGGCAAAGTGGCTGAAAAAAGCCACCTACTGCCAAGTGTGCTAATGCCTTAATTAATCCATGTCTCATTCTTCCTTCTTTTGTTATATTAGAAAAAGAAAGTGCAATCCTTGAAAGAGGTTCTCTTTTTTGACATTAACACTGACTTTAAAATTAGAAATGGCATTTACTGTAAAGGTAAACTATTGCTGTGTGTTTATAATTAGGCAATAATTTATTATTATGCGTTCCTTGAATAGCGCCATCATATTCCATAGCGCTTCACTGGCATTATCATCACTGTCCCACATTGAGGATCACAATCTAAATTAGGATCATTCAAAGTCTGACTCCAGCATATTTTTTAATTGCAGTTCTGGAGTGGTGCTTCTAATCTAAGGTCCCTGCCCCGGTCTTATACTTGTCAGAAGCCATCTTCACCTTCTACCGCCTCCGCTCCCGTCGGTCTCCAGCAGTTTGTGTCCTGATGGATCGCTCCAGTGTTTGCTGGGCGAGCTGGAGGTCACTTTTCAATGTAAGTCTATTAGAGTGAGCATGAGGGCAAAGCGAGGCTCTCGTAGATGCACATTTAGATCTTCTGACGTAACTTTGGACCGTCAGAAGTTACAGTCACAAGATGGCGGTGCCGGACCAGAGCAAAGCCGGGAAGAGCTGAAGACGGCAGAGGATGAATATATTACTACTTTCAGGGACCTTAGATTAGAAGCACCATTTCAGCACTAAAAAAGCCCAAAATGGTGGAGTGGTGCTTCAATCTTGTTCTGAAATGTTCTAATAGTAAATACTGTATTTCCCCTATTATCAGAAAAGATGGATTTCCTTATTTGAATTGACCTTATCTCCTTGATTAATTTTTGTTATCTCCATGTTAATCCCTTCTCCTCACAGCTTTCAATATGACTAGTGATGTACCATTTGCCAGAAGGAAGATAGAAATGTATGTCTATGTTACCATTATTATTTTGGCTTTACAATCACAGAAACGTCTTGCCTGTTATAAAGAACTTGGGGAACAATTTCTACCCTTGTTTTGATCTTTCACCCCCCCACCTATTTTCATATCCTATGGTGCAGATTTCTCAGTGACGTCTACAGCATATTTTTTACCATATGTAAAAACATACAGGTTTTTGCTATGTAATCTGACAGCAGCATGATGTAAGGGGCTGAGACTCTGAATCCAGCAATATGTCACTTAATTTAATGGGTGAGCAGTTGTGAAAGAATCACAGTTTTCTCTGCTGCAGATCTAGCAGAGCTCTAAATGCTGACCTGTGTATAACCCCATCCACACCACTGATTGCCAACTATTTGTGTCTATTCTGTACATTGTCAGCAAGTTGGGGTAGGAGTGTGATTACACAGTCTAGCTGCACTGGCTTACATGCAACACCTAGTCTGGAGTGATAATCTCCTCCTGATAAAACACTGATTGTATTAAAACTACAAGACACTACCTATTATGTGACACATCTCTGCCGCTAGGTTATGCTGCTCTCAGATTAAATAGCAAAAAACTGCTAACAGATTCCTTTTAAATAGTATACATACCTCACAACCTGTAATTTCATTTTTTTTTTGAGGGTTTGCTTCAGTTCATGTAAAGAACATGCCTACAACGGTGAACATTTGGTTTTCTATTTTAATGTGATGCAAACAACAAATAGGACAAAATAACTGAAAACTTCAGTGTGCATAACTATTCACCCCCTTAAAGTCAGTATTATGTAGAGCCTCGTTTTGTGGCAATTACAGCTGCAAGTCGCTTTGGATAAGTCTCTGAGCTTTCCACATCTTTCCACTGGAACTTTTGCTCATTCCTCAATGCAAAACTGCTCCAGCTCCTTCAAGTTAGATGGTTTTCTCTGGTAAACAGCAATCTTCATGTCTGACCACAGATAATTGATGGGATTATGGTCTGGGCTGTGACTAGACCACTCCAACACATTTACACATTTCCCCTTAAACAACTCAAGTGTTGCTTTAGCAGTATGCTTTGTGTCATTGTCTTGTTGGAAGGTGAATCTCCATCCCAGTCTCAAATCACTGACAGACAGAAACAGGTTTGATTCAAGAATATCCCTGTATTTCGCACCATCCATCTTCCCCTTGACTCGGACCATTTTGCCCTCTTGCCGAAAAGCATCCCCACAGCATGATGCTGCCACCACCATGTTTCATTGTGGGGATGGTGTTCTTGGGGTGATGAGCTGTGTTGGTTTGGTGCCAGACATACGGTTTACCTTGGTGAATTTATTTTTGCATCACTATATTCTAAGAGTTTCAACATTTTTATTTTTTTTGCTGAAAGAGTTTTATGAGAGCATGATTTTTGCAGGACAATTTGGCGTTTTGATGTATACCATTTTTTTACATATGACTTTTTGATCACTTTTTATTTAATTTTTTGTGTTTAAGTATAATCAAAAAACTACATTTTTTAAAATATTTCGTATACTGATTGGCGTACAGAATTAAAAACGTAACAGTTTTATAGTTTAGGTTGTTTCAGATGTGGTGATATTATGTGTATTTTTTTGATTATTTTTGTTTTGACATAAAAGCTGAATTTTTAGTGGCGAAACAGCTTTTCGTAATTTGTGCGCTTTTTTTGTGCTCTTTTTGTTAACTTCTTAAGACATATCATATAACTTTTTTACTTAGTCCCACTGTGGGATATGAATATTTTTTACATTGATCCTTGGTCTTGTACACTGCAGTACTGATGTACTGTAGTGCATGAGACCTGTCAGTTCTGCACTGGCTCTACTTATAGTAGGATCTAACAGGCCACTGTATTCTGAAGTCATCAGATGACCTCGGGCTGCGATGGCAACCATTGGCACCTGCGACTACGATTACATGCGGCATTTAAGGAATTAATCGCCCCCATCAGTTCCAAGTCTGGTCTGGTCCGATGCCGCAGGATGTCAGCTGTTATATACAGCTAACATCGGTGGGATTTTCATCCACTGGTGGGCGATACACTCTTATTCCTCAGCGCCGTGAAACGCAGCGCTAATGAATAAGGCCCCTTCATGGCCACTGTTAATGCTGCCATTGTCCTGACATTCTTCACACAATTCATTGCGCTTGTCGTCATCACTTACCTGAGTTCACGTTGAACTTTTTTCTTTCTGCAACAAACAAAAATGACATTGGTGTCTCTTGAGCAGGATGGATCTTCAGAGTCAATGATGAATTCAGGAGGCAAGGGGTAGGATGAGAAGTAGCTCAAAAGTGGAAAAATAAGTATATTTCTAATGTAGCTTTAACTCCTTGCTACAAAACATGGTGACTGTATGTCGTTCGGGGGAATCCCGTGTGTGAAGGAGCTGATATCAGCTCTGGTTGCTGTTGATAACCATATAAACACTGCTGTCAATCTCTGACACTAGAGTTTAAATGGAACTCCCATTGATGCTCTGTGATGTGATCGCGGGAAACACCAATTGGTTACTAAGGTGGCTGGGGGAATGTTGAAGGGAATTTTATTATTGAATTTTATTATTGAATACCTACACTGCTTTCAGTCATTCCAAAAGGTTAATAAACCTGAAACCTGAATATATAAGAAAGTAAAAATAGTTCAGAGATTCATCCAGATGATTTTTAGCTCCCTTGTCATCCTTGTGCAGTGTGTATACAATCTACTTTTTACAGCAGCAGTTATTAATCATTTCAATGAATGGAATAAATAATTATTTTCACCCTTCAGATTCGGTCAGTGAAATCAATCGCTCATCTGCACTGCCCCATTGAATAACATTGGTCTCAGTGCCGTTTTTTTCATGGACAGCACTCGGAGCGAAAATATGGTCGTGTGAATGAGCCTTAAGGAAAATAACAATACATATTCAGGGTCAACCAAGCACTTTATAGAGAAGCATAATAAAAGTATCAGTAGTTTGGTATGTTATGGGTTGGAAAGAGATACCTGCGCAGAAAGGGGATGTGATTCGTGCAAAAAATTATTAATGTGAGAAATGTATTGGATTTTGAGGCTAAACACCAAATAACCTAATGGGTTAAATTACAGAAATAATACGATGTATTTACTGATGATAACAACATTGTGTCTATAGTAATGCTTAGTGCAACAGGATTTTCCTAAATTCATTGTACACATTATGTGGCTGTCCACATGTGATTGGTTCTTAGTGGTTTGCCATATAGTAACAGTTTAAGGTGAATTATCTCTATGACTAAGGGCATCAGAGGGTTAACATGGAACCGCACATGTGATTTTTTAATGAAGATGTCAATAAAGAAAATCCTGTTTTTATATCTCTCCTGGGAGGGCCAATTTTTTTCCCTTGAATTTCCCTGTCTATACTGCAGGCCCGCAGTGAAGTGGCTCCCACATAATACATGAGTGGAGAACACGCTAAACACATGTGGTGAGTCCAGCAAACCTTCTAGTATCCATTATCCTATCAGTAGGGAATTACATATGCACCTGATACAACACTTTTGATTAAAGACACGTCCAAGGAAGATTTCCAGAGATGTGCATTATAAAACCATTTTGATGAATGATACATAAATTACAGTATTATAACATTATTAAAATACTTTATACTTATATATTGAATATATTTTCTCTTGTGGCTCCCCACCTTCTGCACTAAGCCCTGTGATGGTAAATAAGGAGACTCTGATACACGGCTGCTTCATAATCTTTGACTTTTTTTTATTAACTTCTTTCAAGATGTCACATGTAGAAGTTCCCCACTAGTCATGTGGGTCAATAGTTTTGTGGCCCTGATGAAATTGGGCCCTGGACTCACAAAGAGTCATCCTTCAGCGCTCAGGAGAGGAAAAACCCCCAATGGAGGAAACCTCTAGGGAACCATGGCTGAAAGATTGCCCTTCCCCTGGGCTGTACTGGAAAATGGCATCATGTGCCGTCGTTAGCAGCAGAAGCCTCACTTTTTTTTTATTTCATCTGACTGCGGAAAGTCCGGTAATGAGAACAGAATCCGAGCCCGGAATCTGCCTCGTACTGAAGCGCAGGTCATCTGATCCTGACATGGTGGCCATGTCATCACCTGAAACTGTACTCCATCTTCATTGCTTGACCATCATTCTGGAATAGTTATCTGCAGATAAAGGATACAGAATTGTAGAGCAGCCGTATATTACATATGAGAGACGTACACACAATTTACACCCTGTAACTAATGCTCATTATATTTCTCTTAGCTGGATTATATTTGGGTCCATGTTGGTGACAGAGGCACGGGCACTTCTTACAGCCAAGACTCAGGGGTTCTGGGACACACCGCTGTATCAAAAATAACACACAACACCTTATAATGCAGCACTGATAAAATTCCTAATATTTTTTTATAGGGTCAGGAACTACTAATTCTCTGCTTTCTGACATAGACCTACTGATCCTCTGATTTATGTCACTAGTTGTAAATATGGTTGCCACTAGAGGGAGCAGTAGAATTTACTGCATATAGATCAACGGGGCCTGTATTTTGAGGTGAATGGTAGCTCCCCCCTAGTGGTGGCTGCTGGCAGTCAGGATTTTACTGTAGTTGCGTGAAGGGATGCATCGATTTCGATTATTTTCCACTAATGGTCACTGCTCCTCTCGTCTTTCTGGAGAATCCAATCCATAAACTATTCAGTGTGATGACATTATGACATCATGGCCGTTATTATCACCCCTATTATTATGAGCTCCTGTCATTAAGCACTTTGCATGCTAGCTCTCCTGACTAGTGAAGAGCGAGCATCCTTGTCACTCGAGATTTACAAGCATGCTCGGGTTCTCGCCGAGTATCTTCAGCGTGCTCGGGTGTTATGTTTATGTCACTTCGTGCGCATGATTTTGTTTGACAGCTTTAATACATGTGAGGAATGCCTGTTTCTTAGACATTCCTCACATGTAATAAAGCTGCCAAACAGTCGCAAATCATGCACACAAAGAGACTGAAACATAACACCCCCAGCACGCTGAAGATATTCGCATGCTCGCCGAAAGGGTTAACAGAACATACTCGCTCAGCACTACTCCTGACATACTGATCTTAATGAACTTACCTTATTGAAGAGTAAAAATAATGAATAAAACATTCCCCCTAAAGATAGATGGAACTATAGATAACCCAAAGTTAAGGGGCCCAGAGGCTGAGGGGTCACTTTTTGTGGTTTTGAATAACCAGAACTATTGGTTGTTGCTTTATACATACACATATAATCATGAGTAGACATTTTATTTAAATAGCAACAATGTACTTACATTATTTAGAGTTTGAGAAGGGCATCTGATGTGATGTGAACGATTTCTAGGCCGACCTTTGATAGTTGGATCTGCTTCATGCTCTCTCTGTAACAAAAAGTAAAAACAATGATGATCAGATGCCTCCCAATAATAGCAACACCCCTTTATCATCATTTGTATACATTCCATATATATATAAGGTGATTGAGGAAAGTCCATGATCACTTACTGGTGCAAACTGGTCTGTGGGCCTTGATCCAGAACAACAGCTCTAGTGATATACAGGATCCTGGTCTGCGTCGGTGGTTGTGTCATGTCCGGTTGAAGGTCAGGACGATCTTTTAGACCGTCATTGACTCTACATGTCTTTTTTCTTAGACATAGAGTCATTTCCTGACCTTTTTGGGAAATTCGGTGAACCTGCCATTCTGCAGGCAGGTTATTAGATGATTTCTCATCTTCCTTTGCTGGTAATTAGCTCTGGGTTCACCGTCATCTGCCATAAACTCATAGGCATTTGCTATAGCAAATAACCCGCAGTCGTAGGCGTTTTTCTGCTCATCCACTTTGAGAAATCTCACATGTTTCAGGGGCTCACGGACAACATTACTGTACATATTTTTAATCTGCTCACGAATGGATGGAGACAGATATCTGTGATTGAGGCTGTCAGCCACCAAGATGTTGCCGTTTTTGAAGCAGGTTGTTATCCAATGCACCCTCTCCATATCAAAGTGGATTTGTACAGCTTGTCTTTGTACGCTGTACCCTGGCACTAGCAGAGCGCAAGGAGGCTGCAGACCATCAAAGCCCGCAAACTGATTCTGCAGCAGCTCTTGGGCCTTGCTGATAATATCATCAACCACCATGCCTTTCTGCCCTTTGCTCTTCAGGATGGAAATGTGCTCTGCAGAAAGGTTGCTCATGTTTTCCTGACTCTTGGAATCAGGCACCTCCACTTGTGAGGTTCCAGGCTCTGGGAGTCCTTTAGCAAATCGATCAGAAAGGTTTCCTGCAGCAGCTCTTCTGACCCGTAGGAACTTCCCAGGCTTGCTGTCCATGGAGGTTGGTGCCTTTCTTTTGAGATAGTCACGGGGACTTTTTAGCGGCAGCTCCTCATGTGCATCTTGGGCACATTCTGGATCAGCAAAAATAGCTCCACTTTCTGCAATGGTGGAAGTGGAGTCAGTGTCACCTACTGAGTAGGTTGGTCTCTTCTCATCTGTGTCTTGGCTGATGATGTGGTCTTTACGCCTTTTTATAGCAGCAGACCTGAAGAAGCTTCTGACCTGTGTAATGATGGTTGATTTCTTGGCCAGGAAGGAATTCCTCATCAGTGTTCTCCACTTTCTACTGGATTTCCGGAATTGGGTCAGAAGGTTGGAGCCAATTGACATGCAGAAGGAGAAAGCCTTGACCAGCAGCCGCTGGCCATAATGGGGACGTCCATGAATCCTCATGATGTCGTCGTCGCTTTCTTTGTATTCTTGAAACTGTGTTTATCCAACAGGAAGTCACACAAATGACATCTCTGATACTGCTCTCAGGCATTATACAGACATTAATCCCATTGTGATGTCATACAGTAGAACCTTCCATGTAGACTGTGACATCACCGCTCTTGGCTCAGTTACCAAGAGACCACAATTAATATTGATTCTGGGGACTACTCTACAGCTCCATGCAAATATTACCCGACCCTTGTTCACAAATCTCCAACCATATTCTCCATTTATTTTGATTAAAGGTGTTTCTTTGTGTGGCCACATCTCCACTGAAGTATATGGAGAATGTTTTGGGAGGAGGGAAATTAAACCAATCGTCCACCCAATAAGTGAGGATATGAGAGGTGGCATTGATGACATTTGCTCTAAAGGTTCAGTGCACAATGTGGCCAAACAGGGAAATGTGATGACAGAAATATGAAAATAGATTTGTTTCCGTTACCTAGGTCTGGAGGACACACATACATTTTTCAGTATTAGCTGCTGCCATGTCCTTCCTTCAGGCTGATTTTTTACTGGGAAACTCTATCCGTATATATGGCATCAATTGTGCAGTGCCAAGCACAACTCATGTAGTTGTGTTGGGGTCTCATAGCCCACTAGTGTTCAGCGGCCCACTAGTGAAGTAATGCAACATTCCATGTACATTGTGAAATCAACTTCTCATATACCCAGTGACATCACAGTGTTCAGTAATGATGTGGAGACCAAATGATTTTCATTCCTTAATGACCAGAGTATGTCATATGTAACTGAACTGATATATTTGGGTGTTGTTTATTCAATGGCCAGTGCTTTTCTATTTTAAAAGATCAGAGTTATTTTTACCTTTTCCTCATGACACCGTCAAATTTATAGATGTTACTAATTTATTCAAAAACTATTTACTAAAAAAATCAAAATATAAATATATATACACATATATATGTGTGTTTTTATATTCATACAGATATCTATCTATCTATACATATACAGTATATATATATATATACAGTACAGACCAAAAGTTTGGACACACCTTCTCATTTAAAGATTTTTCTGTATTTTCTTGACTATGAAAATGGTACATTCACACTGAAAACTATGAATTAACACATGTGGAATTATATACTTAACAAAGAAGTGTGAAACAACTGAAAGTATGTCTTATATTCTAGGTTCTTTTGCTTTGATGACTGCTTTGCACACTCTTGGCATTCTCATGATGAGCTTCAAGAGGTAGTCACCGGAAATGATCTTCCAACAATCTTGAAGGAGTTCCCAGAGATGCTTAGCACTTGTTGGCCCTTTTGCCTTCACTCTGCGGTCCAGCTCACCCCAAACCATCTCGATTGGGTTCAGGTCTGGTGACTGTGGAGGCCAGGTCATCTGGTGTAGCACCCCATCACTCTCCTTCTTGGTCAAATAGCCCTTACACAGCCTGGAGGTGTGTTTGGGGTCATTGTCCTGTTGAAAAATAAATGATGGTCCAACTAAACGCAAACCGGATGGAATAGCATGCCGCTGCAAGATGCTGTGGTAGCCATGCTGGTTCAGTATGCCTTCAATTTTGAATAAATCCCCAACAGTGTCACCAGCAAAGCACCCCCACACCATCACACCTCCTCCTCCATGCTACACGGTGGGAACCAGGCATGTATAGTCATCCGTTCACCTTTTCTGCATCGCACAAAGACACGGTGGTTGGAACCAAAGATCTCAAGTTTGGACTCATCAGACCAAAGCACAGATTTCCACTGGTCCAATGTCCATTACTTGTGTTCTTTAGCCCAAACAAGTCTCTTCTGCTTGTTGCCTGTCCTTAGCAGTGGTTTCCTAGCAGCTATTTTACCATGAAGGCCTGCTGCACAAAAGTCTCCTCTTAACAGTTGTTGAAGAGATGTGTCTGCTGTTAGAACTCTGTGTGGCATTGACCTAGTCTCTAATCTGAGCTGCTGTTAACCTGTGATTTCTGAGGCTGGTGACTCGGATAAACTTATCCTCAGAAGCAGAGGTGACTCTTGGTCTTCCTTTCCTGGGGCGGTCCTCATGTGAGCCAGTTTCTTTGTAGCGCTTGATGGTTTTTGCAACTGCACTTGGGAACACTTTCAAAGTTTTCCCAATTTTTCGCACTGACTGACCTTCATTTCTTAAAGTAATGATGGCCACTTGTTTTTCTTTGCTTAGCTGCTTTTTTCTTGCCATAATACAAATTATAACAGTCTATTCAGTAGGACTATCAGCTGTGTATCCACCAGACTTCTGCACAACACAACTGATGGTCCCAACCCCATTTATATGGCAAGAAATCCCACTTATTACACCTGACAGGGCACACCTGTGAAGTGAAAACCATTTCCGGTGACTACCTCTTGAAGCTCATCAAGAGAATGCCAAGAGTGTGCAAAGCAGTCATCAAAGCAAAAGGTGGCTACTTTGAAGAACCTAGAATATATGACATATTTTCAGTTGTTTCACACTTTTTTGTTAAGTATATAATTCCACATGTGTTAATTCATAGTTTTGATGCCTTTAGTGTGAATGTAAAATTTTCATAGTCATGTAAATACAGAAAAATCTTTAAATGAGAAGGTGTGTCCAAACTTTTGGTCTGTACTGTATATATATATATATATATATATATATATATATATATGTATACTGTATATATTTACAGTGGCATAACCTAAACCTTGTAGGCTCCAATCTTTAACAGGGTCCCCAGCTATCATCGTTCCTTCACACCTTAGTGTCACAGCCAATATTGAGTTTAATGATTAAGCCCCATTTTTCAAATTTGACCAGTGTCACTTTATGTGGTAATAACTCTGGACTACTTCTATATTTTCAGGTGATTCTGTGACTGTTTTTTTGTGAAATATTGTACTTTACTGTATGTTAGCGGTAAATTTAGGTTGATAACTTTTTTGTTTTTTTGTAAAAATAAATTAAATTTGATGAATATTTTGAAAGATTAGCGATTATCAAACTTTCAATGCTTATATCCTGAAACCGGATAGTCATATCACACAAAATAGTTACTGTAATTTTTGGACTATAAGATGCACTGGACCATAAGACACACCTAGGTTAGAGAGGAGGAAAATAGGAAAAAAAATTGAAGCAAAAAATGTGGTCATGATGCACTGGTATTGGGGGTGCTGCTACTGACACTGTTATAGGGGTAATGTCCCCCAATTCTGTACTAATATCCCACATCCTAGTATATATGGCCCCCATCCCCATCCTAGTATATATGGCCCCCATCCCCATCCTGGTATACATGGTCCCCTTTCCTGGTATGTATTTATTTACCCTGGAACGCTTCAAAGGATCCCTCTGATTCTGAGATTGTTTTTTCGTGACATACTGTACTTCATGATTGTGGTAAAATTTCTTCGATATCACTTGCGTTTATTTGTGAAAAAAACAGAAATTTGGCGAAAATGTTGAAAATTTTGCAATTTTCAAACTTTGAATTTGTATGCCCTTAAATCAGAGAGATATGTCACACAAAATAATTAATAAATAACATTTCCCACATATGTCTATTTTACATCAGCACAATTTTGGAACCAAAATGTTTTTTATTGGGGAGCTATAAGGGTTAAAAGTTGACCAGCGATTTCTCATTTTTCCAACATAATTTACAAAACCATTTTTTTAGGGACCACATCATATTTAAAGTCACTTTGAGGGGTTTTTATGACAGAAAATACCCAAAACTGCACCCCTCAATGTGCTCAAAACCACATTCAAGAACTTTATTAACCCTTCAGGTGCTTCACAGGAATTTTTGGAATGTGGAAGAAAAAAATTAACATTTAACTTTTTTCACAAAAATGTTACTTTAGACCCAATTTTTTTTTATTTTCGCAGGGGTAACAGGAAAAAATGGACCCCAAAATTTATTGTGCAATTTCCCCTGGGCACGCAGATACCCCATATGTGGGGAAAAACCACTGTTTGGGCGCACGGCAGGGTTCGGAAGGGAAGAAGCGCCATTTGACTTTTTTAATGTAAAATTTGCTTGAATAATTAGCAGACGCCATGTTGCGTTTGTGGAGCCCCTGATGTGACTAAACAGTAGAAACCCCCACAAGTGACACCATTTTGGAAACTATACCACTCAGGGAACTTATCTAGATGTGTGGTGAGCACCTTGAACCCCTTGGTGCTTCACAGAAGTTTATAACATTGAGCCGTAAAAATAACATTTTCACATTTTTCCCACAAAAATGTTTTTCAGCCCCCACTTTTGCATTTTCATAAGGGTAGCAGGAGAAATTTCACCATGCAGTTTGTTGTGCAATTTCTCCTGAGTAAGCAGATACCCCATATGTGGGGGAAAACCACTGTTTAGGTGCACGGCAGAGTTCGGAAGGGAATGAGCGCCATTTCACTTTTTAAATGTAAAATTTGCTTGAATAATTAGCGGACGCCATGTTGCATTTGGGGAGCCCCTGATGTACCTAAACAGTGGAAACCCCCCACAAGTGACACCATTTTGGAAACTAGACCCCTCAGGGAACTTATCTACATGTGTGGTGAGCACCTTGAACCCCCAGGTACTTCACAGAAGTTTATATCATTGAGCCGTAAAAATAAAATTTTCACATTTTTCCCACAAAAATGTTTTTCAGCCCCCACTTTTGCATTTTCATAAGGGTAACAGAAGATATTGCACTATGCAGTTTGTTGTGCAATTTCTCCTGAGTAAGCAGATACCCCATATGTGGGGGAAAACCACTGTTTGGGCGCACGGCAGGGTTTGGAAGGGAAGGAGCGCCATTTGACTTTTTGAATGTAAAATTTGCTTGAATAATTAGCGGACGCCATGCTGCGTTTGAAGAGCCCCTGATGTGCCTAAATAGTGGAAACCCCCCACAAGTGACCCCATTTTGGAAATTACACCCCTCAAGGATTTTATCAAGTGGTATAATTAACATTTTGAACCCAGAGGTACGACACAGAATTTGATAACATTAGGCCATCATATTGAATAAATTGTCATTAGTTTTGAGCGCAAGTGCTCACAACTTGAGTTTGCATCGGGTACTCAGGTATGCACCATGTATCACGGGTGCTCAAGTGAAATGCTCGAGTCCCCGCCTGCATGTTTCACGGTTATTAGACACCCCAAAAAAAACATGCGGGGATCGCTCGTGCATGGCAGGCAATCCCCGCGAGGTTTTTTGGCCGCGAAGCATATGGGGCGGAGACTCGAGCACCCGCGATACTCAATGCATACCCGAGCACCCAATGCAAACTCAAGTAGCGAGCACTTGCGTTCAACACTAGTTGCCATATCGTCATCTTTTTTATTTTTTTTTTTACTTTTGAAAAAAACAACAACCCTAACCCCAACCCTAACCCTACCCTAGCCCAACCCCAGCCCTAACCCCACCCTAGCCCCACCCCAACCCTAACCCCAACCCTAACATTAGCACAACCCTAACCCCAACCCCAGCCCTAACATTTATTTTTTATGCCGTTCCTAGTGCGGTATAAGTGATTAGACGACCTTATTCTTCCAGTCGGTGCGACTACAGAGATACCAGAATCATATCGGGTTTTTATGATTGACAGCTGTCACACACTAAAAGACACATATTTTGAAAAATCTAGTTTTTGCATCGCCATATTTTGAGAGCTATAATTTTTCCATATTTTGGCCGACAGAGTCATGTGATGGCTTGTTTTTTGCGGGATGAGTTGACGTTTTTATTGGTGCCATTTTCGGGAGCATAACATTTTTTGATCGCTTTCTATTCCAGCTTTTGGGAGGCAGAATAAACAAAAACCACAGGGTCGTCATGGCAACATCTGGGAAGCCACGGCAGACAGCGCTGGAGGCCGGAAGAGGAGGTGAGTATACCGATCACCTCCCCTTAGCCACCGCAATGCTGCGATCGACTTAGATCGCAGCATTGCGGGGGTTAATGTGCCGGGAGCGGTGCGGGACCGCTCCCTGCACATAGTATCGAGTGTCAGCTGTGACAATCAGCTGACACCCGGCGGCGATCGCCCCCGCACAGCCTGTGTGCGCGCCCGATCGCCATGATGTACTAATACGGGTCAGGCTCTTAAAGCCCAGGGCACTGACGCGTATTAATACTTCATTGGCTTTAAAGGGGTAAAATAGTATACATACCTCACAACCTGTAATTTCATTAGTTTTTTTTTTGAGGGTTTGCTTCAGTTCATGTAAAGAACATGCCTACAACTGTGAACATTTGGTTTTCTTTTTTTACGTGATGCAAACAACAAATAGGACAAAATAGCTGAAAACTTCGGTGTGCATAACTATTCACCCCCCTAAAGTCAGTATTTTGTAGAGCCTCCTTTTGTGGCAATTACAGCTGCAAGTCACTTTGGATAAGTCTCTATGAGCTTTCCACATCTTTCCACTGGAATTTTTGCTCATTCCTCAATGCAAAACTGCTCCAGCTCCTTCAAGTTAGATGGTTTTCTCTGGTAAACAGCAATCTTCATGTCTGACCACAGATAATTGATGGGATTATGGTCTGGGCTGTGACTAGGCCACTCCAACACATTTACACATTTTCCCTTAAACAACTCGAGTGTTGCTTTAGCAGTAAGCTTTGTGTCATTGTCTTGTTGGAAGGTGAATCTCCATCCCAGTCTCAAATCACTGACAGACTGAAACAGGTTTGATTCAAGAATATCCCTGTATTTCACACCATCCATCTTCCTCTTGACTTGGACCATTTTCCCTCTTGCCGAAAAGGCAATGGTGTTCTTGGGGTGATGAGCTATGTTGGTTTGGTGCCAGACATACGGTTTACCTTGGTGAATTTATTTTTGCATCTCTATATTCTAAGAGCTCCAATGTTTTTATTTTTTTGCTGAAAGAGTTTTATAAGAGCATGATTTTTGCAGGACAATTTGGCGTTTTGATGTATACCATTTTTTTACATATGACTTTTTGATCACTTTTTATTACATTTTTTGTGTTTAAGTATAATCAAAAAACTACATTTTTTTTAAAATTTCGTATACTGATTGCCGTACAGAATTAAAAAGGTAACAGTTTTATAGTTTAGGTTGTTTCAGATGTGGTGATATTATGTGTATTTTTTTGATTATTTTTCTTTTGACATAAAAGCTGAATTTTTAGTGGCGAAACAGCTTTTCGTAATTTGTGCGCTTTTTTGTGCTCTTTTTGTTAACTTCTTAAGACATTTTATATAACTTTTTTACTTAGTCCCACTGTGGGATATGAATATTTTTTACATTGATCCTTGGTCTTGTACACTGCAGTACTGATGTACTGTAGTGCATGAGACCTGTCAGTTCTGCACTGGCTCTACTTATAGTAGGATCTAACAGGCCACTGTATTCTGAAGTCATCAGATGACCTCGGGCTGCGATGGCAACCATTGGCACCTGCGACTACGATTACATGCGGCATTTAAGGAATTAATCGCCCCCATCAGTTCCAAGTCTGGTCTGGTCCGATGCCGCAGGATGTCAGCTGTTATATACAGCTAACATCGGTGGGATTTTCATCCACTGGTGGGCGATACACTCTTATTCCTCAGCGCCGTGAAATGCAGCGCTAATGAATAAGGCCCCTTCATGGCCACTGTTAATGCTGCCATTGTCCTGACATTCTTCACACAATTCATTGCGCTTGTCGTCATCACTTACCTGAGTTCACGTTGAACTTTTTTCTTTCTGCAACAAACAAAAATGACATTGGTGTCTCTTGAGCAGGATGGATCTTCAGAGTCAATGATGAATTCAGGAGGCAAGGGGTAGGATGAGAAGTAGCTCAAAAGTGGAAAAATAAGTATATTTCTAATGTAGCTTTAACTCCTTGCTACAAAACATGGTGACTGTATGTCGTTCGGGGGAATCCCGTGTGTGAAGGAGCTGATATCAGCTCTGGTTGCTGTTGATAACCATATAAACACTGCTGTCAATCTCTGACACTAGAGTTTAAATGGAACTCCCATTGATGCTCTGTGATGTGATCGCGGGAAACACCAATTGGTTACTAAGGTGGCTGGGGGAATGTTGAAGGGAATTTTATTATTGAATTTTATTATTGAATACCTACACTGCTTTCAGTCATTCCAAAAGGTTAATAAACCTGAAACCTGAATATATAAGAAAGTAAAAGTGAGATTTTGGCTTTCATAGGCCAGGTTTACATGAGAGCCTAAAAAATCGTTCAGAGATTCATCCAGATGATTTTTAGCTCCCTTGTCATCCTTGTGCAGTGTGTATACAATCTACTTTTTACAGCAGCAGTTATTAATCATTTCAATGTATGGAATAAATAATTATTTTCACCCTTCAGATTCGGTCAGTGAAATCAATCGCTCATCTGCACTGCCCCATTGAATAACATTGGTCTCAGTGCCGTTTTTTTCATGGACAGCACTCGGAGCGAAAATATGGTCGTGTGAATGAGCCTTAAGGAAAATAACAATACATATTCAGGGTCAACCAAGCACTTTATAGAGAAGCATAATAAAAGTATCAGTAGTTTGGTATGTTATGGGTTGCAAAGAGATACCTGCGCAGAAAGGGGATGTGATTCGTGCAAAAAATTATTAATGTGAGAAATGTATTGGATTTTGAGGCTAAACACCAAATAACCTAATGGGTTAAATTACAGAAATAATACGATGTATTTACTGATGATAACAACATTGTGTCTATAGTAATGCTTAGTGCAACAGGATTTTCCTAAATTCATTGTACACATTATGTGGCTGTCCACATGTGATTGGTTCTTAGTGGTTTGCCATATAGTAACAGTTTAAGGTGAATTATCTCTATGACTAAGGGCATCAGAGGGTTAACATGGAACCGCACATGTGATTTTTTAATGAAGATGTCAATAAAGAAAATCCTGTTTTTATATCTCTCCTGGGAGGGCCAATTTTTTTCCCTTGAATTTCCCTGTCTATACTGCAGGCCCGCAGTGAAGTGGCTCCCACATAATACATGAGTGGAGAACACGCTAAACACATGTGGTGAGTCCAGCAAACCTTCTAGTATCCATTATCCTATCAGTAGGGAATTACATATGCACCTGATACAACACTTTTGATTAAAGACACGTCCAAGGAAGATTTCCAGAGATGTGCATTATAAAACCATTTTGATGAATGATACATAAATTACAGTATTATAACATTATTAAAATACTTTATACTTATATATTGAATATATTTTCTCTTGTGGCTCCCCACCTTCTGCACTAAGCCCTGTGATGGTAAATAAGGAGACTCTGATACACGGCTGCTTCATAATCTTTGACTTTTTTTTATTAACTTCTTTCAAGATGTCACATGTAGAAGTTCCCCACTAGTCATGTGGGTCAATAGTTTTGTGGCCCTGATGAAATTGGGCCCTGGACTCACAAAGAGTCATCCTTCAGCGCTCAGGAGAGGAAAAACCCCCAATGGAGGAAACCTCTAGGGAACCATGGCTGAAAGATTGCCCTTCCCCTGGGCTGTACTGGAAAATGGCATCATGTGCCGTCGTTAGCAGCAGAAGCCTCACTTTTTTTTTATTTCATCTGACTGCGGAAAGTCCGGTAATGAGAACAGAATCCGAGCCCGGAATCTGCCTCGTACTGAAGCGCAGGTCATCTGATCCTGACATGGTGGCCATGTAATCACCTGAAACTGTACTCCATCTTCATTGCTTGACCATCATTCTGGAATAGTTATCTGCAGATAAAGGATACAGAATTGTAGAGCAGCCGTATATTACATATGAGAGACGTACACACAATTTACACCCTGTAACTAATGCTCATTATATTTCTCTTAGCTGGATTATATTTGGGTCCATGTTGGTGACAGAGGCACGGGCACTTCTTACAGCCAAGACTCAGGGGTTCTGGGACACACCGCTGTATCAAAAATAACACACAACACCTTATAATGCAGCACTGATAAAATTCCTAATATTTTTTTATAGGGTCAGGAACTACTAATTCTCTGCTTTCTGACATAGACCTACTGATCCTCTGATTTATGTCACTAGTTGTAAATATGGTTGCCACTAGAGGGAGCAGTAGAATTTACTGCATATAGATCAACGGGGCCTGTATTTTGAGGTGAATGGTAGCTCCCCCCTAGTGGTGGCTGCTGGCAGTCAGGATTTTACTGTAGTTGCGTGAAGGGATGCATCGATTTCGATTATTTTCCACTAATGGTCACTGCTCCTCTCGTCTTTCTGGAGAATCCAATCCATAAACTATTCAGTGTGATGACATTATGACATCATGGCCGTTATTATCACCCCTATTATTATGAGCTCCTGTCATTAAGCACTTTGCATGCTAGCTCTCCTGACTAGTGAAGAGCGAGCATCCTTGTCACTCGAGATTTACAAGCATGCTCGGGTTCTCGCCGAGTATCTTCAGCGTGCTCGGGTGTTATGTTTATGTCACTTCGTGCGCATGATTTTGTTTGACAGCTTTAATACATGTGAGGAATGCCTGTTTCTTAGACATTCCTCACATGTAATAAAGCTGCCAAACAGTCGCAAATCATGCACACAAAGAGACTGAAACATAACACCCCCAGCACGCTGAAGATATTCGCATGCTCGCCGAAAGGGTTAACAGAACATACTCGCTCAGCACTACTCCTGACATACTGATCTTAATGAACTTACCTTATTGAAGAGTAAAAATAATGAATAAAACATTCCCCCTAAAGATAGATGGAACTATAGATAACCCAAAGTTAAGGGGCCCAGAGGCTGAGGGGTCACTTTTTGTGGTTTTGAATAACCAGAACTATTGGTTGTTGCTTTATACATACACATATAATCATGAGTAGACATTTTATTTAAATAGCAACAATGTACTTACATTATTTAGAGTTTGAGAAGGGCATCTGATGTGATGTGAACGATTTCTAGGCCGACCTTTGATAGTTGGATCTGCTTCATGCTCTCTCTGTAACAAAAAGTAAAAACAATGATGATCAGATGCCTCCCAATAATAGCAACACCCCTTTATCATCATTTGTATACATTCCATATATATATAAGGTGATTGAGGAAAGTCCATGATCACTTACTGGTGCAAACTGGTCTGTGGGCCTTGATCCAGAACAACAGCTCTAGTGATATACAGGATCCTGGTCTGCGTCGGTGGTTGTGTCATGTCCGGTTGAAGGTCAGGACGATCTTTTAGACCGTCATTGACTCTACATGTCTTTTTTCTTAGACATAGAGTCATTTCCTGACCTTTTTGGGAAATTCGGTGAACCTGCCATTCTGCAGGCAGGTTATTAGATGATTTCTCATCTTCCTTTGCTGGTAATTAGCTCTGGGTTCACCGTCATCTGCCATAAACTCATAGGCATTTGCTATAGCAAATAACCCGCAGTCGTAGGCGTTTTTCTGCTCATCCACTTTGAGAAATCTCACATGTTTCAGGGGCTCACGGACAACATTACTGTACATATTTTTAATCTGCTCACGAATGGATGGAGACAGATATCTGTGATTGAGGCTGTCAGCCACCAAGATGTTGCCGTTTTTGAAGCAGGTTGTTATCCAATGCACCCTCTCCATATCAAAGTGGATTTGTACAGCTTGTCTTTGTACACTGTACCCTGGCACTAGCAGAGCGCAAGGAGGCTGCAGACCATCAAAGCCCGCAAACTGATTCTGCAGCAGCTCTTGGGCCTTGCTGATAATATCATCAACCACCATGCCTTTCTGCCCTTTGCTCTTCAGGATGGAAATGTGCTCTGCAGAAAGGTTGCTCATGTTTTCCTGACTCTTGGAATCAGGCACCTCCACTTGTGAGGTTCCAGGCTCTGGGAGTCCTTTAGCAAATCGATCAGAAAGGTTTCCTGCAGCAGCTCTTCTGACCCGTAGGAACTTCCCAGGCTTGCTGTCCATGGAGGTTGGTGCCTTTCTTTTGAGATAGTCACGGGGACTTTTTAGCGGCAGCTCCTCATGTGCATCTTGGGCACATTCTGGATCAGCAAAAATAGCTCCACTTTCTGCAATGGTGGAAGTGGAGTCAGTGTCACCTACTGAGTAGGTTGGTCTCTTCTCATCTGTGTCTTGGCTGATGATGTGGTCTTTACGCCTTTTTATAGCAGCAGACCTGAAGAAGCTTCTGACCTGTGTAATGATGGTTGATTTCTTGGCCAGGAAGGAATTCCTCATCAGTGTTCTCCACTTTCTACTGGATTTCCGGAATTGGGTCAGAAGGTTGGAGCCAATTGACATGCAGAAGGAGAAAGCCTTGACCAGCAGCCGCTGGCCATAATGGGGACGTCCATGAATCCTCATGATGTCGTCGTCGCTTTCTTTGTATTCTTGAAACTGTGTTTATCCAACAGGAAGTCACACAAATGACATCTCTGATACTGCTCTCAGGCATTATACAGACATTAATCCCATTGTGATGTCATACAGTAGAACATTCCATGTAGACTGTGACATCACAGCTGTAGGTTCAGTTACCAAGAGACCACAATTAATATGTGATGACAGAAATATGAAAATAGATTTGTTTCCGTTACCTAGGTCTGGAGGACACACATACATTTTTCAGTATTAGCTGCTGCCATGTCCTTCCTTCAGGCTGATTTTTTACTGGGAAACTCTATCCGTATATATGGCATCAATTGTGCAGTGCCAAGCACAACTCATGTAGTTGTGTTGGGGTCTCATAGCCCACTAGTGTTCAGCGGCCCACTAGTGAAGTAATGCAACATTCCATGTACATTGTGAAATCAACTTCTCATATACCCAGTGACATCACAGTGTTCAGTAATGATGTGGAGACCAAATGATTTTCATTCCTTAATGACCAGAGTATGTCATATGTAACTGAACTGATATATTTGGGTGTTGTTTATTCAATGGCCAGTGCTTTTCTATTTTAAAAGATCAGAGTTATTTTTACCTTTTCCTCATGACACCGTCAAATTTATAGATGTTACTAATTTATTCAAAAACTATTTACTAAAAAAATCAAAATATAAATATATATACACATATATATGTGTGTTTTTATATTCATACAGATATCTATCTATCTATACATATACAGTATATATATATATATACAGTACAGACCAAAAGTTTGGACACACCTTCTCATTTAAAGATTTTTCTGTATTTTCTTGACTATGAAAATGGTACATTCACACTGAAAACTATGAATTAACACATGTGGAATTATATACTTAACAAAAAAGTGTGAAACAACTGAAAGTATGTCTTATATTCTAGGTTCTTTTGCTTTGATGACTGCTTTGCACACTCTTGGCATTCTCATGATGAGCTTCAAGAGGTAGTCACCGGAAATGATCTTCCAACAATCTTGAAGGAGTTCCCAGAGATGCTTAGCACTTGTTGGCCCTTTTGCCTTCACTCTGCGGTCCAGCTCACCCCAAACCATCTCGATTGGGTTCAGGTCTGGTGACTGTGGAGGCCAGGTCATCTGGTGTAGCACCCCATCACTCTCCTTCTTGGTCAAATAGCCCTTACACAGCCTGGAGGTGTGTTTGGGGTCATTGTCCTGTTGAAAAATAAATGATGGTCCAACTAAACGCAAACCGGATGGAATAGCATGCCGCTGCGAGATGCTGTGGTAGCCATGCTGGTTCAGTATGCCTTCAATTTTGAATAAATCCCCAACAGTGTCACCAGCAAAGCACCCCCACACCATCACACCTCCTCCTCCATGCTACACGGTGGGAACCAGGCATGTATAGTCATCCGTTCACCTTTTCTGCATCGCACAAAGACACGGTGGTTGGAACCAAAGATCTCAAGTTTGGACTCATCAGACCAAAGCACAGATTTCCACTGGTCCAATGTCCATTACTTGTGTTCTTTAGCCCAAACAAGTCTCTTCTGCTTGTTGCCTGTCCTTAGCAGTGGTTTCCTAGCAGCTATTTTACCATGAAGGCCTGCTGCACAAAAGTCTCCTCTTAACAGTTGTTGAAGAGATGTGTCTGCTGTTAGAACTCTGTGTGGCATTGACCTGGTCTCTAATCTGAGCTGCTGTTAACCTGTGATTTCTGAGGCTGGTGACTCGGATAAACTTATCCTCAGAAGCAGAGGTGACTCTTGGTCTTCCTTTCCTGGGGCGGTCCTCATGTGAGCCAGTTTCTTTGTAGCGCTTGATGGTTTTTGCAACTGCACTTGGGAACACTTTCAAAGTTTTCCCAATTTTTCGCACTGACTGACCTTCATTTCTTAAAGTAATGATGGCCACTTGTTTTTCTTTGCTTAGCTGCTTTTTTCTTGCCATAATACAAATTATAACAGTCTATTCAGTAGGACTATCAGCTGTGTATCCACCAGACTTCTGCACAACACAACTGATGGTCCCAACCCCATTTATATGGCAAGAAATCCCACTTATTACACCTGACAGGGCACACCTGTGAAGTGAAAACCATTTCCGGTGACTACCTCTTGAAGCTCATCAAGAGAATGCCAAGAGTGTGCAAAGCAGTCATCAAAGCAAAAGGTGGCTACTTTGAAGAACCTAGAATATATGACATATTTTCAGTTGTTTCACACTTTTTTGTTAAGTATATAATTCCACATGTGTTAATTCATAGTTTTGATGCCTTTAGTGTGAATGTAAAATTTTCATAGTCATGTAAATACAGAAAAATCTTTAAATGAGAAGGTGTGTCCAAACTTTTGGTCTGTACTGTATATATATATATATATATATATATATATATATATATATATATATATATATGTATACTGTATATATTTACAGTGGCATAACCTAAACCTTGTAGGCTCCAATCTTTAACAGGGTCCCCAGCTATCATCGTTCCTTCACACCTTAGTGTCACAGCCAATATTGAGTTTAATGATTAAGCCCCATTTTTCAAATTTGACCAGTGTCACTTTATGTGGTAATAACTCTGGACTACTTCTATATTTTCAGGTGATTCTGTGACTGTTTTTTTGTGAAATATTGTACTTTACTGTATGTTAGCGGTAAATTTAGGTTGATAACTTTTTTGTTTTTTTGTAAAAATAAATTAAATTTGATGAATATTTTGAAAGATTAGCGATTATCAAACTTTCAATGCTTATATCCTGAAACCGGATAGTCATATCACACAAAATAGTTACTGTAATTTTTGGACTATAAGATGCACTGGACCATAAGACACACCTAGGTTAGAGAGGAGGAAAATAGGAAAAAAAATTGAAGCAAAAAATGTGGTCATGATGCACTGGTATTGGGGGTGCTGCTACTGACACTGTTATAGGGGTAATGTCCCCCAATTCTGTACTAATATCCCACATCCTAGTATATATGGCCCCCATCCCCATCCTAGTATATATGGCCCCCATCCCCATCCTGGTATACATGGTCCCCTTTCCTGGTATGTATTTATTTACCCTGGAACGCTTCAAAGGATCCCTCTGATTCTGAGATTGTTTTTTCGTGACATACTGTACTTCATGATTGTGGTAAAATTTCTTCGATATCACTTGCGTTTATTTGTGAAAAAAACAGAAATTTGGCGAAAATGTTGAAAATTTAGCAATTTTCAAACTTTGAATTTGTATGCCCTTAAATCAGAGATATGTCACACAAAATAATTAATAAATAACATTTCCCACATATGTCTATTTTACATCAGCACAATTTTGGAACCAAAATGTTTTTTATTGGGGAGCTATAAGGGTTAAAAGTTGACCAGCGATTTCTCATTTTTCCAACATAATTTACAAAACCATTTTTTTAGGGACCACATCATATTTAAAGTCACTTTGAGGGGTTTTTATGACAGAAAATACCCAAAACTGCACCCCTCAATGTGCTCAAAACCACATTCAAGAACTTTATTAACCCTTCAGGTGCTTCACAGGAATTTTTGGAATGTGGAAGAAAAAAATTAACATTTAACTTTTTTCACAAAAATGTTACTTTAGACTCAATTTTTTTTATTTTCGCAGGGGTAACAGGAAAAAATGGACCCCAAAATTTGTTGTGCAATTTCCCCTGGGCACGCAGATACCCCATATGTGGGGAAAAAACACTGTTTGGGCGCACGGCAGAGTTCGGAAGGGAAGGAGCGCCATTTGACTTTTTTAATGTAAAATTTGCTTGAATAATTAGCGGACGCCATGTTGCGTTTGTGGAGCCCCTGATGTGACTAAACAGTAGAAACCCCCACAAGTGACACCATTTTGGAAACTATACCACTCAGGGAACTTATCTAGATGTGTGGTGAGCACCTTGAACCCCCTGGTGCTTCACAGAAGTTTATAACATTGAGCCGCAAAAATAACATTTTCACATTTTTCCCACAAAAATGTTTTTCAGCCCCCACTTTTGCATTTTCATAAGGGTAGCAGGAGAAATTTCACCATGCAGTTTGTTGTGCAATTTCTCCTGAGTAAGCAGATACCCCATATGTGGGGGAAAACCACTGTTTGGGTGCACGGCAGAGTTCGGAAGGGAATGAGCGCCATTTCACTTTTTAAATGTAAAATTTGCTTGAATAATTAGCAGACGCCATGTTGCATTTGGGGAGCCCCTGATGTGCCTAAACAGTGGAAACCCCCCACAAGTGACACCATTTTGGAAACTAGACCCCTCAGGGAACTTATCTACATGTGTGGTGAGCACCTTGAACCCCCAGGTGCTTCACAGAAGTTTATATCATTGAGCCGTAAAAATAAAATTTTCACATTTTTCCCACAAAAAAGTTTTTCAGCCCCCACTTTTGCATTTTCATAAGGGTAACAGAAGATATTGCACTATGCAGTTTGTTGTGCAATTTCTCCTGAGTAAGCAGATACCCCATATGTGGGGGAAAACCACTGTTTGGGCGCACGGCAGGGTTTGGAAGGGAAGGAGCGCCATTTGACTTTTTGAATGTAAAATTTGCTTGAATAATTAGCGGACGCCATGCTGCGTTTGAAGAGCCCCTGATGTGCCTAAATAGTGGAAACCCCCCACAAGTGACCCCATTTTGGAAATTACACCCCTCAAGGATTTTATCAAGTGGTATAATTAACATTTTGAACCCAGAGGTACGACACAGAATTTGATAACATTAGGCCATCATATTGAATAAATTGTCATTAGTTTTGAGCGCAAGTGCTCACTACTTGAGTTTGCATCGGGTACTCAGGTATGCACCATGTATCACGGGTGCTCAAGTGAAATGCTCGAGTCCCCGCCTGCATGTTTCACGGTTATTAGACACCCCAAAAAAAACATGCGGGGATCGCTCGTGCATGGCAGGCAATCCCCGCGAGGTTTTTTGGCCGCGAAGCATATGGGGCGGAGACTCGAGCACCCGCGATACTCAATGCATACCCGAGCACCCAATGCAAACTCAAGTAGCGAGCACTTGCGTTCAACACTAGTTGCCATATCGTCATCTTTTTTATTTTTTTTTTTACTTTTGAAAAAAACAACAACCCTAACCCCAACCCTAACCCTACCCTAGCCCAACCCCAACCCTAACCCTACCCTAGCCCCACCCCAACCCTAACCCCAACCCTAACATTAGCACAACCCTAACCCTAACCCCAACCCCAGCCCTAACATTTATTTTTTATGCCGTTCCTAGTGCGGTATAAGTGATTAGACGACCTTATTCTTCCGGTCGGTGAGACTACAGAGATACCAGAATCATATCGAGTTTTTATGATTGACAGCTGTCACACACTAAAAGACACATATTTTGAAAAATCTAGTTTTTGCATCGCCATATTTTGAGAGCTATAATTTTTCCATATTTTGGCCGACAGAGTCATGTGATGGCTTGTTTTTTGCGGGATGAGTTAACGTTTTTATTGGTGCCATTTTCAGGCGCATAACATTTTTTGATCGCTTTCTATTCCAGCTTTTGGGAGGCAGAATAAACAAAAACCACAGGGTCGTCATGGCAACATCTGGGAAGCCACGGAAGACAGCGCTGGAGGCCGGAAGAGGAGGTGAGTATACCGATCACCTCCCCTTAGCCACCGCAATGCTGCGATCGACTTAGATCGCAGCATTGCGGGGGTTAATGTGCCGGGAGCGGTGCGGGACCGCTCCCTGCACATAGTATCGAGTGTCAGCTGTGACAATCAGCTGACACCCGGCGGCGATCGCCCCCGCACAGCCTGTGTGCGCGCCCGATCGCCATGACGTACTAATACGGGTCAGGCTCTTAAAGCCCAGGGCACTGACGCGTATTAATACTTCATTGGCTTTAAAGGGGTAAAATAGTATACATACCTCACAACCTGTAATTTTATTAGTTTTTTTTTGGAGGGTTTGCTTCAGTTCATGTAAAGAACATGCCTACAACTGTGAACATTTGGTTTTCTTTTTTTACGTGATGCAAACAACAAATAGGACAAAATAGCTGAAAACTTCGGTGTGCATAACTATTCACCCCCCTAAAGTCAGTATTTTGTAGAGCCTCCTTTTGTGGCAATTACAGCTGCAAGTCACTTTGGATAAGTCTCTATGAGCTTTCCACATCTTTCCACTGGAATTTTTGCTCATTCCTCAATGCAAAACTGCTCCAGCTCCTTCAAGTTAGATGGTTTTCTCTGGTAAACAGCAATCTTCATGTCTGACCACAGATAATTGATGGGATTATGGTCTGGGCTGTGACTAGGCCACTCCAACACATTTACACATTTTCCCTTAAACAACTCGAGTGTTGCTTTAGCAGTATGCTTTGTGTCATTGTCTTGTTGGAAGGTGAATCTCCATCCCAGTCTCAAATCACTGACAGACTGAAACAGGTTTGATTCAAGAATATCCCTGTATTTCACACCATCCATCTTCCTCTTGACTTGGACCATTTTCCCTCTTGCCGAAAAGGCAATGGTGTTCTTGGGGTGATGAGCTATGTTGGTTTGGTGCCAGACATACGGTTTACCTTGGTGAATTTATTTTTGCATCTCTATATTCTAAGAGCTGCAATGTTTTTATTTTTTTGCTGAAAGAGTTTTATAAGAGCATGATTTTTGCAGGACAATTTGGCGTTTTGATGTATACCATTTTTTTACATATGACTTTTTGATCACTTTTTATTACATTTTTTGTGTTTAAGTATAATCAAAAAACTACATTTTTTTTAAAATTTCGTATACTGATTGCCGTACAGAATTAAAAAGGTAACAGTTTTATAGTTTAGGTTGTTTCAGATGTGGTGATATTATGTGTATTTTTTTGATTATTTTTCTTTTGACATAAAAGCTGAATTTTTAGTGGCGAAACAGCTTTTCGTAATTTGTGCGCTTTTTTGTGCTCTTTTTGTTAACTTCTTAAGACATTTTATATAACTTTTTTACTTAGTCCCACTGTGGGATATGAATATTTTTTACATTGATCCTTGGTCTTGTACACTGCAGTACTGATGTACTGTAGTGCATGAGACCTGTCAGTTCTGCACTGGCTCTACTTATAGTAGGATCTAACAGGCCACTGTATTCTGAAGTCATCAGATGACCTCGGGCTGCGATGGCAACCATTGGCACCTGCGACTACGATTACATGCGGCATTTAAGGAATTAATCGCCCCCATCAGTTCCAAGTCTGGTCTGGTCCGATGCCGCAGGATGTCAGCTGTTATATACAGCTAACATCGGTGGGATTTTCATCCACTGGTGGGCGATACACTCTTATTCCTCAGCGCCGTGAAATGCAGCGCTAATGAATAAGGCCCCTTCATGGCCACTGTTAATGCTGCCATTGTCCTGACATTCTTCACACAATTCATTGCGCTTGTCGTCATCACTTACCTGAGTTCACGTTGAACTTTTTTCTTTCTGCAACAAACAAAAATGACATTGGTGTCTCTTGAGCAGGATGGATCTTCAGAGTCAATGATGAATTCAGGAGGCAAGGGGTAGGATGAGAAGTAGCTCAAAAGTGGAAAAATAAGTATATTTCTAATGTAGCTTTAACTCCTTGCTACAAAACATGGTGACTGTATGTCGTTCGGGGGAATCCCGTGTGTGAAGGAGCTGATATCAGCTCTGGTTGCTGTTGATAACCATATAAACACTGCTGTCAATCTCTGACACTAGAGTTTAAATGGAACTCCCATTGATGCTCTGTGATGTGATCGCGGGAAACACCAATTGGTTACTAAGGTGGCTGGGGGAATGTTGAAGGGAATTTTATTATTGAATTTTATTATTGAATACCTACACTGCTTTCAGTCATTCCAAAAGGTTAATAAACCTGAAACCTGAATATATAAGAAAGTAAAAGTGAGATTTTGGCTTTCATAGGCCAGGTTTACATGAGAGCCTAAAAAATCGTTCAGAGATTCATCCAGATGATTTTTAGCTCCCTTGTCATCCTTGTGCAGTGTGTATACAATCTACTTTTTACAGCAGCAGTTATTAATCATTTCAATGAATGGAATAAATAATTATTTTCACCCTTCAGATTCGGTCAGTGAAATCAATCGCTCATCTGCACTGCCCCATTGAATAACATTGGTCTCAGTGCCGTTTTTTTCATGGACAGCACTCGGAGCGAAAATATGGTCGTGTGAATGAGCCTTAAGGAAAATAACAATACATATTCAGGGTCAACCAAGCACTTTATAGAGAAGCATAATAAAAGTATCAGTAGTTTGGTATGTTATGGGTTGGAAAGAGATACCTGCGCAGAAAGGGGATGTGATTCGTGCAAAAAATTATTAATGTGAGAAATGTATTGGATTTTGAGGCTAAACACCAAATAACCTAATGGGTTAAATTACAGAAATAATACGATGTATTTACTGATGATAACAACATTGTGTCTATAGTAATGCTTAGTGCAACAGGATTTTCCTAAATTCATTGTACACATTATGTGGCTGTCCACATGTGATTGGTTCTTAGTGGTTTGCCATATAGTAACAGTTTAAGGTGAATTATCTCTATGACTAAGGGCATCAGAGGGTTAACATGGAACCGCACATGTGATTTTTTAATGAAGATGTCAATAAAGAAAATCCTGTTTTTATATCTCTCCTGGGAGGGCCAATTTTTTTCCCTTGAATTTCCCTGTCTATACTGCAGGCCCGCAGTGAAGTGGCTCCCACATAATACATGAGTGGAGAACACGCTAAACACATGTGGTGAGTCCAGCAAACCTTCTAGTATCCATTATCCTATCAGTAGGGAATTACATATGCACCTGATACAACACTTTTGATTAAAGACACGTCCAAGGAAGATTTCCAGAGATGTGCATTATAAAACCATTTTGATGAATGATACATAAATTACAGTATTATAACATTATTAAAATACTTTATACTTATATATTGAATATATTTTCTCTTGTGGCTCCCCACCTTCTGCACTAAGCCCTGTGATGGTAAATAAGGAGACTCTGATACACGGCTGCTTCATAATCTTTGACTTTTTTTTATTAACTTCTTTCAAGATGTCACATGTAGAAGTTCCCCACTAGTCATGTGGGTCAATAGTTTTGTGGCCCTGATGAAATTGGGCCCTGGACTCACAAAGAGTCATCCTTCAGCGCTCAGGAGAGGAAAAACCCCCAATGGAGGAAACCTCTAGGGAACCATGGCTGAAAGATTGCCCTTCCCCTGGGCTGTACTGGAAAATGGCATCATGTGCCGTCGTTAGCAGCAGAAGCCTCACTTTTTTTTTATTTCATCTGACTGCGGAAAGTCCGGTAATGAGAACAGAATCCGAGCCCGGAATCTGCCTCGTACTGAAGCGCAGGTCATCTGATCCTGACATGGTGGCCATGTCATCACCTGAAACTGTACTCCATCTTCATTGCTTGACCATCATTCTGGAATAGTTATCTGCAGATAAAGGATACAGAATTGTAGAGCAGCCGTATATTACATATGAGAGACGTACACACAATTTACACCCTGTAACTAATGCTCATTATATTTCTCTTAGCTGGATTATATTTGGGTCCATGTTGGTGACAGAGGCACGGGCACTTCTTACAGCCAAGACTCAGGGGTTCTGGGACACACCGCTGTATCAAAAATAACACACAACACCTTATAATGCAGCACTGATAAAATTCCTAATATTTTTTTATAGGGTCAGGAACTACTAATTCTCTGCTTTCTGACATAGACCTACTGATCCTCTGATTTATGTCACTAGTTGTAAATATGGTTGCCACTAGAGGGAGCAGTAGAATTTACTGCATATAGATCAACGGGGCCTGTATTTTGAGGTGAATGGTAGCTCCCCCCTAGTGGTGGCTGCTGGCAGTCAGGATTTTACTGTAGTTGCGTGAAGGGATGCATCGATTTCGATTATTTTCCACTAATGGTCACTGCTCCTCTCGTCTTTCTGGAGAATCCAATCCATAAACTATTCAGTGTGATGACATTATGACATCATGGCCGTTATTATCACCCCTATTATTATGAGCTCCTGTCATTAAGCACTTTGCATGCTAGCTCTCCTGACTAGTGAAGAGCGAGCATCCTTGTCACTCGAGATTTACAAGCATGCTCGGGTTCTCGCCGAGTATCTTCAGCGTGCTCGGGTGTTATGTTTATGTCACTTCGTGCGCATGATTTTGTTTGACAGCTTTAATACATGTGAGGAATGCCTGTTTCTTAGACATTCCTCACATGTAATAAAGCTGCCAAACAGTCGCAAATCATGCACACAAAGAGACTGAAACATAACACCCCCAGCACGCTGAAGATATTCGCATGCTCGCCGAAAGGGTTAACAGAACATACTCGCTCAGCACTACTCCTGACATACTGATCTTAATGAACTTACCTTATTGAAGAGTAAAAATAATGAATAAAACATTCCCCCTAAAGATAGATGGAACTATAGATAACCCAAAGTTAAGGGGCCCAGAGGCTGAGGGGTCACTTTTTGTGGTTTTGAATAACCAGAACTATTGGTTGTTGCTTTATACATACACATATAATCATGAGTAGACATTTTATTTAAATAGCAACAATGTACTTACATTATTTAGAGTTTGAGAAGGGCATCTGATGTGATGTGAACGATTTCTAGGCCGACCTTTGATAGTTGGATTTGCTTCATGCTCTCTCTGTAACAAAAAGTAAAAACAATGATGATCAGATGCCTCCCAATAATAGCAACACCCTTTTATCATCATTTCTATACATTCCATATATATATAAGGTGATTGAGGAAAGTCCATGATCACTTACTGGTGCAAACTGGTCTGTGGGCCTTGATCCAGAACAACAGCTCTAGTGATATACAGGATCCTGGTCTGCGTCGGTGGTTGTGTCATGTCCGGTTGAAGGTCAGGACGATCTTTTAGACCGTCATTGACTCTACATGTCTTTTTTCTTAGACATAGAGTCATTTCCTGACCTTTTTGGGAAATTCGGTGAACCTGCCATTCTGCAGGCAGGTTATTAGATGATTTCTCATCTTCCTTTGCTGGTAATTAGCTCTGGGTTCACCGTCATCTGCCATAAACTCATAGGCATTTGCTATAGCAAACAACCCACAGTCGTAGGCGTTTTTCTGCTCATCCACTTTGAGAAATCTCACATGTTTCAGGGGCTCACGGACAACATTACTGTACATATTTTTAATCTGCTCACGAATGGATGGAGACAGATATCTGTGATTGAGGCTGTCAGCCACCAAGATGTTGCCGTTTTTGAAGCAGGTTGTTATCCAATGCACCCTCTCCATATCAAAGTGGATTTGTACAGCTTGTCTTTGTACGCTGTACCCTGGCACTAGCAGAGCGCAAGGAGGCTGCAGACCATCAAAGCCCGCAAACTGATTCTGCAGCAGCTCTTGGGCCTTGCTGATAATATCATCAACCACCATGCCTTTCTGCCCTTTGCTCTTCAGGATGGAAATATGCTCTGCAGAAAGGTTGCTCATGTTTTCCTGACTCTTGGAATCAGGCACCTCCACTTGTGAGGTTCCAGGCTCTGGGAGTCCTTTAGCAAATCGATCAGAAAGGTTTCCTGCAGCAGCTCTTCTGACCCGTAGGAACTTCCCAGGCTTGCTGTCCATGGAGGTTGGTGCCTTTCTTTTGAGATAGTCACGGGGACTTTTTAGCGGCAGCTCCTCATGTGCATCTTGGGCACATTCTGGATCAGCAAAAATAGCTCCACTTTCTGCAATGGTGGAAGTGGAGTCAGTGTCACCTACTGAGTAGGTTGGTCTCTTCTCATCTGTGTCTTGGCTGATGATGTGGTCTTTACGCCTTTTTATAGCAGCAGACCTGAAGAAGCTTCTGACCTGTGTAATGATGGTTGATTTCTTGGCCAGGAAGGAATTCCTCATCAGTGTTCTCCACTTTCTACTGGATTTCCGGAATTGGGTCAGAAGGTTGGAGCCAATTGACATGCAGAAGGAGAAAGCCTTGACCAGCAGCCGCTGGCCATAATGGGGACGTCCATGAATCCTCATGATGTCGTCGTCGCTTTCTTTGTATTCTTGAAACTGTGTTTATCCAACAGGAAGTCACACAAATGACATCTCTGATACTGCTCTCAGGCATTATACAGACATTAATCCCATTGTGATGTCATACAGTAGAACCTTCCATGTAGACTGTGACATCACCGCTCTTGGCTCAGTTACCAAGAGACCACAATTAATATTGATTCTGGGGACTACTCTACAGCTCCATGCAAATATTACCCGACCCTTGTTCACAAATCTCCAACCATATTCTCCATTTATTTTGATTAAAGGTGTTTCTTTGTGTGGCCACATCTCCACTGAAGTATATGGAGAATGTTTTGGGAGGAGGGAAATTAAACCAATCGTCCACCCAATAAGTGAGGATATGAGAGGTGGCATTGATGACATTTGCTCTAAAGGTTCAGTGCACAATGTGGCCAAACAGGGAAATGTGATGACAGAAATATGAAAATAGATTTGTTTCCGTTACCTAGGTCTGGAGGACACACATACATTTTTCAGTATTAGCTGCTGCCATGTCCTTCCTTCAGGCTGATTTTTTACTGGGAAACTCTATCCGTATATATGGCATCAATTGTGCAGTGCCAAGCACAACTCATGTAGTTGTGTTGGGGTCTCATAGCCCACTAGTGTTCAGCGGCCCACTAGTGAAGTAATGCAACATTCCATGTACATTGTGAAATCAACTTCTCATATACCCAGTGACATCACAGTGTTCAGTAATGATGTGGAGACCAAATGATTTTCATTCCTTAATGACCAGAGTATGTCATATGTAACTGAACTGATATATTTGGGTGTTGTTTATTCAATGGCCAGTGCTTTTCTATTTTAAAAGATCAGAGTTATTTTACCTTTTCCTCATGACACCGTCAAATTTATAGATGTTACTAATTTATTCAAAAACTATTTACTAAAAAAATCAAAATATAAATATATATACACATATATATGTGTGTTTTTATATTTATACAGATATCTATCTATCTATACATATACAGTATATATATATATATATATATATATACAGTACAGACCAAAAGTTTGGACACACCTTCTCATTTAAAGATTTTTCTGTATTTTCTTGACTATGAAAATGGTACATTCACACTGAAAACTATGAATTAACACATGTGGAATTATATACTTAACAAAAAAGTGTGAAACAACTGAAAGTATGTCTTATATTCTAGGTTCTTTTGCTTTGATGACTGCTTTGCACACTCTTGGCATTCTCATGATGAGCTTCAAGAGGTAGTCACCGGAAATGGTCTTCCAACAATCTTGAAGAAGTTTCCAGAGATGCTTAGCACTTGTTGGCCCTTTTGCCTTCACTTTGCGGTCCAGCTCACCCCAAACCATCTCGATTGGGTTCAGGTCTGGTGACTGTGGAGGCCCGGTCATCTGGCATAGCACCCCATCACTCTCCTTCTTGGTCAAATAGCCCTTACACAGCCTGGAGGTGTGTTTGGGGTCATTGTCCTGTTGAAAAATAAATGATGGTCCAACTAAACGCAAACCGGATGGAATAGCATGCCACTGCGAGATGCTGTGGTAGCCATGCTGGTTCAGTATGCCTTCAATTTTGAATAAATCCCCAACAGTGTCACCAGCAAAGCACCCCCACACCATCACACCTCCTCCTCCATGCTTCACGGTGGGAACCAGGCATGTATAGTCATCCGTTCACCTTTTCTGCATCGCACAAAGACACGGTGGTTGGAACCAAAGATCTCAAGTTTGGACTCATCAGACCAAAGCACAGATTTCCACTGGTCCAATGTCCATTACTTGTGTTCTTTAGCCCAAACAAGTCTCTTCTGCTTGTTGCCTGCCCTTAGCAGTGGTTTCCTAGCAGCTATTTTACCATGAAGGCCTGCTACACAAAAGTCTCCTCTTAACAGTTGTTGAAGAGATGTGTCTGCTATTAGAACTCTGTGTGGCATTGACCTGGTCTCTAATCTGAGCTGCTGTTAACCTGTGATTTCTGAGGCTGGTGACTCGGATAAACTTATCCTCAGAAGCAGAGGTGACTCTTGGTCTTCCTTTCCTGGGGCGGTCCTCATGTGAGCCAGTTTCTTTGTAGCGCTTGATGGTTTTTGCAACTGCACTTGGGAACACTTTCAAAGTTTTCCCAATTTTTCGCACTGACTGACCTTCATTTCTTAAAGTAATGATGGCCACTTGTTTTTCTTTGCTTAGCTGCTTTTTTCTTGCCATAATACAAATTATAACAGTCTATTCAGTAGGACTATCAGCTGTGTATCCACCAGACTTCTGCACAACACAACTGATGGTCCCAACCCCATTTATATGGCAAGAAATCCCACTTATTACACCTGACAGGGCACACCTGTGAAGTGAAAACCATTTCCGGTGACTACCTCTTGAAGCTCATCAAGAGAATGCCAAGAGTGTGCAAAGCAGTCATCAAAGCAAAAGGTGGCTACTTTGAAGAACCTAGAATATATGACATATTTTCAGTTGTTTCACACTTTTTTGTTAAGTTTATAATTCCACATGTGTTAATTCAGAGTTTTGATGCCTTTAGTGTGAATGTAAAATTTTCATAGTCATGTAAATACAGAAAAATCTTTAAATGAGAAGGTGTGTCCAAACTTTTGGTCTGTACTGTATATATATATATATATATATATATATATATATATATATATATATACTGTATATATTTACAGTGGCATAACCTAAACCTTGTAGGCTCCAATCTTTAACAGGGTCCCCAGCTATCATCGTTCCTTCACACCTTAGTGTCACAGCCAATATTGAGTTTAATGATTAAGCCCCATTTTTCAAATTTGACCAGTGTCACTTTATGTGGTAATAACTCTGGACTACTTCTATATTTTCAGGTAATTCTGTGACTGTTTTTTTGTGAAATATTGTACTTTACTGTATGTTAGCGGTAAATTTAGGTTGATAACTTTTTTTTTTTGTAAAAATAAATTAAATTTGATGAATATTTTGAAAGATTAGCGATTATCAAACTTTCAATGCTTATATCCTGAAACCGGATAGTCATATCACACAAAATAGTTACTGTAATTTTTGGACTATAAGATGCACTGGACCATAAGACGCACCTAGGTTAGAGAGGAGGAAAATAGGAAAAAAAATTGAAGCAAAAAATGTGGTCATGATGCACTGGTATTGGGGGTGCTGCTACTGACACTGTTATAGGGGTAATGTCCCCCAATTCTGTACTAATATCCCACATCCTAGTATATATGGCCCCCATCCCCATCCTAGTATATATGGCCCCCATCCCCATCCTGGTATACATGGTCCCCTTTCCTGGTATGTATTTATTTACCCTGGAACGCTTCAAAGGATCCCTCTGATTCTGAGATTGTTTTTTCGTGACATACTGTACTTCATGATTGTGGTAAAATTTCTTCGATATCACTTGCGTTTATTTGTGAAAAAAACAGAAATTTGGCGAAAATGTTGAAAATTTTGCAATTTTCAAACTTTGAATTTGTATGCCCTTAAATCAGAGAGATATGTCACACAAAATAATTAATAAATAACATTTCCCACATATGTCTATTTTACATCAGCACAATTTTGGAACCAAAATGTTTTTTATTGGGGAGCTATAAGGGTTAAAAGTTGACCAGCGATTTCTCATTTTTCCAACATAATTTACAAAACCATTTTTTTAGGGACCACATCATATTTAAAGTCACTTTGAGGGGTTTTTATGACAGAAAATACCCAAAACTGCACCCCTCAATGTGCTCAAAACCACATTCAAGAACTTTATTAACCCTTCAGGTGCTTCACAGGAATTTTTGGAATGTGGAAGAAAAAAATTAACATTTAACTTTTTTCACAAAAATGTTACTTTAGACCCAATTTTTTTTTATTTTCGCAGGGGTAACAGGAAAAAATGGACCCCAAAATTTATTGTGCAATTTCCCCTGGGCACGCAGATACCCCATATGTGGGGAAAAACCACTGTTTGGGCGCACGGCAGGGTTCGGAAGGGAAGAAGCGCCATTTGACTTTTTTAATGTAAAATTTGCTTGAATAATTAGCAGACGCCATGTTGCGTTTGTGGAGCCCCTGATGTGACTAAACAGTAGAAACCCCCACAAGTGACACCATTTTGGAAACTATACCACTCAGGGAACTTATCTAGATGTGTGGTGAGCACCTTGAACCCCCAGGTACTTCACAGAAGTTTATATCATTGAGCCGTAAAAATAACATTTTCTCATTTTTCCCACAAAAATGTTTTTCAGCCCCCACTTTTGCATTTTCATAAGGGTAGCAGGAGAAATTTCACCATGCAGTTTGTTGTGCAATTTCTCCTGAGTAAGCAGATACCCCATATGTGGGGGAAAACCACTGTTTAGGTGCACGGCAGAGTTCGGAAGGGAATGAGCGCCATTTCACTTTTTGAATGTAAAATTTGCTTGAATAATTAGCGGACGCCATGTTGCATTTGGGGAGCCCCTGATGTACCTAAACAGTGGAAACCCCCCACAAGTGACACCATTTTGGAAACTAGACCCCTCAGGGAACTTATCTACATGTGTGGTGAGCACCTTGAACCCCCAGGTACTTCACAGAAGTTTATATCATTGAGCCGTAAAAATAAAATTTTCACATTTTTCCCACAAAAATGTTTTTCAGCCCCCACTTTTGCATTTTCATAAGGGTAACAGAAGATATTGCACTATGCAGTTTGTTGTGCAATTTCTCCTGAGTAAGCAGATACCCCATATGTGGGGGAAAACCACTGTTTGGGCGCACGGCAGGGTTTGGAAGGGAAGGAGCGCCATTTGACTTTTTGAATGTAAAATTTGCTTGAATAATTAGCGGACGCCATGCTGCGTTTGAAGAGCCCCTGATGTGCCTAAATAGTGGAAACCCCCCACAAGTGACCCCATTTTGGAAATTACACCCCTCAAGGATTTTATCAAGTGGTATAATTAACATTTTGAACCCAGAGGTACGACACAGAATTTGATAACATTAGGCCATCATATTGAATAAATTGTCATTAGTTTTGAGCGCAAGTGCTCACAACTTGAGTTTGCATCGGGTACTCAGGTATGCACCATGTATCACGGGTGCTCAAGTGAAATGCTCGAGTCCCCGCCTGCATGTTTCACGGTTATTAGACACCCCAAAAAAAACATGCGGGGATCGCTCGTGCATGGCAGGCAATCCCCGCGAGGTTTTTTGGCCGCGAAGCATATGGGGCGGAGACTCGAGCACCCGCGATACTCAATGCATACCCGAGCACCCAATGCAAACTCAAGTAGCGAGCACTTGCGTTCAACACTAGTTGCCATATCGTCATCTTTTTTATTTTTTTTTTTACTTTTGAAAAAAACAACAACCCTAACCCCAACCCTAACCCTACCCTAGCCCAACCCCAGCCCTAACCCCACCCTAGCCCCACCCCAACCCTAACCCCAACCCTAACATTAGCACAACCCTAACCCCAACCCCAGCCCTAACATTTATTTTTTATGCCGTTCCTAGTGCGGTATAAGTGATTAGACGACCTTATTCTTCCAGTCGGTGCGACTACAGAGATACCAGAATCATATCGGGTTTTTATGATTGACAGCTGTCACACACTAAAAGACACATATTTTGAAAAATCTAGTTTTTGCATCGCCATATTTTGAGAGCTATAATTTTTCCATATTTTGGCCGACAGAGTCATGTGATGGCTTGTTTTTTGCGGGATGAGTTGACGTTTTTATTGGTGCCATTTTCGGGAGCATAACATTTTTTGATCGCTTTCTATTCCAGCTTTTGGGAGGCAGAATAAACAAAAACCACAGGGTCATCATGGCAACATCTGGGAAGCCACGGCAGACAGCGCTGGAGGCCGGAAGAGGAGGTGAGTATACCGATCACCTCCCCTTAGCCACCGCAATGCTGCGATCGACTTAGATCGCAGCATTGCGGGGGTTAATGTGCCGGGAGCGGTGCGGGACCGCTCCCTGCACATAGTATCGAGTGTCAGCTGTGACAATCAGCTGACACCCGGCGGCGATTGCCCCCGCACAGCCTGTGTGCGCGCCCGATCGCCATGATGTACTAATACGGGTCAGGCTCTTAAAGCCCAGGGCACTGACGCGTATTAATACTTCATTGGCTTTAAAGGGGTAAAATAGTATACATACCTCACAACCTGTAATTTCATTAGTTTTTTTTTTGAGGGTTTGCTTCAGTTCATGTAAAGAACATGCCTACAACTGTGAACATTTGGTTTTCTTTTTTTACGTGATGCAAACAACAAATAGGACAAAATAGCTGAAAACTTCGGTGTGCATAACTATTCACCCCCCTAAAGTCAGTATTTTGTAGAGCCTCCTTTTGTGGCAATTACAGCTGCAAGTCACTTTGGATAAGTCTCTATGAGCTTTCCACATCTTTCCACTGGAATTTTTGCTCATTCCTCAATGCAAAACTGCTCCAGCTCCTTCAAGTTAGATGGTTTTCTCTGGTAAACAGCAATCTTCATGTCTGACCACAGATAATTGATGGGATTATGGTCTGGGCTGTGACTAGGCCACTCCAACACATTTACACATTTTCCCTTAAACAACTCGAGTGTTGCTTTAGCAGTAAGCTTTGTGTCATTGTCTTGTTGGAAGGTGAATCTCCATCCCAGTCTCAAATCACTGACAGACTGAAACAGGTTTGATTCAAGAATATCCCTGTATTTCACACCATCCATCTTCCTCTTGACTTGGACCATTTTCCCTCTTGCCGAAAAGGCAATGGTGTTCTTGGGGTGATGAGCTATGTTGGTTTGGTGCCAGACATACGGTTTACCTTGGTGAATTTATTTTTGCATCTCTATATTCTAAGAGCTCCAATGTTTTTATTTTTTTGCTGAAAGAGTTTTATAAGAGCATGATTTTTGCAGGACAATTTGGCGTTTTGATGTATACCATTTTTTTACATATGACTTTTTGATCACTTTTTATTACATTTTTTGTGTTTAAGTATAATCAAAAAACTACATTTTTTTAAAAATTTCGTATACTGATTGCCGTACAGAATTAAAAAGGTAACAGTTTTATAGTTTAGGTTGTTTCAGATGTGGTGATATTATGTGTATTTTTTTGATTATTTTTCTTTTGACATAAAAGCTGAATTTTTAGTGGCGAAACAGCTTTTCGTAATTTGTGCGCTTTTTTGTGCTCTTTTTGTTAACTTCTTAAGACATTTTATATAACTTTTTTACTTAGTCCCACTGTGGGATATGAATATTTTTTACATTGATCCTTGGTCTTGTACACTGCAGTACTGATGTACTGTAGTGCATGAGACCTGTCAGTTCTGCACTGGCTCTACTTATAGTAGGATCTAACAGGCCACTGTATTCTGAAGTCATCAGATGACCTCGGGCTGCGATGGCAACCATTGGCACCTGCGACTACGATTACATGCGGCATTTAAGGAATTAATCGCCCCCATCAGTTCCAAGTCTGGTCTGGTCCGATGCCGCAGGATGTCAGCTGTTATATACAGCTAACATCGGTGGGATTTTCATCCACTGGTGGGCGATACACTCTTATTCCTCAGCGCCGTGAAATGCAGCGCTAATGAATAAGGCCCCTTCATGGCCACTGTTAATGCTGCCATTGTCCTGACATTCTTCACACAATTCATTGCGCTTGTCGTCATCACTTACCTGAGTTCACGTTGAACTTTTTTCTTTCTGCAACAAACAAAAATGACATTGGTGTCTCTTGAGCAGGATGGATCTTCAGAGTCAATGATGAATTCAGGAGGCAAGGGGTAGGATGAGAAGTAGCTCAAAAGTGGAAAAATAAGTATATTTCTAATGTAGCTTTAACTCCTTGCTACAAAACATGGTGACTGTATGTCGTTTGGGGGAATCCCGTGTGTGAAGGAGCTGATATCAGCTCTGGTTGCTGTTGATAACCATATAAACACTGCTGTCAATCTCTGACACTAGAGTTTAAATGGAACTCCCATTGATGCTCTGTGATGTGATCGCGGGAAACACCAATTGGTTACTAAGGTGGCTGGGGGAATGTTGAAGGGAATTTTATTATTGAATTTTATTATTGAATACCTACACTGCTTTCAGTCATTCCAAAAGGTTAATAAACCTGAAACCTGAATATATAAGAAAGTAAAAGTGAGATTTTGGCTTTCATAGGCCAGGTTTACATGAGAGCCTAAAAAATCGTTCAGAGATTCATCCAGATGATTTTTAGCTCCCTTGTCATCCTTGTGCAGTGTGTATACAATCTACTTTTTACAGCAGCAGTTATTAATCATTTCAATGTATGGAATAAATAATTATTTTCACCCTTCAGATTCGGTCAGTGAAATCAATCGCTCATCTGCACTGCCCCATTGAATAACATTGGTCTCAGTGCCGTTTTTTTCATGGACAGCACTCGGAGCGAAAATATGGTCGTGTGAATGAGCCTTAAGGAAAATAACAATACATATTCAGGGTCAACCAAGCACTTTATAGAGAAGCATAATAAAAGTATCAGTAGTTTGGTATGTTATGGGTTGGAAAGAGATACCTGCGCAGAAAGGGGATGTGATTCGTGCAAAAAATTATTAATGTGAGAAATGTATTGGATTTTGAGGCTAAACACCAAATAACCTAATGGGTTAAATTACAGAAATAATACGATGTATTTACTGATGATAACAACATTGTGTCTATAGTAATGCTTAGTGCAACAGGATTTTCCTAAATTCATTGTACACATTATGTGGCTGTCCACATGTGATTGGTTCTTAGTGGTTTGCCATATAGTAACAGTTTAAGGTGAATTATCTCTATGACTAAGGGCATCAGAGGGTTAACATGGAACCGCACATGTGATTTTTTAATGAAGATGTCAATAAAGAAAATCCTGTTTTTATATCTCTCCTGGGAGGGCCAATTTTTTTCCCTTGAATTTCCCTGTCTATACTGCAGGCCCGCAGTGAAGTGGCTCCCACATAATACATGAGTGGAGAACACGCTAAACACATGTGGTGAGTCCAGCAAACCTTCTAGTATCCATTATCCTATCAGTAGGGAATTACATATGCACCTGATACAACACTTTTGATTAAAGACACGTCCAAGGAAGATTTCCAGAGATGTGCATTATAAAACCATTTTGATGAATGATACATAAATTACAGTATTATAACATTATTAAAATACTTTATACTTATATATTGAATATATTTTCTCTTGTGGCTCCCCACCTTCTGCACTAAGCCCTGTGATGGTAAATAAGGAGACTCTGATACACGGCTGCTTCATAATCTTTGACTTTTTTTTATTAACTTCTTTCAAGATGTCACATGTAGAAGTTCCCCACTAGTCATGTGGGTCAATAGTTTTGTGGCCCTGATGAAATTGGGCCCTGGACTCACAAAGAGTCATCCTTCAGCGCTCAGGAGAGGAAAAACCCCCAATGGAGGAAACCTCTAGGGAACCATGGCTGAAAGATTGCCCTTCCCCTGGGCTGTACTGGAAAATGGCATCATGTGCCGTCGTTAGCAGCAGAAGCCTCACTTTTTTTTTATTTCATCTGACTGCGGAAAGTCCGGTAATGAGAACAGAATCCGAGCCCGGAATCTGCCTCGTACTTAAGCGCAGGTCATCTGATCCTGACATGGTGGCCATGTCATCACCTGAAACTGTACTCCATCTTCATTGCTTGACCATCATTCTGGAATAGTTATCTGCAGATAAAGGATACAGAATTGTAGAGCAGCCGTATATTACATATGAGAGACGTACACACAATTTACACCCTGTAACTAATGCTCATTATATTTCTCTTAGCTGGATTATATTTGGGTCCATGTTGGTGACAGAGGCACGGGCACTTCTTACAGCCAAGACTCAGGGGTTCTGGGACACACCGCTGTATCAAAAATAACACACAACACCTTATAATGCAGCACTGATAAAATTCCTAATATTTTTTTATAGGGTCAGGAACTACTAATTCTCTGCTTTCTGACATAGACCTACTGATCCTCTGATTTATGTCACTAGTTGTAAATATGGTTGCCACTAGAGGGAGCAGTAGAATTTACTGCATATAGATCAACGGGGCCTGTATTTTGAGGTGAATGGTAGCTCCCCCCTAGTGGTGGCTGCTGGCAGTCAGGATTTTACTGTAGTTGCGTGAAGGGATGCATCGATTTCGATTATTTTCCACTAATGGTCACTGCTCCTCTCGTCTTTCTGGAGAATCCAATCCATAAACTATTCAGTGTGATGACATTATGACATCATGGCCGTTATTATCACCCCTATTATTATGAGCTCCTGTCATTAAGCACTTTGCATGCTAGCTCTCCTGACTAGTGAAGAGCGAGCATCCTTGTCACTCGAGATTTACAAGCATGCTCGGGTTCTCGCCGAGTATCTTCAGCGTGCTCGGGTGTTATGTTTATGTCACTTCGTGCGCATGATTTTGTTTGACAGCTTTAATACATGTGAGGAATGCCTGTTTCTTAGACATTCCTCACATGTAATAAAGCTGCCAAACAGTCGCAAATCATGCACACAGAGAGACTGAAACATAACACCCCCAGCACCCTGAAGATATTCGCATGCTCGCCGAAAGGGTTAACAGAACATACTCGCTCAGCACTACTTCTGACATACTGATCTTAATGATCTTACCTTATTGAAGAGTAAAAATAATGAATGAAACATTCCCCCTAAATATAGATGGAACTATAGATAACCCAAAGTTAAGGGGCCCAGAGGCTGAGGGGTCACTTTTTATGGTTTTGAATAACCAGAACTATTGGTTGTTGCTTTATACATACATATATAATCATGAGTAGACATTTTATTTAAATAGCAACAATGTACTTACATTATTTAGAGTTTGAGAAGGGCATCTGATGTGATGTGAACGATTTCTAGGCCGACCTTTGATAGTTGGATTTGCTTCATGCTCTCTCTGTAACAAAAAGTAAAAACAATGATGATCAGATGCCTCCCAATAATAGCAACACCCTTTTATCATCATTTCTATACATTCCATATATATATAAGGTGATTGAGGAAAGTCCATGATCACTTACTGGTGCAAACTGGTCTGTGGGCCTTGATCCAGAACAACAGCTCTAGTGATATACAGGATCCTGGTCTGCGTCGGTGGTTGTGTCATGTCCGGTTGAAGGTCAGGACGATCTTTTAGACCGTCATTGACTCTACATGTCTTTTTTCTTAGACATAGAGTCATTTCCTGACCTTTTTGGGAAATTCGGTGAACCTGCCATTCTGCAGGCAGGTTATTAGATGATTTCTCATCTTCCTTTGCTGGTAATTAGCTCTGGGTTCACCGTCATCTGCCATAAACTCATAGGCATTTGCTATAGCAAACAACCCACAGTCGTAGGCGTTTTTCTGCTCATCCACTTTGAGAAATCTCACATGTTTCAGGGGCTCACGGACAACATTACTGTACATATTTTTAATCTGCTCACGAATGGATGGAGACAGATATCTGTGATTGAGGCTGTCAGCCACCAAGATGTTGCCATTTTTGAAGCAGGTTGTTATCCAATGCACTCTCTCCATATCAAAGTGGATTTGTACAGCTTGTCTTTGTACACTGTACCCTGGCACTAGCAGAGCGCAAGGAGGCTGCAGACCATCAAAGCCCGCAAACTGATTCTGCAGCAGCTCTTGGGCCTTGCTGATAATATCATCAACCACCATGCCTTTCTGCCCTTTGCTCTTCAGGATGGAAATATGCTCTGCAGAAAGGTTGCTCATGTTTTCCTGACTCTTGGAATCAGGCACCTCCACTTGTGAGGTTCCAGGCTCTGGGAGTCCTTTAGCAAATCGATCAGAAAGGTTTCCTGCAGCAGCTCTTCTGACCCGTAGGAACTTCCCAGGCTTGCTGTCCATGGAGGTTGGTGCCTTTCTTTTGAGAGAGTCACGGGGACTTTTTAGCGGCAGCTCCTCATGTGCATCTTGGGCACATTCTGGATCAGCAAAAATAGCTCCACTTTCTGCAATGGTGGAAGTGGAGTCAGTGTCACCTACTGAGTAGGTTGGTCTCTTCTCATCTGTGTCTTGGCTGATGATGTGGTCTTTACGCCTTTTTATAGCAGCAGACTTGAAGAAGCTTCTGACCTGTGTAATGATGGTTGATTTCTTGGCCAGGAAGGAATTCCTCATCAGTGTTCTCCACTTTCTACTGGATTTCCGGAATCGGGTTAGAAGGTTGGAGCCAATTGACATGCAGAAGGAGAGAGCCTTGACCAGCAGCCGCTGGCCATAATGGGGACGTCCATGAATCCTCATGATGTCGTCGTCGCTTTCTTTGTATTCTTGAAACTGTGTTTATCCAACAGGAAGTCACACAAATGACATCTCTGATACTGCTCTCAGGCATTATACAGACATTAATCCCATTGTGATGTCATACAGTAGAACATTCCATGTAGACTGTGACATCACAGCTGTAGGTTCAGTTACCAAGAGACCACAATTAATATGTGATGACAGAAATATGAAAATAGATTTGTTTCCGTTACCTAGGTCTGGAGGACACACATACATTTTTCAGTATTAGCTGCTGCCATGTCCTTCCTTCAGGCTGATTTTTTACTGGGAAACTCTATCTGTATATATGGCATCAATTGTGCGGTGCCAAGCACATCTCATGTAGTTGTGTTGGGGTCTCATAGCCCACTAGTGTTCAGCGGCCCACTAGTGAAGTAATGCAACATTCCATATACATTGTGAAATCAACTTCTCATATACCCAGTGACATCACAGTGTTCAGTAATGATGTGGAGACCAAATGATTTTCATTCCTTAATGACCAGAGTATGTCATATGTAACTGAACTGATATATTTGGGTGTTGTTTATTCAATGGCCAGTGCTTTTCTATTTTAAAAGATCAGAGTTATTTTTACCTTTTCCTCATGACACCGTCAAATTTATAGATGTTACTAATTTATTCAAAAACTATTTACTAAAAAAATCAAAATATAAATATACATACACATACAGTGCCTACAAGTAGTATTCAACCCCCTGCAGATTTAGCTGGTTTGATAAGATGCAAATAAGTTAGAGCCTTCAAACTGCAAACGAGAGTAGGTTTTATGAACAGAAGCATAAATCTTACAAACCAAAAAGTTATGTTGCTCAGTTGAATTTTATTAAATTTTAAACATAAAAGTGTGGGTCAATTATTATACAACCCCTATGTTTAATATTTTGTGGAATAACCCTTGTTTGCAATTACAGCTAATAATCGTCTTTTATAAGACCTGATCAGGCCGGCACAGGTCTGTGGAGTTATCTTGGCCCACTCCTCCATGCAGATCTTCTCCAAGTTATCTAGGTTCTTTGGGTGTCTCATGTGGACTTTATTCTTGAGCTCCTTCCACATGTTTTCAATTGGGTTAAGGTCAGGAGACTGACTAGGCCACTCCAACACCTTGACTTTTTCCCTCTTGAACCATGCCTTGGTTTTCTTGGCTGTGTGCTTTGGGTCGTTGTCTTGTTAGAAGATGAAATTACGACCCATCTTAAGAGCCTTGATGGAAGAGCGGAGGTTCTTGGCCAAAATCTCCAGGTAGGCCGTGCTATCCATCTTCCCATGGATGCGGACCAGATGGCCAGGCCCCTTGGCTGAGAAACAGCCCCACAGCATGATGCTGCCACCACCATGCTTGACTGTAGGGATGGTATTCTTGGGGTCGTATGCAGTGCCATCCAGTCTCCTAACGTCACGTGTGTGGTTGGCACCAAAGATCTCGATCTTGGTCTCATCAGACCATAGAACCTTAAACCAGTCTGTCTCAGAGTCCTCCAAGTGATCATGAGCAAACTGTAGACGAGCCTTGACATGACGCTTTGAAAGTAAAGGTACCATACAGGCTCGTCTGGAACGGAGACCATTGCGGTGGAGTTTGTTACTTATGGTATTGACTGAAACCAATGTCCCCACTGCCATGAGATCTTCCCGGAGCTCCTTCCTTGTTGTCCTTGGGTTAGCCTTGACTCTTCGGACAAGCCTGGCCTCGGCACGGGAGGACACTTTCAAAGGCTGTCCAGGCCGTGGAAGGCTAACAGTAGTTCCATAAGCCTTCCACTTACGGATGATGCTCCCAACAGTGGAGACAGGTAGGCCCAACTCCTTGGAAAGGGTTTTGTACCCCTTGCCAGTCTTGTGACCCTCCACGATCTTGTCTCTGATGGCCTTGGAATGCTCCTTTGTCTTTCCCATGTTGACCATGTCTGAGTGCTGTTCACAAGTTTGGGGAGGGTCTTAAATAGTCAGAAAAGGCTGGCAAAAGAGATCTTTAATCCACACATGTGAAGCTCATTATTCTTGGTGCCTGAACTACTTCTTAATACTTTAGGGGGACCAAACAGAATTCTTGTGGTTTGAGGGGTTGAATAATAAATGAGACTCTGAATTAACTTTTAACGTTTTTAAAAGAAAAAAAAAAAAAAAAATTTGCTGCAGTGCATTTCCCACTTCCAGGCTGATCTACAGTACAAATGTCACAATGCCAAGTTAATTCCGCATGTGTCAACCAGCTAAATCTGCAGGGGGTTGAATACTACTTGTAGGCACTGTATATATGTGTGTATTTATATTTATACAGATATCTATCTATATATATATAGTTTGGACACACCTTCTCATTTAAAGATTTTTCTGTATTTTCATGACTATGAAAATTGTACATTCACACTGAAGACATCAAAATTATGAATTTAACACATGTGGAATTATATACTTAACAAAAAATTGTGAAACAGATGAAATTATGTCTTATATTCTAGGTTCTTCAAAGTAGCCACCTTTTGCTTTGATGACTGCTTTGCACACTCTTTGCATTCTCTTGATGAGCTTCAAGAGGTAGTCACCGGAAATGGTCTTCCAACAATCTTGAAGGAGTTCCCAGAGATGCTTAGTTAGCACTTGTTGGCCCTTTTGCCTTCACTCTACTGTCCAGCTCACCCCTAACCATCTCGATTGGGTTCAGGTTTGGTGACTGTGGAGGCCAGGTCATCTGGTGTAGCACCCCATCACTCTCCCTCTTGGTCAAGTAGCCCTTACACAGCCTGGAGGTGTGTTTGGGGTCATTGTCCTGTTGAAAAATAAATGATGGTCCAACTAAACGCAAACCGGATGGAATAGCATGCCGCTGCAAGATGCTGTGGTAGCCATGCTGGTTCAGTATGCCTTCAATTTTGAATAAATCCCCAACAGGGTCACCAGCAAAGCACCCCCACACCATCACACCTCCTCCTCCTTGCTTCACGGTGGGAACCAGTCAAGTAGAGTCCATCCGTTCACCTTTTCTACGTCAAACAAAGACACAGTGGTTGGAACCAAAGATCTCAAATTTGGACTCATCAGAACACTGCACAGATTTCCACTGGTCTAATGTCCATTCCTTGTGTTCTTAGCCCAAAAAAGTCTCTTCTGCTTGTTGCCTGTCCTTAGCAGTGGTTTCCTAGCAGCTATTTTACCATGAAAGCCTGCTGCACAAAGTCTCCTCTTAACAGTTGTTGAAGAGATGTGTCTGCTGCTAGAACTCTGTGTGGCATTGACCTGGTCTCTAATCTGAGCTGCTGTTAACCTGCGATTTCTGAGGCTGGTGACTTGGATAAACTTATCCTCAGAAGCAGAGGTGACTCTTGGTCTTCCTTTCCTGGGGCGGTCCTCATGTGAGCCAGTTTCTTTGTAGCGCTGGATGGTTTTTGCAACTGCACTTGGGGACACTTTCAAAGTTTTCCGAATTTTTCAGACTGACTGAACTTCATTTCTTAAAGTAATGATGGCCACTCGTTTTTCTTTACTTAGGTGCTTTTTTCTTGCCATAATACAAATTCTAACAGTCTATTCAGTAGGACTATCAGCTGCGTATCCACCAGACTTCTGCACAACACAACTGATGGTCCCAACCCCAATTATAAGGCAAGAAATCCCACTTATTAAACCTGACAGGGCACACCTGTGAAGTGAAAACCATTTCCGGTTACTACCTCTTGAAGCTCATCAAGAGAATGCCAAGAGTGTGCAAAGCAGTCATCAAAGCAAAAGGTGGCTACTTTGAAGAACCTAGAATATAAGACATATTTTCAGTTGTTTCACACTTTTTTGTTAAGTATATAATTCCACATGTGTTAATTCATAATTTTGATGCCTTCAGTGTGAATGTACAATTTTCATAGTCATGAAAATACAGAAAAATCTTTAAATGAGAAGGTGTGTCCAAACTTTTGGTCTGTACTGTATATATATATATATATATATACACTGTATATATTTACCTTGTAGGCTCCAATATTTAACAGGGCCCCCAGCTATCATCGTTCCTTCACACCTTAGTGTCACAGCCAATATTGAGTTTAATGATTAAGCCCCATTTTTCAAATTTGACCAGTGTCACTTTATGTGGTAATAACTCTGGACTACTTCTATATATTCAGGTGATTCTGTGACTGTTTTTTGTGGCATATTGTACTTTACTGCATGTTAGCGGTAAATTTAGATTGATAACTTTTTTGTTTTTTTGTAAAAATAAATTAAATTTGATGAAAATTTTGAAAGATTAGCGATTATCAAACTTTCAATGCTTATATCCTGAAACCGGATAGTCATATCACACACAATAGTTACTGTAATTTTTGGACTATGAGACGCACTGGACCATAAGACGCACCTAGGTTTTAGAGGAGGAAAATAGAAAAAAAAATTGAAGCAAAAAATGTGGTCATGATGCACTGGTATTGGGGGTGCTGCTACTGACACTGTTATAGGGGTAATGTCCCCCAATTCTGTACTAATATCCCACATCCTGGTATATATGCCCCCCATCCCCATCCTGGTATACATGGCCCCCATCCCCATCCTGGTATACATGCCCTCCCATCCTGGTATACATGGTCCCCCATCCTGGTATGTATGGCACTCCCATCCCCATCCTGGTATGTATGGCACTCCCATCCCCATCCTGGAATGCATGGCACCCCCATCCCTATCCTGGTATGCATGGCACCCCCATCCCCATCCTGGTATGCATGGCCCCCTCATCCCCCTCACGCCACACACACACAAAAAAAAACTACTACCTTCATTCCCTCCCTCTGCTCCAGAACTGCGTCCTGTTCTGATGCCAGCAGCTGATCTCAGCGTGTAAGCAGCGCATGACGTCACTGCCATGTGCCCTCACATGCCGAGATCAGCTGTCGGAATATTCACTGCTCCCCACACCTGGGACTATGAGCATGGGGAGCAGTGAATATTCATTTTCCTTTATAGTGCGCACAGTGTCAGACCCAGCCGCCAGCTCCTGCGGTGGTTGAGTGGTCACGTGTGCCCACTATTAAAGAGAATGAATATTCATTGCTCTCCACTCCCATGGGCGTGATTTCCCTGCTGCTGCAGGAGCCTGTTGCTGCAGCTGACACTGTACATACTATTATGGAAATTGAACATTCATTTCTCCGCATGCCCATGGGTGGAGGGAACAGTGAATATTCATTTTCTTTAACAGTGAGCACAGTGTTAGCCACAGCAAGAGCCGCTTCCTGTAACCCGCTCCTCTGCCACTGCTGCTCCCCTCACATCACCCCACCATCCATAGCCGGACCGTACATCCAGACTATTAGTCGCACCCCCGACTTTCCTACTTTCCTCCAAAGTTTTGGAGGAAAAAAGTGCGTCTTATAGTCCGAAAAATACGGTAATAAGTAACATTTCCCTTGTGTCTACTTTATGTCAGAATCACATTTGAAACGTCCTTTTATTTCATTATAATGTTAGATGGGTTAAAAAAAATTAAGCAAATTTTCATTTTTTCAAGGAAATTTACAAATCCAATTTTTTATGGACTTATTCAGGTTTAAATAGACTTTGAGGTGCCTATATATCGGGAAAACCCCAGAAATTATAATTTTTTTTAAAATATTGCTTTAGCTGTGAATTTTTCATTTTCACAAAGGGTAATAGGAAGAAAAAGGACACTAAAATGTATTATGCAACTTTTCCCGCATGTTACAATATCCCTTGTGTGGTCAAAATCTGCTGTTTGGGCACACAGCAGACTCAGAAAGGGAAAAAGCGTTATTTGGCTGCAATAGATTGCGGTCCGCATGTCTGATTTGCAGAGACCCTGATGTACCAAATCAGCAGAAACCCCCAGAAGTGACACAGTTTTGGAAACTAAACCCATCTATGTATTAATCTCGGGGTATGATGACCATTTTGATCCCACAGGTGATTTTACATAACATTTGGGTATGATAATGAAAAATTACATTTTTTTCCGAGTAAAATGTAATTTTAGCCCCAAATTTGGTGGAAAATGGACTCCATAATTTGTTGCACAACTTCTCTTGAATGCGAAATAACACATCACAAGCAAAGAAGTTATGTATAAAAAGACAGGGAGCACTAAATCTATACCAACATGATTTTATTATTCATCAAGACCAGACAAACATGCAGAATTAAAAGCATTTAAAAAGCACAACACTTAAATACAGCAATGAACCACATTGAAATATAATAGTGGTCAAGACCTCAAAAAGTGTCACCAATAAGCACATGGGTACATGGGTACACTGTCACCTCTAGCTTACAGGTCCTATCTAAGGATCTTATAATGCTGGTACAGGGATAATCATCTCCCTCCCATCCCCTCTTGGTAAATTGCGCATTTCTCTATGACTAGTATCGATAGCATTTTTCTACCAAAGAAATATATTTAATTAAATATTGCTTGCACTAACTATCGATGCTTCAGATAGGAGAGGGGTTTATTCATATGGACCTATATGGATTTATATGAATATGTAAATGTACTTATTGGTGACACTTTTTGAGGTCTTGACCACTATTATATTTCAATGTGGTTCATTGCTGTATTTAAGTGTTGTGCTTTTTAAATGCTTTTAATTCTGCATGCTTATCTGGTCTTGATGAACAATAAAATCATGTTGGTATAGATTTAGTGCTCCCTGTCTTTCTATACATACCTTCTTTGCTTGTGATGTGTTATTGTAGCGCCCCGAGGGTTCGGCTGCTACAGGGGTATTGCACCTCTGCCAGAGGTGTGATATTCCACTCCCAGGTAAGGATGGAGTGTGGACCAGGGCTCAGTTAGCTGCATACACACACTCCTCATTTCCGGGGGACAGTTCGCAGGTGCTCCCATTTATTGCAGGCACAACTGACCAAATCCCTGGCTGGAGTGGGGAGGGGGGAGAGAACCCAGTGATGTAGGAGCAGAAGGGGACGGGTTCTGGAGCATAGGAAGGAGCTCATTGGTTGCAGGTCACCTGAGCTCAGACACAGTGAAGCAGATAAAAGGTGGGGGCCATCTTAGGAGAGTGTTCAGTCAGGGAAGATCAGCCAGAGAGGGCTGACAGGGAGCTGAGGCTCAGTCTGAGCTCAGCTCCACGAGGCAGGCCTAGAGAAGAGGCCGGGGCCAGGAAGGAGAAGAGGAGAAAGAAGGAAAGAGGAGAGAAAGAGGAGTAGAAAGGCTCCAGAAGCAAGAAGGCAGAAGGGACCCTAAGAGAGCAGAACGGACAGCAACCGTTGCAAGCCCGCGTTATATCGGGTGAAGGGTCAGGCCGCAGAAGGGTACCGGATTCCCAAGTTGGTGGAGGTAAATCATCCCTCAGCCAAAGACCGGAGGTCGCGATCATCTACTGGTGCGACCCCCTGCTACACCCACTAGGAAGGCACCACATAGGGTCAGGGAAACCGACGACAGGTTTCACCAAAAGAAGGCCTGAGGCAGCTGGACAGAAGTGTGGTCACTGGTGGGGCACGAGAGGCCAGAGACAGGATAAAAGGGGGTCCTGTGCCATACTCCTGAATTGCCTGGGGGTTGACCGAGCTCCTCACCTGGTGGATGCAGCACGGCTCGGGCAGTCATTGCCGGCAAAAGTGACTCGGATAACAACTGTGAGTAAAAGACCCTGGACTGCATCACTGACTCTGTGTGATTTCTGCTACGCCTGCACCATCATCCCCAGCATCCTATTACACTGCCCTGAGGCTACACTCTTCCCGTGGGGAGTTATCCCTTCCTAGAGCTGCACACCAACACCAGCCTCAGCGGTCTGCCTTGCAGCCGCGGTTACCTCTGACCGCAATCCACGGGTGGCGAAGTCGGACATTCTATAACTCTAAAAATAGACTGCCACAGCACATTTGGTCTGACCACCCTGAGCCACGGGATCGGGTTGCCACTACTATCCCCATCATCGTACACGAGAAGGCCCGGTTCCGAGTACCCCACGGCCCAGGGGGCGAGTCATTATTAGTCTTGTTCTGGGTATGTGACGGGTTGAGCAATACCTTGCATTTTCGATGGTGCCCTCCTTTTTCCTTTGACTTTCTTAGTTCTCTTGAATGTCGCAATATCCCATATATGAGCAAAAATTTTTGTTTGGGTGCACGGCAGTGCTCCGTAGGGAAGAAGCGATATTTGGTATTCAGAGCGTAAATTTGGCTGGTATGGATTACAGACACCATGCTTCATTTGCAGAGCCCCTGAGGTACCAAAATAGCAGACACTACTGTTTGATCACACAGCAGGGATCAGATGAGAAGGAGCGCTACTTGGCTTTTAGAATGCAGAGTCCGTGAGTCCGTTTCATCCAATTGTAGGCGCCATTAGCTAAGCCCCCAAGATGCCAGATCAGCAGAAACCCCCACAAGTGACCACATATTAGAAACTTCACTGCTTAAGGAATTCATCTAGTTGTGTATTTTAAACCCACAGGTGCCTCACAGAATTTTATAACATTTAGACATAAAAATATTAAATTTTAATGGTAATAAGGTAATTTTTTTATTATCTTGTAATTTTTCAGTAACACAAAAGTTAATAGGTAAATCTGAACCCCACAATTTGTTGCACAATTTCTCTCTAATATGATGATGCTCCATATGAACTATTGTTTGGCCACACTGCAGGGCTCAGTAGGTATGAGATCTATTTGGCTTTTGGAGCACAGATTTTGCTGGAATAGTTTGCTAGTGACATTTACGGAGCCCCAAAGGTGCCAGAAGAACATAAAAACCCCAAATGTGACCCCAGAAATTGCACCTCTCAATTAATTAATCTACAGCTGCAGTGACTATTTTGAGCCACATGTGTTTTTACTTTGTAACATCCATGCCAGGCTTTTTTTTTCTGTAGAATTGCAAATATGCCAGTTTAGTGCCCATACATTGTACCCTCATATATTGTAGCGCCCCCATACATGGTGCCCAGCTTGTGCTTCTGGAGACAAGCACCCAGTAAATTGCTAACTGGGCTCTCCTGTTACAGTAATGCCAAACATGTGGCCCGTTACTTTGGTTTAGACACAGTGGGGTTCAGAAGGAGGGAAGGGCATTTTAATTTGGGCGCACAATTCACTGGATTTTACTAGAGGGGATGGGAGCCATGTCACTTTTCCAGAATCTTTGTTCTACCAGTAATATGGGAACCACCTATATTTCCAGTGACAGATGATGGACCTGAGTGGGGACTGGATTGTTGTGTGGGATGAGATAGGGTTTATTGTTAAGATTTTGGAGTACATCACATTTTTTGATCCCTTTCAGTATAAAGCTGGAATCACATTCTTGTGTTCTACACTGAGCATTTACCTCGGGGTTTCCATGTAAATCCCACAAAAATGTGATTCAGTTGAAACCCCCAACAGAACCACTCACTATAATGAGGCAGATGGTGACACTTTGAACTCAATTTTGTGTCAGTTTTGGTGTTATCCATCTTTTAAGGCATTCGTACAACTGTGGCCAACCACACTTGGGCGCTAAAAATATGTCTAAAATAATGAGACACAGAGACCAGACAGAGTCTAAAGTGACTCCATCGGCTTCATACGTGAGTGGTTCCATCTGGGGTTTTGTCTGAATTGCAGTTTTGGAGAATTTACATGGAAACACCAACGCAAGCGCTCAGCGCAGCGCGCAGGATAAATGTGAGCAGAGCCTTATTCCGGTTTTTGGGAGGCAGATTAAACAAATAGACAGCAGTACAAGAATAATAGTTCTTATTTTTATTTTTGCTTGGTTTACTGTACGGTATTAGTGATAAGACTTCATTCTTTGGGTCGGTGCGATTACAGCTACAGTAGATTTATATATCCGGTTTTTATATTTTGCTGCTATCACACACTAAAAACGCTTTTTCATAAAAATAAATTGTTATTTTGTCGTCATATTCTGAGCACTGTAACTTGTTTCTTTGTTTGCAAATATAGCTGTATGAGAGCTTATTTTTTGTGCAACAAGTTGGAAAATTTTTTGGTACCATTTTGGGATATATAATGTTTTTTGATAGTTTTTTATTCCGATTTTTCAGACAAAGAATGAATAACAAACAGAAATTAAGTTATTGTTTTTACGTATTTTTTTCCCGCTATTCACTGTGCAGTGAAACTGATAAGACTAAATTGTTCGTCGGGTCAGTATGATTCCAGCGATACCAAATTTATATAGTTTTTCTTATGCTTTGCTTCTGTTTCAGATTAAAAACAATATTTTACAAAAATGAATTTGTTTCTGCATCATTGCATTCTGAGACCAGCAACTTTTTTATTTTTTTGCCGACTGAGCCAAATTATCACTTGTTTTTTGTGGGACAATTTGAGATTGTCATGTATACCATTTTTTCACAAATAGTCATATGATTGCTTTTTGTTAAAAAATTTTGTGTGTCAGTATGATGAAAAAGCGACATTTTTGAGGTGATTTTTATTAAATTTTTTTACAGTATTCACCGTATGGAATAAATAACATGGCAGCTTTATGGATTGGATTGTTCCAGACGTGGCAATGCCAATTCTGTGTACTTTTTTTTGTTTATTTTGGTTTTATCAAAAAGGCTGCACTTTTTTTAAACTTTTTTACATATTTTATTTTACTTTTTTTTTCTTTTCACTTAGTCCCACTGTGGGACATGTATATTTTCTACTTTGATCACTGGTCTCGTATACTGCAGTGCCTGGGACCTCTCATTTACTCACTGACACTGCCTGTGAGACTTGACTTATAGCTGGATCTTACAGGCCACCATACCATGGGGTCGTCAAATGACCTTAGGGTACCATGGCAACGATCGTGACCTTCGATTACGATCGTAGGTGGTTGATCCTGTCAGAGGGGGTCTTTTAACCCGCTTTTAACCACTTAGATACCGCTGTCACGATTGACAGCAGTATTTCAGGGGTTGATCGGCCCTGATTGGTTCCAAAACTGATACCTGGGGCTGATACCTCAAGGTGTCGTCTGTCATGTACAGCTATCACCGTTGTGAATTTTGACCGCGGGGCTGCGCAATTCTCTTATTCCCAATCGAAATTTAACAACTGTCGTTTTAATGCGTATCGGCAGTTGTTAAGGGGTTAATCCCTGTTGTATCCAAACAGTAGGTAATGCCATACTCAAGATAAGCTGCACAATAAATTGCAGGATTAATTTTCTCTTTACTGCTCATAAAATGAAAAAAAAAAAAAATACAAACGATTTTTTAATGATTCCAACTGCTAATTTTCATTCTAATGCTGCAAAATTCCATGAAACTCATGTGGGAATACATTTTTACAGGGCTACGGTTTCCAAAATGGGGTATGTTCTTGTATTGTGGAAACCAAAGGGTCTCTGCAAACTGGAATGCTCCTTCATGTTTTAGGCTTGTGTTTTTTGGCGCTGCATATATTTGCTTTGCAAAAAAAAAAAGGATCATCTTAGAGTTCAAAAGTGGATGGGATTCATAGAGATCTCATGCCCACTGCGCTTTTTTTTTTATGCTGGGTAAACTGACCTGAGGTGCGTTTTGAAATCCGCAAAACAGGCAATTTCTCTTGCGGGTACGCTGAGTTTTATGTGCGGATTTTAATCATACAATTGAATTAGATGCAGAAAATCTGCAGGTAAAAAACGCATATGGGCTATTAGTGTATCTCCGCTGCGGAAATGCACTAAAAACGCATATAAGCCACACATGACTTATTAATAATGTTTTGTCAAAGCCAAATACCAGGAAGTATCAAAAACAAAGCCACTTTTAATAAAGGGGTTGTCCGGTCCAAACCGATAACTCTGCAGTGACTCTGTGTGACTGCAGACTTATGAATCCCCCCCAGTGCACGCACTGTACGCTGTGGGGTTTCCCTGGTTTCTGAGCCGGTACCGGAGGGTATATATGAGTTATGCATACTGCCGGGCAGTGGGCGCGGCCTCGCTCCATACCCTTGTACACTTCACGGTTTGGACCTGACAACCCATTTAACATGACTTACCAAAAAGAGACAAAATACGTCTTGTCAAAAAGCATGTGCAAAAGGCATCAAAAAATGCAATGAAAAAACCCCACAAGTAACTTAACTTACCTAACACGTGCAAAAATCCCGCAGAAGATCTGCAACATCAAAAACTCCACAATACTGGGAATGTAGACTAGAGTCAAATAAGAATGTTTCTGAAGACTGCGGCAACAGGGTAATAAATATTGAGTTGTGTTTACCTGTTGCAGAAAACAATCGACTTTTACTTATTTCGTGTGATATGACCACGGCTAAAAAAATAAGTTTGAAAATTTCTACATTTTTCAATATTTTTATAATTTATTTTTAGAATATACATGTATTGACTGAAATTTAATATTAATATAAAGTACACGTTGTCATCAATAATAGGGTCAGAATCAATTTAATAAATAAAAGTATGTCAACGTTTAGTACGTACGCTGAAAATTGGTTGCATTATTAACAGATTAAATACTTAAGACTAGTGTTGAGCCACCCCCGTAGTGTTCGAGTTCGGTTCGAACTGTTCGTCGAACACCTTCGAACACCGTTAAAACCAATGGCAGGCAAACAAAAACACATAGAAACACATAGAAAACACCTTCAAAGGTGTCCAAAAGCTGACAAACTGCTCAGAAGACACAACTAACACATGGAAAAGTGACAAGTACATATAGTCATGTGAAAAGAAAAGAGGTGGAGGAGTAAAAGGAGGGGGAGACACAGATATAGGCATGTCATGCCCTTCTAAAATCCAAAAAGTGAGAAGCCGACACGGCCAGTCCGCTCCTGCCCGTGCCACCTCCGTGTCGCCGGGTTTGTGCCAGAGCCGCGGTGAACCCTGACGGCCAGCCCCCCTCTCCCAATACTGGTGCCTGTCCGTTGGTGGGTCGAGCGAGCCCCCCTGTGGTGGAGGCAGCTCTAAGCTTTTTAATTTAAATTGTCTCTCTAATTTGAATGAATACACTTTAAATCCATTTACAAGGATCTATTGGAGGGCAAGTCTCATGCCAGCAGCCGCGGTAATTCCAGCTCCAGTAGCGTCCACTAAAGCTGCTGCAGTTAAAAAGCTTTTATAAGGATCGAGCTCGGCTGTCCACCGCAAGGCATCCTACTGCCAGTCCCAGCCCCTATGCCTTGGGGTGCCTCCTGATGCTCTTCACTAAGTATCCCATGGTCCCGAAGCATTTCCTTTGAAAAAATTAAGTGTCTAAACTACAGGTGGTGCAGCTTGCTTAACAGCCGGGATAATCCGCTTACTAGCAGACACTGCTACTAGGCACAAAGTATTTCCTGGGCTAGATGCAGTTAAAAATTTGTAATTAGATACTCTCGTTGGATGCTGAGAAAGCATTCCATAGAGTCTCCTGGCACGCCATATATGATTCTCTTAAAAAGCTTGGGGTAGGGGTCTAGGGGACCCTTTTATAGCCAAAATCACGGCCCTGTATCGCAATACGTCACCTAGGCTGAAGATAAATGGAACTGTAGCACCCTGAGGGCTCGGTTGCTAAAGACGTATTGCACCTCACCCAGAGGTGTGATATCTCACTCTCAGGTAAGGATGGAGTGTGGATCAGGACCCGACACCTGCATGCATTACACCACATTGCCGTGGGGCAGGGCGACCAATATGCCCCTGAGATGGGCACGACAGTCCCTGTCCCTGGCTGGAGTGGGGGGAGGGAACACTGAGGAAGGGGAACCCTGTAGTGCAGGAGCAGGGAGGAAGCAGTTCCTGGGTGCATTGAGAAGGGAGTATAAAAGGTGGGCACCATCTTAGTTCAGTGCAGAGAAGTCTGAGCAGAAGTGGCAGGGAGCAGGGGCTCTGCATGAGCTCTGCTCCGGAGGCGGGCCTAGTAACAGAGGCCCAGGCCTGGAAGAGGGATAAGGAAGGAAGAGGAGCGGAGAAGGCTCCAGGAACGAGGAATGAAGGGATCCCAGGGGTGCGGACGGGCGAGTCGCCACCGCACGCCCGAATCCACCTGCGTGGAGGGGTCAGGCCAAAGGGGGAGACCGGTCCCCGAACTAGTGGAGGCAGGAAACGACCCTCAGCTAGAAACCGGAGGCTCTGACATTTTATGTGGCGCAGCCCCTCGCTACACCCGCTAGGAAGGCACCACATAGGGTCAGGGAAACTGGCGCCAAGTTTACCAAGAGGAGGCCCGAGGCAGCCGGACAGAAGTGTTGGTAAGAAAGGCCAGACAAAGGACACACAAAGGGGGTCCTGTGAAGTGCTCCAAAGTTATCTGGGAGTTGTCTGAGCCCCTCACCTGGTGAGCACAGTACGACGTGGGCAGCCGTTACCTGCAGACGTGGTCTGGATAATAAGAACTGTGAGTAAAGGCCCTGAACTGCATCACTGACTCCGTGTCGTTACTGCTGCTGCCCTGCACCATCACCCCCATCCTCCGCATACACTGCCCTGAGGCTATACTCCTCCCGTGGGGAGTTATGCTACGCTCTGCTGCACCCACAACACCAGCCTCAGTGGTCTGCCCTGTAGCGGCGGTTCACTCTGACCGCAATCCACGGGTGGCGTAGTCGGACATTTAAACATGAAAACCACATAAATAGTTCCGCCACTGGTTTGACCGCCCTGAGCCACGGAACTGGGTCGCCGCCACGAAGACTACAACCACCAGCATCCACCAAAAAGGGTCCGGCTCCGGGTGTCCCAAGGCCCAGGGGGTGCGTCAGAACATTTTCATCACCTTTCACAATCACCAATGGGACAAGGCAGTGATGTCCTCTGTCCCCTCTCTTATACATCCTAGTGACGGAGCACCTGCTCTCATCAATTCGCCATAACCCCAATATTAGGTGGATTGAGGTGGGAGGCACCGAGTACAAGTGCTCTCTATTTGCTGATGATGTCCTAGTATATATCACTCAATCACATATATCCATCCATGCTGTTATGGCTGAAATAGATCACTTTGTTACATGGTAAAATTTTAAAATCAATGCAGCGAAGTCTGAGGCCCTCGATGTCTCCCTCCCCAAATCCATATAGGATTCCATCCAGTCCAACTTTCCCTTTGCCTGGCCCTCACAGGGTATCAAATACTTAGGAATTCCTATTCATAGAGACCTCTCCCATCTATGTTATCTTAATTTTGGGCCCTTTATTGAACAACTCCATACAGACCACGGTTGGCAAGTTAGAACTGTAAGATTCACTACGTGAACCACTGGTGTTTTGTGGAAAAGCACATGTACACTGCGTTCCAAATTATTATACAAAAAGTGTTTAGGAGTGATAAGGGAAGAATTTGTTTGTTTGTCAGTTAAACTCATTGATGGTGATGTGTCAGGGCTCTTTATATCACTGTAAGCAATTGCAGACACCTGTGCTAATTAGTTTGGCAGGTGTGTCCAATGAAAGGCAAGACTACTTAAGAAGGCTCTCTCACATTATTAAGCAGCCTACATTTTCTGCCAAAATGGGAAAGAAAAAGGATGTGTCGGCTGCTGAGAAGCAACAAATTGTGGAGTGTTTAGGTCAAGGCATGACTACAATCAACATTGTGCGATGATCAGGATGAAGTGTCTTGGCAATCAAGAAGTATGTAGCTGATTCACAGTACACACGTGTGCGTGCTGATAAGGGCAAATTGAGGACTCTTTCCTACAGGCAATTACGTCAGGTTGAAAGAGCAGCGGCAAAAAAGCCTTGTCATAGCAGCAGACAAGTTTTTGAAGCTGCTTGTGCCTCCAACGTCCCCCGAACAACAAGATGCAGGGTCCTTCAGAGGTTTGCAGCTGTGCATGCGCCATCCTGTCGACCTCCTCTATCCACTTCACACAAGCAGAAACGGCTCCAGTGGGCCAAACATTACATGAAGACTGATTTCAAAACTGTTTTGTTCACGGATGAGTGCCGTGCAGCGCTCGATGGTCCAGATGGATGGAGTGGAGGATGGCTGGTTGATGGACACCCCACGCAAACACGGCTACAGCGCCAACAAGGAGGAGGTGGAGTAATGTTTTGGGCTGGAATCATGGGGAGAGAGATTGTCGGCCCCTTTAGGATCCCTGAAGGCGCTAAAGATGAACTCCATAATGTATGTGGATTTTCTCAAACAGCACTTCCTGCCATGGTTCAAGAAGAAGAACCGTGTATTTCACAGCAAGATCATTTTTCTGCATGATAATGCACCATCTCATGCTGCACATAAAACATCTGCATCTCTGGCTGATATGGGCATAAAAGGGGACAAACTTATGGTGTGACCCCCATGCTCCCCTGACCTCTACCCCATTCAGAACCTTTGGAGCATCATTAAAAGGAGTGTCTATGATGGCGGGAGGCAGTTCACATCTAAGCAACAGCTCTGGGAGGGTATTCTGTCCTCATGCAAAACAATTGAAGCAGAAACCATCCAAAACCTGACAAATTCAATGGACGAGAGAGTTCAGAAGCTCCTTTCGAACAAGGGGTCCTATGTGAAAATGTAACATCACCTAGAATAAAGTTTTGAGTTGAAAACTGTTTGATTTCAGTTTCTAACAACCTGCTAATGCTTATAATTTCAAAAATGACCATTTTTTTGGTCTTTATTAAAATGAAAAGGTTGATCGAAAAGTTTGGGGGATCTAAGAGTGTGGCAACCCAGTAGTCATGATTACTTCGAATTCTGACAATATGAGGGTCATGCTGCAGGTAGTGCAGCAAGAAGGCACTTATGTGCCTTGCGCATCTCGGAGCCCCAAAATTATTTTCCAGGCTAGATGCAGCTAAAAATTATTTTTAATTTTAAATCTGGTGAAGCTTTAGTATAGATGGCCTAATAGGATCAGTGCTGCACACTGCTACAAAGCCCAAATTATTTTCCAGTCAAGATACAGATAAACATGATTAGTAATTTGAAAGCTTAAAACGGTTGGTAGGGTGATTTTAACCAATCATCAAGCTTTTACTCTCCCCAGGATGACACAGGGGTAGAAAAGTCGTTTCGGATCCATGATTTGTTCATCTTTATGAACGCGAGTCTGTCTACATTATCAGTGGAGAGCCGCGTGCGCTTATCTGTCAGCACACCACCAGCAGCGCTGAACACACGTTCAGACAGAACGCTGGCTGCGTGGCATGACAAGATCTCCAAGGCGTAAGTGGCTAGCTCCGGCCATTTATCCAGATTGGAAGCCCAAAAAGAGCAAGGGTCCAGTGACACAGTCGTGGCTTCAATGTTTACTTGGAGATACTCCTGTACCATCGTCTCTAGGCGTTGACTATGTGTCAGACTTCTTGTCTCCTGTGGCCTTGCAAAGGATGGGCTAAAAAAGTGGTGAAATGATTCCGCAAAATTGATGTTACCAGCAGATACTGTGGTTCTGTCACGGTTTGAGTGCTGAACACTTGACGGTCCCACGGTTGGCAAGTTGGAACTGTGAGATTCATTACGTGCACCACTGGTATTTTGTGGAAAAGCACATGTAAGATTCTGCAACAGTCTCTGCTGATACTCCTGCATGCGTGCATCCCTTTCTATGGCAGGAATAATTTCTGCAAATTTACTTTTGTACCGGGGATCTAACAGTGTGGCAACCCAGTAGTCAGGATTATTTCTAATTCTCACAATTCGAGGGTCATGTTGCAGGTAGTGCAGCAAGAAGGCACTCATGTGTGTTGCGCATCCAGGAGCACCAAGTCCCTGTTGTGTTGGTGGCGAGGTAACAATCATGCTTCCTTCCTCTGTCCTCTCCCCCCAACCTCGCACAACAGAAATGTGATCAAGGTCTCCCTCATCTGATGAGTCTTCCATCAGTTCGTCCTCCACTTCTTCCTGGGCTCCTGCACCTTCCTCACTAGTTTGGCTGCTACCATGCGCCCTGGTAAAACCATCTCCCCCACCCTCACATGCCTGCCGCCTTGGTGCTGCCGACCGTCTGGACCTTGCAGATGTTAGCCCTTCCGCATACAACTCCTCCTCCTCTACTTCCTCCACCTCCTCTTGTGCCACCACCTGACTCCGAATTCTGTTTAACATGTGCTCCAGCATGTAAATCACCGGAATAGTCATGCTGATAATGGCATCGTCAGCACTAAACATCTTCGTCGCCATTTCAAAACTGTGCAGAAGGGTGCATAGGTCCCTGATCTGAGACCACTCCTCCAGCGTGATTTGCCCCACCTCTGAATCTCGTTGGCCCAGGCTATACGTCAGAACGTATTGCACCAGGGTTTGTCGGTGCTGCCACAGTCGCTGCAACATGTGCAGAGTTGAATTCCACCGGGTAGGCACATCGCATTTTAGCCGGTGAAGTGGCAGGCCCAACGACTTCTGTAGAGATGTAAGTCGCTGAGCTGCGGGATGCGAACGGCGGAAGTGAGCACACAGCGACCGTGCCCTCTGCAGAAGGCCATCTAGTCTGGGATAGTGGGCTAAAAATTGCTGGACAACCAGGTTCAACACGTGAGCCATACAAGGCACGTGTGTGACATTGCCCCGGCGAAGGGCCGCACCCAGGTTTGCAGCATTGTCGCACACGGCCTTCCCTGGTTTCAGGTCCAGTGGAGACAACCATTCATGAAATTGGTTCTCCAGAGCTGACCACAACTCCTCAGCTGTGTGACTCACATTTCCCAGACATTTCAATGTAAAAACCGCCTGATGACGTTGAGCCCTACTGCCAGCATAGTAAGGAGGTGTGCAGGATCCCTTCTGCGCAGTTAGAAAGCTTGTGGCATGACCAGACAGGCTTTGGGTGCAGGTGGAAGACCGAGAGGAGGTTGAGGAGGCAGAAGCAGTGGTGGAACTTTGACATAAAGAGGATTGACGCACAACTCGTGGGGACGGCAAGACTTGGACAGCAGCCCCTTGTCCTGCTGTCACCATAGTTACCCAGTGCCCAGTCAGCGACATGTAACGCCCCTGTCCATGCCTACTCGTCCAAGTGTCTGTGGTGAAATGCACCCTGTCACACACAGAGTTTCTCAAAGAAGCGGTGATGTTGTGTGCGACATGCTGGTGGAGCGCAGGCACACCTTTCTTTGAGAAGTAGTGCCGACTGGGCATCTGGTACTGGGGCACTGCGACGGACATAAGGTCTCGAAAATCCTCTGTGTCCACCAGGCGGAAAGGCAGCATTTCTGTAGCCAAGAGCTTGCAGATGGTGAAATTCAACCTCTTAGCTTTCTAATGGCTAGGAGGAAATGGTCTTTTACTTGTCCACATCTGAGGGACCGAGGGCTGGCTATTGTGCTTAGACGGGGTTGATAAGGGTGTCCCCGGCAAACTGCCGGTCTGTGAGGAAGATGCAGGCGGACATGTTAGGTTGCCTTGATCCAAAGGTGGTGCTATCGATGTCGGACAGCGCTCAAGACCAGCTGGTGTTACCACCTCCAAAGAAAATGATGACCTGCCAATCACGCTGGCTGTTGCGGGTAAAGAGGTGGCAGGTCTGCGCCCCAAAACAGGTGTGACTGCTGTCCCCCCAGTCACAGAGGATGAAGAGGCCGCGGATGCACAAGATATGGCAGACGGTGGTTGGCCCGGCCGGCTAGACCGCATTGTAGCACACTGAGCTTCCCACTGCAACTTATGCTTCATGTCCATGTGCCGGTTCATGCATGAAGTACTCAAACTATGTATTTTTTGGCCTCTACTTAGCTTTTGCTGACAAATGTTACAGATAACACGAGTTGGGTCATCTTTATCGATCTGAAAAAATGCCCAGGCTATGCAAGGCTTAGCACCCATGCGACCTGAAGAGCCACCACGACTTGTGGTGAGAGGCAGAGTTGTGTTTGAGGATGCAGTTGTTGACGTGCTTCCAGTACTACGTCTCTGTCCAGGAAGGCGCAACCTGACCTCGTCGTCACTAGCATCTTCCTCCACCTCCTCTGCTGACCTCATCTCTTGGCTGACTGTGGGTTGACAGTAAGTGGGATCTCCGACCTCATCATCATCACCCTGTGCGTTATCACACCCGTCGTCCTCAGAGCCAACCTGTTCCTGCCCTGACAAAAAACTAAAGTTGTCGCTCCAATCAGGTATTTGAGTCTTATCATCGTCTTCCTCATTGTCTCCACCAACAGGAGTTACAGTTTGGGAATGAGGGTCTACATTATGGTCAGAACCTTCTGCGTCTGGTCCTGGATCCGACTCATAAAGATTCTGGGCATCAGTGCAGATCATTTCCTCGTCTGGATTCACAGAAGCGCTGGAGTCGACCTCTGATTCCCAGGCTATAGTATGAGTAAACAGCTCTGCAGACTCAACCATCTGTTCTACCTCATACTCAGACGGGCAGCTGGAGATTTGGGAGCTGTGAGGAAGCAAGTGCGATTTGGGTGACACCTTTGAGGACTGGAGTATTTGTGATGTTGAAGTTGATGTGGAGGAGAGCCCACTTAAAGGAGCACTTGATATCCGTTGAAGCACCTGCTGTTTTTGTGCCTCATCTGGAATTTGTAGCGATTGGCGTGGCCGTAAGAAAGGGATCTTATCACATTGTCCGCTAAAAGAAGTAGACATTTTAGTTTGGCTGGAAGATGGTCTTTCTTCTGCACCTACCCCACGGACACAACCTTTTTTCCCCTTCCCAACACGCCTATTCCCCTTTCCACCAGCAGCAGGCCTTTTTCCACTCATTTTGGTGGTTAACTAATTCACAACTCTGGAGTTGTTTGCACAAAAAAACAATGGATGGTAACCGAGCAGAGCTGAGTGGCCAAACTGTGGTATTAGGCCAAAACTATTGGCTGGGTTAGATGCAGAAAAAAATTATTTTTAATTTGCAACCTGATGGAGGTCAGTATAGATGGACTAATAGAACAAGTCCCACACGCTGCTAGAAGCCCAAATATTTTTTCAGAGATAAATGAAGAAAAAAATTATTTTTAATTTGCAACCTGATGGAGGTCAGTATAGATGGACTAATAGACCAAGTCCCACACACCGCTAGAAGCCCAAATATTTTTTCAGAGCTAGATGCAGAAAAAAATTATATTCAATTTGCAACCTGCTGGAGGTCAGTATAGAAGGACTAATAGAACAAGTCCCACACACTGCTAGAAGCCCAAATATTTTTTCAGAGCTAAATGAAGAAAAAAATTATTTTTAATTTGCAACCTGATGGAGGTCAGTATAGATGGACTAATAGACCAAGTCCCACACACCGCTAGAAGCCCAAATATTTTTTCAGAGCTAGATGCAGAAATTTTTTTTATTCAATTTGCAACCTGATGGAGGTCAGTATAGATGGACTAATAGACCAAGTCCCACACACTGCTAGAAGCCCAAATATTTTTTCAGAGCTAGATGCAGAAAAAAATTATTTTTAATTTGCAACCTGATGGAGGTCAGTATAGATGGACTAATAGACCAAGTCCCACACACTGCTAGAAGCCCAAATATTTTTTCAGAGCTAGATGCAGAAAAAAATTATTTTTAATTTGCAACCTGATGGAGGTCAGTATAGATGGACTAATAGAACAAGTCCCACACGCTGCTAGAAGCCCAAATATTTTTTCAGAGATAAATGAAGAAAAAAAATATTTTTAATTTGCAACCTGATGGAGGTCAGTATAGATGGACTAATAGACCAAGTCCCACACACTGCTAGAAGCCCAAATATTTTTTCAGAGCTAGATGCAGAAAAAAATTATTTTTAATTTGCAACCTGATGGAGGTCAGTATAGATGGACTAATAGACCAAGTCCCACACACCGCTAGAAGCCCAAATATTTTTTCAGAGCTAGATGCAGAAAAAAATTATATTCAATTTGCAACCTGCTGGAGGTCAGTATAGAAGGACTAATAGAACAAGTCCCACACACTGCTAGAAGCCCAAATATTTTTTCAGAGCTAAATGAAGAAAAAAATTATTTTTAATTTGCAACCTGATGGAGGTCAGTATAGATGGACTAATAGACCAAGTCCCACACACCGCTAGAAGCCCAAATATTTTTTCAGAGCTAGATGCAGAAAATTTTTTTATTCAATTTGCAACCTGATGGAGGTCAGTATAGATGGACTAATAGACCAAGTCCCACACACTGCTAGAAGCCCAAATATTTTTTCAGAGCTAGATGCAGAAAAAAATTATTTTTAATTTGCAACCTGATGGAGGTCAGTATAGATGGACTAATAGACCAAGTCCCACACACTGCTAGAAGCCCAAATATTTTTTCAGAGCTAGATGCAGAAAAAAATTATTTTTAATTTGCAACCTGATGGAGGTCAGTATAGATGGACTAATAGACCAAGTCCCACACACCGCTAGAAGCCCAAATATTTTTTCAGAGCTAGATGCAGAAAAAAATTATATTCAATTTGCAACCTGCTGGAGGTCAGTATAGAAGGACTAATAGAACAAGTCCCACACACTGCTAGAAGCCCAAATATTTTTTCAGAGCTAAATGAAGAAAAAAATTATTTTTAATTTGCAACCTGATGGAGGTCAGTATAGATGGACTAATAGACCAAGTCCCACACACTGCTAGAAGCCCAAATATTTTTTCAGAGCTAGATGCAGAAAAAAATTATATTCAGTTTGCAACCTGATGGAGGTCAGTATAGATGGACTAATAGAATGATGCTATGCCCAAAAGATTTTACTTCACTAGGTGCAGTAAAAAAATTGGTATTCTATACACAGGTGGTATATCTTGCAACACAGATAGGCTACTCCACTGACTAACACACTCTGCAATAGGCCAAAAAGGATTAGCTTTGCTAGATTCAGCCAAATGCTGTGAAAAAAACTTGCACAGCACTGGCACAGACCTGCCTGGCAAAAACTGATAGGAACTGATGTAACCTAGTCCTGAAAAGGACTCCAATTACAATTAGTCTTTACTCCCACAATCTATCTATTTAAGAGCACAGACCTGCTTGATAAAAGTCGTAGGAAATGCTGTAACCTAGTCCTTAAAAGGACTGCAATCACAACTATTCCCTACTCCCAAGCTATCTGTATATTTGTGCGAAAATTGGCTTGAAATTAACAAGGTATAGCGCACACAGCAACAGCGGTGCCGTCTAACACGCAGCTGCAGCAGTGAGAAAATGGTGGCGACGGGGAAAATGGCTTGGTCTTATAGGGCAAGGACATGTGACATACACTGCCAATGACACATGCCCTTGCTTGTGTGAAAAAAAGCACTTCGCTCCGTGTGTGCGCTGCTGATAGGCTGACAGATTGCACCTCCCCACTGTAAATGCGGGAAAGAGAAAAAAAAATGGAGATCTTCATTGTTCCTGCAGAGATCCATCCCCTGCCCCTCCCCCCGCCCCGCTGTACACTCAAACTGCGTATTAACATTAATTTTCATCATTACTGAGAAAAAATCCAGTTATGATTTTGGTGCACGAACAGTTATCGAACATAACCTCGAACAGCCGAATTTTTCTCAAATTGTTCGTGTTCGCCGACCGGCTCGAACACCGCCCAAAACAGCTCGAATTTGAGATTGGCGAACAGTTCGAGTAGAACAACGCTCATCTCTACTTAAGACATTATGGGGTTAACTACGTAAGACATTCCCATTGAACATTTATATTTCTTTGTGACAGTGCAAGAACAGAAAACAGGAGGTACAATGGGCCTATATGGGGCTATGGATTCTATCGTTGGAGGTCTCAATTACACCTTTTTAGGACGAATACATTTCCAAGAATCATTGAAATGACTTTTCTTCAGAAAGTGAAAAATGAATAACAAAAAGAAATAATAGTGATAATCAATTATACAAGTCGTCCTCTTCTGTCAAAATGATAAAAATTCTGCCCAGCTGCTTCTTAGTTATATCCGTTTCTTGGAAATCTGCAAACAATCTGGCAACCATTATCTGCCCCGCTGGGATTGTCAGCTCTCTTTCCTAGAATCCTGAAAAGCAAATCCATCTACAGATGCAGTGTTTGCAGCTCCCACATGGGTTATCATCACCCAGCTTTCCAATGCCAACGTCATATCTGCCAAGGTATTTTTCACTATCTGTATAACTGAACTGATTTGCTATTCCTCAGTCTGAGATAGATTTAAGACAACGCATTTGAGACTAAAAATGGCTGCTATTTCCACCGCAGACAGATGTTAGTGTTCACACATCAGCCTAGTTATGCAGTGATATATAAGCATGGCATATATGCAGAACTAAACCTGTAAAAACGTGTATTTGTAAAAGAAGTAAAGGCACTTTTTTTTGTTGAAAATGTGTCATCCTAACACTGACTGCTGTATGTTATCCCATGTTGGACAGTTGGAACATCTAGCTATATCCAGAAGGATACTGACCAAGGGCATTTGGTTTCCAGTGGATCTTATTTTGTCACCCACGCTCATTGCAATCCATAGTCGTTCTTTTTTTCCTTACTTTTTGTGTGGTGTTCCCTTTTCTACGTTGATTTTGAGTATATGTATATGATCTCAGCACTTTGTATCAGGCAGTGTCCCTTGGTGATTGTATGTGCAGAATATATGGACTGAGGTTGGAAAAGTGGTCCTTCCAAGCTGTGGTAGTATTTAATAGTAGCTTTACAACACATTTCAAGTTCATACCAAACTCTTTTTGTAGTCTATTTTTGAATAAGAGTTCAGTACAAACTTGAAATGCATTAATAAAGCTACTTCTAAATACTACCAACAGGGTGGAACAACTACTTTTTAAGCAGCAAGCAGAGCCAACCACAAACATCCATCTGCTTTTACTCCTCCATGTATGTGCAGATGAAGAGTTCCCCATTCTGTAAAGCGCACCTGTCAGCAGGATTGTGCTCAGTAAACTACATACACTGTCAGGTGGGCGACATTACACTGATTAATATCTTACCGTGGTTCATGAAATGCGTGCTGTGGTTCTTTTCTTTATAATGATATTCCCGTGCTTCGGGGCGGCCTGTGGGGGGCGCTCTATCTGGTGCTCTGTGTGCATATTCATCTGTATGTTCTTATGACAGCTCACTGATCGTTCACTGACCTGCGTCCTATTTTAACTAGCCCCGCACTACTAGATGCATTATGTAAATTAGGAGGCAGGTCAGTGAAGGCACAGTGACCTGTTATAAGAGCATACAGATGAATATGTAAGCAGAGCACCAGATAGAGCGCCCCCCACAGGCCGCCCCGAAGCACGAGCATATCATTATCTCCAAACTGAAAGTAAAGATTACACAAGAACCACAGGACGGATTTCATCAACCAAAGTATCATTTTAATCACTGTAATGTCGCCCACCTGACAGTGTATGTAGTTTACTGAGCACAATCCTGCTGACAGGTGAACTTTAAGGAGAATGCAGCACTCTGCATCTCCAAATGAGTAGAGCACCACCCAGGGCCGGCTCCAGGTTTTTGTGGGCCCTGGGCGAAAGAGTCTCAGTGGGCCCCTTTAGCACATACCACGATTCATGATGCACAGATACCACAGAGAAATATATATATATAGCACAATGCAAAGATTTCACTTACTACATTACATGAGCGATATCTATTGTAAATTCAACAATAGCTCAGAAACCGGCGAATCCTCACAGCGCACAGTGCAGACCGGACAGTATAGTCCTCCATACAGTATTATGGGCCCCATATAATGCTCCATACAGGATACTGACCCCCATAAAATGCTCCATACGGGATACTGGTCCCCATATAATGCTCCATACAGGATACTAGCCTCCATATAATGCCCCATACAGGATACTGGCCCCATATAACGCTCCATACAGGATACTGGCCCCCATAAAATGCTCCATACAGGATACTAGCCTCCATATAATGCCCCATACAGGATACTGACCCCCATATAACGCTCCATACAGGATACTGGTCCCCATATAAAGCTCCATACAGAATACTGGCCCCATAAAATGCTCCATACAGGATACTGGTCCCCATATAAAGCTCCATACAGGATACTGGTCCCCATATAAAGCTCCATACAGAATACTGGCCCCCATAAAATGCTCCATACAGGATACTGGTCCCCATATAAAGCTCCATACAGGATACTGGTCCCCATATAAAGCTCCATACAGAATACTGGCCCCCATAAAATGCTCCATACAGGATACTGGTCTCCTTATAACGCTCCATACAGGATACTGGTCACCATATAACGCTCCATACAGAATACTGGCCCCCATAAAATGCTCCATACAGGATACTAGTCCCCATATAAAGCTCCATACAGGATACTGGTCTCCATATAACGCTCCATACAGGATACTAGTCCCCATATAACGCTCCATACAGGATACTGGTCCCCATATAATGCTCCATACAGAATACTGGCCCCCATATAACACTCCATACAGAATACTGGCCCCCATATAACGCTCCATGCAGGCTGTCCCCCCTTATAATGCCCCATGCAGGATGTCACCCCCCTTATAATGCCCCATGCAGGATGTCACCCCCCCTTTTAATGCCCTATGCAGTATATCTCATACCCACCCTCCTTATAATGCCCCATGCAGTATGTCACCCCCCCTTTTAATGCCCTATGCAGGATGTCACCTCTCCCCCGTCCATATAATGTCCCATGCAGGATGTCACCTCTCCACCCCCATATAATGCCCCTTGCAGGATGTCACTTCCCCCCCTTTAATGCCCCATGCAGGATGTCAGACCACCCCCTCCCTTATAATGCCCCATGCAGTATGTCACCCACCCACCCTCTTTATACTGCCCTATGCAGTATGTCACATACCCACCCTCCTTATAATGCCCCATGCAGGATGTCACCCCCCCTTTTAATGCCCTATGCAGGATGTCACCTCTCCCCCCTCCATATAATGTCCCATGCAGGATGTCACCTCTCCCCCCCATATAATGCCCCTTGCAGGATGTCACTTCTCCCCCTTTAATGCCCCATGCAGGATGTCAGACCACTCCCTCCCTTATAATGCCCCATGCAGTATGTCACCCACCCACCCTCCTTATAATGCCCTATGCAGTATGTCACATACCCACCCTCCTTATAATGCCCCATGCAGGATGTCACCCCCCTTATAATGCCCCATGCAGGATGTCACCCACCCTTATAATGCCCCATGCAGGATGTCACTTCCCCCCTCCCACTCATATAATGCCCTATGCAGGATGTCGCACCCCCCCTCACCTTACAATTAATACCCCATGCAGGATGTCACCCCCCCCCTTATAATGCTCCATGCCCCCCATTCATGAAAAAAAAAAAAAAAATCCAATACTCACCTCACTTCTTACCTGCTGCTGGCGCTGCTCCGGACTCCAGCGTCGCCCGCTGTGACAGGTCAGAAGCGAGCGTGCGCAGTGTAAAGACATCACCGCGCCCTCTGACCTGAGACATCACAGTCAGAGGATGCGGAAGACGCTGCGGAGGCACGGGGAGGGGTAAGTATTGTGCCGGCTGCCGGGGCCCTGAGCAAGCGGGGGGGTAGGGGGGTGGCTGGCGCTGACACCGGCACCGCACCGCTCACGGGTCCCATAGCGCGGCGGGTGCCCAATGGCAGTGGGCCCCTCCGCCTGCTCAGGGCCCCGGCACTTGCCTGGGTGCGCCGGGTGCTGACGCCGGCCCTGGCACCACCACTGTGGCAGCTCTAAGCTTTCTTTGTTAAGACACATGCCACTTTATGAGCACTGAGACACTTACTGCTTGTGCCTCATTATTCCCCAATTCTTTCCAAGTACAAGCCCATGATGAATTCTACGTTTTGGAGAAAGAAATGCGCTGGGAGGGATTTTTTCCTGGGGTTGCAGTATGAGAACCACTTGGGATGAGTAAATCTTTTGAAATTTCAATTTCCTAGGAAATTGGATTAGATTCACCACAAATCAAAAGTATGCAAAAGTCTCCAGTTGCCTTGAAAAATGTCTGAGATTATTCTCTTTTCCCCACACATTAATCATCACTCCTGTGCATACTATCTGTATAATTTCTTTAGTGCTTTATGGCTTTCTCTCCTTATTTCTATAAGCTGGGACATCCTCTCACTATCCAGATTCACAAGAAAATGACTGCTGCTTTCCCTGCCTCTGCTTTTATACAGACTATGATAATCCTGCCTGATTAGCTGTACTATACTATGTGGTGTGAGCTGCAACAAATTATGAGGAAGCCCACCCGAGGTCATGTATGTATTCCATCTCTGGCTGAAGCAATCTTTTGCAAAGTGCAAAATTTTAGGCAATATCAGAAATTGTTTGAATTCCCCAGGTTCAGTGAATTCCCAAAAATTTGACACAAATTTGATTTGCATGAATTGATACGCTCATCTCTAACTGGCGGTTAGCAGTGTTGTCTTACTCTCCTACTCAAAGTTATATAAGTATAGTGGCTGCAATCCACTATTGCAAAAATCCAATACCACACAGCAGATTGTGCTATACCATAGAGTAGAAAAATTATATACCAACATATACATGTTATGCACCTAACTTACCCATACACAGGTAACGGGAACAATAAAGCCTACAACACAGAGAAGTAGCATGCACACCCTATAGGTCCCTGTACAGACTAGGCAATCCATAGCTACACAACAAAAAACACTACCTCAGACCTGGCTCCCTTAAAGGCCGTCGAGGGGTTTCTCGTAACTCCTGAGGAACCAGAGGGGAGACCGCCGTGCACAGCTAATCAGGAGAGTGTAAGTGTGCACAGGGATACGAGGACCCAGGGTGAGGAAACTTAAAGCACGTGCACGAAGGGGACATAAGGAAAACTAAGGAGAATAAGTGAAACAAGAATAATTTTCAACCAACCTAACTGAGGACTGAGCAAAGGTGCAGGGAAGGCCGACAAACAAACACACAACAGAAATACACATGGTGTGTGCCTAACCGAAAATCCCTTTGCTGTATAGCTGGAACTCCTTAGCACTAATCCACTTTGAAGTATTTCCAGCAAGGAAGTGTAGTGAAGGGAGAATATACTGTATATAGCCCAACCCAGAAAGTGATAGGGCAACCAAAACAGGAGAATGGGAAACATCTGTAGAGGAGCAAACCCAAAGAGGAAAAATAAAGGCAATAGGAACCATCAGCATAAGGACAGGGAAGAAAAGTGCAATAGCTCAGCAGACAGGAGAACCGACCACTGAGCCAGAGGTCACTAGATCTAAACCCCAAACCGAGCCATGACAATACACTACCAAGCTGCCAACCCAAAGGGCCCTTTTTTAGCCTCTGTCGGGTAAATGGATGGTTATGATTAACATATGCAATGAATCTCGCTAGAAGCTATAGATGTTGCCATATAGATCAGAAACAGAAAACATTGGCCAGAGCCCTTATGCCACACTCACATGTTTAGTACTTGGTCAGTATGTCACATCAGTATCTGTAAGCCAAAATCAGGAGTGCAACAATTAGAGGAAAAGCAAAATAGAAACACGTCACCATCACCACTTCTGCGTTTTTCAGCCACTCCTGGTTTTGGCTTACAAATACTGATGTAGTATATTAGTATTATAGTAATCAATTAATGGGTAGGTGCACGTACCCTGTGGCCAATATAAACACATAATATATGCAAATCCTGTGTAGCATCACTCTGCAATAACTGATTACATGAATTCCACGTGAGGAAAAAACATGAGATACTTAGCTAACATTTTTTTACATAAAAATGCATAAGTCATCCACCAGCAATATGGTGACCTAATTGGACTGGCCCTTATTTTATCCATTGTTAATTCAAATGTTTCAATTGTTCATAAAATACCTCAATTTTTTATGTGCCTAATAGAGATGAGCAAATTTATTCAAATTGAATTGAATTCTCTCAAATTTTCCAAAATTTATATACTGCAAAATATGGACTTTTTGTTATTGACTCTGCGAATTCAGCAAAATAGTTGCCAGCTGTGATTGCCCTTTTGTTGAACCATACTGCACCAGGCAAATGGTTAACAAAAAAAATAATAATGATAATACTAACTTTACCGCTCAGATGTACCTCAGCCCACACAGCCAGCTGTCAGGTACTTGGCGCCTCTCCTTTTCGCCTTCTCCCATCACACAGATTTTCTTCGGCTTTTTCACCTCAGGTCAGGGTACTGGTATGACTAGGCCAGGCCTCTGATGCCCCTGCACACACATTGCCCAAGTACTGGCACGACGAGCAATAGTGTCTAAGGCCTGGTCGTACTGGAATTCAGGCCTGGAGTGAAGAGGCTGAAGAGAATATGCATGACAGTGGAAGGCGAAAATAAGAGGCATTGAGGACCAGATGGCATGGGCGGCGAGACGGGTGAACTGTCAGTTATCAGGGTTTTTTTGTTTGTTTTCCATCCTGGAGAGAAGCTAGAGCATAAAAAAATTTTTTTGTGTGATATGACAACAGCAAAGAAATAAGTTTGTAAATTGCTACGTTTTTCCAATTTTTTTTTTAGAATATACATGTATTGACCGAAATGTAATATTAATGTAAAGTACACGTTGTCATCAGCAATAATCTCAGAATCAATTTAATAAATAAAAGCATTCCAAAGTTATTACTACGTACCCCCAAAATTGCGTTATTAAGTGGCTAACTACTTAAGACATTACTGGGTTAACTACGTAAGACATTCCCGTTGAACATTTATATTTCTTCATGACAATTACAGAACAGAAAACAGGAGGTACAATGGGCCTATAGGGGGCTATGGATTCTATCGTTGGAGGTCTCAATTACACCTTTTTGTAGGACAAATACATTTCCAAGAATCATTTGAATGTCTTTTCTTCAGAAAGTGAAAAATAAGTAAAAAAAAAAAAAATAAGGCTGTGTGCCCACGATGCGTTTTTAATGCGTTTCCGCAGCGTTTTTGCAGCTGCAGAAACGCATTAAAAACGCATGGTAGAAGGGCAGCAATGTTCCCCAATGATAATCCGCATGTGCTGTGCACATGCTGCGGAAATTTCCACTGCGGATTATCATTGCGGAAAAAAACGTAGCACTACCAATTATTTTGCGGAAGTACTGCGTTTTCGCCGCCATTGACTTGCATTGGAATGCACCAATACCGCAAGACTGCATCTGTACTTGCGTAATTGGCGCATTCTAATGTGCGGATGGTACCCGGGTGTGGAGAAGAGAAGACTCTCCTCCACACCCAGGTACAATAGAAACTGTAAAAACAAGAATAAAATAAAAAATAAAGATTATATTCACCTTCCGACGGCCCCAGGTCTCCTTCCCTGTGCTTGCGGGCAGGACTGAAGGACCTGCGCTGACGTCACAGTCATGTGACGGCAGGTCTTTCAGTGCAGTGTCCTGCGATCAGCTTGCAGCCAGGAAGGAGCGCAGCAACACACGCCGGGCCATGGGAAGGTAAGTATAGCTTTATTTTTTTATTTTTAACCATTCTCTCGGGTCACACTATATAAATCCATGCTGTTTGCATGGATTTATATAGTGTGACCTAGTTGACAAGCACTTTCCAAGTGATGCTAAAATCGCTTTGAAAGCGCTTGTCAACCCGCATGCGGAAATGCATGTGAATCCGCATGTATTTCGCAGGAAAAACGCATGTACAATTCGCATGAGTTTTTTCTGCCAGGGAGATGCAGAAATGCTGCAGAAATTTTCTGCTTCATTTCTGCATCGTGGGCACATAGCCTAATGGTGATAACCAATTATAAAAGTCGTCCTCTTCTACCCAGCTGTTTCTTAGTTATATCCATTTCTGGGAATCATATATATGTGTGCCGCTGCTATATCCTGTGTAATGACTGTGTCTGACCATGCAGGAACATGGTCTGTTCATACCACATCTCCTGGGCAGGGGAGGAAGCAAAAGAGTATACAGACAGGACAGCAGGGGATTTCATCTGATTTTTCTTGTGAGGCAAAACATTTCACTGCCTGATTTTAATTAATGTTTTGCCTCAAGGAAAGAATCAGCTGTGATCCCCTACTGTAACGTCTGTATATTCTCTTTTGCATCCCCCCCTGCCCAGGAGATGTGGTATGATCAGACCATGTTCTTGTATGGTCAGACACAGACATTACACAGTACACAGCAGGGGCACATTTATAAGATTATCTCGGCACAGGAACATTTTATTTAAACACATCCAATTGTGGAACTTATTATTATTCCAAGATCTATTGATTAAAGTGTTGATTAAAATAAACTTTGTGGAAAAAAAAACCTTTAAGCTGCTCTCATTTTAAATAGAAGAAAACTGTTGACAGATTCCCTTTGATAGCGGCAGGAGCTCAAAATAAAAAATTGCATAGTTACCTCTCAGACCGGCATCACTCCTCTAATTGCCCTGTTGTACCTCTCAGCGGGCACATGACATAAACAATATCATGTGACTGCATCTGACTGGAGCTATTGTCCAATAGTGGACAACCCCTTTAAATAAAAATGGGATTTGTTTCAGGTTTAATGGGCACTTCAGTTCCCATCCTCAAAGTAACATGATGCCCACCATGTTATAACCACCAGCCATTGGCGTAATACACCAACACCATAAAAGTAATAATTCAACAGAACACAGAAGGAAAAATAGTTCCTGCAAAGAGAGTCGAGATCCAGGGAAGTAGTCCAGGAATATGATATAATTTATTGACTCTACTTCTTGCAGTGTTTAGTTAGGGCAGCATGTGACTTTTAGCTCACTCGGCTGGTTTGCAGTATATTTGATCTGAATACTTGGATATAAAAGTACATTTTGTTCAATTTTATCTTAATGAAGTACTACTAAGAGGATATTCAGTGCATGCTTTCTAATAGCTGAAGTCAATCAGACTCCTTATGCAGAGCGCTGTTCAATCAGTCTAGTCTTGAGAGGACTGCACATAGTCACAGGCCATAAGAGCATGCATGGTCTGATGTCTACAAAAATTGATTCTGGGAGTGAAGTGAGGAGCCGTTTGATGAAGAATATGTATAAAATGTATTATGGTTAGATTAAAATTAAAGTTGTGAAAGTAGAAAGTTTTGATACACCAGAGGAAAGTTCATTGATTCAATTATACAGCACTGGTCAAAAGTTTAGACACATCATTCAGTTGTTTTCCTTGTTCTAATTGGAATGTGCACTTTGTAGATTCAGACTGAAGGCGACAAAACCATGAAGGAACACATATGGAAGCAAGAAGTAAAGAAACACATGTGAAACAAACCAGAATGTGTGTTAAATCTTAGATTCCTCAAAGTGCCTTTCTTTAACTATGATGATGGCTTTATACCCCTTTGGCTTGCTCTCACATAGCATTGTACATTATAGATATATTGTGGAAGATTAACTGGGTAGTGGGTAAATATTAGCTGGGTAGTGGGTAGCATTAGTGATTTTACTTGTTCTTATTGGAATGTGCACTTTGTAGATTCAGACTGAAGGCGTCAAAGTCACAAAGGAACACATATAGAAACAAGGAGTAAAGAAACGTGTGAAACAAGCCAGAATATGTGTTAAACCTTGGATTCCTCAAAGTACCTTCCTTTTACTTTGATAACATTGGCATTCTCTCACGTTGTACTGTACATTATAGATATACAGTGCTGGCCAAAAGTATTGGCACCCCTGCAATTCTGTCAGATAATACTCAGCTTCTTCCTGAAAATGATTGCAATCACAAATTCTTTGATATTATACTCTTCATTTAATTTGTCTTCAATGAAAAAAACACAAAAAGAATTGTCCTAAAGCCAAATTGGATATAATTCCACACCAAACCTAAAAAAGGGGGTGGACAAAAGTATTGGCACGCTTTGAAAAATCATGTGATGCTTCTCTAATTCGTGTAATTAACAGCACCTGTAACTTACCTGTGGCACCTAACAGGTGTTGGCAATAACTAAATCACATTTGCAGCCAGTTAACATGGATTAAAGTTGACTCAACATCTGTCCTGTGTCCTTGTGTGTACCACATTGAGCATGGAGAAAAGAAAGAAGACCAAAGAACTGTCTGAGGACTTGAGAAACCAAATTGTGAGGAAGCATGAGCAATCTCAAGGCTACAAGTCCATCTCCAAAGACCTGAATGTTCCTGTGTCTTCCGTGCGCAGTGTCATCAAGAAGTTTAAAGCCCATGGCACTGTGGCTAACCTCCCTAGATGTGGACGGAAAAGAAAAATTTACGAGAGATTTCAACGTAAGATTGTGCGGATGGTGGATAAAGAGCCTCGACTAACATCCAAACAAGTTCAAGCTGCCCTGCAGTCCGAGGGTACAACAGTGTCAACCCATACTATCCGACGACATCTGAATGAAAAGGGACTGTATGGTAGGATACCCAGGAAGACCCCACTTCTTACCCCGAGACATAAAAAAGCCAGGCTGGAGTTTGTCAAAACTTACCTGAGAAAGCCTAAAACGTTTTGGAAGAATGTTCTCTGGTCAGATGAGACAAAAGTAGAGCTTTTTGGGAAAAAGCATCAACATAGAGTGTGCAGGGAAAAAAAAGAGGCATTCAAAGAAAAGAACACAGTCCCTAAAGTCAAACATGGCGGAGGTTCCCTGATGTTTTGGGGTTGCTTTGCTGCCTCTGGCACTGGACTGTTTGACCGTGTGCATGGCACTATGAAGTCTGAAGACTACCAACAAATTTTTCAGCATAATGTAGGGCCCAGTGTGAGAAAGCTGGGTCTCCCTCAGAGGTCATGGGTCTTCCAGCAGGACAATGACCCAAAACACACTTCCAAAAGCACTATAAAATGGTTTTAGAGAAAGCACTGGAGACTTCTAAGGTGGCCAGCAATGAGTCCAGACCTAAATCCCATAGAACACCTGTGGAGAGATCTCAAAATGGCAGTTTGGAGAAGGCACCCTTCAAATATCAGGGACCTGGAGCAGTTTGCCAAAGAAGAATGGTCTACAATTCCAGCAGAGCATTGTAAGAAACTCATTGATGGTTACCGGAAGCGGTTGTTCGCAGTTATTTTGGCTAAAGGTTGTGCAACCAAGTATTAGGCTGAGGGTGCCAATACTTTTGTCCGGCCCTTTTTTGGAGTTTTGTGTGAAATGATCAATGATTTGATTTTTGCTTCATTCTCTTTTGTGTTTTTTCCTTGCAAGCAAATTAAATGAAGAGAATAATACCAAAGAATTTGTGATTGCAATCATTTTCAGGAAGAGACTGAGTATTATCTGACAGAATTGCTGGGGTGCCAATACTTTTGGCCAGCACTGTATTGTGAAAGATTAGCTGAGTAGCGGGGAAGGGGGTAAATTAGCGGCATAGTGGTAGGTAAAATGGAATAAACGCAGTCAGAGACAGTTCAACCATGGTTTATCTTGTTCTTTATTGTTGGTGAACAAAATAAATGCAAAGCCTTTATATCCAGGCACAGAAGACAAATTAACCCCTGATCAACTGAGCACTAACCAGACATCAGCTTCCCTGAATGGTGGCCTTCATCCAACCACCCATAAAAGAAAGAAAAAGGACCTGTGTTACCCCACCCTTTATAGCTCTAACACTAACTGGAAACTAGATGTTCTCTGTAACTTGGGGCCCGATTCATTAAGACTGGCGTTTTGAATGCCAGTCTTAATGGACACACTGCAGGAATATAGTGTGCCTTGTTCATGTTTTAAATAAAGTTGCTTTGTTTTTTATACTTACTGGTATTTGTTTTTGAGAAAACTTTATTGATACTTCATATGCGGTTAGTGCATTTGCACAGCGGAAATAGAAATAAAAACTTACATGTGATTTACCTGTGGATTTTCCAAATTTAATGAAATTCTATAGGGAAAATCCACACATAAAACTCAGCGTACCCACAAGAAAAACTGACGCTTAGTAGATTTAAAACACGCACTGATGGTCAGTTTACGCTGCTTAAAAAAAAGGACAGTGACCTTGAGATTTCTATTAATCCCGTCCACTTTGCTGGAACTGTAAATGCTGCATCTTTTGCCCAGTGAAAATATGCAGCGTCAAAAACTCATTGTGTGAGCTTAGACTCGCGTGTTTGTCCATGGCCCAACCCACCCATGCTCCAAGACTAGCCTAGACTGGCGGAAAAAAGCCAAAAGTTACAAAAATATTTTGAGACATTTGAAGATGTTTTACACCAGAAAACGAATGAAAACACCTTCATTAATCGGGGCCATAGTCTCTTTGACAGGCACCTTCTGCCTCTTCTGATACTTTTCTCCAACTATAGTGCACAAACTGCAAACCTTTATAAATCCATTAATGAATCAGCCCAACACTGGGACTTACTGAGGCTACAGAGAAAACCGGACCAGGAGGGAAATAATAGTCCCCACTAACAATGTGTCACAATTCCATAAAGGTCCAGGCCCAAAAACCAAGAATTTCTAAATTTTTCTTTGCTAGGGATATCCGCCTTTCTTGGCTCTTTATGCCTCGCCTATCTTTTCCTTGATAAGATATATTCTTCCTGCAGCCTAGTGTGCATAAGAGATGGATCTTGGGGAATTCTTTACATTCAACAACCACTTACAGTACTAGAATTATCTGAATTATCCCTTGAGCAGTGGAGGATTGTACAGGTGAGGATAGTTTTTTCTTTATTTAACACAGTCACGGCTGTCAGCTACATTTTTGTAATTCCACCACAAACACTTTTTAATGAACTCCACTTGGGGTCCCTTGTGTTACAAATGAGGATAGGTTTTTATGACAGTAGCCTGTGTAAACATTGGATTATAATTTGAATTCTGCAAATATGAGAAAATGAATGTCTGTAATTTTTGTACTTTAACTTCCTCCTTTCATTATCTTTTGATTCTATCTGTGAAAGTATAAAAAGTATTGGAAGTCATAGCAAACCTCTTAACTTTTTGAATGGTCATAAACATACATTTATACTATATTCCAAATTATGATGCAATTGGATTTAATTGTCATAAATATGTAATTTTTTGTTTTTTTCAAATAAACTTATGGATGGTATGGTGTCTCAGGGCTTTTTGGATCACTGAAATCAATCTCAAACACCTGTTCTAATTAATTTGCCAGGTGAGCCCAAATAAAGGAACACTACATAAGTTACACATTATTAAAGAGCACAAGTCCAGCATTTTCATATTCACCTGCCGCCTTCAATGTTTTCCAGCATCGCTCCCTTCGGTCTCCAGCGAAAAGTGATCGGCCAAGCAGCTCCAGTGTGTTTCATGGAGTTGCGCGGAGGACACTTTTCAATAGAAGTCTATGAGAGCCTCATTCTGGCTCTCATAGACTTGCATTGAGAGCTTGTGATGTAGCTTCTGACTTCCGGCCAGTCAGAAGCTGCACTCACAAGATGGCGTCACGGGACTGGAGCAGTGCTGAACAACGGTGAAGACACCGGAAGATCAGTATATGAATGGGGGCAGGGTGCTTCTATTTAAAGCGCCACTCCAGCGCTGTTAAAAAAACAGTGGAGTGGTGCTTTAAGTAGACCACAGGCTTCAAGCAATATGGGAGAGAAAAAGGATCTATCTGCTGCCAAAAAGTGTCGAATAGTGCAGTGCCTTGGACAAGATATGAACACATTAGATATAAACTTAACCTGAATCATCATACTTTGAAGAGATTTGTGGCTGATACAGAGCACAGACTGTATCATGCAGAATAAGGTATAATGAGGAAGGTTGGGCCAGACAAATTCATCAGATTAAGAGAGCAGCTGATAAACTACCATTATAAAGCAGCAAACATGTATTTGAAGCTGCTGGTACTTCTGGAGTCTTGCAAACCTCAAGGTGTAGGATCCTTCAGAGGCTTGCAGTTGTGCATAAACCTACTAATTGGCCACCCCTAAACAATGCTCATTAGCAGAATCAGTTGAAGTTGGCTCATACATACATGAAGACTAATATTAAAACACTCTTGTTTACTGATGAGCCCTGTGCAATACTGGATGGTCAAGATGGATGGAGTAGTGGATAATTGGTTGATGACCACCATGTCAGCAATGAGGTGGTTGAATCATGTTTTGGGCCAGAAATCTGAGGAAAGAGCTGGTAGGCCCCTTTGGGGTCTCTGAAGGTGTGAAAATGACCTTGGCAAAGTATATAGAGTTACTGACTGACCTTTTCCTCCATGGTACAAAAAGAAGAACCAAGCCATTTGTAACAAAACCATCTTTATGCATAACAGTGTGTTAGGAGGGCAGTTGCAGACAACTTTATTATAATGGAACGCAACCGACCCCGGGGTCCGCGATGCAGCCTGGTGGACTGCTGCAGAACACTTTCCGGGTGGAAAGGAAAGTAACCAACTTAAATGATAACCCTTCTGTCTTACTGTACACAGGAACGGGTATAGCGGTTCGCTCTATCTCCGTTAACTACACGGGAGATGCGCGACCGGGGAAGTAGCTGTAACCCTGTTAACTTCACAGGGACTACACTGGCGGCACTAGGATGCGTGTGTGACTACGCCGACGGGTACACGTGCCTCCAGCTGGCGTGCTACCAGACTGAAGAGTACTACTCCACGTGGCTGACAGGCGATAGCCGTGGATAGGATGCCTGCAGGCTGCTCGGGGTGTTAGGTGATCCCTTTGGCAGAGTCAGACTGCTAGGCGAAGCTACGTGCCTATTTCCACTAGAGTCCCTATTTCATCTAGCCTGCCTATAGAAACTAAGTGGAACACAGTCGTCCACACAACAGCATCACTTGCTCAATGATCAGAGCGTGCCGCCATGTTTGTGGGCGGGTCTTTTAAAGACTAAGCCCTGCCCACCTTCGCACTATTGGTGGCGTCACCTGCGACCAATCAGGCGGTGCCAGGTCACCGGATCAGGTGGTTGCCAAACCACCAATCACGGTCCGCCAGGTCACGGACATGCTCAGTGCGGAGAATCCTGGACTTAGGCTCCAACAGCCCTGTCTCCCTCAGCAACCTATGCTTAACATTGCTAGGCACAAATACCCAAGAGACAATCTGTACATCTCGTGGACCAGCTATGCATTGGGGCTGATGATGATGCTGAGCAGCATCACCCCTAGCTGGACTGAAATGGGAGACCACAGAAGGCTCTGGACCCTTTTCGAATCCAGCAACAGCCCAACGCCTACCACAGTGTACCATCTCACTTCAAAACAGCAGCTCTTGGAGACTGTTCTGACATCCTGAAAAGAAATTCAAGCAGAAACTATCCAAAAACTCATAAGTTCAATGAATGTGAGAATTTTGAAGATGCTATCAAAGAAGGGGTCCTATGTAAACATGTAACTTGGCCTGTTAAGTTGTGATGTTTTCATTGAAAAAGCTTTTGATTTCAATGTGACCTCTTAATGCTGCAAATTCAACAAATGACATTTTCAGTTCCTTACAACCTATAAAATGTTTGGAAACTCTTTTGTGCATAATGATTTGGAACAGCGCATTTTGAGTATTTTAATTTAAAAAAAAAATACCGTTATCATTGGGATAAAATGTGATTTATTCTCTAATTGGTTAATGATTTCAGCACTATTCTGACTCATTTGCATCGACCATTTAGGAAAATCAGAGAAAAATAGCATTTTTATAATTGTTTGAAACGCAGTATAGTGATATAACCACTGCTCTATGCAATCTTTCATTATCTCAACAATTATTTTGATATACAAATATTAGTACAAAATCATGAAATAACTTGCAAGTTGTGGGTCTAATATGTGAATAGGAATCGCATAGAAGCTTCTTGGAGCAATGTACTAAATGTATTTAAGAAAATCTACTCATTATTTGAAAAAGAGGGACAATTAAGTAGCAAGAGAGCAAGAGAGAAGACAGACAGAAGAGGCCCCTGTGCAAGAACAGTATATGGGCCCTTTGTAGTCCAATAACTCATCATAATTCACAGATTCAACTGCTTTGGAGGTGAAAGTGCCCCCCTTACCTCATGGGCCCCTGTGCATTGGCATGGGTTGCACCTTTAATATGTCCGCCCCTGCTAAGTAGATATTTTTCAAGTATAGAGGCACGTGGGTCAAAAAGTCAATGACATCTACAAGGTGAATTTTTCCCACCTGGTTTTGTGCTCAGCTCTTTGGCTTTTGTCACAGACTATTTCTTTTGCCATAAATCTTACTAAACACGTCTGCCACGTCTGTGAAGCTATAGTAATGGGGCAGCCAGCAGGAAATGCATCATCATTATGTTGATATCCTAACAAGATGGCTTCTGACTGTGTGCACATCTAGGAATAAGGATATGTCACATTCTTTTTAACCAGTTGCGTCTGTTCTGTTTAGTCGGATGTTCTGGGTATTGTAACATAAACCACACAAGTGTAATACAACTTTCTCCTCGGCTCGCTGCCGTGTATGCTCCTACACTGTGTCACCCGCAATCTGCATTCTTTATGGAATTACCCGGTGAGTGCTGAAGGGATGTAATGCGAATAGTCTCGAGGCCAGATTTGGAACATTGGAGCAACCCATCAGTAACTAATAAAATAAATCGCTCTGCTTTTTCACCTCAATTGAAATAATTACAGGTGATATTTCGTTGTCCTACCTGTCATCAGCCATCTACGGCAGTTAATACTAGTGATTAATGTCTGTGCCATTTCTGTACAAGTTCTGCCGATACTTCAGGGACAGACCTATAAATATAATGTTTAGCAAACAGACATTTTAGGGGATTAATCTTCTTCTCCCTGCTGTTTGTCCTCCACAGAGATTCCTAATTATGATATGTCACTTGTGATTTAGGTGCTGTTAATACTACAGGTACACCATTACGTCTTCCCATAATAATCACATATTACAGTCTCGTTATTAATTTTACCTATAGTCTGTATTGAGATTAATAGTTGGCTATGTCCAAGAAATATTTGCTTTTTTTGCCTCTTAGTGAAATTGTATTTAGACTGGTTAGTGCAGTTATTAGTGGCAGCACGGTGGCTCAGTGGTTAGCACTGTCACTTTGCAGCGCTGGGGTCCCGGGCTCAAATCCCACCAAGGACAACATCTGCAACGAGTTTCTATGTTCCCCCCCTATTTGCATGGGTTTCCTCCCACACTCCAAAGACATACTGTTAGGGAATGTAGATTGTGAGCCACAATGGGGACAGTGCCCATAATGTTTGTGAATTGTAAAGCACTGCAGAATATGTTGGTGCCATATTAATAAAAAAAATTATATTATTAGGACGACCATCAGTGAATGACAAAACCTAGTAGTGCAGAAATAATTGTAACTCTGTAGAATGGTTGAAGAATAAACATTTTCTTGCTTCATTAGGTTTGGGGTGGGCTGATTTATTCTTAAAGAGGCACGTCCATCAAAATTTTAAACCTCTTAATATATTGCAGTCATCATATTATATAGCACTGTGTACATACAATTGCTCACTTTGCCTTTCTACCCAGCTAATTCTTCTGTTTGCCATTAGGTCTATGATATCACGTGATTAAAAACTGACTAGCTAAATCCTTCTAAGCTCTATGTAGAAACAGGAGGTCAATTTTCCCTGTATGAGTCATAATTCATTGCAAAAGTCCCTGGCAGGAGGGCAGAAGGGAGCAGCTGAGTCAGGAGTTGAAGAGGGGGAGGATTCAGGTAGGGACTAGAGACTTGTTTCTACATAGAGCAGAGAAAAGAGAAGAATTAGTTGGGTAGAAAGGCAAAATGAGCAATTGTTAGTACACAGTGCTATATAATATGATGACTGCAATATAGTAATAAGATAAAAACTTTGATTGGAGTGCTTCTTTAAAGGAAATCTGTCAGTAAGTTTCACCCTCCTAAACTATCTATATGGGCACGCAGGTCATTAAATAAAATGACACCTTGATATCTATGTTCCGATGTCTTATTCCCAAGAAATCCACATTTTTCTTAATATGTAAATTAGCTGTTAAGATCTATGTGCAGGACACAGGCCTCCCTGAGGATCTGCCTCCAGGGCTTACTTTAAATGTAAGAGGGCATTGCTAGTGTGAGAAAAATGTAGATCAGGAGAGAAGACTGTCAGTCATTATCATTACATGTCTCACACTGGTAACGCCCCCTTCACTGAATACAGATTTTACCAGTGAATTCAGAATTTTGAGAATGACTGATCAGTCCAGGAGGTTGCTCTGGTCAGTCCATTTAAATAATGGTTGCTCTTTAAAAAGAAACGCAAATGATGAATCAAGCCCATTAACTCCTACTAGCTGTGGGAGTTTTCAGACTCATTAGGAGGATAGTAATGGACACTGAAGAAAGCAGGGAAAACTTAAAGGGAACCTGTCAGCGGGATTTATCCCTATAAAGTAAAAGTATGGCCATAATGACACTATTACACTAATTATATTGTTGAAGAAATCCGATCAGTGTTTCGTTTTTAATCATAGTTTTAAGTTTTCTTCTGATTACATCTTCTGTGCATCGGGGTGGTCTGGAGAGGTGGGGTTTTCATCTGCTCCAGCCTCTCCACCTGCATCCTGTGTTTCTAAAGGTCACTCATTATTCATTGACCTGCCTCCATTTTCACGCCGCCATCATCATTGGGTGGGCTGCGCGTGTGCAGTCTGAGTAAAATCGACACTATTATATGGTGCTCCTTCCCTTCTGAGTTTTGCACTGTGCTTTAAAAGTATTTCCCGATTACATGTAGGGTATTGGCGCACTCAGGAGAAATTGCACAACAAATTGTGAGGTTCTTTTTCTCCTATTAGCTCAAATAAAAATAAAAAATTTGGGGCTAAAACAACTTTTTAGTGATAAAAATTTAATTATTCTTTCTTCATCGCCCAATGGTATAATATTCTGTGAGGCATATGTGGTATCAACATGCTCACCTCACCCCTAGATTAATTCATTGGGGGTGTAGTCTGTAAAATGTTACTTTTGGGGGGTTCCATTGTTCTGGCACTTCACGGGCTCTGCCTATGTGACATGCATCCTCAAACCATTCCAGCAACATCTTAACTCCAATATGGCGCTTCTCCCCTTCTGAGCTTTGCACTGTGCCTCAAAAGTAGTTTTCGAACACAAATGGAGTATCTACATACTCATGAGAAATTGCTTAACAAATTGTACTATTCAATTTCTCCTATTATCCTTTTTTTTTTAATTAAAAACTTAGGGCCAAAGCAACCTTTTAATGGAAAAAAATGGTAATTTTCCATTGACAGCTCAATATTATACACTTCTGTGAATCGTCTGAGGCTTAAAAATGTTCACCTCACCCCTAGATGAATTCCTCAAGAGGTGTAGCTTCCAAAATGGGGACATTCTATGCTGTTTTGGCATGTCAGGGGCTCTTCAAATGTGACATGACATCCGTAATCTATTCCAGCCAAAATTGCACTCCTTCCCATCTGAGCCCTGCCATGCACCAAACCAGTAATTCTCTACCACATATGGGATATCAGTGTACTGATTAGAACTTGCAGTGGTCCGTTTTCTCCTGTTACCCTGGTGAACATTAAATCTATGGGCAAAAAACAACATTTTTGTGTGAAAAATGTATTTTTTCATTTTCATGGCTGAACATTATAAAATTCTGTGAAGCACCTATGGATTCAAGGTGCTCACCACAGCTCTAAATAAATTCCTTGATGGGTGTAGTTTCCAAAATGGGGTTGCTGTTGGGGGAATTCAGTTGTTTATACACATCAGGGGCTCTGAAAACACAACATGGTGTCCTCTATTAATTCCAGACAGTTTTGCAATCCAAAAGTCAAATAGTGCTTCTTCCTTTCCGAGCCCTGCTGTGAGCCCAAACAGTAGTTTTCCACTAGATATGGTGTATCGGCGTACTCAGGAGAAATTGCACAACAATATGTACAGTCCATTTTCTCCTGCTACCCTTGTAAAAATGCCAAATTTGGAGCTAAAACAACATTTTTGTGCAACATTTTTCATTGTTTTCTTCCACATTGCTTTAATTCCTGTGAAACACCTAAATAGTTAATAAACTTCTTAAAAGTGGTTTTGAGCACTTTGAGGGGTACAGTTTTTAAAATGGTGTCACTTTTGTTTTTTTTTTCTGTCAAATAGCCCCTCAAAGTCACAATGTGATGTGCTCCCTAAAAAATGTGGTTTTGTAAATTTCATTGGAAAAATGAGAAATTGCTGATAAACTTTTAACCCTTCTAGCTTCCTAACAAAAAAAATATATTTAGAAAATGACGCTAATGTAAAATAGACATGTGGTAAATGTTATTTATTAACAATTTTTTTGTGAAATAACTAGTGATGAGCGAGTATGTTTTGTTAACCCTTTCACCAAGCATGCTCGGGCGAGCACCGAGTATTTACAGCTGCTCGGTGTTATGTTTGAATCACTCCCGTGTGCATGATTTGCAACTGTTTGACAGCTTTAATACATGTGAGGAATATGTAAGAAATAGTGTTGAGCGAGTATGTTTTGTTAACCCTTTCGCCGAGTATGCTTGGACGAGCACCGAGTAGTTACAGCTGCTTGGTGATATGTTTGAATCACTCCCGTGTGCATGATTTGCGACTGCTTGACAGCTTTAATACATGTGAGGAATGTCTATTTCTTACACATTTCTCACATGAATTAAAGCTGTCAAACAGTCGCAAATTATGCACACGGGAGTGATTCAAACATATCACCGAGCAGCTGTAACCGAGCAGCTGTCGCGCAAATTGGAATACTCAGGTGCTTGAACCAAGCAACGAGCCCAATGTAAATCTATGGGAAACGCGAGCATTTTTCAGGCGCCTCCCCCCGGCGGTCTGCAGAGGGCCTAAAAATTGCCCAAATCGATGGGAACACTTCTCAAATTACATGGGAACAGCATGGGGAAGACCCCTGGAAGCATTTCTGACTCCCAGGTCACTGCTGTCAACAACGTTGTCAGAGGTATTATGACACTTTTATGGACTCACAATAAAACATACAAAAACGAATCCAAAATGGATTTTCCAGGGAAATATGTTAAGGAACATCCTTTCCAGGGAAATGACTTGTATATAAGGCAAAATAAATAACCAAAACCAAAAATACGCCTCCACACCTTGGGCTATGTTCACACGTAGCATTTTTGATGCGTTTTTGCACTTTTGCATTGCTTTCAACCAAGACAAATGCATTCACTGGGAAATGTCATTTTAAAATTTTACAACCTTATCTGGCCATGTGATGTGTGACACATCATCATACAAATGCATATAGTGCTGCAAAGACAAGGGAACAGCATGGGGAAGACCTCTGGAAGCATCTCTGACTCCCAGGTCACTGCCTAAAAGTGTGCCCATCATAAGTGATCCTTGGCGCATGCGAAGATGCCTCCCGCCATGCACCTGTCATTGCAGCCTTGCAACAATCACCATCCATGTCGTTGTCCCAGTGCAGTGTTCAGTTGTCCGTACCCCATTCCTTGGAATGCAAGTGCAAGTATGCAGCCAGCCACCCACCCACCCACAGGCTGCAATACTATCCTGCCAAATTTTTGACAGCTGCTTGCACTTGAAATGTGGCCTTTTAGGCTCGTGGAGGTGGAAGCTGTCCACAATCTTATGGCGGCGGCTACCGGGTATCCATACTCGGTCGCCAGCCGCCACTATTACTCCCGGTATCATCTCCGCCTTACACAAGCACGGGTCCCACAACATTACCCATGCCCTCCCCAGTACCCTTACTGGGAAGGACAGCCTACCCACAAACATGTGGTCAAGTGCCTTCCTTATGTGTCGCTCCCACGTGGCAGTGCTGGGCCCTATCGTGCTGCTGAGCCTCCGGGCGTCTGATGTGGCCAGGAGACCTGCAGTCTCCTGCCCTCCCGTTTCTGCTGCTGGGCCTTCAGTGCCCCACAACCTCGGACTCTGGTGTCCGGTTCTTCTTCGCTTCTCTCCTCTGGGGTGAACTGCTGCGCAGCTCCACTCCCTAGGTCTTTCCTTGTCGATGTCCTGACTTCAACTCCACTCTGCTCTCCTCTGCTTCTCAGTCTGTCCTGGGCCCCTCTCTAGGTCCTCCTCCTGAGCAGAGCTCCTACAGAGCTCCTGCTCCTTTCACTGTCCTCTTCTGACTAAACTCTGACTGGTAGAAAAAAGAAAGGGGTCGCTCACTGGTCTATTCGGGTGCTCTGAAGAAAAAAGTAATCTCAATTGCAAAAAGAACTTCGGCACTCCATACATGAAAATATAAGAAATATTGTATCTGGACTAATGTCACTTTGAAAAATGAAGGTTTTTTGCGCATAATTTGGCCAATTTATGTGTGCCCATCAACCATGACAAGGTCACCTTCGTATGATGGGAAACTACGCTACACTACCACTGGATATGCCACTCTTGGGCTGTAAGCCTGTATGGACAATATGTCTCTGCTTGGGCTTTTAACCTACAATGTATGGGCTGGTAGAGCTAGTTAAAACCACCTGTGACTGAATGGGAGGGACACATGGTCAGAAAAAAAGCTGTCAAACTTCTAATAGTGTGGACACGTACCTGCTGCAATGCTCCAGGAGCGGGATCCCAAAAATGATTAATAGAAAAAAGAGAGGGGTCGCTCACTGGTCTATTCGGGTGCTCTGAAGAAAAAAGTAATCTCAATTGCAAAAAGAACTTCGGCACTCCATACATGAAAATATAAGAAATATTGTATCTGGACTAATGTCACTTTGAAAAATGAAGGTTTTTTGCGCATAATTTGGCCAATTTATGTGTGCCCATCAACCACGACAAGGTCACCTTCGTATGATGGGAAACTACGCTACACTACCACTGGATATGCCACTCTTGGGCTGTAAGCCTGTATGGACAATATGTCTCTGCTTGGGCTTTTAACCTACAATGTATGGGCTGGTAGAGCTAGTTAAAACCACCTGTGACTGAAAGGGAGGGACACATGGTCAGAAAAAAAGCTGTCAAACTTCTAATAGTGTGAACACGTACCTGCTGCAATGCTCCAGGAGCGGGATCCCAAAAATGATTAATAGAAAAAAGAGAGGGGTCGCTCACTGGTCTATTCGGGTGCTCTGAAGAAAAAAGTAGTTTCCCATCATACGAAGGTGACCTTGTCATGGTTGATGGGCACACATAAATTGGCCAAATTATGCGCAAAAAACCTTCATTTTTCAAAGTGACATTAGTCCAGATACAATATTTCTTATATTTTCATGTATGGAGTGCCGAAGTTCTTTTTGCAATTGAGATTACTTTTTTCTTCAGAGCACCCGAATAGACCAGTGAGCGACCCCTCTCTTTTTTCTATTAATCATTTTTGGGATCCCGCTCCTGGAGCATTGCAGCAGGTACGTGTTCACACTATTAGAAGTTTGACAGCTTTTTTTCTGACCATGTGTCCCTCCCATTCAGTCACAGGTGGTTTTAACTAGCTCTACCAGCCCATACATTGTAGGTTAAAAGCCCAAGCAGAGACATATTGTCCATACAGGCTTACAGCCCAAGAGTGGCATATCCAGTGGTAGTGTAGCGTAGTTTCCCATCATACGAAGGTGACCTTGTCGTGGTTGATGGGCACACATAAATTGGCCAAATTATGCGCAAAAAAACTTCATTTTTCAAAGTGACATTAGTCCAGATACAATATTTCTTATATTTTCATGTATGGAGTGCCGAAGTTCTTTTTGCAATTGAGATTACTTTTTTCTTCAGAGCACCCGAATAGACCAGTGAGCGACCCCTCTCTTTTTTCTATTAATCATTTTTGGGATCCCGCTCCTGGAGCATTGCAGCAGGTACGTGTTCACACTATTAGAAGTTTGACAGCTTTTTTTCTGACCATGTGTCCCTCCCATTCAGTCACAGGTGGTTTTAACTAGCTCTACCAGCCCATACATTGTAGGTTAAAAGCCCAAGCAGAGACATATTGTCCATACAGGCTTACAGCCCAAGAGTGGCATATCCAGTGGTAGTGTAGCGTAGTTTCCCATCATACGAAGGTGACCTTGTCGTGGTTGATGGGCACACATAAATTGGCCAAATTATGCGCAAAAAACCTTCATTTTTCAAAGTGACATTAGTCCAGATACAATATTTCTTATATTTTCATGTATGGAGTGCCGAAGTTCTTTTTGCAATTTAAACTCTGACTGGAACTCCCCTCACTAGAATGCTCCACCCTCTTTTTATATCACTTCTTTCAATGCACCCCTGATTTACTTCCTCCACCTATACCCACTACATGGTTCCCCCTACTTTGGTTCCCACCACTCCAGCCAGGGACAGGGCTCAGCAGAGAAGCGACGCATCTTGCCCCTCCTGCTGGTCTGAAGTAGTGTAGTGTTGGGTGCAGGTGTTAGGGTCCCGGGCAGCACTCTATCCTTACCTGAGAGTGAAATACCACACCTCTGGGTGAGATGCAGTACCTCTGTGGCGACTGAACCCGCAGGAGCGCCACACTTTCACTTGAAATGTGGCCTTTTAGGCTCGTGGAGGAGGAAGCTTTTCACAACCTCATGCCGGTGGCTGCCGGGTGTCCATACTCGGTCCCCAGCCGTCACTGTTTCTCCCAGTATTGTCTCCACCTTCCACAAGCACGGGTCCCACAACATTACCCGTGCCCTCCCCAGTGCACTGACTGGGAAGGACCGCCTAACCACAAACACGTGGACAGGTGAATGTGGCCAGGGACGGTACAGAGCCAGTGCACAGCTTTTTTTGCTGAGAGTTGTATTTCACTACAGCCATATTCTTTAGCTCGGTGAAAGGACTGGCATAGAGGGAAACTGTATATACTCTGGGTGTCATTTCTCCCAGGAAGTCCTCTAATGCAGCTTGTTGCAGAAGCAATGGCAGCCCGTCCAACACCAACTCGCACTTGTTGGTGGTGCTTTGACACACAAACAAATCTTCCTTTGCGCATTTAATTTCATGACTACAGAGTTGGGCAATGGCCTGATCTGCAATGCGGTTTGAGAAATAACATGCATAAGCACGTCCGATCCACATTAAAAAGCAGCCATAGAGTGTCCGGGAAGCTTCCCCCACAATTTTCTTAACCAGGGCTGCTTCTCGGCAGGGTTGGATGGGCCCACCAGAAAACCGGAAACTCCTCCGGTGGGCCCTGGCTTCTACTTCAGGAGAGTTCATAGTGCCGAGGTGAGGCCATGATGATGATAGAGGCCACCATCTGCTTAGTTTTCTTTTACTTGGAATGCAAGCACAAGTATGCAGCCACCCACCCACCCACTTACCCACAGGCCGCAATACTAAACTGCCAGATTTCTGGGCAGCTGCTTGCACTTGAAATGTGGCCTTTTAGGCTCGAGGAGGCGGAAGCTTTACACAACCTCATGCCTCGTGTCTATACTCAGTCCCCAGTCGCCAATATTTCTCCCGGTGTTGTCTCCACCTTCTACACGCGTGGGTCCCTGAACATTACCGCTGGTACTTTTCTGTGGGAATCTGCTTGCCTCCTACCAGTATGGAATATTTCCAGTAAACTATGGTACGATGCCATGGTATTAGCACTGCCCCCAGTACCAGTAGTGAAGCCATCCCCAATTTCCTTCTCAGGAATTTTATTTGGTACACTAAGTGGCTGCCCAAATACATTAGTTTCTCACAAAGGAGCTGAAGATAGAATGGCAGTAGGTGCAAGTTTCTCCAGCTTGTTAGATATCAGAGGGTGAACGGCAGCATATTGGATCAGTGGTTAGCACTGAAGCCTTGCAGCGCTGGAATCCTGGGTTCAAATCCCAGCAAGGACAACATCTGCAAGGATTTTGTATTTTCTCCCCGTGTTTGCGTGGAACCTCCCCACACACTTTTCTTAGCCAGGACTGCTTCTCGGCAGGGTTGGTCGGTCCCACCAGAGAATCCTCTGGTGTGCCCTGGCTTCTACATCAGGAAAGTTCATGATAGCGCTAACTTTGCAGTTGCTATGGGACTCTTGAGCGGGGGAGAAAGGTGAGCCTATTGTCACACACGACCATGCCTGACTGTATGTTCAGCGGTGAGAGCCACAGATCAGGCTGCTGTGTTACAGCTTTCAACAACTCTGCAGCGCTGGGTGGTTTGTCAAATAAGCATTCAGCATGTTATCTTCAGCACAGCCTGTTGCCGCTTGGCCAAGGCAGTGCTGCAGTGCTTTCAGCTTGTGACTGATGTGGTCATTTCGGAGCTGGAGGAGGAAGTGCAGGAGCTGAACAATGTGATTACATTGAGGTTACATTGGCGACTCTGTTTTTTACACTAAAAGAAAGATCCTACTGTTTTGTTTACGTTATTTTTTAAGACAAAAGCATTCACTGGGAAATTTTAACATTTTACAACCTTATCTGGCCATGTGGTGTGTGACACATCAACAGACACATCCTGTTTCATTTACGATGGAGGGACTCTGAAAGTCACAAAGCCAGCAGTCGGCCCTCGCTATTGTAAGAGGGCCATCAGTCGGCTATGCTTTGTTGTTCCATTATTAACAAGTGGGTCTCCTATACTGTTATTGGGTATGCAGTGACTGCAAGGGCTGCCAAAAATTCGGACACAACCCAATACTCCTTTGAAGAGACATAGAGGAGGGTCTCAGTAAAAAAAATGTTCCCATTATAAAGGAGCGCGTCTCCTATAGTGGTAATGCCCATGCTGTGACTGCAAGGGCTGACCAAAATTTGGGAAAAACCCCACTAAGAAGTTAAAGACACATAGAGCAGGGCCACAGTATTGACATGTTTCCATTACAAAGGAGCGGGTGTGCTATACAGTTATAGGGTATGCAGTGAGTCCAACGGCTGACCAAATTTAGGAAAAATCCCACTAAAAATTTAAAGACACATAGAGCAGGGCCAGAGTAACGAGTACGACATGTTCCCATTAGAAAGGAGAGGGTCTGCTATACAGTTATAGGGTATGCAGTGATTCCAACGGCTGACCAAGTTTAGTAAAAATCCCACTAACAATTTAAAGACACACAGAGCAGGGCCAAAGTAGCAAGTATGACATGTTCCCATTAGAAAGGAGAGGGTCTGCTATGCAGTTATAGGGTATGCAGTGAGTCCAGCGGCTGACCAAATTTAGGAAAAATCCCACTAAGAATTTAAAGACACATAGAGCAGGGCCACAGTAACGACAAATTCCCATTAGAAAGGAGAGGGTCTCCCATAGTGTTGGCCTATGCAGTGAATGCAAGGGCTGCCCTACCAAAAATTGGGAGGCACTTCAATGCCCCTTGGAAGAGATGTAGAGGGCCTCATAAAAAAATGTTCCCATTGGAAAGGAGCGGGTCTCCTATACTTGTAATGCCCATGCACTGAGTGTATGGGCTGACAAACAGTTATCCCTGGGGGGTGTACATGAACATACTGTATAAAAAATTATTTACGGGCATCATAAACACCCTTTAAAAAAATTATGTGGGTGTTGCATCATGGACCACGGTCACCCTGGTGATATGGTGGTGGAGGATGAGGATGAGAAAAAAAGACACTGGATTTGAGTTTATGTTCCGCTGCTATCATTCGGTGGTGTTGAGAAGTCTGGCCCAATCCAGCCCTTGTTCATTTTTATAAGAGTCAGCCTGTCAGCATTTTCAGTTGACAGGTGGATGCACTTATCAGTTATAATTCCACCAGCGGCACTAAAATCCCGCTCTGATAAAACGCTGGCGGCAGGGCAGGCCAGGACCTCCAAGGCATAGAGAGCCAGTTCATTCCACGTGTCCAGCTTGGATACCCAAAAATGATATGGCACAGAGGAATCACGGAGGGTGTTGGTACGGTCGGCAAGGTACTCCCTCAGCATCTTCCCAAACTTTGCACTCCTTGTGAGAGTACTCCTCGCCTCAGGGACTGTGCAGTGGGAGGGGCTGAGAAAATTCTCCCAGAACTTTGACAGTGTTCCCCTGCCTCTGCTGGATTGAAGCTGTGTCTCTCGCCTGTACTCCTTGGTTGTCCAACGAACTGTGACCTCTGCCACCAGCGTTTTCAATGGGAATTTTTTTAATAGTTCCCCAACAAAGGCCTTCTGGTACTTCCCCATATTTGTAGAACTGTCCGCCTCAGGAATAAGAGATATAAAGTTCTCCTTGTAGCGTGGGTCTAGAAGTGTCACCAACCAGTAATGACTGTCACCCAAAATTTTGAGAACGCGAGGGTCATGGGAAAGGCAGAGTAACATAAACTCAGCCATGTGTGCCAGACTGCTAACAGGCAAGACTTCCGTGTCCTCACCTAGAGGATGACTGACCATGCTCTTCTACTCCTCCTCCTCCTCTCTGTCCTTTGGCCATCCACACTGAACAAACGGTATGACAGTTGTGCAGGTAGTACCGTCTATAGCGCATGAAACTAGCTCCTGTTCTTCCTCCTCCTCTTCCTCATTGTCACCCAATCCACGTTGGGATGAGATGAGGCTGGGCTGTGTGTAATCACCCTGTATTGTTCCTTGCTCCATTTCATCGTGCTCCGCCTGCAGTGCATCCTCTTTGATTGTGAGCAGAGAGCGTTTCAGAAGACAGAGAAGCAGGATGGTGACGCTAATTATGGCGACATCGCCGCTCATCATCTTGGTGGAGTCCTCAACAACTGCCCTCTTCTACTCACAAATCCTTCCCAACATTTGCAGTGTAGAGTTCCAACGCGTGGGGACATCACATACCAGTCTGTGAGCCGGAAGCTGCAAACGCTGCTGAAACACGGCAAGGGCGGCGGAAGCTGTAGGTGACTTTCGAAAATGGGCACACAGGCGGCTTACTTTATCAAGCAGATCCAGCAGCTCCGGGTAGGATTTGAGAAACACGCTGAACCACGAAGTTAAGCAAATGGGCCAGGCATGGTACGTGTGTGAGCTCGCCTCGCCTCAGAGTTGCTACCAGGTTCCGGCCATTGTCACACATGACCATGCCTGGCTGTAGGTTCAGCGGTGTGCGCCACAGATCTGCTTGCTCTTTCAGAGCTGTCCTCAACTCTTCAGCATTGTGCAGTTTGTCACCTAAGCATATTAGCTTCAGCACAGCCTGTTGCCACTTGGCCGAGGCAGTGCTGCAGTGCTTCCAGCTTGTGACTGATGTGGTCATTTCGGAGATGGAGGCTGAAGAGGAGGAAAAGATTGAGGAGGATGAGGTGCAGGAGCTGTAGACTATGGGGCAACTCTTATTGACCTAGGTTTCGTAATCCTTGGCGTCGGGAGGAAGTGTTCCGTCCTAAGGTCCGACTGGGTCCCGACTTCCACTATGTTAACCCAGTGTGCCGTCAGAGATATACCGTCCCTGCCCACAAGCCCATAACTGCATTGTTGAGGGCATGGATAATGTTTTGGGACATGTGCTTGCGTAATGCGGGGACGGCACACCGGGAGAAATAGTGGCGACTGGTGACCGAGTACCGAGGAACTTCTGCTGCCATCAGGTTGGGAATGCTTCCGTCTCCACGAGCCTAAAAGACAACATTTCCAGTGCAAGCAGTCGCGAAATGTGGGAATATAGTAGTGTGGCCTGTGGGGCGTTGGCTGCGTATTTGCACTTGCGTTCCAAGGACTGGGGTATGGACAACTGAACGCTGCTCTGGGACAAGGACGTGGACGTGCTTCCTGATGCTGCTACTTGAAAGTGTGCAATGACAGGTGCAAGGTAGGAGGCATCTTCGCATGCACCATGGACAGGAGATTGGATTGGCTTGCATGCACAACAGCGGAAGAAGCAGTGGTGCCACCCACAGACACTGTTCCTGGACTCTGGGGTTCGGCCCACAAAGTCGGGTGCTTTGCTGCCATGTGCCTGATCATGCTGGTGGTGGTCAGGCTGGTCGTTTTGCCACCCCTGCTGATGCTGGCCTGGCAGGTGGTGCAAATGGCCTTTTTGGGGTTATCAGCAGAGTCTTTAAAAAAATTCCAGACTCTGGAAGACCTACCGCTTGTACTGGCAACGTCCCTCGTGTTGGTGTTATGGGGAACGGTTGCCCGCCTTCTGTCTGCGGCCATTACACTGCTTCTTCCTGCCTGTTGGGGTACTCTGCCTCCCTCCCCCTGTGTGCTGCTGGCCTCACTCTGCATGTCCTCCTGCCACGTTGGGTCAGTTACTAGATCAGCAGAGTCTTTCAAAAACAACCAGACTCGGGAAGACCTAACAATTGTACTGGCAACTTCCTTCGTGTTGGTGTTATGGGGAACGGTTGCCTGCCTTCTTTCTGCGGCCACTACACTGCTTCTTCCTGCTTGTTGGGGTGCTCTGCCTCCCTCCCCCTGTGTGCTGCTATCTTCGCTCTGCATGTCCTCCTGCCAGGTTGTGTCAGTTACTATATCATCCACCACCTCGTCTTCCACTTCCACACTCTGGTCCTCCTCCTGACTTTCTGGCAATTGTGTCTCATCACCGTCCACCTCTTGTGACACTTTCCCACCATCGCCTTCGTGTGACCGTGGCTGCTCAAATATTTGGGCATCGCTACATGCGATCTCCTCTTGCCCCGCTTCAAGTGGACTGTGGCTATAGATTCGAGAGGCCCGAATCTATAAATGGAAAAGTGAACAGCTCTTCGGAGTGTCCAAGTGTGGGATCAATTGTCTCTGGGCACTTGGCATGGTGGGAGTAAGGAGGTTCGGGGTGAGGAATATGCGGTCCAGAATCACAGCTACTGAGACTTCACCGTGTGGAAGACAAGGTGGTAGTGGTGGTGGTGGCTAAGTGACTGAAAGAATTATTTGCTATCCAACCAATAACCTTTTCACACTGCTCTGTGTTCAATAGTGGTGTTCTGCGGTCCCCTATTAATTGAGACAGGAAGGTCGAGCGAGAAGATGTGGGTGTTTGTTGTGGCACAATTTCAGCTTGCCCACGACCTCGGCCTCTGCATGCACCATCATCACCATCATGTCCAGTTCCCTGTCCCTTGCCACGTGCCTTGCCCATTTTATATGGAGGACAATATCTTCCACGCTCACTACAAATGATTGAATTTGGAGCGAACTCATATGTGATCCGTGTGACGGAGAAACCACAGTTTTAAATACCTGGCCTGTAGGTAACTATTTTGAACAGCAAACTGGTGTCAATTGCTTCACTGACACACTTAAACAAATTTTTAATGGAGGTCAGAAATGGCAGTATTTTCTGAAAACGTATATGTGATCCGTGTGACGGAGAAACCACAGTTTTAAATACCTGGCCTGTAGGTAACTATTTTGAACAGCAAACTGGTGTCAATTGCTTCACTGACTCACTGAAACAAATTTTTAATGGATGCCAGAAATGGCAGTATTTTCAGCGTAATTATATGTGATCTGTGTGACGGTGAAAACACAGTATTAAATAGTTGGATTTTTAACGCTGTAATATGGAAAGGACTTGGCTGTATTCTGCAGTGCCAACAAGCAAATGGCGCAGAAAAACTGTGTTCTCTGGATTGCTTTTTAAGCAAATAATGAGGATTAAGATACAAAAAAAATTACTCCTGGCCCCTGAGACCTGGGCCTATTTCTAGAAATATCTAACAGCAGCAGCAGACAGAACCGGAATGGAGCCTCTTGTGCTATATGCACTGCAGTCTGCTATATACACTGCCTGCCTATATTCACTGTCTGCCTGATATCTCTGCAGATGGATTAGTCCTTAGAAGGACTGTTTGTTGAGATGGATATGTGTCTCTAATATATTTTGGTACACCTACACTAATTAGAAACAAGCGAATCTCTCCCTAGCTCAGCAGCACCTCTCCCTACACTGTCTGATTCCAGAGTGACTGTGACGAGCATGGCGGCGCCAGGTCTGATATAGACCTGATGACGCTGTGCGGCCAGCCAATCACTGTAATGACACAACCAACATGGCTACGGCATTACAGTGAGTGGCAGGCAATCCCTGCATGTTCATTGGTGCTCTAAAGAGCGGCAAACATGCAGGGAGGAGACCCGAGCTCCCGCCGAACAACCCCGGAAATACTCGGCGAGCGCCGAGCATCTCGAGCAGTGAGATGCTTGGGCGAGCACCGAACAGTAGCGAGCATGCTTACTCATCACTAGGCATAAAAATGTCAAAATTTTTGCAAAAATTCTGATATTTTCACAAATAAACACAAAAAATATCAACCTAAATGTACCACTACCATAAAATACAATATGTCATGAATAAACTCAGAATCAGTGGGATCCGTTGAAGTGTTCCAGAGCTATTACCTCATAAAATGATACTGGTCAGAATTGTAAAATTCGGCCCGGTCAGTAATTTGAAAACAAGCTCGGGTTAAAGGGAAAAGTGAAATTAAAAAAATGCAGTGAAAACCATCAACAAGCGAGTGGCGAATAACTGTATATTTGGACATACAGTGAAGGAAATAATTATTTTATCCTTTGCTGTTTTTGTAAGTTTGCCCACTGACAAAGACAGTCTATGATTTTAAGGGTAGGTTAATTTTAACATTGAGAGATAGAATATCCAAAAAAAAAAAATCAAGAAAATCACATTGTATAAATTAGATAAATTTATTTGCATTTTGCAGTGAGAAATAATTATTTGATCCCCTGCAAACCATTATGAGTTCTGGCTCCTACAGACCAGATAGACGCTCCTAATCAACTCGTTACCAGCATTAAAGACAGCTATCTTACATAGTCACCTGTATAAAAGACTCCTATCCACAGACTCAATTAATCAGTCAGACTCTAACCTCTACAATATGGGCAAGACCAAAGAGCTTTCTAAGGATGTCAGGGACAAGATATATAGACCTGCACAAAGCTGGAATGGGCTACAAAACCATAAGTAAGACTCTGGGTGAGAAGGAGACAACTGTTGGTGCAATAGTAAGAAAATGAAAGAAATACAAAATGACGGTCAATCGACATCAATCTGGGGCACCATGCAAAAATCTCACCTTGTGGGGTATCCTTGATCATGAGAAAGGTGAGAGATCAGCCTAAAACTACAGGGTGGGCCATTTATATGAATACACCTAAATAAAATGGGAATGGTTGGTGATATCAACTTCCTGTTTGTGGCACATTAGTATATGGCAGGGGAAAACTTTTCCAGATGGGTGGTGACCATGGTGGCCATTTTGAAGTCGGCCATTTTGGATCCAACTTTATTTTTTTCAATGGGAAGAGGGTCATGCGACATGTGGCGCCCCTGAGGGTTCGACCGCCACAGGAATTCTGCACTTCTGCAATGGAGTGTGGTGTTCCTCCTCTGAGGTAAGGCCGGTGTGATGGTAGTGACCTAGCCTTTTGCATCCAACACCACATTTCCACCAGAGGGAGCTAGTAAGCACTAGGTGCTGCTCCCCTGGTTACAGGGAGACTGGGGAACACAAAGTGGTAGGAACCAGTTAGTGGGTGTGGGTGGAGGAACAGTTAGTTTGTGACACTTCTAATTTCATATTTAATAGAATGCCATCTTTGATCTTGGTCTTTCGTTGGTCCTTAGTTCCTTTTCGGTTCTTTTTTAGGTCCATCTGACCTGTGTGGTCTCTGGCGGTCTGACTGTCAAGTGGTCGTACTGTGCTGTCAAAATACTGTGTGTAAAGTGACTTCCCTCCGGGAGCGCAGACCCTTTGTGGGCCTGCACCGGTATTGGACACAGCCCTCGTACCCTGTTGTTGGGACGAGAGGAAGGTTGCAGACGGAGGAATGTCTCAACCCAGCCAAGGACCAGGATCAAGAAGGCCCGGGAGCTTTAGAGTGTGGCTCCCTAGCAAATGGGTCCCGGGGAGGATGCAGACGGAGCGGAGTACGCCACCTGTCCTCGCCTACCTGATCTATTCAGAGGGATTCCGGCTGCAAGAGGGGTACCGGCCCCCGACCTCGTACTCTACGTCCAGGACGGGAAAGCCCGGTTAGGCCCTGAGGATCCCGCCGGGCTTCGGATGGAGAGGAATTGCCACCCGAGCCCTACACCTGAGAGGAGCTCAGAGGGAGACCCGGCCTATCTACACACGCACCGACGGGAAAGGGTGAAGTCTGTAGTGCAGGAACACTCTGGTGTAGGGTCACTACCGAACACTGGCCTTCCTGGGAGGTAGTCGGGCCCCCGTCCCTGGTGACCGCAGGACTCCGCGAGGAGCAGGGAGTCGCCTTCCCGCTGATACATCTGAGTGAGTAAAGCCTTGGAAGTTCACCCCTATGGCCTCTGGACTGTTCATTACGCGCCATACCATGCGACGCGGTGCCCATACTCCCGCACTACTACCCCCCCTCTATCCTGTCTTGCCTGCCCTGAGGCCCTGCTCTGCCTGTGGGGAGCAGCGAGAACTTTAGCCGCCATGACACCGGGCCTCAGCGGACTGCTAGCGGCGCTGGTGGCTCATCACCAGACACCACAGGTGGTGTAGTCAACAAATACCACTCAACCCTGAAAGCCCTGACATCCTTTTTAATGTGATGGCCCTGGGCACGGAACGGGTCTAGGCCACGGCTGCATCCCCCCTCAACATCTGACCCGGCTCCGAGTACCCCATCTTCCCAGGGCAGGGCTGCGAGCGTCACATGACACATCAAACTTATTGAGAATTTCATAAGAAAAACAATGGTGTGCTTGGTTTTAACTTAACTTTATTCTTTCATGAGTTATTTACAAGTTTATGACCACTTATAAAATGTGTTCAAAGCGCTGCCCATTGTGTTGGATTGTCAATGCAACCCTCTTCTCCCACTCTTGACACACTGATAGCAACACCGCAGAAGAAATGCTAGCACAGGCTTCCAGTATCCGTTGTTTCAGATGCTGCACATCTCGTATCTTCACAGCATAGACAATTGCCTTCAGATAACCCCAAAGATAAAAGTCTAAAGGGGTCAGATCAGGAGACCTTGATATCACCAACCATTCCCATTTTATTTAGGTGCATCCATATAAATGGCCCACCCTGTACATGGGGGAAACTTGTTAATGATCTCAAGGCAGCTGGGACCACAATAACCAAGAAAACCAGTGGTAACACATTACGCCTTAAAGCTTTAAAATCCTGCAGTGCCCGTAAGGTCCCCCTGCTCAAGAAGGCACATGTGCAGGCCCTTCTGAAGTTTGCCAGTGAACACCTGGATGATTCTGTGAGTTATTGGGAGATGGTGCTGTGGTCAGATGAGAAAAAAATTGAGCTCTTTGGCATTAACTCAACTCGCCGTGTTTGGAGGAAGAGAAATGCTGCCTATGACCCAAAGAAAACCGTCCCCACTGTCAAGCATAGAGGTGGAAACATTATGTTTTGGGGTGTTTCTCTGCTAAGGGCACAGGACTACTTCACAGCATCAATGGGAGAAATCCTGAGTGGCAACCGCCTTCCTTCTGCCAGGACATTAAAAATGGGTCGTGGCTGGGTCTTTCAGCAAGACAATGGCCCAAAACATACAGCCAAGGCAACAAAGGAGTTGCATGGGTTGTAGTTTAATAGCACGCACACTGACCACAGAGTGGCAGCAGGAGCCATGCATTAACAGAATTGGGTGACATTACCCCAATACCAGTGTCAGCAGCATACCCCCTCCCCCATAACAGTGCATCATGACCACATTTTTTGCTTACATTTTTTTTCCTATTTTCCTCCTCTAAAGCCTAGGTGCGTCTTATGGTCCAGTGCATCTTATAGTCCGAAAAATAGGGTACTTATTTCTCACTGCAAAATGCAAATAAATGTATCTAATTTATACAATGAGATTTTCTTGATTTTTTGGGGGGATATTCTATCTCTCAATGTTAAAATTAACCTACCCTTAAAATTATAGACTGTTCATGTCTATGTCAGTGGACAAACTTACAAAAACAGCAAGGGATCAAATAATTATTTTCTTCACTGTATTACCAAATGTTGTTTTACATTGATTTTCTATATTGGCACTAAATGTTTTGACGATACATTTCATATCAACATGATACTTATCCAGAAATGTAAAATTTTAAAGAGTTGTAAAGATGTTTTAAAGAGATGCCTTAAAGAAAAATCGAAGAGATTCCGACTTCTGAAATCTGTGAAAATAACGCACTGTAGATTAAACATCTTTGTGATCTACAATCATAACATTATTAAACTTTAAATTTGAGATAGAAGCGGCTCTGTTACACTTTGAAGTGTTCTAAGAGCTGGCATCTTCAAAAGTCTTAATAAAAATGACTCTTTGAAGGTATGATGGATGACAAAATAAGGAAGAAAGTATGAATTCTTATGGCGGACTAAGGCCATGTTAATATCTGTGTTAGGAATTCTGTTTCTCTGTTCCATTGTGGGGAAAAAAATTAAATTCATGCAAGGACTAGTGTTGAGCCACCCCCGTAGTGTTCGAGTTCGGTTCGCCGAACACCCGTATGTTCGCCGAACTGTTCATCGAACTGTTCGTCGAACACCGTCGAACACCGTTAAAATCAATAGCAGGCAAACAAAAACCCATAGAAACACATAGAAAACACCTTCAAAGGTGTCCAAAAGCTGACAAACTGCTCAGAAGACACAACTAACACATGGAAAAGTGAAAAGTACATATAGTCATGTGAAAAGAAAAGAAGTGGAGGTGTAAAAGGAGGGGGAGACACAGCTATAGGCATGTCATGCCCTTCTAAAACCAAAAAAGTGTGAAGCCGACACGGCCAGTCCGTTTCTGCCCGTGCGACCTCCGTGTCGCTGGGTTTGTGCCAGAGCCGTGGTGGACCCTGACGGCCAGCCCCCCTCTCCCAATACTGGTGCCTGTCCGCTGGTGGGTCGAGCGAGCCCCCCTGTGGTGGAGGCAGCTCTAAGCTTTTTAATTTAAATTGTCTCTGTAATTTGAATGAGTACACTTTAAATCCTTTTACAAGGATCTATTGGAGGGCCAGTCTGATGGGAATTCCAGCTCCAGTAGCGTCCACTAAAGCTGCTGCAGTTAAAAAGCTTTTATAAGGATCGAGCTTGGCGGTCCACCGCAAGGCGTCCTACCGCCAGTCCCAGCCCCTGTGCCTTGGGGTGCCTCCCCGATGCTCTTCACTGAGTGTCCCGGGGGCCCGAAGCATTTCCTTTGAAAAAATTAAGTGTCCAAACTACAGGTGGTGTAGCTTGCTTAACAGGTGGGATAATCCGCTGACTAGCAGACACTGCTACTAGGTCCAAAGTATTTCCTGGGCTAGATGCAGTTAAAAAATTGTAATTAGATCTACAGGCGGTGGCTACTCCTCTGACTAGCAGACTCTGCTACTAGGCCCAAAGTATTGTCTGGGCTAGATGCAGTTAAAAATTTGTAATTAGATACTCTCGTTGGATGCTGAGAAAGCATTCCATAGAGTCTCCTGGCACGCCATATATTATTCTCTTAAAAAGCTTGGGGTAGGGGTCTAGAGGACCCTTTTATAGCCAATATCATGGCCCTGTATCTCAATCCGTCAGCTAGGCTGAAGATAAATGGAACATAATCACCAATGGGACAAGGCAGGGATGTCCTCTGTCCCCTCTCTTATACATCCTAGTGATGGAGCACCTGCTCTCATCAATTCGCGATAACCCCAATATTAGGTGGATTGAGGTGGGAGGCACTGAGTACAAGTGCTCTGCATCTGCTGCTGATGATGTCCTAGTATATATCACTCAATCACATATATCCATCCCTGCTGTTATGGCTGAAATAGATCACTTTTTTACATGGTCAAATTTTAAAATCAATGCAGCGAAGTCTGAGGCCCTCGATGTCTCCCTCCCCAAATCCATACAGGATTCCATCCAGTCCAACTTTCCCTTTGCCTGGCCCTCACAGGGTATGAAATACTTAGGAATTCATATTCATAGAGACCTCTCCCGTCTATTTTATCTTAATTTTGGGCCCTTTATTGAACAACTCCATAAAGATCTTACTTCTTGGATGGTGAAGGATTTTTCCTGGTTCGGCAGAATAAGTATACTAAAAAATGAACGTCCTACGTAAACTCTTATACCTCTTCCAAATCATTCCCGTGGTAATTCCCTCAAATTTCTGGAAAAGACTACGCAGTAGCTTTTAGTCTCCCCAGGATGACACAGGTGGGGCAGATGGTGATTGTCCCGGCCCGCTAGGCCGCATTGTAGCACAGTGAGCTTCGCACTGCAACTTATGCTTCATATCCATGTGACGGTTCATGCATGAAGTACTCAAACTATGTATTTTTTGGCCTCTACTTAGCTTTTGGTGACAAATGTTACAGATAACACGAGTTGGGTCATCCTTATCGATCTGAAAAAATGCCCAGGCTATGCAAGGCTTAGCACCCATGCAACCTGAAGAGCCACCACGACTTGTGGTCAGAGGCAGAGTTGTGTTTGAGGATGCAGTTGTTGACGTGCTTCCAGTACTACGTCTCTGTCCAGGAAGGCGCAACCTGACCTCGTCGTCACTAGCATCCTCCTCCACCTCCTCTGCTGACCTCATCGACTGGCTGACTGTGGGTTGACAGTAAGTGGGATCTCCAACCTCGTCATCATCACCCTGTGTGTTCTCACACCCGTTGTCCTCAGAGCCAACCTCTTCCTGCCCTGACAAAAAACTCAAGTTGTCGCTCCAATCAGGTATTTGAGTCTCATCATCGTCTTCTTCATTGTCTCCACCAACAGGAGTTACAGTTTGGGAACGAGGGTCTACATTATGGTCAGAACCTTCTGCGTCTGGTCCTGGATCCGACTCATAAAGATTCTGGGCATCAGTGCAGATCATTTCCTCGTCTGGATTCACAGAAGCTCTGGAGCCGACCTCTGATTCCCAGGCTATAGTATGAGTAAACAGCTCTGCAGACTCAACCATCTGTTCTACCCCATACTCAGATGGGCAGCTGGAGACTTGGGAGCTCTGAGGAAGCAAGTGCAATTGGGGTGACCCCTCTGAGGACTGGAGTATTTGTGATGTTGAAATTGAGGTGGAGGACAGCCCACTTAAAGCTAGCACTTGATATCCGTTGAAGCACCTGCTGTTTTTGTGCCTCATCTGGAATTTGTAGCGATTGGCGTGGCCATAAGAAAGGGATCGTATCACATTGTCCGCTAAAAGAAGTAGACATCTTAGTTTGGCTGGAAGATGGTCTTTCTTCTGCAGATGTTACTGTTGCTTTAACACCTACCCCACGGACACAACCTTTTTTCCCCTTCCCAACACGCCTATTCCCCTTTCCACCAGCAGCAGGCCTTTTTCCACTCATTTTGGTGGTTAACTAATTGACAACTCTGAAGTTGTTTGCACAAAAAATGATGGATGGGAACCGAGCAGAGCTGAGTGGCCAAACTGTGGTATTAGCCCAAAAGGATTGGCTGGGTTAGATGCAGTAAAACAATTTTATTACATACACAGGTGGTGGAGCTTAGTATAGATGGACTAATAGAATGAGTCCCACACACTGCTACAAGCCCAAAATTATTTTCCTAGCTAGATGCAGCTAAAAATTATTTGTAATTTGCAAGCTGGTGGAGCTTAGTATAGATGGACTAATAGAATAAGTCCCACACACTGCTACAAGCCCAAAATTATTTTCCGAGCTAGATGCAGATAAAAATTATTTGTAATTTGCCAGCTGGTGGAGCTTAGTATAGATGGACTAATAGAATAAGTTCCACACACTGCTAAAAGCCCAAAATTATTTTCCGAGCTAGATGCAGATAAAAATTAAAAGTAATTTGCAAACTGGTGGAGCATAGTATAGATGGCCTAATAGAATGATGCTATGCCCAAAAGGTTTTACTTGGCTAGGTGCAGTAAAAAAAATTGTATTCTATACACAGGTGGTGTAGCTTGCAGCACAGATACGCTACTCCACTGACTAACACACACTGCAAGAGGCCAAAAAGGATTTGCTTAGCTAGATTTAGCCAAATGCTGTGAAAAACACTTGCACAGCACTGACACAGACCTGCCTGGCAAAAAGTCCTAGGAAATTCTGTAACCTAGTCCTCAAAAGGACTGCAATTACAAGTAGACCCTACTCCCAACTTATCTATTTAAGAGCACAGACCTGTCTGCTAAAAGTCGTAGGAAATGCTGTAACCTAGTCCTCAAAAGGACTGTAATCACAACTATTCCCTACTCCCAAGCTATCTGTATATTTCTGAGAAAATTGGCTTGAAATTAACACTGAAAGTATAGCGCACACAGCAACAGCTTTGCCGTCTAACACGCAGCTGCAGCAGTGAGAAAATGGTGGTGACGGGGAAAATGGCTGGGTCTTATAGGGCAAGGACATGTGACATACACAGCCAATGACACATGCCCTTGCTTGTGTGAAAAAAAGCAGTTCGCTCTGTGTGTGCGCTGCTGATAGGCTGACAGATTGCACCTCCCCACTGTAAATGCGGGAAAGAGAAAAAAAAATGGAGACCTTCATTATTTCTGCAAAGTTCCATCCCCTGCCCCTCCCCCCGCCCCGCTGTACACTCAAACTGCGTATTAACATTGATTATCAGCATTACTGAGAAAAAATCCAGTTATGATTTTGGTGCACGAACAGTTATCGAACATAACCTCGAACAGCCGGATTTTTTTCAAATCGTTTGTGTTCGCCGAACGGCTTGAACACCACCCAAAACAGCTCGAATTTGAGATTGGCGAACTGTTCGAGTCGAACACCGCTCATCTCTAGCAAGGACCCATCTTATGATGGACATCATTGACTATAATGAGTTGCCATAAGGTTTCCATTAGGGTGTCTATCATTTTACTGAAAAAAGCACAGCATGCTTCGATGTTTTTTCCATTAAAAATGATGGAATCAGCCACAGAGCCACCGATGCAGATGTGAACAGTCTCAATGGGGACATTGATGAGAAACCCATAGGATTTTCAGCAATTATTGGAGCTCCCAGATAAATGAAGGAATAGAGCCATGCATGAGCGCCATCGCCTCATTCCATGAGAGTGCGCCCCTGGAATCTCCAACATTTATGGCATAACCTGGGCAGCATGGTGGCTCAGTGGTTAGCACTGCAGCCATGCAGCTCTGGCGTCCTGGAGTCAAATCCCACAAAGGACATCTGCAAGGAATTTGTATGTTCTCGTGGAGTTTCCTCAGTGTTCTCCGGTTTCCTCCCACTATTTTGCACTAATTCATTGAAAAGGTTTTTTTTTTTGCAATTAATATTAATTACCGTAAACATTTCCCATCTTTTTTGTGTACAGCTCTTATACAGATCTATTTGTCTCCACTGAAATAGTTCAAAATCAAGCCCTGTGTAGTGTTGAGCATTCTGATACTGAAATATCGGGTATCGACCGATATTCGCTGTATCGGAGTTCCGATACTTTTACAATATCGAATACCGGAATCGGAAGTTCACATAATGCCTGCGCTCTGCAGTGTCTCTGAAGGATGACAAGCTGGATGGCAGCGCTCAGCTGCGATGCAGCCTGTCATCAGAATGCCATCCCAGCGTGGGAGAATTCTCCTGCTCAAGCGCTGACATTACATTATCTCCCTTACATTACAATTAAATGGAATAGCAGGAATATTTTTTTAAGACGTTAATACCACAGCCATGGTGGTTGTGGCATTACAGTGGTTGCCCAAATCGATGGGAACAGTGCTCACAGTGAAACATGAAAAGCCGGCAATTCATCAGCGGCATATACCGGTACCCGACAATTTAGAACAGAAAGAATAGAGCTTCACACATAGATTAGATAGATAGAAACATGTCAGTCACATATATAATAAGTACAGTGACAGTGTTGCTTACTGTACTTGTCATTTAGTGTAAAGGATTTATTTTAAAAAATAATAGTGTTTTCATGCACCGTCTCTTTAAAAAAGCCGGCCGGCAATTCAGCATCAGTACCCGACAATTTAGAACAGAAAGATAGAGCATCACACATAGATTAGATAGATAGAAACATGTCAGTCACATATATAATAAGTACAGTGACAGTGTTGGTTACTGTACTTGTCATTTAGTGTTAAAATAAAGGATTTATTAAAAAAAAAAAAAGGTCCCCCGTAATTATAGTCTCTAGCGGAGGTTAAGCAGACGGCTGGGGCAGATGTTTGAAGCCTGGGAAGGGGTAATACCCACAGAGCTTCCCAGGCTACTAATATCATCCCCCAGCTGAATACCTAGCCTTTACTAGCTATTAAAATGGGGGACCCCCCAAAAAAATGACGTGGGGTCCCCCCTATTTTAATAGCTAGCAAAGGCTAGGCAGACAGCTGGTGGCTGATATTAATAGCCCAGGAAGGGTGCCATGAATATTGGCCCCCTCCCAGACTAGAAACACCAGCCGTCAGCCGCCCCAGAAATGGCGCATCCATAGGATGCGCCAATTCTGGCACTTAGCCTCGCTCTTCCCACAACCCTGTAGCGGTGGCAGTGGGGTAATAGGGCTGTGGTTGATGTCAGCTTATAATGCCAGCTGACATCAAGCCCAGGTTAGTAATGGAGAGGCGTCTATAAGACACCCCCATTACTAACCGCATAGTCAAGCCAATGTCTTCTGCAATAAAAGTAAAATAATAAACCAACATCATCCTTACCTTTCCATGGTTCCCACGACGGCTCCAGCTCTGCTACATTGACATGACAGGCTGGATCGCAGCCGAAAGCTGCCATCCAGCTTGCCATGCCGCAGACACTGAGAAGCGCAGGCATGCTTGCGCTCCTCAGTGTCTGGCTGTGACGGCATAAAGATGAGCTGAGGTCATGTCCAATGAACTCAGCTCACCTCATGCATGTCACTGACAGCGTGGGAGAATTCTCCTGCGCTCAGCGCTTGTGCAGGAGAATTCTCCCACGCTGGGATGGCATTGAGATGACAGGCTGGATCGCAGCTGAACGCTGCCATCCAGCTTGTCATCCTTCAGAGACACTGCAGAGCGCAAGCATGCCTGCGCTCTGCAGTGTCTATGAAGGATGGCATGCAGGATGCCAGCGCCCAGGTGCGATCCAGCCTGTCATCTCAATGCCATCCCAGTGTGAGAGAATTCTCCTGCTGAAGTGCTGAGCGCAGGAAAATTTTCACACACTGTCAGTGACGTGCATGAGGTGAGCTGAGTTCATTGGACATGACCTCGGCTCATCTGGATGCCGTCACAGCCAGACACTGCAGAGCGCAAGCATGCCTGCGCTTCTCAGTGTCTGCGGCATGGCAAGCTGGATGGCAGCTTTCGGCTGCGATCCAGCCTGTCATGTCAATGTAGCAGAGCTGGAGCTGTCCTGGGAACCATGGAAAGGTAAGGATGAGGTTGCTTTATTATTTTACTTTTATTGCAGAAGACATTGGCTTCAGCTGGAATGGGTGTGATGGTAAGTATGGTTTAATTTAGAACATTAAAAAATTGTGTGTTTATTTCAATTAAAGGACTTTATTCTGGGTGTTGTGTTTTTTTAAATACTTTACTAGAAATTCATGGTGGTCATGTCTAATATTGGCGTGACCCCATGAATTTCGGGCTTAGGGCCAGCTGATAATGCCAAGCTGGCCCTAACCCCTTTATTACCCAGTGAGCCACTGCACCAGGGCCCTTGATGAGTTGGGTACAGCGCCAGAAGATGGCGCTTCTATGAACGCACCATTTTCCCGGGTGGCTGCGGACTGCAATTTGCAGTGGGGGGGGGGGCAGAAAGTTTGGGCCTCCCTGCGCTGCGGATTCCAGCCCCCAGCTGCCTAGATGTACCTGGCTGGACACAAAAATAGGGCGAAGACCCACGTATTTTTTTTTTAAATTATTTCATGAAATTCATGAAATAATTTAAAAAAAAAGGGCTTCCCTATATTGTTGTGTCCGGCCAGGTACAAATAGGCAGCTGGTGGTTGGGGGCAGCCCGTTCCTGCCTGCTGTACCTGGCTGGACACAAAAATCCCAGCATGGGAGAATTCTCCTGCTCAAGCGCTGAGCGCAGGAGAATTTTCCCGCGCTGTCAGTAACGTGCATGAGGTGAGCTGAGTTCATTGGACATGAGCTCACCTCATGCACGTCACTGACAGCGTGGGAAAATTCTCCTGCGCGCAGCGCGTTGGCTTCAGCTGGAATGGGCGTGATGGTAAGTATGGTTTAATTTAGAACAATAAAGAATTGTGTCTTTATTTCAATTAAGGAACTTTATTCTGGGTGTTTGTGTTTTTTTTTTTACTTTGACTATGGGGTTAGTAAAGGGGGTGTCTTATAGACGCCTCTCCATTACTAACCTGGGCTTGATGTCAGCTGGCATTATAAGCTGACATCAACCCCAGCCCTATTACCCCACTGCCACCGCTACAGGGCAGTGGGAAGAGCGAGGCTAAGTGCCAGAATTGGTGCATCCTATGGATGCGCCATTTCTGGGGCTGTTGATGGCTGGTGTTTCTAGCCTGGGAGGGGTCAATATTCATGGCACCCTTCCTGGGCTATTAATATCAGCCCCCAGCTGTCAGCCTAGCCTTTGCTAGCTATTAAAATAGGGGGGACCCCATGTCATTTTTTTGGGTGTACCCCATTTTAATAGCTAGTAAAGGCTAGGTATTCAGCTGGGGGCTGATATTAGCAGCCTGGGAAGCTCCGTGGGTATTACCCCCTTCCCAGGTTTCAAACATCTGCCCCAGCTGTCTGCTTAACGTCCGCTAGAGACTAAAATTACGGGGAACCCCACGCCAATTTTTTTTTTAAGAAATCCTTTATTTTAACACTAAATGACAAGTACAGTAATCAACACTATCACTGTACTTCTTATATATGTGACTGACATGTTTCTATCTATCTAATCTATGTGTGATTCTCTATTCTTTCTGTCCTAAATTGTCGGGTACCGATGCTGAATTGCCGACCGGCTTTTTTAAAGAGACGGTGCATGAAAACACTATTATTTTTTTAAATAAATCCTTTAACACTAAATGACAAGTACAGTAAGCTGAGAACTGCCATCCAGCTTGTCATCCTTCAGAGACACTGCAGAGCGCAGGCATTATGGGAACTTCCGATTCCTGTATTCAATATTCTAAAAGTATCGGAACTCAGTATCGGAACTCAGATACCGCGAATATCGGTAGATACCCGATATTTAAGTATCGGAATGTTCAACACTAGTGCTGATACATACAGGTGAAAGCTACCTTTCTGTGTCAGAAAAACCCAGCAGTAAAGTGGACTGGTGATGAAATTAGGACATAATTAGGCCAGCTATAATTAAATGGGTTATCTTGGATTTGAAAAAAAAAAACAATAGAAAAAATCATTATAAAGAATTTCTTAAATATTAGAGATGAACGGATCAATTTGCAGGTCCGTGGCCCAGTGGCTACATCAGTTGTCCATGGCCGCCAGATAGGAGTCCGACAATCTGCCTCCTATGTGCTGGCATCCCTGGGACCTCTTCTGTTTTGTGCTATAGTGATTACCTCCTTAGACCCAGCAAATGTGATTTGTTAATCAGTAAATAGAAACATATTAATAATGACACTTTCTTTCTTTCTCAATTCATTAAAGGGAATCTGTCAGCAGGTTTTTGCTATGTAATCTGAGGACAGCATGAGGTAGGGATTGGAACACTGAATGCAGCCATGTATCATGTATCAGGCTGTGTGATGTTGTTTACTTACAATGAAGGTTTTATCACTAGGACATCATCATTGCTGTGACTAGCTGGCACGCGCTTGCTAGTCCAACTGCGCCCCTTCCTTTGTCAAAGCAGCTCACTGTCAACAGACTATATACACAGAGAGCCTGGTGTGAGCGGGGTTAGCTTTCTCAGCTCTGCTGCATTCTACATCTAAGAACTCTGATTGTGTCTGAACGGCTGCACCCAGTAAACTAACTGGCACATCGTTGGATTCAGGGTCTCTTTGCCTACATCATGCTCCTCTCAGATGAGATAGCAAAAACCTGCTGACAGATTCCCTTTAAAGTTAGCAAGTTTAATACATTTTCATTTCATACGTTCAGACAACTGTTTATGTGGCTGCACAAGCCATTTATATAACACTCCTCAGCCTTTGTGATACCTTGGGACCTGAGATAGAGGAGAATGAAGTGGCGTGTCCCCTCCACCTTTTTTCTCTGGATAAGGAGACTCTGACTACCCAGGGCAACACAGTCCCATTTAAAGGGAACTTGACAGGTGGTTTGTGCTGCCTTATGCATAGGCAGCATGTATCAGGCACTGGCTGTATGGTTTCTGCCATATATGTTTAACTCTGAAACGCTGTGGCATTTCAGAGAAAAGCATAGTCTAATATCTGCCGAGGATCAGACAGATGGGTCTCTGGCAGCTTCTGCCCTCCTGCTGCCCTGGAGTGATAGGTCTGTCCCGACAAGCACACGCAGGAGAGACCTGTCAGTTACTGGCAGCGGGCTGGGAGAAACTGCTGGTGTTTCGTCTATCTGACTAGTCTTCCACGTGGATTGGTCCCTGGCAGCTATTAATCCACTGCAGCATTTCAGAGTTAAACATAAATTTCTGAAATCTTATATTTGTGGCCTGAAATATGCTGCCCGTGGATCGGGAAGCATGTATAAGCTGTCAGGTTCCCTTTAAGTAAAATGCACTACTTGGTCTGCATCCCTTCTACTTAACCAGTACCCAGTGGGTGACATCTGACAATTGGTCTTGCATTGCCATAATGTCTGACTAGTAAGCCTATCTGTGGCTAGTTAGTCACTACACAGCCCTACATTGTGACGTCATGATGTGAAGCATTATATACCCTTTGTATTTACTACTGAAGTGAGAATAGTTCCCAGCATTGTGCTGACAAATAAATTAGGGATTTTATATCTTATTCATTAGAACTCATTTATTTTGTGGCTCCTATTAATATATTATTAATATATTGAAGCCTTACAGTGCATATAATGGGGATCACCATTGATTGTTAGTCAGTAGTTGTTGCCCATCCTGTCAATAAGTCAATTCTTTAAAGTCTCAATGTGCAATATCTATTTTTTTTTCTCCAATGTTCCTGATGAATGATGTTCTTCACTACAGGAACCATTTGTGAGATTTATCTTCTGTTATTTTTCTTAGAATATCATATTACAAACAGGAGTTTTCATGTAATGAATGTTTGTACCAAGAAAGGCACCATTGTTCTGGCATCTTCATTTTAGGGAATGAAATGCTCAGCCGCAGCCCCTTCCATGATTTTACGCTTCCTTTATTCCACCTCTAGCCTCAGCAAAAAAAGGATTTTGCTTTGTCAGTTGCGTTCTTTGTCGAAAGCACCTAAACTCCTCTGTGCAGCTGAAGGCCATTTATATAGTGTTATTTCCCAACTGTATTCTTCTGCTCTGCTTTTCTCCTTTAGCTTCATACTGTTCTTAGTTATATACAGTTATATGAAAAAGTTTGGGCACCCCTATTAATCTTAAGCTTAATGTTTTATAAAAATTGGTGTTTTTGCAACAGCTATTTCAGTTTGATATATGTAATAACTGTTGGACACAGTAATGTTTCTGCCTTGAAATGAGGTTTATTGTACTAACAGAAAATGTGCAATCTGCATTCAAACAAAATTTGACAGGTGCATAAGTATGGGCACCTCACCAGAAAAGTGACATTAATATTTAGCAGATCCTCCTTTTGCAAAAATAACAGCCTCTAGTCGCTTCCTGTAGCTTTTAATGATTTCCTGGATCCTGGATGAAGGTATTTTTGACCATTCCTCTTTACAAAACAATTCCAGTTCAGTAAAGTTTGATGGTCGCCGAGCATGGACAGCCCTCTTCAAATGATCCCACAGATGTTCAATGATATTCAGGTCTGGGGACTGGGATGGCCATTCCAGAACATTGTAATTGTTCCTCTGCATGAATGCCTGAGTAGATTTGGAGCAGTGTTTTGGATCATTGTCTTGCTGAAAGATCCATCCCCTGCGTAACTTCAACTTTGTCACTGATTCTTGAACATTATTGTCAAGAATCTGCTGATACTGAGTGGAATCCATGCGTCCCTCAACTTTAACAAGATTCCCGGTGCCGGCATTGGCCACACAGTCCCAAAGCATGATGGAACCTCCACCAAATTTTACTGTGGGTAGCAAGTGTTTTTCTTGGAATGCTGTGTTTTTTTGCCGCCATGCATAACGCCTTTTTGTATGACCAAACAACTCAATCTTGGTTTCATCAGTCCACAGGACCTTCTTCCAAAAAGAAATTGGCTTCTCCAAATGTGCTTTTGCATACCTCAGCCGACTCTGTTTGTGGCGTGCTTGCAGAAACGGCTTCTTTCGCATCACTCTCCCATACAGCTACAGTGACACCATCTGCAGCAAGTTGATGCTGCAGCTCTCTGGAGGTGGTCTGAGGATTGTCCTTGACTGATCTCACCATTCTTCTTCTCTGCCTTTCTGATGTTTTTCTTGGCCTGCCACTTCTGGCTTTAACAAGAACTGTCTCTGTGTTCTTCCATTTCCTTACTATGTTTCTCACAGTGGAAACTGACAGGTTAAATCGCTGAGACAGCTTTTTGTATCCTTCCCCTGAACAACTATGTTGAATAATCTTTGTTTTCAGATCATTTGACAGTTGTTTTGAGGAGCCCATGATGTCACTCTTCAGAGGAGATTCAAACAGGAGAACAACTTGCAAGTGGCTACTTTAAGTAGCTTTTCTCATGATTGCATACACCTGGCTATGAAGTTCAAAGCTCAATGAGGTTACAAAACCAAAAAAAGTGCTTTAGTAAGTCAGTAAAAAGTAGGTAGGAGTATTTAAAACAAGAAAATGATAAGGGTGCCCATACTTATGCACCTGTCAAATTTTGTTTGAATGCAGATTGCACATTTTCTGTTAGTACAATAAACCTCATTTCAAGGCAGAAACATTACTGTGTCCAATAGTTATTACATATATCAAACTGAAATAACTGTTGCAAAAACACCAATTTTTATAAAACATTAAGCTTAAGATTAATAGGGGTGCCCAAACTTTTTCATATAACTGTATAGTGAAGGGCGAGCACTAAAATTCTCAGATCGAGCACATTGGAATACTCGGGTGCTCGACCCAAGCAACGAGCCCAATGTAAGTCTATGGGAAACTCAAGCATTTTTCAGGCGGCTCCCCGCGGCGGTCTGCAGAGGGCCTAAAAATTGCCCAAATCGATGGGAACAGTGCTCAAATGACAAGGGGACAGCATGGGGAAGACCCCTGGAAGCATTTCAAACTTCCAGGTCAGTGAAGTCAACAACGTTGTCAGAGGTATTACACCACTTTTACGGACTCACAATAAAACATACAAAAACGAAACCAAAATGGATTTTCCTGGGAAATATGTTAAGGAACATCCTTTCCAGGGTAATGACTTGTATATAAGGCAAAATAAATAACAAAAAACAAAAATACTCCTCCACACCTTGGGCTATGTTCACACGTAGCGTTTTTGCACTTTTGCATTGCTTTCAACCGTGACAAATGCATTCACTGGGAAATGTCATTTTAACATTTTTCAACCATTTGTGGCCATATGGTGTGTGAGATATCATCAGACACATCGTGTTTCATTTATGAAGGAGGGACTCTGAAAGTCACAAAGTCTATATTAATAGGGCGAACCGGCGGCCTTTACTATTCTTAAAAGGACAGCAGTCGGCCCTCACTATTCTTAGAGAGCCAACAGCCGGCTATGCTTTGTTGTTCCCATTACTAAAGAGTGGGTCTCCTATATTGTTATTGCGTATGTAGTGAGTGGCAGGTCTGCCCAAAATTTGGATGCACCCCAATAACCCTTTGAAAATTGGACGCACCTCAACACTCCTTTGAAGAGACTTAGAGGAGGGTCTCATGAAAACAATGTTCCCATTATTAGGAAGTAGGTCTCCCATTGTGTTTGCCTATGCAGTGAATGCAAGGGTTGCCAAAATTTTGGAGGTACTCCAATGCCCCTTGGAAGAGACATGGAGGTCAGAGGGGCTCCTGAAAACAATGTTCCCATTATTAGGAAGTAGGTCTCCCATTGTGTTTGCCTATGCAGTGAATGCAAGAGTTGGCAAAAATTTGGAGGCACTCCAACGCACCTTGGAAAAGACGTGGAGGAGGGCCTCATAAAAAAATGTTCCCATCAGAAAAGAGCGGGTCTCCTATACTTGTAATGCCCATGCACTAAGTGTATGGGCTGACAAACATTTACCCCTGGGGGGTATACATGAACATACTGTATAAAAAAAATTTTTTTACGGGCATCATAAACACCCTTTAAAAAAATTATGTGGGAGTTGCATCACTGACCACGGTCACCCTGGTGATATGGTGGTGGAGGATGAGGAGGACAAGAGCAAATAGCCAAAATCAGGAAGCGTATACCCATGTCTGGGTGGGTGTGAAAAGGTGCATGGGAATACACCTTAAAAAAACGACACTGGATTTGAGTTTATGTTACGCTGCTATCATTTGGTGGTGTTGAGAAGTCTGGCCCAATCCAGCATTTGTTCATTTTTATAAAAGTCAGCCTGTCAGCATTTTCAGTTCACAGCCGGATGCACTTATCAGTTATAATTCAACCAGCGGCACTAAAAACCCACTCTGATAAAACCCTAGTGGCAGGGCAGGCCAGGACCTCCAAGGTGTAGAGAGCCAGTTCATTCCACGTGTCCAGCTTGGATACCCAATAATTATAAGGCACAGAGGAATCACAGAGGACGTTGGTACGGTCGGCAAGGTACACCCTCAGCATCTTCCCAAACTTTGCACTCCTTGTGAGAGTACCACGTGCCTCAGGGCCTGTGTGATGGGAAGGGCTGAGAAAACTCTCCCAGAACTTTGACAGTGTTCCCCTGCCTCTGCTGGATTGGAGCTGTGTCTCTCTCGGCTGTACTACTTGGTTGTCCAACGAACTGTGACCTCTGCCGCCAGCATTTTCAGATGGGAATTTTTTTAATACTTCCACAACAAGGGCCTTCTGGTACTGCAGCATTTTTGTAGACCTGTCCGTCTCAGGAATAAGAGATATAAAGTTCTCCATGTAGCGTGGGTCTAGAAGTGTCACCAACCAGTAATCACTGTCACCCAAAATTTTGAGAACGCGATGGCCATGGGAAAGGCAGCGTAACATAAACTCAGCCATGCGTGCCAGACTGCTAACAGGCAAGACTTCCGTGTCCTCACCAAGATGACAACTGACCATGCTCTCCCCCTCCTCCCTATCCTCAGGCCATCCACGCTGAACAGACGGTATGACAGTTGTGCAGGTAGTACCGTCTATAGCGCTTGAAACTAGCTCCTGTTCTTCCTCCTCCTCTTCCTCATTGTCACCCAATCCACATTGGGATGAGATGAGGCTGGGCTGTGTGTAATCACCCTGTTTCCTTGCTCCATCTCATCATGCTCCGCCTGCAGTGCATCCTCTTTGATTGTGAGCAAAGAGCGTTTCAGAAGACAGAGAAGCGGGATGGTGATGCTAATTATGGCATCATCGCCGCTCACCATCTTGGTGGAGTCCTCAAAGTTTTGGAGGATGGTACAGATGTCTGACATCCATGTCCACTTCTGAGGTCTTATGTGTGGAGTCTGAACTGTATACCGACGGCCTTGTTGATGCTGGTAGTCAACAACTGCCCTCTTCTGCTCACAAATCCTTCCCAACATCTGCAGTTTAAAGTTCCAACGCGTGGGGACATCACACACCAATCGGTGAGCTGGAAGCAGAAAACGCTGCTGAAGCACGGCAAGGGCGGCAGAAGCTGTAGGTGACTTTCGAAAATGGGCATACACGTGGTGTACTTTGACAAGCAGATCCGGCAACTCCGGGTAGCTTTTGAGAAGCCGCTGAACCACGAGGTTAAGCACATGGGCCAGGCATGGTACATGTGTGAGCTCGCCTCAGAGCTGCCATCAGGTTCTGGCCATTGTCACACACAACCATGCCTGGCTGTAGGTTCAGCGGTGTCAGCCACAGATGTACCTGCTCTTTTAGAGCTGTCCACAACTCTTCAGCATTGTGCGTTTTGTCACCTAAGGATATTAGCTTCAGCACAGCCTGTTGTCGCTTGGCCAAGGCAGTGCTGCAGTGCTTCCAGCTTGTGACTGATGTGGTCATTTCGGAGATGGAGGCTGAAGAGGAGGAGGAGGCTGAGGAGGAGGAGGTGCAGGAGCTGTAGACCGTGGGGGCAACCCTGATTGACCTAGGGCCCGCAATCCTCGGCGTCGGGAGGATGTGTTTCGTCCCAAGGTCCGACTGGGTCCCGGCTTCCACTATGTTAACCCAGTGTCTTGTCAGCGACATGTACCGTCCCTGCCCACAAGCACTTGTCCACGTGTCCGTGGTTAGGTGAACTTTCCCTGTAACTGCATTGTTGAGAGCACGGCTAATGTTGTGGGACATATGCTTGAGTAATGTGGGGACGGCACACCTGGAGAAATAAAGGCGCAATAGTGGTGTTCTGTGGTCCCCTATTAATTGGGACAGGTCGGTCGAGCAAGAAGATGTGGGTGTTTGTTGTGGTACAATTTAAGCTTGCCCACGGCCTCTGCATGCACCATCACCATCACGTCCAGTTCCTCGTCCCTTGTCACGTGCCTTGCCCATTTTAAATGGAGGACAATATCTTCCACACTCACTACAAATAGCTGAATTTGGAGCGAACTTATATGTGATCCATGTGACGGACAAACCACAGTTTTAAATAGCTGGCCTGTAGGTAACTATTTTTAACAGCGCCGACCTCGTGTCAATAACTTCACTGACACACTGCAACAAAATTTAAATGGAGGCCAGAAATGGCAATATTTTCAGTGCAATTATATGTGATCCGTGTAACAGACAAACCACAGTTTTAAATAGCTGGCCTGTAGGTAACTATTTTTAACAGCAAACTGGTTTCAATAACTTCACTGACACACTGAAACAAAATTTTAATGGAGGCCAGAAATGGCAATATTTTCAGCGCAATTATATGTAATCCGTGTGATGGACAAACCACAGATTTAAATAGTTGGCCTGTAGGTAACTATTTTTAACAGCAAACTGGTGTCTGTCAATAGCTTCACTGACATACTGAAGCAAAATTTTAATGGAGGCCAGAAATGGCCGAATTTTCAGCGTAATTATATGTGATACATGTGACGGACAAACTACAGCTTTAAATAGTTGGATTTTTAGCGCTGTAATATGGAAAGGACCTGACTGTATTCTGCAGTGTCAACAAGCAAATGGCGCAGAAAAATGTTGTTCTCTGGATTGCTTTTTAAGCAAATAATCAGGATTAAGATAAAAAAAAATATTACTGGCCCTTGATACCTGGGCCTAGTTCTACAAATATCTGTAAAAGCACCAGCACAGAACTGGAATGGACCCTCTTGCTATGTGCACTGCAGTCTGCTATATACCCTGGCTGCCTAGCACTGATATCTCTGCAGCCGGATTAGTCCTCAGAAGGGCTGTTAGTTGAGATAGATATGTGTCTCTAATATAGTCTGGTATACCTACACTTACTAGAAACAAGCAAATCTCTCCCTAGCTCAGTAGCACCTCTCCCTAAACTGTCTGACTCCGGAGTGACTGTGACGAACATGGCGGCGCCAGGTCTGATACAGACCTGATGACACTGTGCGGCCAGCCAATCACTATAATGCCACAACCTACATGGCTGTTGCATTACAGTGTGTGGCAGACAATCCCTGCATGTTGATTGGTGCTCTAAAGAGTGCCAAACATGCACGGAGGGCACCCAAGCTCCCGCCTAGCAACCCCGGAAATACTCGGCGAGCACCGAGCATCTCGAGCAGTGAGATGCTCAGGCGAGCATTGAGCAGTAGCGAGCTTGCTCGCTCATCACTAGTTATATATATATTCGTTTCAAGAATTTCAGATGACTTTAGGCAATATGCTTATCACGTCAGAGATTCTTAAAGGGGCTTTGGAATTATAATGTACCCACCTATTATTGAGGAGTCATATGTTTTTAGCCATTAATCATATGAATGGGACTGTTCTGCAGTACCATGAACTGTTGTCTGAACATATGAGCTTCTGTGCTTGTCTACTCAATTAATAGGAAGCAACACTTGCTGGAAAACCACATCCTCTTCATTCTACTGATTGTTCATACTGGGGGTCAAGTGTCCACTGATCAAAAGTAATGGTCTATCTTAAGGTGTTTATGTCCCCAAAGCACCTTCAGTGCTTAAAACAGGTTTTGGCTAATAGAGAGAATAATTACTATAAGTCACATATTCCTAATATTATCACATATACCCTTCAAGTGCTAGAAACTTCTTGACTATTTACTACTTTTACAATTGGCCCCACTTTTAGAAAGGTAATGGCCACCACCATTTGATTGCATTTGCAGCCCAGATCCTTTAATGTATACCTGAAGCAGCTCATAAGCCAACCAAACAAGCATGGCTAGTATTTAAGGAGGCTCCATCACAGGTATTGTTTACTGCTAAAAAAGTAAAATGGAGATACACGGCGGCTTTGATCATGACATCTACAGAATGGGAGGAATAGAACTAAGCAACAGCATGTGTGAAAAAGACTTGGGCATACTAATAGATCACAGAACTATTAGTACTCATGAGTCTGCACATGAGTCAACAGTGTGATGCAGCAGCAAAAAAAGGCAAATACAGTTCTAGGATGTATTAAGAGAAGCATAGATCACGTGAAGTAATTATACCCCTCTACTCCTCCTTGGTCAGACCTCATCTGGAATGCTGTGTCCAGTTCTGGGCACCACATTTTAAAAAAGACATTGAAAAACTGGAACAAGTTCAGAGAAGAGCTACCAGGATGGTGAGCGGACTGCAAACTATGTCCTATGAGGAACGGTTAAAGGATCTGGGAATGTTTAGCTTGCAAAAAAGAAGGCTAAGAGGAGACTTAATAGCTGTCTACAAATATCTGAAGGGCTGTCACAGTGTAGAGGGATCATCCTTATTCTCATCTGCACATGGAAACACGAGAAGCAATGGAATAAAACTGAAAGGGAGAAGATACAGATTAGATATTAGAAAAAACTTTTTGACAGTGAGGGTGATTAATGAGAGGAACAGGCTGCCACAAGAGATGGTGAGGTCTCCTTTAATGGAAGTCTTCAAACAGTGGCTGGACAAACATCTGTCTGAGATGGTTTAGTGAATCCTGCATTGATCCAGGGTTTGGACACTTTGACCCTGGAAGTCCCTTCCAACTCTAACATTCTAGGATTTTATGACACAGGTTGCACAGCAAAGGTCACTGTATACTACTGCTACATCACAGCATAATCCAAGTGAATGGGGTTGCTTCCTGGGGAATTGCATCGCAACCTGCAAACTACTGCCACAAGCAGGTTTAAAAAAATTCAGCTGATTTTCACTTTTTGCAACTTGCTTGTTGTAGTACCTTATGGGTCTCTATACGACCCCATTCACTTGCATTATATTTCGATATATCAGCAGCAAACAGTACTCTTTTGGCCATGCGACCAGTGTTGTGGCCAAAGTCATCATGTATCTTCCTCCTGAATGTTACAATTCATAAAAATATTGAAGCTCTCTTGGATCACTTTGCCACCTGGCTTCCTCACTTTCTATCCTGTGACATCCCTACCCTCATCATGGGTGACTTTATCATCCCCATCGATGATCCCCTCTCCCAATCTGCCTCTCATCTACTTTCTCTAACCTCTTCATTCCGTCTCTCACAGTTTACTAATTCTCCTATCCATGAAGACGGGAATACTCTGGACCTGTTTTTTTCCAGTTTCTGCTCGCTGGATGACTTTACCAACTCCCCTCTCCCGCTCTCAGACCACAACCTTCTTTCCTTCTCTGTTAAGAATTGTCTCCTCACCCGGGACACCCCCACTTACCACGCTTATAGGAATACACGCACCATTAATACCCAGCAGCTTATGGACAATCTCCACACATCTTTAGCCCCCATCTCCTCCTTCTCCTGTCCAGACTTAGCATTGTCACACTACAATAATACACTGAAGAGTGCCCTAGATGAAGCAGCTCCTTCTACTCGCAGAAAGACCCGACACAGACAACGGAAGCCCTGGCACACGATGCAAACACGTTTTCTTCAACGTTGCTCAAGGTGTGCTGAGCGTCAGTGGAGAAAATCTCTTTTAGCAGAGGACTTCATCCACTCTAAATTCATGCTCAAAACCTATAACTCTGCCCTTCAACTGGCCAAACAATCCTACTTCACCACCCTCATCACTTCAATGTCCAACAATCCAAAATGACTTTTCGAAACCTTAAACTCCCTCCTGAAACCTAAAGCACAGGCCCCCACCACCAACCTCAGCGGGGAGGATCTGGCCACTTATTTCTTTGAAAAAATCAACCACATCCATCAGGACATCTCAGCCCAATCTCCTCAGTGCCTGGATCCCCTTCCCGGCTGCACTTCAAGCTCACTTGCCATCTTTGAGCCTGTTACAGAAGAACAAGTTACCCAGCTCCTCGCTTCTTCTTGGCCTACAACCTGCAACAGTGACCCCATTCCTTTATATCTCCTGCAGTCCCTCTCACCGGTGGTCACCACTCACCTGACTAAAATATTTAACCTCTCTATTTCTTCAGGTATCTTTCCCTCCTCATTTAAACATGCCATCATAACCCCTTTACTTAAAAAGCCATCCCTGGACCAGAACTGCCCTGCTAACTACAGACCTGTCTCTAATCTTCCTTTCATCTCTAAACTCCTGGAACGCTTGGTCCACTCAAGTCTAATCCGCTATCTCTCAGATAACTCTCTCCTCGACCCTCTACAATCTGCTTCCCGCTCCTTACACTCCACTGAAACTGCCCTCACTAAAGTCTCTAATGATCTACTAACAGCCAAATCCAAATGTCACTGCTCCCTGCTGATTCTCCTGGATCTCTCTGCAGCATTTGACACTGTGGATCACCAGCTCCTCCTCACCATGCTCCGCTCTATAGGCCTCAAGGAAACTGTTCTCTCCTGGTTCTCCTCCTACCTGTTATGAACTGCTACAAACACTAAGGAAAGATAGGCAAACTGTCCCTACAATAGGACTAAGCTGATTCCCTACGATGCAGCGGGGGACCTGTTCCTTGTGAACAGACCCGCCTAAGTCCTCGGCTAGTCTGAACGCAGACCTATAGATATAAGGGAGGGGTCCCTACAAGAACTAAGGACTGGGATATAGTTGGACACCTCCTAGCAGAAATTGTAGCAGAGCAAAGACAAACAAACAAACAGAAGTACTAGTGGTCAAAAGACCAAGCAAACTACAGAGTAAGGTACAAAGCACCTGGCTAGCTTAAGAGTAAAAGTAACACTGAAGTCCAGCAAGGCCAGGAGGGTGGAGCTGGATTAAATAGGCAAAAAGTCATGTGACCAGCAAAATAGAAAAAACTAACAGGAGGGTTCTAACACTACCTCTCTGACCGCTCCTTCACTGTATTTTTTGCCGGCTCCTCTTCCCCTCCTCATCCCCTTACTATCGGGGTTCCGCAGGGCTCAGTCCTAGGCCCCCTCCTCTTCTCTCTATACACTGCCCCTATTGGACAAACAATCAGCAGATTTGGGTTCCAGTATCATCTCTATGCTGACGACACCCAATTATACACTTCCTTCCCTGACATCACCCCTACCCTAATACAATATACCAAGGATTGTTTGTCTGCTGTGTCTGACATCATGTCCTCCCTCTATCTTAAACTGAATCTCTCCAAAACTGAACTTCTTGTGTTTCCCCCCTCTACTAACCTAACTCTACCTAACATCGAAATTACCTTGGAGGGTTCAACCATAACTCCCAAGCAGCACGCCCGCTGCCTTGGGGTCATATTCGACACAAACCTTTCCTTTACTCCCTATATCTGATCACTCACTCGCTCTTGTCACCTGCCTCTTAAAAACATCTCCAGAATCCGATCTTTTCTCACTTTTGAAACTGCTAAAACTCTTACTGTCGCTCTTATTCACTCTCGTCTGGACTACTGCAACTCTCTTCTGATCGGTCTCCCTCTTACCAAAATTTCCCCTCTCCAATCTGTCCTGAATGCGGCAGCCAGGGTCGTATTTCTGTCCAGCCGCTTCACCAATGCCTCCACCTTGTGCCAGTCATTACACTGGTTACCCATTCGCTACAGGGTCCAATATAAACTCATTGCTCTCACCCACAAAGCTCTCCACAGTTCTGCACCACCTTATATCTCCTCTCTCATCTCAGTCTATCGTCCTACACGTGCCCTCCGTTCCACAAATGACCTAAGACTAACATCCCCCATAATCCGAACCTCGCACCTCCGTCTCCAAGACTTCTCTCGTGCTGCGCCAGTTCTCTCGAATGCTCTACCCCAGACGATCCGATTGATGCCTAGCCCCAATGCCTTCAAGCGCGCTTTAAAAAAACATCTCTTTAAACAAGCCTACCACCTCAAATACCCAGTAAACTAACTTTCCCCTGTTCCCTCCTAAATACTATTCATAATCTGCTCCCTACTGTTCATCTGTCTCTACACCCTCCATGCACACGATAACTGCACTCGGTAATTGAGTATTGCACTTGAACATACAGGCTGATGACTGGATCATACAGCTTTATATGACAATCCCAACTTATTATAATTGCCAGACCTGAAATAACAAGCACTTTCCACCTATTGTGTCCCCCCATTTCCTTGTAGAATGTAAGCTTGCGAGCAGGGACCTCACTCCTGATGTAACTGTTAAACTGTCTCACCTTGTATTGAATTTATTGTTTGTATATGTCCCCGCTTAATTGTAAAGTGCTGCGGAATATGTTGGCGCTATATAAATAAAAATTATTATTATTATTTATTATTATTTTACTGGGTGTACTTTACTATGTTTTATTAGGTTTACTTATTAGAGATGAGCCAATTACATCATGTAAAAGCATTATCTGTCTCGAGGATAAGGAATATTTTATCCCTGATGCATATTCGCATCTATGAGGCCAGAGCGGACATATTACTGTTGTACTAAATTTATTGCAGCCTTTATTCCATCTGTATTCTGCAGACCACCGCAGACTTACTGACATAATTAAATACAATTATTTTTAATAATAAAGGGTGGCAGTCTGGTATCAATCAATTTGTCTTTGCTCTCATGTTGAGAAATAATATTATTCATCTTCAGAGAGGTTAAAAGAAGTTTTTTGGTCATACACTTTCATGAAATGTCAATCATAAGTCCATATTATTCAGACAGAGATGTTATTGACTGGACAACTATGGAAAATACTTTTAGGAGTAGCCACTGGAGTGAGTTAGTGAACAGGATTCACTAAGCCTAAAATATCAACTTTCTTTATTCCATATACTTAAAATCATGGAAACACATCACATGTTATAGGATCTTCAGATGCGTTTCGGATGTTGGTCCTTAGTCATATCCACCAAAGTAGTCAATTATTGGGACCAGTCATATTGAAACATCTTCTAAATTTGCCAGAGTTAGTTAACATAATTTAAGCATAGCCCCTATAAAAGCTTCTGTAGGGAATGCAGAAATAAATGTCAGCTTTTTGAATGAACGGCCGTCCTTGTAACACATGATTTTCTCTCACCAAATGGTGTCTATGTGCTCTAAAAGCCAAGAGAACTTCTATAACTGACTGATATAACTCACTGTCAAGGTGACATAAACTGTACAATACTGTACTGTCTGTGCAGCAGCGGAGCCGACATTATGGACAGAGGATTTTAGAGTGATCAGTTAAATAGTCAATTTTTGCTCTCCTGTACAGTATTTAACGAAGTTGTCCAGGATAAAAGATGTCTAACAGCAGGGAATGTTAAAAATAATTATAAAATAAAACAGGTGATTATTGGTTATTATTTGATTTTGCCACAATCCCTACTGTTAAATATTTTTCTTTTTAATCCTGGACAATGCCTTGATGGGTTTTTAACATATTAAAGTGCTCAAATCTTTCCAGGAATGTAAATCTCAGGCTAAGACTAGATTCACATTTATGCAGTGCTCTCTAGTGAGCACTATGTCGGCGTCTCCATCATAATCCCCGAAAAACTGTATTCTGATGGGAACCTTGAAGGAGCCATTCACTTCAATGAAGCAGACGCAGTCACTGTGGACAATGTCTGGCTAATGTCCTGGAAGTATTTGTCGTTTGTAGCCATACCCAAATACATGGTTTGCCACATTTTTGTACATGCCTAAAGAAGACAAATACTGCCAAGACAGGAAACATACAGGGCCCAATTCATCAAAGCTTTTATGCCAGAATATTGGCAAAAAAGCTTTGAAAAGTTGCAAAAATTTCTCGCAAAGCGAGGCTGCACTAACATTTTCAGACTTTTGACATTTCCACGCCGTTTTTACTAATCTCCGACAAAGTGGGTGGAGCTGGAGTGGGAAAAGGGTGTGGCAACCACCGCTTGTCAAATTCATGATGAGTGGTGGCGTTTGCTACTCTACAAATTCTACTCCATCATGGACTGGAGTATTATTTGTGGCCATGCGCACACAGGAACACGCCATTCGTCAGACGCTCCAGATTCATTAAGTGGCGCGCGTCTCTTATCGAATCAGGAGCCTCGCACTACATTCCTCTTTACGACTGTCGAGAAGAATTGGGTCCACGGTGTCCACAGTATAAAATAAAAGAGAGGTGCCCAATGGTGCAACTCTGATAGCAATAAAACAAAAAGGAAATCAATTGTGGTGGCTCACCTGGATGAGCTGTGCAAACTGTGATGGAAAGTGATGATCCAATGTGCAGACTGCTGCACCACCCGCTCAGCCAAGGAGAGGCTCATAAATATGAAAGAAAACAATCAGGGGGAAAAGCGCTGTAGTGGGCGCTGTCATGTAAAAACTAAGAAATGTTGAAGGTAAAAATACTAACATTCATTGATAAAAACAGACGCGTTTCGAAATCGGTCTGATTTCTTTCTCAAGTTTAATGAAATGAACATATTCAACAGCTTATAAGAGAAAGCTCCAATGACGTAGAAAGACACATGAAGCACAAGCAAGTGGATAGTAAAACGTAAAAAAATATTATATATCTATATATGTATGCAACATATATATGAAATTGCAACAACAATAATATATATATATATATATATCCTTTTGCCATACATGTCATTATAAGGAAGAGTTAAACATATGAAAAATAGAGAGCTGAACAAACATCTTTAGATCACATTTGAAGACTATTGCGGGCATGTTTCACTAGCGGTTTCGCTTAACCCCTAAGATTTCCTATTGATTAATTTTCTATAGCAGTAAGGATGAGTTTTTGGAATCAGCTCAAATTTTCTCCATTGCAAAAAACTAGGATCTTTATTATGTACAGAATAAAAATGTTTTGACAGGTCATGATTTATTATTCCATTTTGAATAGTTTGTCTATGTATGCTCATCCTTCGGACAGTTCTTCCAACATATTGTAAACTGTAGCAAATAAATAACAAAAGGGGCTACTGCCGCAGTTTATAAATTGGATGATATAAAAAATATCTCCAGTAGCGAGAGAATTAAAATGATTGCTCCTATGTATCGGCATACTGCTACATAAACACTTTGAAACCCCCCATTTAAACCAACCCTTTCGATCTGGAAACAGATTAATTAATTTCTAGCCATTGTGATCTTTATTCATGTTTGCTGTTTAATTTAGATTCAGGTTGTTCTGGTGCTAAATAATTTTTTGAAAGTCTTATTTCTCATCAATGTAATGTGTGTTTTTTGGGGACAATTTTATTCAGAAACGGGTCACAACAAATAATGGACCAACGTTTCGATAAAATCTTCCTAATGGATGAGTGTCCCTCAATAAGTGAAGTAATGAGGTTTAATTTAAACCTATCTGACAAATCCTGGCTGATTTTACTAAAAGTTCTATTTTTATCTTTATCGAATCTTCTATCTCTTTCCAGATAACTAGACCTGTGATTTATATAGCGTTCCTATTGCTTGTTAGGTCTGAATCACCTTTTATATGTTGCTTTGTTGGCAGAAACATCTGTTCCATCTATAGAGTCATTTGTTATTTCACAGACTCTGCATAAACAGCCATGCTAAAAAAAAATCACTGCGAGGTGACAATGACGATGCTGATACCGAACTGAAGAGAAATGTATCGTATAGTGAAGGGTCAATATTAAGAGTGTGTTCATTTTACCTTTTATTTATGCAGTAAATCCCCTCTAAATGACCACGTTTTTGAGAAGACCACCCTCATTTAGGTCCAATTTTTTGTGACAAATTTTCAATTTCCCTGTCTCCTGTTCATACTGTTTGAGTGTATTTTTGGGTTAAAACCCAAACTGTAATGATACACGCACACATCCGTGTGAAATGTCCGTGTGCTGCCAGATTTTTTATTAGACACCGCACAGACGCAAAGAGTGTTTAAGATCTATTCACACATCCATGAAAATCACGGAACCGAGTGAGAGAGCAGGTCCAATTCTGATGCGATTTAGAGGATCAAAATAGGACAAACTGAATGGGTCTGTGTACGGTCTGAGAAAAAAATAGGAAAGCACACCGATAGGGATGAGCGGACCCTTGGAAGTTCGGGTTCTGTTACCCGACCCAAACTTTATTCCAAAGTTCGCTTCGGGTACCAGAACTGTACCCGAAATTCAACCAGAAGCCGAACCCCATTGAAAACAATAGAAACCCCAACTTTTGATCTGGAAAATATTCTCTCTCTCCTCCCGGACTTTCCCCGGAACTCCGAACATTGCAACGACTTCCGGGTGAAGTCGGTGTTCAGTGTTTTACACACTAACTGTCCGGTACGAACCGCAAACTTTTAAGTTTGGGTTTGCTCATCTCTACACACCAACATGTAAATGTAAATGTAGCCTGATTCAGAATCCATACAACACTAATAATACGATGAATTATAAAGTAACTCTACTTTTTGGTTTGAGTAAAAGTAGATAATTGGCTTATTAAAACAGAAACTTTAAATAATTTACCATTAGCCACAAATTATTTGTAATCTTAACTTTTTTCATTGCAAAGCACCACTACAGCGTTTTCTTTTTTTATTTTACTGTTGGAGTGGTATTGACTCGCCCCCAGGGCCGCGGGGTACTCGGCAGCCGGGGCCTCTGGATGCCGGTGGGGGATATCACGGTGGCTGGCCCGGTCCGTGGCCCAGGGCGGTCACCAAAAAGGGGAATATTTATAGGGGATTTGTAAAGTGTTCGTGATGCCATCTGTGGAATGCGGCTAAAGGGAGATGTTAGGGCAGCTTGTGATGGAACGGCTCCCCACAGGTGGAGCGGACCTCAGGGCAGCGTGGGGTAATTGATGGTGGTACAGGTGAGAGACGTCCAGGACGGGTCAGGGAGAAATGACAGACACTCACACGGGGGTTCGCTTCGGTACCTTTACTGGTGTAGTTGCAGGTATGGTCCAGGGTAATCAAGTAGGCAGGGTGCACTTCTGGACTCTCCCCAGTGAGCGGGTATAGGGCCTCCTGATCCGTTGCTTCCACTTGCTAAGCTTCTGACCTGCCTGGAGCTAGGCCTGGCTTAATTACTGTCTCTCTCTCTTGCACCTGCTGACCTGGTGGTAGGGCCTTCTCTTGGAGATCACTCTCCCTGGACGCTGGGGCCTCCGTGACTCCTAGCCCTGATACAGTAGTCAGCGTTGGTTGACCTGGGACTTGTAGTCCTCCAGGTATCCGGTGGTCCCTACTGGGTGTAAAGGGTCCCTGTAGGCGCGGACGCGGTGTATACTTCGGGGTGAGCCTGGGAGACTGGTACGCTCCTCTACCCCCCTTCAACTCCTCTCTCCTTTCCTCCTTGCCGTCGGCCACACTCAGGGCCCTCACTATGGCAGCAGCAGACGAGCTGCGTCTTCGCTGCTCTCAGCGTCATCACGCTCTCCAACAACTAACTGAACTAACTAACTGAGCTGCCTGGCTCCACCCTCCCTATATATATGCCTAACGGGCTCCCTCTGATGGTCTGAGGTGGTAGGGTGGAGGTGTGCGAAAGTAATGAGGGCCTCTTGTGGAGAAGTCCATCCATGCACCCTACTGGGTTCTGTGGCACCTGTGCTTAGCAGGGCGCCACATTCCCCCCTAGTACAATTCAGTACTCCTGGACTAAAGCATTTTTTTTCAAAACAGGTAACAACAATAATAATTATGATAATCATAACAATAATAAGGTTACAATGAGTCCCGTAACCTGGTGTCCGTTTCACCGATGAAGGAACATGAGGGACCCGCCTGAAAACCCTCAACGTAGGCCCTGGGCGTGGCTACAGGGCATAGGTGATCCAGGTGCTGGACCACGTCTTCGGCCACGCCAAATGGGTTTTTGTTCCGTGGTCACTTAAGGGGCACTCCAGGGAGTGCAGCTATGTACAGGACAGTTTTTGGGCTGCTCACAGTCCTCAGCCTACAAGTCTTTATATCCTAAAGGGTAACTAAATAAACACATATTAATTTTCAGTTTATACAATAAACAATAGTAGGCAATATCCAACTGGGTAACTATTTACACTGAAGGTATTTCTAACTTATTCCTTATACCTGGCAGGGATCTGGCCTTTTGTACTGCATGTTGACCTACGTAGTACTGGGGTGTTGTTGATGTCTGTGTTTGCACTGTCTGCTACCCTGTCAGATCTACGTGTGGGTAAATTGTAGACCTGTCTTAACCTCTCTATGGGACTGGCAAGTACACTGGTTACTGGGCCTTCTGGCTCTGCTTCTACCGGTGATCCTTCTTCCGGGGATTCTTCCTGAGCAGGCTCCTCTGGGGCACTTACAGGTCTTACTTGCAGTGGAGGGTCTTCTGGCTGTTGGTAGAAGTGCATCACAGGTATAATTACGCTCCATCCAGTTGAGGCCAATCTGCTGGGAAATCTCCTAAGACAGTATGGAGTACATCGTCTTTTGGTTCTTCAGTCACGATAGGAGGTATTTCTTCCTGTGGCTTCAATAGTCCTGGGCACAACTTTAAATGGTCTCTTGAGACTGCTGCAACTGTCTTACCTCCATCTTTACTGATTAGACAGGTTTTTCTATTATCGAACCTGGAATCCAACACAGTGTAAGGCTCTCTTTCCCACTGGTCGTCAAGCTTGTGGTTTCTTCTCTTTCGCTTCAGCACTACTTCTCCAGGTGTTAAGGGTTCTGCGGGTGCACTCTTGTTGTACTGTGCTTCATGCTTATCTCTCACCCTATTTAGACTGTCTTCGACACAGGCCTGTACTCTCTTGTACTGCTCCTGTCGAGTCGTATCCCAGTCTTCAGTGGACATATCTGCTTCCGGCTCTACCACTCCAAGCTCCAGGTCCATGGGCAACTTTCCGGGTCTTGCTCTCATGAGGTACGCTGGAGTTCAATTGGTGGAACTCACAGGTATGTGATTGTAGAGATCTACCAGGTCAGGTAGTTTGTCTGGCCACTGATTCCTTTCTTCTAGAGGTAAGGTCTTCAGCAGGTCTATGACGATATTGTTCATCTTTTCACATAGATCATTGGTTTGAGGGTGGTACGGCGTAGTCCGAATCTTCTTACACCCGTACAGATGGCAAAACTCTTTGAACAGCTCGGCTTCAAAGGCAGGGCCTTGATCCGTCAGCACCTTCTCCGGGTATCCATGGGGCCTGCAGAAGTATGCTTGAAACGTCCTCGCTGCAGTTTCTGCCGTTAGATCCTTGATTGGGGCTACCACCAGGAATCGGGAGTAGTGATCCACCATGGTCAGGGCATAGGAGTAGCCTGACCTGCTGGGTGACAGCTTGACGTGATCTAGAGCGACGATCTCCAGGGGCTGGGTTGTCTTGATGGACTGCAAGGATGCTTTCTGGCTGCTGTAGTCTTTTCTTCTGAGACTACAGGGTCCACAATCCCAGCACCACCTCTCTATGGAACTCCGCATTCCAACCCAATAAAACCGACTCTTCAGGAGGGTTTCCAGCTTCTTCCAGTCAAAGTGCCCTGCTTGATCGTGGTAGGCCTCCAACACCATCTGGATGTCTGTCCTGGGCACTACGATCTGCCATACTATCTCATGGGTCCTAGGGTTGACATACCTTCGGCACAGCTTCTCTCTATAGATAAACAGCCGGCTTCTCTCATTCCACACTTGCTTGGCTTGTGGAGAAGGGAGGAACCTTCCTGGGTTATCAATTCTTTGATACGGCTGACAACCGGGTCGCTGTCCTGGGTCTCGTTCCAACTGTGGTGAAGTAAAGGGTTTAGTGTCTTACCACGATACCTCCTGGAGGTGCGCTGCTCGTGGACCATCCCATTTCTGTGGAAGGCAGGTAGCTCAATCTCCTCCAGGTCATCCACTTCTTCTTCAGTGTCCGACTGGTGAGGCATTCTGGATAGGGCATCGGCGTTGGCGTTCTTGTGGCCTGCCCGGTATTTGATGGTGAACTGATAGTTTGACAGTCAGGCCATCCAACGCTGTTCCATGGCTCCCAACTTGGCTGTTTCTAGATGTATCAAGGGGTTGTTGTCAGTATAGGCCGTGAACTTAGTGGAGGCTAGGTAGTGCTTGAATCATTCAGTGATGGCCCAGACCAAGGCCAGGAACTCCAACTTGAAGGAGCTATAGTTTTCTGGATTCCTCTCGGTAGGACGAAGCTTCCTGCTGGCATAGGCAATCACCTTCTCCTTGCCATACTGCTTCTGACTCAACACAGCTCCTAGTCCCTCGTTGCTGGCATCAGTGTACAGCAGGAAAGGTTGTCTGTAGTCAGGGTAGGCCAGGATTTCTTCGCCAGTCAGGATCTCTTTCATCACTGCAAAGGACTCAGCCTGCTCTTTACCCCATTGGAAGGGGGGGGGGGTGGGGGTTGCCTCTGTTGGACTGTCCTACCAGGAGATTTTGCAAAGCCGCTGCCTTCTTGGTGTAATCCTTTACAAATCGCCGGTAATACCTGACCAGTCCCAGGAGCTGACGAACCTCGTTGAGATTCTTTGGTTCCGGCCATTTCTGGATGGCAGTGACCTTCTCCGGGTCTGGTGCTACTCCTTCTGGACTGACGATGTGCCCCAGATATTGGACCTTCTGTTTGAGCAGGTGGCACTTGGAAGGCTTCAATTTCATCCCATACCGGGACAATGCTTCAAATACCTCCGTGAGGTGCTTCAGATGGTCCTCATATGTCCTCGAATACACTATCACGTCATCCAGGTATAGCAGCATGGTCTCGAAGTTACGGTGTCCCAAACAGCACTCCATCAATCTCTGGAACGTTCCAGGGGCATTGCAGAGTCCGAACGGCATACTGTTGAACTCGCAGAGCCCCATCGGGGTAGTGAAGGCTGTCTTCTCCCGGTCCTCCATTGCAACTGCTACGTGCCAGTACCCACTAGTAAGGTCAAGGGTAGAGAAGTAATTTTCAGACTTTAGTGCAGCCAGGGATTCCTCTATACGGGGCAAAGGGTATGCATCTTTATGTGTTATGCGATTTACCTGTCTGTAATCTACACACATCCTCATGCTTCCATCCTTTTTCCTGACCAGGACCAGGGGAGCTGCCCAGGGGCTACAGCTATCTCTTATTACCCCTGCTTTCTTCATGTCATGCAACATTTCCTTCGCTTTCTGGTAGTGTGCTGGTGGTATGGGCCTGTAACGTTCTTTGATGGGTGGATGGTCACCAAAATCAAGTGGGTGTTTGCTGAATACCTGTTCGTATTCCTTGACCACCCTGTGTACACCTTGTTTTTGATGGACAGGAGTGGCATCAGTCCCAACATGGAGTTGTTGACACCAATCCTCCAGCTGAGCTTCGGAGTCATTGTCCTCCACTGTATATGGTGGGGTAAAGAATTCCACTGTGTGTATGGCATCATCATTCACAATATACAACCTGGCAACAGTGGCGTATCTTGGTAATTTAACTTCATCCTCCCCATAATTTAGGAGATGTTCGGGTACCCTCCCATTGCGTACATCAACCACCCCTCTAGCAGTTAAGAGTGTAGGTCTGTACTCTGAGCTAATGGGCTCCACTACCGCCTGGTAGTTCTGTCTCTTGAGACCTATTGCTGCCCTACACCAAATCAGCATTTCACTCATCGGGGGAATCACAATGGGTATTGTCGTATGGAGTCAGGAAGGAATTTTTTCCCCAATGTGGAGCTTAGTGTTTGCCACATGTTTTTTTTTTGCCTTCCTCTGGATCAACATGTTAGGCTATGGGTTGAACTAGATGGACTCAGTCTTCCTTCAACCTTAAAAACTATGTTACTATGTTACTATCGGGTCTGTCACCCGTACATTACCAATCTCACCACCTGTTAGCTTTACCTGCTGCTGGTACAAGAGGACTCGAATCTCTCTCTGGAGCACCTTCCTCTGCCCTGGTTTGGCAGTGTCAGCAATCTGTTAGAGCAAAAACAACACTTCTCCCAAAAAGTTACCAACAATATTTGTAACAAGTAACATATACAAGTCTGTATCACCAGGGTTAGACTCCACTACAATCAGTCCTTGGTGCTTTAGTTCCGCTCTCCCCACCTTCGCTGTGACGTCCTTAACGCCTACTAGGTTAAGAGGAAGGCCGTTAGAGGCATACACAGAGAGGTTCGGGGCTGGCGGCTGGAGTTCATCTACGGACCAGTACCTTTTGTAGAGGACATCAGGTATGATGGTTACTGTAACGGGTCTGGGAGGTGGAACCTCTGAGCAACTATACAAGGGGGCGGTCCTTGTAAGGAAGCGGGTGGCTCCCAGGGAAGACGGGCAGGTAGTCACGACAAGTGACAGAGACAGTCTCTGGGTAGAAGGGCAGGTAGTCACGGCAAGTGACAGGGACAGTCTCTGGGTAGAAGGACAGCAGGTAGGTGGCTGGTGAGCGCTCCCAGGTGAGCGGGCGAGAGTCTCTGGACAGGCAGGTGGTCACGGCAAGTGACGGCAGAACCTCCAGGTAGACTAGCAGACAGGTAGCAGGTGGATGCTCCCAGGTGAGCGGGCAAGAGTCTCTGGACAGGCAGGTGGTCACGGCAAGTGACGGCAGAGCCTCCAGGTAGGCTAGCAGGCAGGTAGCAGGTGAGCGCTCCCAGGTGAGCGGGCAAGAGTCTCTGGACAGGCAGGTGGTCACGGCAAGTGACGGCAGAGCCTCCAGGTAGGCTAGCAGGCAGGTAGCAGGTGAGCGCTCCCAGGTGAGCGGGCAAGAGTCTCTGGAAAGGCAGGTGGTCACGGCAAGTGACGGCAGAGCCTCCAGGTAGGCTAGCAGGCAGGTAGCAGGTGAGCGCTCCCAGGTGAGCGGGCAGGCTGGTCCATAGACAGACTGACAGGTGTCGGAAGGCAGACCGTCGGACCGCAGGCTTGCAAGCAGGTAAGCGGATATCAGGCAGGTATCAAGCAGGAATCTGGCAGGTAACAGGCAGGTGACTGGCAGGTAACAAGCAGGAATCTGGCAGGTGACTGGCAGGTAACTGGTAACGGGACCTGAGGGCTGAAGCAGAGTGAAGGCTTTGCAACAACATTGCTCGGGCACCTCCATTTTGGAGGAGGTGCCTTATATATGGTGAAGTCCTCCGGCCATTGGCCGGGGACTCCTTAGGACGGCGCGCGCGGCCCCTTTAAGAGAGGGAGAGCGCGCGCGCGCCCTAAGCACCGTGGCCGGGAAGCAGCGCGCGCTGCCAGCAGAGCGGGAGGAAGACGCCGGGCACGGAGCGGAGAGGTGAGGGGAACAGCGTCCCTGCCTAGCAGGAGGCAGGGACGCCGACACTACAGTTACCTGTGAGCCGGTGTCCAGTAACGCAGGTGTAGCTATGCCATCCAGCACGATGGACAGGAAAGGCCTTCCTCCCACGAACTGATGGTACCAGCTTGATGAGCCTGGTTGATTTACTCCTGGGTGTCGGCCCTCGGCCCCAGGGTTTGCTCGTTTAATGGACAGTTCCGCGCTGTGTGGCCTACCTTGTGGCAGCGGTAGCAGACGAATTCTCCTGGAGGCGACGTTGGTCGTTGGTCCTCCCACGGGGTGACGTTGTCCTCGTTCTTCTCCTCATACAAGGGACATCCTCAGGGCTGTCGGCGAGTAGTATCCTTCCTTCCGGCTCGGGCTCCGTCTGTAGCTGCAGGGTGCTCAGGACAGTGGCCAGGGTTTTACTTAGCTGGCGCACTTCAGAGCGCAGGCTGTCCAGCTCGCAAGGGGGCACTGTTCACGTCTTTGTTTCAACCGTTAATGAAGGAGCAGTGGGTGCTGCGGGCACTGGGATGGCCCCACCCTGGTAAGGCTGGATAGCAGTATCTGATGGTTCCAGGGGCTGCAGACCCTTAATAGCTATTTCCTTCAGGGTGTCAAAGGTGGCATCTGGATGATCTAAGGCTCACCACCGTACAGTTCTGCTCTTCTCCTGGGACCTCAACCCCCGGATGAACTGTTCCGTCAGCATTTTATTCTCATCTTGTATGCTGGCTGGACTAACCTGTTTCAGGGCCCGCAGGGCTTCCTGTAAGCGCCAGGTGTAGTCCCGGATACTGTCCTCAGGTTTCTGGACACAGCGGTAGAACCTCATCCGGAGATCCGTCTCAGTGCGGATTTCAAACACAGTTTGCAGTCTCTTAAAGATGATGGATACTGATTCCTGGTCTGCGACTGGCCAGGTTTCAACTTCCCGCTCTGCGGCACCAGTCAATTATCCCAACACAACAGCGGCTCTCTGCTTACCAGTCATAGAATACATGTCCATTACACTGCATATTTTCCTCTTGAACCCAGACAGGGTGTCTGGTTTGCCATCATACTGGGGAAGCCATTTCGCTCCAGGGATATACGGCAGGGCCATGGGTATTAACGGAGTCACGACCCCTGCTGATGGAATGGCCGCTCCCTCCTATTAAACCGTAGCCTACCTTCTTCACTTTTTATCAGGTAGGCCGCAGCTCCGAGGGCGACGGTCTTCTTCCAGGACCTTGCGTCACTCGCGTCTGACATCAGAGCGTCCTCTGGACTCCTTCCAGGACCTGACGCTTCCTGGTTCGACGTCAGGAGCGGGGCGTGTCCTGGGCTACGCGCGCTTCCAGCGGTTACGCCTCTCCGATTCCTGCGGTTACGCCCCTCTTCTTTCCGCGCGGCGACAGGAAAATGGTGGACAATGGCGGGAAACAGCGGCAATTGGCGGGAAAACGTCACCACTGTGAGTATTACAGTCTTTTAAGGCGCACAGTACCCCGTGGCAGCGGGCACACAATCCTGTTCGTGACGCCAGATGGATGACTCGCCCCCAGGGCCGTGGGGTACTCGGCAGCCGGGCCTCTGGATGCTGGTGTGGGATATCACGGTGGCTGGCCCGGTCCGTGGCCCAGGGCGGTCACCAAAAAGGGCATTATTTATATGGGATTTGTAAAGTGTTCGTGACGCCACCTGTGGAATGCGGCTAAAGGGATTATGGTGTATAAAACTGTAATACAGTCATAGAATACTGATGCAATTAAACCGTGTCCATAGTTACTTTAATTTATATGTTCTTTACAAAGAATATGACTAAATAAATTTGAGCACGTTCACTACCAAGTAGCATTGCACTTGTGTTTTTAAAGGGGTTGTTCACTACTCAGACAACCCCTTCTCAATTACTATATTCCGCCATGTAAGATACAGTTATATGAAAAAGTTTGGGCACCCCTATTAATCTTAAGCTTAATGTTTTATAAAAATTGGTATTTTTGCAACAGCTATTTCAGTTTGATATATGTAATAACTGTTGGACACAGTAATGTTTCTGCCTTGAAATGAAGTTTATTGTACTAACAGAAAATGTGCAATCTGCATTCAAACAAAATTTGACAGGTGCATAAGTATGGGCACCCTTATCATTTTCTTGTTTTAAATACTCCTACCTACTTTTTACTGACTTACTAAAGCCCTTTTTTTGGTTTTGTAACCTCATTGAGCTTTGAACTTCATAGCCAGGTGTATGCAATCATGAGAAAAGCTACTTAAAGTGGCCACTTGCAAGTTGTTCTCCTGTTTGAATCTCCTATGAAGAGTGGCATCATGGGCTCCTCAAAACAACTGTCAAATGATCTGAAAACAAAGATTATTCAACATAGTTGTTCAGGGGAAGGATACAAAAAGCTGTCTCAGAGATTTAACCTGTCAGTTTCCACTGTGAGGAACATAGTAAGGAAATGGAAGAACACAGGGACAGTTCTTGTTAAGGCCAGAAGTGGCAGGCCAAGAAAAACATCAGAAAGGCAGAGAAGAAGAATGGTGAGATCAGTCAAGGACAATCCTCAGACCACCTCCAGAGAGCTGCAGCATCAACTTGCTGCAGATGGTGTCACTGTGCATCGGTCAACTATACAATGCACTTTGCACAAGGAGAAGCTGTATGGGAAAGTGATGCGAAAGAAGCCGTTTCTGCAAGCACGCCACAAACAGAGTCGGCTGAGGTATGCAAAAGCACATTTGGAGAAGCCAATTTCTTTTTGGAAGAAGGTCCTGTGGACTGATGAAACCAAGATTGAGTTGTTTGGTCATACAAAAAGGCGTTATGCATGGTGGCATGGATCTTTCAGCAAGACAATGATCCAAAACACCGCTCCAAATCTACTCAGGCATTCATGCAGAGGAACAATTACAATGTTCTAGAATGGCCATCCCAGTCCCCAGACCTGAATATCATTGAACATCTGTGGGATCATTTGAAGAGGGCTGTCATTGCTTGGCGACCATCAAACTTAACTGAACTGGAATTGTTTTGTAAAGAGGAATGGTGAAAAATACCTTCATCCAGGATCCAGGAAATCATTAAAAGCTACAGGAAGCGACTAGAGGCTGTTATTTTTGCAAAAGGAGGATCTACTAAATATTAATGTCACTTTTCTGGTGAGGTGCCCATACTTATGCACCTGTCAAATTTTGTTTGAATGCAGATTGCACATTTTCTGTTAGTACAATAAACCTCATTTCAAGGCAGAAACATTACTGTGTCCAACAGTTATTACATATATCAAACTGAAATAGCTGTTGCAAAAACACCAATTTTTATAAAACATTAAGCTTAAGATTAATAGGGGTGCCCAAACTTTTTCATATAACTGTAATAACAGCCTGTACTCACCTCCGATGCTGGCACTGTTACAACAACATCGGTGCTAGGTCTTCTGGGGCTTGCATGACATTATGTCGCATGAACACTGCAGCCAATCAGCGGTTGCTAATGGGCCGCTTCACACTCACCTGCTTAGAGGAAACCGATATACAGAAGAAGTGACAACTGTGGCTGCTGCTTTCTCACTCGCTCAGGATGTCAGTTATGCCCGAAGGAAGTGAGAGTTAAGCGGCTCATTAGCAGCCACTGATTGCCCGCAGGGCTCATGTGTGTTATGATCTGCAACATGTACTAAGGAAAGATAGGGGAAAACTGTCCCTACAGTAAGACTAAGCTTAATTCCCACGATGTAGCGGGCTGCCTGTTCCTAGTGAACAGACCCACCTTAGTCCTCGGCTAATCTGAACGAAGACCTATAGAATTAAGAGAGGGGTCCTTAAAAGAACTAAGGACTGGGACAAAAATGGGACATCTCCTAAACAGAAGTTGTTGCAGAACACAAAACAAACTGACAAAGAGTACTAGAGGTCCCAGAGGACCAAGCGAACTAGACAGAGAAAGTCACAGAAGCACCAGGCTAGAGAAACAGTAAAACACTGAAGTTCAGCAAAGCCAGAACGGCGGAGCTGGAATATAAATATATATATCACGTGACCGCTAAACACAAGATAGAAAAAACAAACAGGAGGGTTATAACAGTACCCCCTCTTTTATGAGGATCGTCCGGATCCTCCAGGCCCAGGCCTATCCGGAAACCTCCTGTGAAAAGCTTTAACAAGCCTAGGAGCAGAGACATCATCCGTCCTTACCCAGGAGTTGTCTTCGGGACTGAAACCCTTCCAGGAGACAAGATACTGTAATCTCCCTCTATGCCATCTAGAATTCAAGATACGAGAAATTTCATATTCGCCATCTTCCACCACAGGAGGAACTGTGACAGTGGCATCCGTATCAGATACGTCAGCATTTTTCAAAAAGGAAACATGAAACACAGGATTAATCTTCCAGGAAGTAGGGACATCCAACCTAACAGCAGACGGGTTAACAACCTGAAGCACTTTAAATGGACCCACAAACTTAGGACCCAGTTTTTTAGAGGGAATCCTCAACCGCAGGTTCTTCGAGGACAACCAAACCATGTCACCCACAGTAAACAAAACCTCTTTACGTTTCCTGTTAAAATACTTCTTGGACTTCTTGTTAGCCTCTTGAAGGTTGCAACGTACATTAGTCCAAACTCTCTCCAAATCACAGGAAAAATTCTCCTCCTCATAGGGATTATGATTGCGCCATTGAGTTTGTTCTGGGTGCTACTCTTCCCAAAAGTCGCTTGTTTATTCTGACTATCGCAGAAAGAAAGGCCTTGGAGGAGTACATGGAGACTAGCCTGGCTGCTGGTCACATTAGACCTTCTAAGTCACCTGTGGCTGTTGGATTCTTCTTTGTTAAAAAAAAAGGACGGCGGTTTACGTCCATGTCTGGATTTTCGTGAAATTAATAAGATTACCGTACGCAATTCCTACCCATTGCCGTTAATTCCTGACTTGTTTAACCAGTTAGTGGGAGCCAAGTGGTTCTCCAAAATTGATCTCCGGGGGGCATACAATTTGTTACGTGTGAAGGAGGGTGATGAATGGAAAATTGCTTTTAACACTCCGGTAGGTCATTTTGAGAATCTGGTGATGCCTTTTGGTCTTACCAATGCACCTGCAATTTTTCAGAACCTTATTAATGACATCCTGAGACCTTTGATTGGTAAGAATGTGGTTGTGTATTTGGATGACATTTTGATTAATTCACCAGATCTAGAGTCCCATTGGCAGAGTGTACGTGAATTTTTGCAGTTATTGAGTGATAATTCACTCTTTGCTAAGCTGGAGAAATGTGATTTCACTGTGCAGAAAATTAGTTTTTTGGGCTACATTGTCTCCAGCGAGGGCTTTGAGATGGACCCTGTGAAGGTTCTGGCTGTTCAGGAATGGCCTAGGCCTATTGGCTTGAAATCTATACAGAGATTTTTGGGTTTTGCCAATTATTACAGGAAATTCATTAAGAATTTTTCTGTAATTGTTAAACCTCTAACCGATCTCACCAGGAAAGGTGCGAATACGGCCCAGTGGACTACTGAGGCCATTGAAGCGTTTGCGTATCTCAAAGAGAGGTCCAGTTCTGCCCCTATCCTTATGCAGCCTGATGAGACCAAGTCTTTTTTGGTCGAGGTCGATGCTTCATCAGTGGGGATCAGAGCAGTTTTGTCTCAGGAGAACAAGGGTGGAGTACATCCTTGTGCCTTCTTTTCGAAAAAAAAATTCGGAAACCGAACTGAATTATGATGTTGGAAATCGGGAGTGGCTGGACTTATTGTTATGATCTGCAACATGTACTAAGGAAAGATAGGGGAAAACTGTCCCTACAGGAAGACTAAGCTGAATCCCTACGATGTAGCGGGCTGCCTGTTCCTAGTGAACAGATCCGCCTTAGTCCTCGGCTAGACTGAATGAAGACCTATAGAATTAAGGGAGGGGTCCCTAAAAGAACTAATGACTGGGACAAAAATGGGACACCTCCTAAACAGAAGTTGTTGCAGAACACAAAAAGACAAACTGACAAAAAGTACTATAGGTCCCAGAGGACCAAGCGAACTAGACAGAGAAAAGCACAGAAGCACCTGGCTAGAAAAACAGCAAAATAATGAAGTCCAGCACAGCCAGAAGGGCGGAGCTGGAATGTAAAGGCAGATGGTCACGTGACCGCAAACCACAAGATAGAAAAAACAAACAGGAGGGTTCTAACAATGTGACGTAATAATGTCATGCAAGCCCCAGGAGACCCAGCACTGATGTTGCTAAACAGCGCCAGAGGTTAATACAGGCTGCTATTATTTTACATGGAGGAATATAGTAATTTTGGTAAAGAAACAAGACTGAAGAAGATTTGACGCCTTCGAAATGTGGTGCTGGAGAAGGATGTTATCGATATCATGGATGGAATGAAGAACGAACAAATCAAATTTGAAACAAATCAAGTCAGACATGTCGCTTGAAGCAAGGATCACCAAGCTATGACTTGCCTTTTTTGAACACATCATAGGAAGAGAGAAATCACTGGAGAAGGACATCATGGTTGGAGATAGAAGGAACAAGGTGAAGAGGAAGACCAGCAACCTAATGGCTTGATACAATCAAGATGAAGTCGGAGAAGACCCTGGAGGACCTATCTAGGCTTGCACAAGATCAATCTTCCGACAGATCGTTCATCCATCAAGTCATCATGGCTTGAGACAGAGCCGAAGGCCGTTAAATAAAAAAAATAAATACACTGCTCAAAAAAATAAAGGGAACATTGAAATAACACATCCTAGATCCGAATGAATGAAATATTCTCATTGAATACTTTGTTCTGTACAAAGTTGAACGTGCTGACAACAAAATCACACACAAATCATCAAAAATCATCAATGGAAATCAAATTTATTAACCAATGGAGGCCTGGATTTGGAGTCACCCCCAAAATTAAAGTGGAAAAACACACTACAGGCTGATGAAACTTTGATGTAATGTCCTCAAAACAAGTCAAAATGAGGCTCAGTATTGTGTGTGGCCTCCACGTGCCTGTATGACCTCCCTACAACGCCTGGGCATGCTCCTGATGAGGTTGTGGATGGTCTCCTGTGGGATCTCCTCCCAGACATGGACTAAAGCATCTGCCAACTCCTGGACAGTCTGTAGTACAACATGACGTTGGTGGATGGAGTGAGACATGATGTTCCAGATGTGCTCAATTAGATTCAGGTCTGGGGAACAGGCGGGCCAGTCCATAGCTTCAATGCCTTCATCTTGCAGGAACTGCTGACACACTCCAGCCACATGACGTCTGGCATTGTCCTGCATTAGGAGGAACCCAGGACCAACCGCACCATCATATGGTCTCACAAGGGGTCCTAGGATCTCATCTCGGTACCTAATGGCAGTCAGGTTACCTCTGGCGAGCACATGGAGGGCTGTGCGGCCCTCCAAAGAAATGCCAACCCACACCATTACTGACCCACTGCCAAACCGGTCATGCTGAAGGATGTTGCAGGCAGCAGATCGCTCTCCATGGCGTCTCCAGACTCAGTCACGTCTGTCACATGTGCTCAGTCTGAACCTGCTTTCATCTGTGAAGAGCACAGGGCGCCAGTGGCGACTTTGCTAATCCTGGTGTTCTGTGGCAAATGCCAAGCGTCCTGCACGTTGTTGGGCTGTGAGCACAACCCCCATCTGTGGACGTCAGGCCCTCATACCACCCTCATGGAGTCGGTTTTTTAGCAGTTTGTGCAGACACATGCACATTTGTGGCCTGCTGGAGGTCATTTTGCAGGGCTTTGGCAGTGCTCCTCCTGTTCCTCCTTGCACAAAGGCGGAGGTAGCGGTCCTGCTGCTGGTTTGTTGCCCTCCTTCGGCCCCCTCCACGTCTCCTGGTGTACTGGCCTGTCTCCTGGTAGCGCCTCCAGCCTCTGGACACTACGCTGACAGACACAGCAAACCTTCTTGCCACAGATCGCATTGATGTGCTATCCTGGGTGAGCTGCACTACCTGAGCAACTTCTGTGGGTTGTAGAGTCCGTCTCATGCTACCACGAGTGTGAAAGCACAACCAACATTCAAAAGTAACCGAAACATCAGCCAGAAAGCATTGGTACTGAGATGTGGTCTGTTGTCCCCACCTGCAGAAACACTCCTTTATTGAGTGCGTCTCGATAATTGCCAGTCATTTCCATCTATTGTCTATATTCAGATTTTACTTGATGATTAGAATTTCAGCATGTGAAATTGTTTGTCAATCAGTGTTGCTTCCTAAGTGGACAGTTTGATTTCACAGAAGTTTGATTTACTTGGAGTTATATTCAGTTGTTTAAGTGTTCCCTTTATATTTTTGAGCAGTGTAGTAATTTAGAAGGGGTTGGCCGTTTAGCGGACACTCCTTTTAAGCATATTGCAATTTTTTTATGTTATTTTTTTTTCTGACATGCTGAATTTTTTTTTAATAATTATGTTTTATTCATGTTGTGAATCAATAACCTGAAATACCTGGTGGCATATGGTGGCTAGTTCCAGATGAACTCTCATTTAAAAAACAGCGAATTGCATATGGGCTGCTTTTCAATCCCAGTCTGGCCCTACTCATCAGTGATGGGTGGGAACTCTGGAAGTGATGACACAGGGAAGAAGTGCATCATGGCCGTTGCCAAAGATGCGGGTAAACATGTTGCGCGTCAGGGGGTGGGGAGCAGGAGTGATAAGTTGTAGAATGTGATCATTGGATGAAGAAACAGAGGAAGGTTTGGTTATCGACATAAGACTGTCTATGTGAATAAGGGAGAAACAACAAGACTAAGTGCAGCGATATGAGATGTAGGAAACAATACAAAAGGTGAGGATACGGACTAACAGAATAGGTATAGAGACGGACTAACAGAATAGGTATAGAGAAGTAATATGACGAGAATATAAATGGGGAGCAGAGAGAAGTATATAGGTAAGGATATAAAAGATGGGAGAGGAAAGAAGAGATATGAATGGGGTAGAGGGAGATGAAAGATATAAGGATGGAGAATACTGGAGGACAGGGGTATCATTACTGGTGTACTTACCAATCACTGGGTAATAAGATTTAATAAGTCTAAAACAAAGGTGTATACATATATTAGTCACAATACAAAAACCATCGTTATGTCAGCAAATCATAGTCTCTGTTAGGGCCCCATGGTCTTAATGTTTGAAGAATGTGTATCTAGTAGTATTCTATTAGTTTGGGCATTTTTACATGGTTACCATCACGTCTAGGCCTGGATACTTGCTCAATTACCTGAAACTTCAGTTGGGAGGCCATGTGTCTGGCTTTTTTTTAACCCCTTCCAGACACATGACGTACAGGGTACGTCATATGTTGGATTGCTGACTTTGATGCTGGTTCAAACACACCGAGCCTACATCTTTCCCAGCAGATGATGGCTGTGTTATTTAGCCATCATCTGCCTCTAACAGACTCTTAAATGCCGTTGTTAATCTCTGACAGCGTCATTTAATGCTCGTCGGCAGGGGGCCGCGTCATTCCATGCACCTGCCCATGACATCATCGCGGGGCGCCGATGGGTTGCCGTGACGGCTTGGGATCTACTGAAGACCCTTGTGTCTGTCATTACGGTACTCCTGTGAAAGCCAGCCTGTAGATGGCGATCATAGGAGACCGTGATTTTTGCTATATACGGCAGTCCTGTATATGGCCCAAGCAATCGAATGATCACAGGTTCAAAGTAGAAAGTGAAAAAAATGTTTTTAAAAATATGAAAAAAAAAAAAAGTTCAAATCACCCTTATTACCCTTAATAAAGAGAATAAAAACACACCACATAGGGTTATCTCTACATTCATAAAAGTCTGATCTATCAAAATAGAAAAATAAATTAATCTGATTGGTAAACACTAGTGTTGAGCGAACATGCTCGACACTGCTCGGTACTTGCACGAGCATTACGCTACTCGGGATGTTCAGCGAGCACCGAGCATTTCCGGGTTACTCGGGCTGGAGCTCGGGTCACTGCCCTGCATGTTTGGCGCTCTTTACAGAGCCAATGAACATGCAGGGATTGCCAGCCAGTCACTGTAATGCCGCAGCCATGTTGGTTATGGGCATTACATTGATTGGCTGGCCACACAGCGTCACCTCGAGTATTTAAAACCGGGCGCCGCCATCTTGGACACAGTCGCTCCAGATCAGCTAATGTAGGGAAAGCGCTGCTGAGCTAGGGAGAGATTTATACAGCGAAACAGTTAGTGTAGGGTCTGTAAAGGCTGCCAAATCAAACAAACAGTCCTTCTGAGGACAAATATCCATCCCAGATATCAGGCAGACAGGCAGGCTGTATAGGAGACGCAGTGGGGTTATACCAGCAAACGCTGCATTACAGTCCTGTTACTGAAAATTCTGGACTTAGCTCCAGCTCCTGGGGGGCCAGGAAAAATCCTTTTTTTTCATCTAAATCCTCTTTTTTTTTCCTCCTTCACACTGTACAAATACTCATCTTATTAACCTTTTGGTGTCCGTCCCCCCCCCCCCAAAAAAAGGGTGTCTGTGACAGTTCAGACACAAATATATCTGTTTAAAATAGTCTGGTGTAGGCCAGAGAAACAGAAGTGTGGTTTTGCAGTTCCACGGTTCAAATCTCAGTATTATCCACTTTTGGGCCATTTGTACCTATAAAAAACAGTTTGAGTGTGTCGCTCACTGTTCAGCAGCAAATATATATATTTTAAAAAGTCTGGTATACACCAGTAAATTATAACTGTGGTTTTGCTGTTCCACGGTAAAAAAATCTCTGTATTATCCTGTTTTTGGCATTTTTAGCCATAAATAAAAACAGTAATAGTGTCTCCTGATTGTTCAGACATCAATATATCTGTTTAAAAGAGTCTGGTATACACCAGTAAATTATAACTGTGGTTTTGCCGTTCCACGGTAAAAAATCTCTATTATCCAGCTTTTGGTATTTTTTCCGTAAAGAAAAACAGTAATAGTGTCTCCTGATTGTTCAGACACCAATATACCTGTTTAAAAGAGTCTGGTATACACCAGTAAATTATAACTGTGGTTTTGCCGTTCCACAGTAAAAAATCTCTATTATCCAGCTTTTGGCATTTTTAGCCGTAAAGAAAAACAGTAATAGTGTCTCCTGATTGTTCAGACACCAATATATCTGTTTAAAGGAGTCTGGTATACACCAGTAAATTATAACTGTGGTTTTGTCGTCCCACGGTAAAAAATCTCTATTTTCCAGCTTTTGGTATTTTTTCCGTAAAGAAAAACAGTAATAATGTCTCCTGATTGTTCAGAAACCAATATATCTGTTTAAAAGAGTCTGGTATACACCAGTAAATTATAACTGTGGTTTTGCAGTTCCACGGTAAAAAATCTCTATTATCCAGCTTTTGCCATTTTTAGCCATAAAGAAAAACAGTAATAGTGTCTCCTGATTGTTCAGACACCAATATATCTGTTTAAAGGAGTCTGGTATACACCAGTAAATTATAACTGTGGTTTTGCCGTTCCATGGTAAAAAATCTCTATTATCCAGCTTTTGGTATTTTTTCCGTAAAGAAAAATAGTAATAGTGTCTCCTGATTGTTCAGACAACAATATATCTGCTTAAAAGAGTCTGGTATACACCAGTAAATTAGAACTGTGGTTTTGCCATCCCACAGTAAAACATCTCTATTATCCAGCTTTTGGTATTTTTTCCGTAAAGAAAAACAGTAATAGTGTCTCCTGATTGTTCAGACACCAATATATCTATTTAAAAGAGTCTGGTATACACCAGTAAATTATAACTGTAGTTTTGCCGTCCCACAGTAAAAAATCTCTATTATCCAGCTTTTGGTATTTTTTCCGTAAAGAAAAACAGTAATACTGTCTCCTGATTGTTCAGACACCAATATATCTGTTTAAAAGATTCTGGTGTAGGTCCGAGAAATAAAAGTGTGGTTTTGCAGTTCCACGGGTCAAATCTCTGTATTATCCTGCTTTTACCATTTTTTCCCAAAAAGAAAAACAGTAATAGTGTCTCCTGATTGTTCAGACACAAATATATCCCAGACCTTTGATCGAAAGCGGAAATTCGCAGTCAACGCCCCACAGGCCACAGTCCTAAATTCGCACATTTCACGACTGCTTGCGTTGGAAATGCTGCCTTTTAGGCTGGCGGAGACGGAATCCTTCCGCAATCTTATGGCAGTGGCGGTCCCTCGGTACTCGGTCCCCAGCCGACACTATTTTGCCCGGTGTGCCATCCCCGCACTACACAAGCACGTGTCCCAAAACATCTGCTGTGCTCTCAACAACGCAGTTACTGGGAGAGTCCACCTGACAACGGACACGTGGACAAGTGCTTGTGGCCAGGGACGGTACATCTCCCTGACGGCACACTGGGTAAACATAGTGGAAGCCGGGACCCAGTAGGACCTTGGGACGGAACACATCCTCCCTACACCGAGGATTGCGGGCCCTATGTCAGTCAGAGTTGCCCCCACAGTGTACAGCTCCTGTGCATCATCCTCCTCCTCCTCCTCATGTTCAGCCTCCGTCTCAGATATCACCACATCAGTTACAAGATGGAAGCACTGCAGTACTGCCTCCGCCAAGCGGCAACAGGCTGTGCTAAAACTCATAAGCTTAGGTGAGAAACCTCACACTGCTTGTGAGTTGTGGACAGCTGTGAAAGAGCAGGCAGATCTGTGGCTGAGACCGCTGAAGCTACATCCAGGCATGGTCGTGTGTGACAATGGCCGTAATCTGGTGGCCGCTCTGAGGTGAGGCGAGATCACACACGTACCATACCTGGCTCATGTGCTTAACCTCGTGGTTCAGCGGTTTCTTAAATCGTACCCCGAGTTGCCAGATCTGCTCGTCAAAGTACACCGCCTGTCAGCTCATTTTCGCAAGTCGGCTACAGCTTCCATCACCCTTGCTGTGTTGCAACAGCGTTTGCAGCTTCCGTCACACCGACTGGTGTGTGATGTCCCCACACGTTGGAACTAAACCCTCCATATGTTGCAAAGGATTTGTGAGCAGAAGAGAGCAGTTGTGGAGTACCAGGTGCAACAAGGCCGTCGATATTTAGGTCAGACTCCACACATAAGACCTCAGGAGTGGACCTGGATGTCAGACATATGTACCATCTTGACAAACTTTGAGGAGTCCACCAAGATGGTGAGTGGTGATGACGCCATCATTAGCGTCAGCATTCCACTTGTCTGTCTTTTGCAACGCTCTCTGCACAGAATTAAAGAGGAGGCATTGCAGCCAGAGTATGATGAGATGGATAAAGAAACCGTAGATGTCGATTACACACAGCCCAGCCTCATCTCATCCCAACGTGCACTGGGGGACAATGAGGGAGAGGAGGAGGAGGAGGAGGAAGAACAGGAGCTTGTATCATGCGCTGTAGACGGCAGTACCTGTACAACTGTCATACCATCGGTTCAGCGTGGGTGACCTGAGGACAGGGGGGAGGAGGAGGAGGAGGAGAGCATGGTTAGTCGTCATCTTGGTGAGGACATGGAAGTCTTGCCCGTTACCAGTCTGGCACGCATGGCTGACTTTATGTTACGCTGCCTTAACCAATGACCCTCGCGTTGTCAAAATGTTGGGTGACAGTCATTACTGGTTGGTGACACTTTTAGACCCCCGCTACAAGGAGAACTTTCACTCTCTTATTCCTGAGGTGGAGAGGTCTACAAAAATGGGGCAGTACCAGAAGGCCCTTGCTGCAGAACTCTTAAAAAAATTCCCATCTGAACACGCTAGCGGCAGAGGTCACAGTTCGTTGCCCAACCAAGGCGTACATGCGAGAGAGATGCAACTCCAATCCAGCAGAGGCAGGGGAACACTGTCAACGTTCTGGGACAGTTTTCTCAGACCCTCCCTTCGGACAGACCCTGAGGCGTGGGGTACTCTCACAAGGAGTGGAAAGTTTCAAAAGATGGTGAGGGAGTACCTTCCCGATAGTACTAGCGTCCTCCATAATTCCTCTGTAACTTTTAAGTATTGGGTATCCAAGCTGGACACTTGGAATGAACTCGCTCTGAACGCCTTGGAGGTCCTGGCCTGCCCTGCCGCTAGCGTGTTATCGGAGCGTGTTTTTAGTGCCGCTGGGGGAATTATAACTGATAAGCACACTCGCCTGTCAACTGACAATGCTGAGAAGCTGACCCTTATCAAAATGAACAAGGGCTGGATTGGGCCATACTTCTCATCACCACCAAATGACAGCAGAGTAACAAAGTCAAATCCACTGTATTAGTTCGGGAGGTGTATTCACATGCACCGCTTCACACCCACACATGGGTATACGCTTCCTTATTTCGGCTGTTTTATGTTCTTCTCCTTATCCTCAGCCTCCACCACCACTATACCACCAGGGTGACCGTGGTCCGTGTTGCCATTATTGAAAGTTCCTCCGTCCTTATTTTTGTCAGCTTTTGCTTGGAAGGCATAAGCAAAGACTGTGGGGGACCCACTCCCCAATAATGGGAATAATATTTTTAAGATGCTGTACTGTATGGCTATTGTAAGGGGCATTAAAACCGTCTTGTTAAGCTACTGCGACCTCCACCACTTTTCCAAGGGGCATTAAAACCGTCTTGTTAAGCTACTGCGACCTCCACCACTTTTCCAAGGGGCATTAAAACCGTCTTGTTAAGCTACTGCGATCTCCACGTCTCTTCCAAGGGGCATTAAAACCATCTTGTTAAGCTACTGTGACCTTCACCACTTTTCCAAGGGGCATTAAAACCGTCTTGTTAAGCTACTGCGACCTCCACGTCTGTTCCAAGGGGCATTAAAACAGTCTTGTTAAGCTACTGTGACCTCCACCACTTTTCCAAGGGCCATTAAGACCGTCTTGTTAAGCTACTGCGACCTCCACGTCTCTTCCAAGGGGCATTAAAACCGTCTTGTTAAGCTACTGGGACCTCCACGTCTCTTCCAAGGGGCATTAAAACCGTCTTGTTAAGCTACTGCGACCTCCACCACTTTTCCAAGGGACATTAAAACCGTCTGGTTAAGCTACTGCGACCTCCACCACTTTTCCAAGGGGCATTAAAACCGTCTGGTTAAGCTACTGCGACCTCCACCACTTTTCCAAGGGCCATTAAATCCGCCTTGTTAAGCTACTGCGACCTCCACGTCTCTTCCGAGGGGCATTAAATCCATCTTTTTAAGCTACTGGGACCTCCACGTCTCCTCCAAGGGGCATTAAAACCGTCTTGTTAAGCTACTGTGACCTCCACCACTTTTCCAAGGGCCATTAAAACCCTCTTGTTAAGCTACTGCGACCTCCACGTCTCTTCCGAGGGGCATTAAAACCGTCTTGTTAAGCTACTGGGACCTCCACGTCTCTTCCGAGGGGCATTAAAAGCGACTTGTTAAACCACTCTGAACTCCACAGCTCTTCCAAGGGGCATTGAAATGTTTTTAGTTAACTCTAACCTCCACGACTCTTCGAGCGGGCATTGCATTTCCTAATTTTTGGCAGCTTTTGCTTGGAAGGCATAAGCAAAGACCATGGGAGACCCACTCCCCAATAATGTGAATAATGTTTGTAATATGCTGTACTGCATGGCTCTTGTAAGGGGCATTGCAAGTTCCTCCGTCCTAATTTTTGACAGCTTTTGCTTGGAAGGCATAGGCAAAGACTATGGGAGACCCACTCCCCAATAATGGGAATAATGTTTTTAAGATGCTGTACTGTATGGCTCTTGTAAGGGGCATTAAAACAGTCTTGTTAAGCTACTGCAACCTCCATCACTCTTCCAAGGGGCATTCAAACCATCTTGTTAAGCTACTGTAACCTCCACCACTTTTACAAGGAGCATTAAAACCGTCTTGTTAAGCTACTGCGACCTCCACGTGTCTTCCAAGGGGCATTAAAACCGTCTTGTTAAGCTACTGCGACCTCCACGTCTCTTCCGAGGGGCATTAAAACCGTCTTGTTAAGCTACTGCGACCTCAACGACTCTTCCAACGGGCATTGCATTTCCTCCTAATTTTAGTCAGCTTTTGCTTTTCAATGCATAGGCGAACACAAAGGGAGACCCACTCCCCAATAATGGGTAGAAGGTTTTTAGTACGCTGTAATCCACGTCTGTTTCAAGGGGCATTGCAGTTCCTCATAATTTTTGGAAAGCCTTCCATTCACTGCTTAGGCCAACAGTGCACAGGAGACCCAGTTGCTATAAATGGAAAAAAATGGTTAGTTAAGGCCCTCTGACCTCCATGTCACTTCCAAGGGGCATTGGAGTGCCTCTAAATTTTTGGTAGGCATTGCACTCACTGTATGCCCTATAACTGTGTAGCCGATCCGCTCCTTTTGGTACAGAAACATATCCTACAAGACATGTGTGGTTGACTGGCCTGATATTGATGTGAATGGTTCCTGTTCCTCCTGCTCTTTCTCCTTTGCCACCACCTCATCCATCATTTATCACCTGAAGCATTGTTTTAACGGGAGTCATAGAACTGGGATAGTAGCAGGAAAACATCCAGCAATCCTCGGAGGAGGTAGGATATGCGCCAAAACGCTGACCACCTCAGGCCTAGCCGCTACTACATACATGCGCTTGCATTCCAAGAAAACAAAGCAGATGCTAACTTCTATCATCATCGTGTTCCTCACCTCGGCACTCTCAACTCCCCTGATGGAGAAGCCAGGGCCCGCAGGAGGAGTCTGGTTCTCTGGTGGGCTCGTCAAATGCTGCTCTAAAGCAGGCCAGGCTAAGAAAAGTGTGTGGGAAGGTAACAGGAGAAATAGGGGCAGCTGGGGACCGTTAATGGACACCCGGCCGCCCCCAGGCGGCCGAGGACCGTGTGTGGACACCAGACCGCGGGGCGGCTGGGGACCGAGCGTGGACACCCGGCCGCCAGGCGGCTGGGGACTGAGTATGGATACCAGGCTGCCGACGCAGCCATGACATGGTGGCCGGCGTCTGCCTCCACATGCCTAAATGGCTCAATTTCAAGTGCAAGCAAGCTAGCAGTATGGTATTGCAGCCTGGGGGTGGGTGGGTGTCAGGTTGCACATTTACGCTTGCATTCCAAGAAAACAAAGGAGATGCTAACTTCTATCATCATCATGCTCCTCACCTTGGCACCAGGCTAAGAAAAGTGTGTGGGAAGGTAACAGGAGAAATAGGGACGGCTGGGGACCATTTATGGACACCCGGCCGCCCCCAGACCAATTAGCACTTCTGTCTCTAGGATCGGAAGAACTTCTTCTTAAAGTAAGATCCATTGCAATCCATAGATTTTTAGTCACAAAGTCTTTATTAACATTCAAATGGAAACCGACTGATATTTCTCAAATTACAGAAGTAATAGAAAGGATAACTTCACATAATATTTTCGAATTATCTTACGCTATTAGAAATAATTTTCAAACTGTCCACTTAGGAAGCAACACTGATTGACAATCAATTTCACATGCTGTTGTGCAAATGGAATAGACAATAGATGGAAATTATTAGCAATTATCAAGACACCCTCAATAAAGGAGTGGTTCTGCAGGTGGGGACCACAGACCACATCTCAGTACCAATGCTTTCTGGCTGATGTTTTGGTCACTTTTGAATGTTGGTTGTGTTTTCACACTTGTAGAATGAGACGGTCTCTACAACCCACAGAAGTTGCTCAGGTAGTGCAGCTCATCCAGGATGGCACATCAATGCGAGCTGTGGCAAGAAGGTTTGCTATCTCTGTCAGCGTAGTGTCCAGAGGCTGGAGGCGCTACCAGGAGACAGGCCGGTACACCAGGAGACGTGGAGGGGGCCGAAGGAGGGCAACAACCCAGCAGCAGGACCGCTATATCTGCTTTTGTGTAAGGAGGAACAGGAGGAGCACTGCCAGAGCCCTGCAAAATGACCTCCAGCAGGCCACAAATGTGCATGTGTCTGCACAAACGGTTAGAAACCGACTCCATAAGGGTGGTATGAGGGCTTGACGTCCACAGATGGGGGTTGTGCTCACAGCCCAACACCGTGCAGGACGCTTGGCATTTGCCACAGATCACCAGGATTGGCAAAGTCGCCACTGGCGCCCTGTGCTCTTCACAGATGAAAGCAGGTTCAGACTGAGCACATGTGACAGAGTCTGGAGACGCCGTGGAGAGCTATCTGCTGCCTGCAACCTCCTTCAGCATGACCGGTTTGGCAGTGGGTGTGGGGTGGCATTTCTTTGGAGGGCCGCACAGCCCCCCATGTGCTCGCCAGAGGTAGCCTGACTACCATTAGGTACCGAGATGAGATCCTCAGACCCCTTGTGAGACCATATGTTGGTGCGGTTGGCCCTGGGTTCCTCCTAATGCAGGACAATGCCAGACCTCCTGTGGCTGGAGTGTGTCAGCAGTTCCTGCAAGATGAAGGCATTGAAGCTATGGACTGGCCCGCCCGTTCCCCAGACCTGAATCCGATTGAGCACATCTGGGACATCATGTCTCGCTCCATCGACCAACGTCACGTTGCACCACAGACTGTCCAGGAGTTGGCGGATGCTTTAGTCCATGTCTGGGAGGAGATCCCACAGGAGACCATCCGCAACCTCATCAGGGGCATTCCCAGGCGTTGTAGGGAGGTCATACAGGCACGTGGAGGCCACACACAATACTGAGACTCATTTTGACTTGCTTTAAGGACATTACATCAAAGTTGGATCAGCCTGTAGTGTGTTTTTCCACTTTAATTTTGGGGGTGACTCCAAATCCAGGCCTCCGTTGGTTAATAAATTTGATTTCCATTGATGATTTTTGTGTGATTTTGTTGTCAGCACATTCAACTTTGTACAGAACAAAGTATGCAATGAGAATATTTCATTCATTCAGATCTAGGATGTGTTATTTCAGTGTTCCCTTTATTTTTTGGAGCAGTGTATATAACCTTATAGCAGCTAAGTTTATTTACTGCTTAGTACAAAGGTGCTCCAGGTCTGGCTGACCTTTCGTTTTTTTGGTTCAATTCCTTTATCTGTTCCTCTATCCATCCCTTGCCTTTCTCTTTTTCTCTACTTTCACCTCCCCCGTTCATTCCAATTTTTTTTTCTATTGTCTCTTTTGAAGTAGAAAATTATTCTATTTTATTGAATGATACCATTTGATCTGAATATGTCTTATAATCTATATTCATTTAAAAAATGTTCATTTTGATATCAGACTTATACAGCCATTTTGACATACATTTTCACAGAAAGTAAATTTTTCTCTTAAATAATGTTTGCAGTTTATATTGTTAAATCTGGTGACAGATCAGGTTTAGAATTTTAAATAAATGGAAAAAATATCAAAATATTGCAGTGCCATAGTGAATTTGAAAGTTAAGGCATTCAACATTTTGGAGAACTGACCCCAGATCTTACGTGTATGAGGATTGTGCAGATCCTTCTGTCTCTTCATGTGATCCCAGACAGACTGGATGATGTGAGATCAGGGCTCTGTGAGGTCGGATAATCACTCCCAGGTCTTAATGACAGTAGCTGGATATTTGGGGTCGTTGTCCGGCTGCAGAATAAATTTGGAGTCAGTTGACTCACTGATAGTATTATATGATGAAAAAGTATCAGCAAAAGCGACATCCATGGAAGATCTGTTGTTAGCTCTCAAAGATGTTTGGAGCAACCTTCTGCAGAGTTCCTTCAAAAACTGTATGCAAGTGACAAGTACCGAAAAGAACTGATTAAGGCCAAGGACGGTCACCAAATCTTGGCAGGATTTAGATTTTTCTTTTGTTCATTCACTTTGTGATTTGTTAATTGATAAAAATAAACTATGAACACTTCTATTTTTTAAACCATTATTAATTTGCAGCATTTTTTTCACATCTGTCTAAAACTTTTGCACAGTGCTGTATATAAAATTGAGGATACCAGGGAACAATAGATGCCAATCAGCTGCTCGGCTTCGTCTTGCAGCCATTTCATATGATTCAGACCTTTAATCTTAGAGAATTACATTACGGAGCTGAGTAAACAGAGCGTGTATACCGAGAGTGTACAACTCCCATGTCTCTGGGCCAGGACTGTGATAAGTGGAGAACTGTGGACTTGCCCTAAAAGTAAACACAAACCATAAGGATTTTTTATTTTTCCACTGACACAGTCTATGTAGGATGAGCTGTAGTTTTGAATGACAGAATTTTGGGAAATAAATTCTAAGTGTAGTGAAATGGTGAAAAAAATAGCAATTCCACCCATGTTTTTGGGTTCCATTTCTATGGTATGCGTAATTTTTTTTTTCCCGTCAATGTAGCGGTGTCAGGGCTTTTCTTTTGCAGAACAAGTTGTAGTTTTTATTTTTACCATTTCGGTACCTATAAGACTTACTGATCTGTTTTTCTTCCATTTTTTGGGCATGTGAAGTGATCAAAAACAGTGATTGTGCCATTTTGTTTTTTTTTCCCCATTTCAACTTTCACTGCATTAAATATTTGTAAATCAGATTTTTATTTTCTTTTGGGGGGAGGTGCACTTTTTGCATTTGACAAAAAGAGTATGACAAACCTTTATAATATTTAGTGGTTTTATTTTTAAAATATTTTTAGAATTTTTAAAAATACTTTCTTAGCTCCCAAAAGTAAGATTGAAAATGCGATGGGTTCGGTACACTGCAATATGGAGGTATTACAGTGTCTTGCATAATCAGTGATCTACGCAGACTGGGCTTAATGGGTTTCCAAACATGGGAGCCATGGGGGCCTTGTCTGATGACAATGTCAATGGCACCACATGATTGCATCACGGGGAACAGATGTTTGGGAACATCGATGGGAACCAGAAGGGACGTTTCCAACCGTGACAGCAGCATCTAAGAAGCTAAAGTGATCACAGCCGGCAGCTGCACTCCTACTTCATAGTTGCATCCATATATGCACGGCGCACATCCATGCTATACATGTACGTCTGATGTCGCTAAAGAGTTAAAAAGTGAGGGGGCTGGAGACAGCAGAGCTAGGGGGAAGCCACCCATGACCGGGGTTGGCCTGGAGGTTTCATTCCCCTCCCAGGTCTGGTAGTTTGAATGGAGCAGGTTGGGGATTGGGTAATGGGAAGCGGGGGGGGCGGGTAGTGAAGAAGGGGGGGTATATATAAGGAAAAGTGCGGGAAAACCGCCATTCCTTTAGGAACAATGGAGAGAGTTACCTGCAATGGCGTCCATTCAATCCCTGGTGGGCCAGCTTCAAGTTGCAGCACGATCACGGAGAGAGGGATGGCTGAAGGCCCAGCTATCTGCCTTGCTGGGAACAGCCGCGGACGCAGAAGCGCAGCCTGTATCTGTAAGAAGGAGCAGGAGGAGGAGGCCACGGCCCCCGGAGAGACTGTCACCCGAGGTACCCACGCGGAACAGGCGCAGGCTTCGGAGCCCCTCCGGGGACCCTGCGGGGGAGAGCAAGATAGGGTGGTTCCTGCCCGACGCTCTCGCCCCGGCAGGAATCCACCCAGCCGGTCTGTTGCCGCCGTTCAGCACGGAGTGCGGCCTACACAAGAGGCGAGGGACGCACCAGATACACAGCCGACGGAACAAGCATCGCGAGACACGGGAGTTCGGGACCGTAGCTGGGGGGCGCGTGCGCGGCGCATCTGCGACGCGTGGTGCGGCTGCGGCGGGTAGCGCACCTGCGACGAGCGGCGCATCAGCGTCACGCCTGCGGCGCGTGGCGCGCCTGCGACGCGCATCACGCCTGCCGGCGACGGCAGGGCCCAGCAGGACTGGAGAAGAACCGGAACCATCAATGGAACAGTGCGGAGGACGGCAGGCACCACTGGCGATGCTCCTGTCGGGGTGCCTGCTGGGATAAACACGAGGAAGACGGGGAGGCAAGCACCCACGGGCAGGCAGCAGTCATGGGACCCACTGCCGCGTGGCTCAAGTGGACGACGTGGAAGGGAAAGAGCGGCGGGCAGCATCGAGCTGCCTGGCAGCGCCGGTTCGGGAATCACAGACCAGGCCCATGGGTATGGGTCCGGGAGTCGGAGGAGGATCGGAGCGACATCCAGGATTCCAAGGCGGGATGGTGGAATACGGTCACCGAGACGACAGCGGCCAGCTGTATCCGTTCAGGTCCCCCCTGGTGACGAGGAGGCCAGGGGCGAGAGCCTGGAGTAGCAAATAGACACCAATGGATCCGACTACAGTAGCGACCGTGATGGAAGGAGCGAGCATCTGGATTCAGGATTTCCGGCTGGCAGGGACACAACACCTGCGCAGCGGCGTGAGTGTGATCGTACAGCGTGTTTGGGGCCCGCGGGGGCAGTTTTGCGTGATGAAGGTAGTGATCGGGAGGTAGCATCGAGGGGGAGGGGTTTAGCTGGTCCGGATGGGGCAGGGGTATCCGGAATTAGAGATATATTATATAGCATGTCACAGGTTTTGATGAGAATGGAGAGCGTGGCAGCGGGCGGGTCAAGAGGATCCCCCGTGGATGCCTGGTTACCAGGGCAAAGGTTGTCGCCGCAACCTACTGGGGTAGAGGTAGGATCAGCGGTGGGCGCCGAGGGAGTAGCGACTGGGGTTTCAGTCTCGGTACAGACGGAAAAGGATAAGGGTGATACCATGAAGCTTGATGACAGGGCAAAAGGGGAGGTGTATGTGTGCTTCGAGGGGCCGCTGGGGGCACACTTAAAGAAAGAAGTGAAGGAGAAAATTTGGCGTGATGAATACGTGGAAATTTTCTCCCTTCTTCCCCTGGAGAAGTTTAATTTAGACAAGGGGAAGAAGGATGATAGCAAGAAGGAGGAGGAGGAGAAGTGGAGGTGGGGCTTGATTCCTCAGACTTTTGCGAATTGGCTTCAAGCTTTTGCTATATTGGCAGGAGTCATTGGGGAGAAGTTTCCTGAGAATTGCTTGGGTTTATTCTGCTATTTAGATGCGATTGGGGAAGCGCATTGTACTTATGGGGGACAAACATGGCTTAGGTATGATGAGCAATTCAGACAGAGGAAGGCGGTACGGCCGGAAATCAGGTGGGACCAAAAAGACATAGGGCTTTGGTTAAAAGTAATGGCTCCCGCTAGATACGGGCAGTCCTTTCACGGGAGCGGGGGGAGCGGGAGTTACTCATCAGGAACGGGCGGAGGCAGCCAGGGAGCACAGGGAGGAAAAGATAAGTCAGGAACGTGCTGGCAGTTTAATGACGGCCAGTGTAAATTTGGGAATGGCTGTAAGTTCAAGCACGTTTGCTCCCATTGTAACTGGAGCTCCCACGGGGCGGAAAAATGTTTCAAAAAAGGAAAGGGATGAACGTCGGTGGGTTCTGGTCAAGGGGGCGACTCCGGTGAATCTTCCAAGGATGGCCCCCTTTCTAAATAGATACCCTGATCAAGCGAAGGCCGGAATTATTAGGGATGGGTTTTTAGAAGGTTTCAGGATCCCGCCTCCTGAGCATACAGTCCCCTTTTCGGTTAAGAATCTTAGGTCTGCTTTGTTGCATCCAGAGGTTGTTAGTGTTAAGTTGGCAAAAGAAGTTGAGTTGGGTCGCATGGCAGGGCCTTTTGATAGTTTACCAGTGGAAGGCGTGATCATTTCTCCGTTGGGGTTTGTGCCTAAGAAGGAGCCGAACAAATTTCGTCTGATTCAGCATCTGTCGTACCCAAAAGGTTGTTCAGTCAACGATGGTATAGCCCCAGAATTATGTTCTGTGGATTATACTTCATTTGATGCGGCTGTGGCTTGGGTTCGCAGGTACGGGCATGGGTCACTGCTGGCAAAAACGGATGTTGAGTCAGCTTTTCGGCTCCTTCCGGTTCACCTGGACAGCATTTCAATGTTGGGTTGTTTTTGGAACAATGGTTACTACTTGGATAGGTGCTTGCCCATGGGCTGCTCTATTTCTTGTTCATTATTTGAAACGTTCAGTACTTTTCTTGAATGGGCCGTCAGGGATGTCGCAGGTGTCCAGTCTGTTATCCACTACCTGGACGATTTTTTGTTCATAGGCCCACCTGATTCGTTGGTTTGTAATAATTTGTTAGCAGCCATGGTGTGGGTTGCGGAACGTTTCGGGGTTCCTCTGGCAAAAGAAAAGACCGAAGGTCCTTGTACGGTATTGACTTTTTTAGGCATTTTGATTGATTCGGAACTTATGGAGTGTCGACTGCCCGAAAAAAAGTTGCTGTTACTTAGACAGGAGGTTGTGAGAATGGTAAAATTGCGTAAGACAACTTTGAAGGAGCTTCAATCACTGCTGGGGAGACTGAACTTTGCCTGTAGGATCATGCCTATGGGTAGAATATTTTGTCATAGGTTGTCAAGGGCAACGGCGGGAGTGCAGGCATCGCATCACTTTATTCGTTTGAATAGAGAGCATAGAGAGGACTTGTTGGTGTGGAAGCAATTTTTGGACACGTACAATGGCAGGTCGTTGATTCAGCAGGATTTCCTGAACAGCTTTGATTGCGAGATTTATACCGACGCGGCTGGCGGAGCAGGATATGGAGTTTTCTGTAAGGGAAAGTGGAGCGTAGGCAAATGGCCCAATTCCTGGAAAGAGAGGGGTTTCACAAAAAATTTGGTTCTTTTGGAACTGTTCCCAATTGTAGTCGCGGTCTGGATTTGGGGCGAGTCTTTTTCGAATCGGAGAGTCAGGTTCCATTGCGACAATATGGGAGTGGTGGAAGTGATTAATAGCCTATCGGCCTTGTCTCTTCCAGTCATCAAGTTGGTCAGGGAATTGGTGCTCCGCTGCTTGGAGCTTAATGCATGGATTTCGGATGTACATGTGCCAGGTGTCAAAAACTCTATAGCGGATGCTTTGTCTCATTTCCAGTGGGAGCGTTTCCGTTCATTGGCACCAGAGGTGGAAGTCGCAGGAGTGGAATGCCCTTCGCGGTTGTGGCAGCTGGTTTTGAACGAGCCGGAAGATTGATCCAAGAGTCGGTGGCGAGTTCAACCTGGGCTGCTTATGAGGCATCGTGGAACATATGGCAAAGTTGGGTGTCACAGTGGGGGGCACTAGAGAGTGACAGGGATAGGACGTTGGCGATATTGTTTTTTGTTGGTAAAGCAGCGGATTCAGGGTGGTCAGCATCCAGAGTGAGTAAATTTATAGCCGGGCTTGCTTTTGGTTTTAAGTTACAGGGTTTGATTGACGTTACAAAATCCTTCTTGGTCAGGCAGGCTTTCAGGGGTTTTCAAAGAGGAAACAAGAGTTTGGATAAGCGTAGGCCAGTCACGTTTAGCATATTGGAAAGGTTGGGTCTGGTTTTAGAAACCATTTGTTGTTCCAATTTCGAGGCGGCATTGTTTAAGTTGGCATTTGCTCTAGCTTTTTTTGGGGCTATGAGAGTGGGTGAGTTGGTAGCCCCTAGTAGGAATAGAGAGGGAGGTCTATTAGCCGAAGACGTGAGCTGCTGGGCCTGGGGGATCGATTTTTGGATCAGACGGTCTAAAACGGATCACTTTGGGGAAGGGAAGCGTGTCGTGTTAGGTAGAGTGGAAGGGGCTCTGATGTGCCCTAGAAGGTGCTTAGAGGCCTACTGGCAATTGTGGTCAAATAGAACGGGCCCACTATTACGGCATTGCGACGGGTCATTTCTTTCCCGTTTTCAGTTTACAGCGGTCTTAAAAAAGGGGGTGCAGGAGTTGGGTCTCAGTCCCGAGATTTACGGTTCGCATTCCTTTTGGATCGGTGCAGCGTCGGAGGCTAATAGACGCGGTTTAGGGGCTGAGACGATAAAACGGATCGGAAGATGGAGTTCGGACCGTTATTTGTCATATGTTCGCAGTTAATTGCCGCAAAAAAAAAAAAAAAAACTTTGCTAGATGTGGAATAGTTGCTAACCTGCTTGTTTATTATTCTTTTAGCTGATGTTCCCTCGTTAGTCTGGATCATTGGACACTCATATGTACATTGGGGGGCGCTGCGCGCCGACGTAAGGAGGGATGGTAGGCAATTAGGTTTTCCAAGGGCACAAGCGGTCATAAGGTGGCTCAGTTTTAGGGGCATGGTATGGGGGCGTTTTTTGTCAGAATTTCATAAAGCGGCGAGGTTAGATCGAACACCGGATATTTTAGTGGTTCATTTGGGAGGAAATGATTTGGGGGCACGTCCAGTGAGGGAGTTGATTAGGGATATTCGTTTTGATCTATTGAGATTGTGGACCTCGTTTCCGGGGATTTTGACGGTCTGGTCGGATATAGTGCCCAGGAAAAAATGACGGGCGGTTCGATCGGAAAAAGGCATAAACAGGGCACGAATAAAATTGAATAGGGCAGTGTCTGGCTTCGTGGTAAGGAATGGGGGCATAAGTATTAGGCATTTGGAGTTGGAAGCAGGGGTTGGAAATTTGTGGAGGAAGGACGGGGTGCATCTCAATGATATAGGTATGGATATTTGGGCCCTTTCAATACAGGAAGGAATTGAAAGGGCGCTGGTGGCTTTGGGGCACTCACGAGCCTAAGGTTTCAGGGCTGTTCGTAGTGGCGGGGGGGGGGGTGGGGTTCTTGGAGTTGGTTTAAATTGAGTGGGGGTGATCTGGCAGTCGGTTATGGGCTCTGCACAGGGTTTTACCTCGGGAGCAATTTGTTGGTTGGGCTTCCACGGAATGTGGAAGTTTTGGTGCCCTCGAGCTGGTGCTGAACGGCTGAGGGTAAAATGGCGGTTTTAATTTTGAGTTATTTAAAGCCAGATCTATTAGCTCCAAGAACCCTCCCTCCATTTATTCATATATATATATATATTTATGTTATTGTTATTTGTTAATAAACGGCCGCTGTGGCCAAAATATTTCCAACAGATAACTTGTGGTGGAGTTTTTTATTTCAGGGAAGGGATCAGGGGGATCTCTGGTTACACTGGATTGAGAAAAAAAGGTATCAGTTAAGAAACCGTATTGGCCGTAACAGGTCAAAGGTATACTTTTATTTTAGGTCTAATCCCTATTCTAGCAGAAAATAATGCATCAAAACTTGTCCTGCTTGAATAAGGAGCAGCCGTCCATGTACAAGGGCCCTGGAAGAGTTTTTGAAGAGTGTGCGGGGTTGGGGGTGGGATTTATAAGTCTGCAGTTACACAGAGTGACTGCAGACTTATCACTTTTGAACGGACAACCCCTTTAAGGGATTTACAGTCTGTGAAAATGATCATAGAGGCTGACGGCCTAAAGTAGGAACCTACAGAACGTATTTACTGTGGACCATCCACGGGAGATCATTCTACAGAAAAGGCAGGGAAGCAGCACATTTCACTCTTGCAAAAAGTGAAATTGCCATTGACATCAGCAACATATATTGACCTGGTGAGGATCTCAAACCTACAGCTCCTGTCAATTTAAGATATTTATATTATTTGCGTGTGCATGAGATTTCTTACAGTTTCGTGCAGTATGCTGGCACCGAAAGCTGCAAATACACAGCGGAGAATCTGTTGGATTTTTGCTACATGGGAATCTACCCTTAAACTTCAACGACAGTACGACTCCTATTTTTTTTCCAGAGGAGAAAAAAAGTTCCTAGAAACTATCCATTTGTTTCCCATGTAGAAATAAATTGCAATTGACCTTGCAACAACCATATTGGGAATTTTGCCAATCACTATGCAGCTCTCAAAAACCCAGCAACAAAGTCTCACTTATTGAATTTTGTTGTGTCCAGCGGTCCCATTGCCCCCCCGGTGTATAACTTCCGGCCCACTGCCATGTTGTCTTCCTTTACTACCATGTGACAGATCGGCACGTGTTGCAGAGCTTGCTGATAACAGGCCGGTCAGGTAATCAGAGCCACTGGTGTAACAAGTCCGTCCATGACATTTCTTCCCTAAATCTTCCACCGTCATCTGTGAGTGATATTACTGAGAAGTGGAGACCCCGTAACGTTACAGAGGGCAGGCTGAGTGCTGAGGAGCAGGGGGCAGAAAAGTCACCACCGCTCTGCTGACCCTATAACTGCAGAGTCCAGACCTCCTCTGCTATTAACACTGTGCCCCCGCCGGGAGCTTCATGGCCGAGCAGCTGCCTGCAGCCGTACATCACCAAGCACAATGCTGAGCGTCGGATGGAGTGGTGTAAAGCCGTCAGCACCGGACTCTGGAGGATATGTGTCTTGTGTAGTAACGGATCATACTTCTCTATCTGCATCTGATGGAGGTGTTTGAGTTTGGTGATTCCAGGAGGACGTTACCCCCCTGACTGCATTGTGCCGCTGTACAGACGGTGGAGGAGGATAACGCTATGAGCTATTATCAGGGGGCGGCCTCGGACCCTCAGCTCCAGTGATGGGAAATCTTAATCTTCAGCACAAGACATTGTGGACAATTGTAGCTTCGGCTTCGTGGGAACAGTTTGGGGAAGACCCTTATCTGTTCCCCAAGACTGTGCCCAGTGCACAAACTCCATACAGACATGGAGGGAGGAGAACACTCAGCCTCATCCAACACCTATAATGGAGATTGTGAGGTTGGCCTCCCCCAACAAATGCTCTTCTTAGTGAAGCTGCAAAAATTCCCACAGGCGCCTCCAAGATCTTGCAGAAATCCTTCCTAGAAAAGCTAGAGCTGTTATAGCAGAAAAGGAACCAATTACATATAATTATTGATGCAGAACAGGAGGTCAGAGAAGTTCCTGGAGGGGAAATGTGGAGGGGGCACATACTTTTCTCAATATATTGTACTTTTGAATTAGATCTTTATTCACCCTGCACTAAAGTTTTCTGATGGGACATTATAAGTCTACAGTGGCAGGCACTCAGATGTAATTTCCTCCGAACTTTATGTAAGGAGTGATCGGTATCAGATGTGCGGTGCCAACGTATCGTCTATGGCAGTGGTCCCCAACCTTTTTTGCACCAGGGACCGGCTTGAAGCAAGATCATTTTTCCATGGCCCAGCAAGGAGGGGGTGGGGTGGGCGGGGCTTTGGTCATATGGGGGCGGGGTAATGGAGGGATTTGGAGTTTAGTGCATACTTATCATATAGTGTAGACCAGGTCCCCGCCAGGAGCTATGCCAGGAGCCCCACATAATGTGCTGTGCCAGGAGCCGCATCACTGAGGCCCCATCACGCCCTGCAGCAGGACAGGGCAGCTGTCCTGACAGCTGCTGTTCAGCTGCATTTACTTCATCCCAGGGGCGGACACAGACTGTAGTGGGCCCCTGTGCAAGAAATTTTTGGGGGCCCCCCCCGCCCTTCATAAGGCAACAAAGTTATGTAAACATAACCCCCCCATGTGCATCTCTCACCCCCCCATGTGCAGCTCACCCCCCGTGCATCTCTCATCCCCCTCCGTGCATCTCTCATCCCCCTCCGTGCATCTCTCATCCACCCCCCATGCATCTCTCATCCCCTCCGTGCATCTCTCACCCCCCCGTGCATCTCTCACCCCCCCGTGCATCTCTCATCTCTCCCCTCCCTCCCATGTGCATCTCTCATCTCTCCCCTCCCCCCATGTGCATCTCTCATCTCTCCCCTCCCTCCCATGTGCATCTCTCATCTCTCCCCTCCCCCATGTGGATCTCTCATCTCTCCCCTCCCCCATGTACATCTCTCATCTCTCCCCTCCCCCCCATGTGGATCTCTCATCTCTCCCCTCCCCCATGTGCATCTCTCATCTCTCCCCTCCCCCCATGTGGATCTCTCATCTCTCCCCTCCCCCATGTGCATCTCTCATCTCTCCCCTCCCCCCATGTGCATCTCCCATTCCCCCCACTCCTAGTTAATTGTATTTAAAAAAAAATAAAACTTGTTATACTTACCACCATGCGATCCCTGCAGAATCCTGGCGCTCGTCCAAATCGCTGACACCAGGTTCTCCTGACTTCCGGCCATGTGACGGCGCCGTCACATGACCGGAAGTCAGGGGAATCATGAAGGTGCTGCCGCAGCAGCGCAGCGCTCAGATGTCCCGGACCCGGCGCTTAGCATGCGGCCGGGGGCCCCATGAGGAGAGAGACGCACAAGAGGGGGGCTCCGAGGGGGCTCCTACCGGCCGGGCCCCATACTGGAGTCAGGGCAGTCATGCCCTGATGGCGGCCCTGCTGGAGGCTGGAGGGGCCCCCTCTCCCCGCGGACCGGCTGAAAAACCCCAACGGCCCGGTCCTGGTCCGCGGACCGGCGGTTGGGGACCTCTGGTCTATGGGACAAAAGAAAATGAATGGAGCGGAGGCCGAGCAGGCGCACCACTGCTTCATACAACACTGGGGCAACAAAGCCACTTTTATTGGGTTCCCAAACCCTGTTCTTGGGATCACTTGGACTCTCAGCGATCAGTAAGATTCCCCTATCCCATGGAGAGGAGAGAACTATCTTAGGAATATCAACACTCTTTATGACATCCATTGGTCCTCATAGGTATAGAAAGAGAGAAAAAAGACAAATTGTTTGCAGATGCAGATTTTTCACTTGCACATTATACCCCTGTAAGGGTCCGGTGGTTCGGGCCCTTTAAAAGCAAACAGATCGTAGTTTGCAACCTGTCAGTCTCCACTAAACCTCACTCACTGACTTGTATTTACTGTGTGTCCTGATAATATCCCGTCCTGCCTGCTCCCACCCCCGGGAGGACGGCACAGGAACTATGCGACTTGTAACTCTTGATTTTCTTGTTTTCCAGAAAGAAGGTGGCAGAGGACATGGCAGACGGGGACACAGCTCTGGTGAGTTACACCGGCCTCCCTGCTATTTTATAAGCATGTAGCGTGACGGAATATTTTATGTGCACCGCATGTATGTATTATTAGGATGGTACCTACATCACATGAAACAGTAGGAGATTCTTTGCTGTCACTTCCTCGCTCTATCACAGAGACTTCAAGACGAATGATCCCACATGATTGTCTTGCAATATAATCTCGTAAAAATTTGTGCCGCCAAACCTAATGCAATAATTTCATGGTGACACAGTATATAGTACAATAATGCAGAAAATAGCACCTGTAAAGTTTTAATTTCACATGTGATCTGGTGATGCAGCCCTTTTCTCAATCAGTAGATGCTTCAGGTCGAACAACAAACTATCCTTAAAGGGGTTGTCCTCCTTCTGGGGACAATTTTGTTTTTCTTAAATAAACAAATATATTTTGGGCTAAAAAAAAAAAAAACACTTTTGTAATTGGGTGTCATTCAAAATTTTGCGGCGTTTACCTTCTGTTCTCTGTGTTGGTGGGTTAACTGAGAATCTGTCAGTGAGCTCGTTCTGACGGTCCAATGGGAAAGTTTCTAACTCTTTATGTGTCTTTTTCTGAGCTCTTTTCAGCTGATTTATGACCTCAGACCACTTAAAAGTAGAAAGTGTATGGAAACAGAAAGCCTGTAAAAGCCAAATGGTGCAAACATTTTTTTAATGAAACCAAATGGCAAAAATGATTTTTACCCCCCACATTAAGGGCATGTTCACACATGATGGAAAAAATGTTTGAGCATCTGTAAATTTTACATGCTGCAGCTTTAACATTTTTGGAAATATCATTGACTTCAATGGTACTGAAAATCTGTGCATATTTTCCTTACCCAAATGTGGATGCAAAATTCGCAACATGTGAACAAGTCCTTATACACTGCTAGACGCTCTGGTCTGTACTCCAGCGTCCGATGTGACTACTTATCACATTGAGGGTTAAGTCCTGGACTCTCCAGATGAAATTTCATGATATCTGATCTTCGATTGTTCGTCCTGCTTATTCAATGAGTTTTTGTTATCCCCGGGGCGGGCGGATGAGTTACACCAAAAAGTTCTCATCCGCCCATTCATTCCAGTCCTGAGGTGTCGTTAGTAGATGTGAGATCTGTCCTTCTCCTGTGTATTATATTCCATCTCAGACAATGCTGTGGTCTCCAGTTTTCCATTGCAATCGATTCTATGTATGAGGATCATGTAACGTTTCCTCACACGTCCATCATCTCTCCAGAGAGAAGTTGAGCTCGGTGATGTGGAGAAGAAGGTCCCCAGAAAGATAATCCACTTTGCAAGTGGAGAAACCATGGAGGAGTACAGTACAGAAGAAGAGGATGAAGAAGACGACCAGAGGGTTGACTTTTGTAATGTGGACACGGTATGGATTTCCTCCTTATTAAAAGTGACATTGGTCACATCTGTGACCGCACAATGACAGAAGTCCTTTCTGCAGGATTTATATGGCTTTTCAGTTGCTATCACTTTTAGGATATATCCAGATGGTTATCCAGAAAATCAATAGTAAAATACATCATTGCAAAAAAAACTTTCCAAAGTCCTTTTTTTTTTTTTTTTACTTTATATATAGTGTATTTTTCACATACAGATCTCTGGTGAAAAAACTGCTGCACATCAGTCACTTGAGGCAGTAACTATTGGTGTTAGACTCGGCAGCGATTATTCATTGGAGGTATACTGTAAGGCTATGTGCCCATGATGCAGAAATACTCTGGATTTTTTGCTGAGCGTTTCTGCATCTCCCTGGCAGAAAAAAAACACATGCGGATTGTACATGCGGATTGTACATGCGGATTGTACATGCGGATTGTACATGCGGATTGTACATGCGTTTTCCTGCCAGGGACATGCTGATGTCAAGCGTTCTTCACATGCATTTGGACATGCGGGTTGTCAAGCGTTTTCCAAGCGATTTTAGCATCACTTGGAAAGTGCTTGTCAACTTGGTCACACTATATAAATCCATGCAAACAGCATGGATTTATATAGTGTGACTGAAAGAATGGTAAAAAAAAAATCTATACTTACCTTCTAATGGCCCCCGGTGTCCTTGTCTTGGCTTGCCGGCAGCTCGCGGTAGACTAAAGGACCTGCCGACGTCAGCAGTCGCGTGACCCGTCACATGACTGAATGACGTCACCGCAGGTCCCTCAGTCCACCTCGAGCTGCCGGCAAGCCAGGAAGCATCGGATAAAGACACCGGGGGCCATCAGAAGGTAAGTATAATATTTATTTTTTATTTTATTCTTTTTTTTTACAGGTACTATGTACCTCGGTCTGGAGGAGAGTCTCCTCTTCTCCAGACCCGGGTACCATCCGCACATTGAAACGCATGGATTCTGCATGTACAGATGCAGTGATGCAGATTTTATGCGGTCTAATGCAAGTCAATGGCGGCGAAAACGCAGCGCTACCACAAAATAATTGGTAGTGCTGCGGATTTTTCCGCAATGATAATCCGCAGCGGAAATTTCCGCAGCATGTGCACAGCACATACGGATTATCATTGGGGAACATGGCAGACCTTCTACCAAGCGTTTTTTAAGCATTTCTGCAGCGGAATTTCCGCTGCGGAAACGTTTAAAAAAACGCGTAGTGGGCACACAGCCTTAATAGTGAGGAATGAAAACATTTCTGTTTATGTTCACAGGCAGTAATCCTGTACATATCTAGTCCTGCTCTCAAGCTGAGGAGTGGATACAACTGTATCAGGTCTAGACAATGCTCTGTAAGCTAAAATGGCCCTTTAACACACCATAATATAGGTCATCTGCTATCCTCATCTCATTTATACTTTTTATCTAATTACAATGGAGAACTTTCCCACCTTCACATTTGATCTATTGTTAAACTATGCTTTTAATATGTTAGTGGTCATCTACACTAAAACTACACTAAGTTGCAATCTGCAATCTTCACTCCTTCATTTCCAGATCCCCAGTTATGCCGTATGTAGCCTTATCCAAGTTTGAGATTTTTCTTTTGTGGGAGTGTCTCTCCCAGTAATACAGGTTGGATGTTAAGTCTGTGTGTATCTAGGGGTGCTGCTGTCTTCATTTGCTTTTATCTATCAGCACTGCTCCAGTATTTCCTCTCAATGTGCTTTCCTCCTTGTCTATAGTAGGTTTTCCTTGCCCTCCCTGAAATACTTTCACCCCTCTCCATGCTTTAGAAATCTGTGTAAAACGTCCTCCCTACTGCTATCTCTAACACTAAAAAAAGAGTAAAGGAAAGCAGAAGAAGCAGGAGTTCTGTGGGATTTGTATATTTTTTTTTTGCAGATCCTTCAGTTAGTTAAAGGACATATACAGTGCTGGCCAAAAGTATTGGCACCCCTGCAATTCTGTCAGATAATACTCAGTTTCTTCCTGAAAATGATTGCAATCACAAATTCTTTGGTATTATTCTCTTCATTTAATTTGCTTGCAAGGAAAAAACACAAAAGAGAATGAAGCAAAAATCAAATCATTGATCATTTCACACAAAACTCCAAAAAAGGGCCAGACAAAAGTATTGGCACCCTCAGCCTAATACTTGGTTGCACAACCTTTAGCCAAAATAACTGCGACCAACCGCTTCTGGTAACCATCAATGAGTTTCTTACAATGCTCTGCTGGAATTGTAGACCATTCTTCTTTGGCAAACTGCTCCAGGTCCCTGATATTTGAAGGGTGCCTTCTCCAAACTGCCATTTTGAGATCTCTCCACAGGTGTTCTATGGGATTCAGGTCTGGACTCATTGCTGGCCACCTTAGAAGTCTCCAGTGCTTTCTCTCAAACCATTTTATAGTGCTTTTGTAAGTGTGTTTTGGGTCATTGTCCTGCTGGAAGACCCATGACCTCGGAGGGAGACCCAGCTTTCTCACACTGGGCCCTACATTATGCTGCAAAATTTGTTGGTAGTCTTCAGACTTCCTTATGCCATGCACACGGTCAAGCAGTCCAGTGCCAGAGGCAGCAAAGCAAACCCAAAACATCAGGGAACCTCCGCCATGTTTGACTGTAGGGACCGTGTTCTTTTCTTTGAATGCCTCTTTTTTTTCCTGTACACTCTATGTTGATGCTTTTTCCCAAAAAGCTCTACTTTTGTCTCATCTGACCAGAGAACATTCTTTCAAAACGCTTTAGGCTTTCTCAGGTAAGTTTTGGCAAACTCCAGCCTGGCTTTTTTATGTCTCGGGGTAAGAAGTGGGGTCTTCCTGGGTATCCTACCATACAGTCCCTTTTCATTCAGACGCCGACGGATAGTACGGGTTGACACTGTTGTACCCTCGGACTGCAGGGCAGAATGAACTTGTTTGGATGTTAGTCGAGGTTCTTTATCCACCATCCGCACAATCTTGCGTTGAAATCTCTCGTCAATTTTTCTTTTCCGTCCACATCTAGGGAGGTTAGCCACAGTGCCAAGGGGCTTTAAACTTCTTGATGACACTGCGCACGGAAGACACAGGAACATTCAGGTCTTTGGAGATGGACTTGTAGCCTTGAGATTGCTTATGCTTCCTCCCAATTTGGTTTCACTGCAGGGCAGAATGAACTTGTTTGGATGTTAGTCGAGGTTCTTTATCCACCATCCGCACAATCTTGCGTTGAAATCTCTCGTCAATTTTTCTTTTTCGTCCACATCTAGGGAGGTTAGCCACAGTGCCAAGGGGTTTTAAACTTCTTGATGACACTGCGCACGGAAGACACAGGAACATTCAGGTCTTTGGAGATGGACTTGTAGCCTTGAGATTGCTTATGCTTCCTCCCAATTTGGTTTCTCAAGTCCTCAGACAGTTCTTTGGTCTTCTTTCTTTTCTCCATGCTCAATGTGGTACACACAAGGACACAGGACAGAGGTTGAGTCAACTTTAATCCATGTTAACTGGCTGCAAGTGTGATTTAGTTATTGCCAACACCTGTTAGGTGCCACAGGTAAGTTACAGGTGCTGTTAATTACACGAATTAGAGAAGCATCACATGATTTTTCAAACGGTGCCAATACTTTTGTCCACCCCCTTTTTTAGGTTTGGCGTGGAATTATATCCAATTTGGCTTTAGGACAATTCTTTTTGTGTTTTTTTCATTGAAGGCAAATTAAATGAAGAGAATAATACCAAAGAATTTGTGATTGCAATAATTTTCAGGAAGAAATTGAGTATTATCTGACAGAATTGCAGGGGTGCCGATACTTTTGGCCAGCACTGTAGATCCTCTGCAGCATCAGAATGGTGGGAAGTCTTTAATGAAGACTCTTTAGAAAATTGCTTATTTCATAAATATATATTAGTTCCAAACAACGACCTTTAGCCTAAAAGAGAATGGAGTTATCATCACTTTTAGCACCACCACCAAACTATGACTGGTATTCATGAATCCTCTACTTGCACAACCAATGACCAACCTGTGTCGAGGCGGGGGAAGAATTGATGACATACGCACACGATATGCCGTAAATGTCAGATAGATTCAGGTCTAACCTTTCTGGAACAGGCATCTATCTCCAGAATGGGAGATAAATGCCGGTCCCAGAAAACCCAATTATCTTTGCCGGGGCAAGGGAAGAACTAAAAAAATGCTATAAATGTGTGATAAGTGTAGGTCCCACCTATGGAGCTAAATCCAGAACAGAGGTTCCTTGTTCCAATTTGTGCCACAACTTCTATGAATGGCTTCCATGAGGTTTTCCAATGAAGTGGTGGGCTCTTGTGCGGCTGCTTTCCAAACTTTTCTAGAAGTGACTGAAGAGAGCCACATTTGTGGCCACATCTCTATTCAAAGCACTTGCTGCCCCAGTAGATGGTGCTGTTCTGGAGGTAGGTGCTGGTCGTAAAAATGGTAGACTTGCAGTTATCAGATATTTGGTCTTGTCTCTAAGACCAAGAGTATATGGTGAAGCATCTAGTTCACGAAAAGAGAAACTAGAAAAGTATGGCAAATGCCACTTAGCCAATCATTGGTCGCAGAGGTGATCTCTTTAGCCAACAACTAGACGAGCATGCTGTGTGTCAAGAAAAGGGACAGCAGAGAACTGAGGACTAGCAGAGGACAAGGAGAGCTGAGGACCAGGGGAGCTGAGGACCAGGGGAGCTGAGGACCAGGTGAGCTGAGGACCAGGGGAGCTGAGGACAAGGGGAGCTGAGGACCAGGGGAGGTGAGGACAAGGGGAGCTGAGGACCAGGGGAGCTGAGGACCAGGTGAGCTGAGGACCAGGGGAGCTGAGGACAAGGGGAGCTGAGGACCAGGGGAGCTGAGGACAAGGGGAGCTGAGGACCAGGGGAGCTGAGGACCAGGTGAGCTGAGGACCAGGTGAGCTGAGGACCAGGGGAGCTAAGGACCAGGGGAGCTGAGGACCAGGGAAGCTGAGGACCAAGTGAGCTGAGGACCAAGTGAGCTGAGGACCAAGGTAGCACCGGAACGGAGATGGGTGAGGGTATGATTATGTTCGTTGGCACAGTGAGAGATTTCAACAATAGTTTATACTCTCTGAAAACCCCAATTAAAAGTGCAATATTTTTATTTAATCTGACCAAAACTAAGTCATTGCCCGTGGTATACACATGTTGTTTTTGAAGACTGACTCTCTGATTTTCTTGTTGGCAGAAGCAGATGAGCTGGAGAACATACGTGCAATTTTGGATTCTTCGAATAGCAACAAGCGCTTTTTTCAGTAAGTTATCACAGGCATTAATATTACGTTTCTGGTATTAATGTTATCAGTAAGCTGCAATGTTTCCCGACCGGTGGAAACATACTCAATAAGCAAGTAGGAGAGAAGATTTCAGAAATAAATCATTTTAAATTCTAATTAGACCAGGACTACTCTGCAACTAACACCATCATGTTCCACTAGTAAACCACAGCTGCTAAGAGGGTCTCTTGCTTTGGAGGAGCAACCATGTTCTTGCATTATAAGGATTTCAATGAGAAATATCTAACCCTTGGTTTTCCATCTGGTGGCGCTACAGGGATATTCAAGACTGTTTTTTCCAAGACAGATTGAAGCTGACCACTGAGTGGTCTTTGGGATAAGCTTCTTGTCAAAACTAATGCTTCTTCCAAAGAAAGCTGTTTTATTTACAACTAGCTGTACTACGCGTACGCTGTACTTCGCCCGGGTTAATAACTGCTGTTAGCAAAATAGAATGTGTTAACAAAAATTTATTCTAAACACAAAAAACACAAAAAAACACAAAACAAATAGATAGAAATGTAATTATTAAAAGGCAAAAACTAAGCTAATAGAAGCATTTCACAACATATATTTCAACACCCGAGATATTCCACACAGATTTAACTAAATTGGCCAAGTAATGTGAAGTAATCTTCTACTCCTTATTCGAGAGCCTTTTGATAAACAACATTCTTAGTTCTTCCTTCTTCCTTCAAACACGAACAGATTTTTGGCTGTTCCAACTCTTTTCTCTTGTCTGCAAGCCTCGCTTCCCTCTGCTCAGAAAGTTCATTGGCCCTTGAGGAAGCAGCTCTTGTTCTCTGGTCTGCAAGCCTCGCTTCCCTCTGCTCAGAAAGTTCATTGGCCCTTGAGGAAGCAGCTCTTGTTCTCTTGTCTGCAAGCCTCGCTTCCCTCTGCTCAGAAAGTTCATTGGCCCTTGAGGAATCAGCTCTTGTTCTCTTGTCTGCAAGCCTCGCTTCCCTCTGCTCAGAAAGTTCATTGGCTCTTTAGGAAGCAGCTGCTGTTCTCATGTGTGTTAGCCTTGTTTCTCGGTCTTCACATTTTTCATTGGCCCGTAATGCAGCTTTTCTTTTCGCATCAGCTGACATTCGTGCCATGAAATTCCTTTTCTTATGAGGCATTATTGTGGTAAAAATAGTCTGCAACTGGCAGTTTCTATATCCTCTCACATAGAAGTAATGTGACTGACATCAGCCTTTCCACCAACACACCCTAACTGACATCTTATTACCTTACACAAGCTTTGTTATACTGAGAATGTCCTTTCTTGCCTATATTAACCAATCACAGCTCAGATTAATTAACTGTAGCAAAATAGAAGCTGAGCTGTGATTGGTTGCTATTGGCAGCCTGATAAATCTTTGTGAGATGAGTTTTGTGTGTGCTGAGGGTGGTATATGTGTTCAAGCACGTGGTAGTGTGTGGCGCATTTTGTGTGTGTGTTCATATCCCCGTGTGTGGTGAGTATGAGTATCCCATGTCAGGGCCCCACCTTAGCAGCTGTACGGTATATACTCTTTGGCGCCATCACTCTCATTCTTTAATTCTCCCTTGTTCACACGTGGCAGCTGTCAATTTGCCTCCAACACTTTTCCTTTCACTTTTTCCCCATTATGTAAATAGGGGCAAAATTGTTTGGTGAATTGGAACGCGCGGGGTTAAAATTTCGCCTCACAACATAGCCTATGACGCTCTCGGGGTCCAGATGTGTGACTGTGCAAAATTTTGTGGCTGTAGCTGCAACGGTTCAGATGCCAATCCCGGACATACACACATACATACATATATACACACATACATACACACATACATACACACATAAATACATACATACATACATACACACACATTCGGCTTTATATATTAGATGGAGACCTATGGATGATGGACAACATAAGTTACACCCGTCATCCATTGGACTCCATTGTAATAATGTATAACATGGGAACTTACCCAAGATATGTATTTAACATATGGAAAAAAAAGAATCAGAAATTAGCCCTTAATCTTAGTTTATGAAAAAATGTTTTCATTATGGGCTAAAACAGCTTTCCCAGGAATTTAATATTGATGATTTATAATTAGGATAGATCAATAACATCACATCAGTTGGGGTCCAACTCACGGCACCGAAGAGCCAGTAGCAGTAATCATACAAGTGTGTAAGATCACACAAGTTCACAGTACTGCCATATGGGAACGGTAAGAGGTGATAGAAATGAGCCGCTTCTGCTGAACTCATTATTCACTCTAAAAAACAGCAAAAATCTGTCTTCAACAAGACTGTAAACTCAGTGAGTGATCAGATTACAGCAGCCTATTGGAGTCTATGGAGACAGGAGGAGCCAAGTGAGAGAATAGCCAGGGAGAAAAAAGACTTTGCACTATTGCTTTCAAATTAGATTTCAATTTTACTCCAGAGTTGGATTCACATCTACACTGCTCAGTACTGCTCTATAATGTCCTCCGTGCCGCTGCTCATTCTGAACATATGCTACATATAGACAAGAGAGCAAAAATTCCTCATGTCTGTGTGAACTGTGTATGAGGGACATCATAGCAGGTCACCTGCATGCACCAGCTCAGAGACAAATGAAAATTAGTGCTAGAACCTGCAGAGGGGAAAGCTGGTGAAAATGCTGGGTAAAATTCATATAATGGCCAGAAATAGTGTTGATCCCAATGTACACACTTATTCTGAGAAAATCAGATGACATAACAGGTACATTTATTAAAATGTATTTTTGTAAGCATATTCCACACTGTTCCAAATCCTCATTTCAGCTTGTGACTACCTCGGGGGACAGTTGGCAACTCTTTTTGGTCTTAATGTTTCGAAATATCAGTACGCCATTGATGAATACGACAGAGCACAAGAAGAGGTAAGAATCTTAATTAATTCAAGAGAAATCTGCATACCTCTTAAAGAGGTTGTCCAAAAATCCAAACTTATTACTCATCCACCGGAGAAAGCTGATAAATGGCTGATCATGGGAAAGTCCAACAGCTTGGACAACTCCCACCAGTCACAAGAACGTGGGCCACTGAATTCCCCGTGTGAATAGAGTGCAGGTTGCTCACAAGGCTGCTGTTTCATTCATTCTCTGAATGGAGATCGCCGAACTCTATATTCAAGCTGTTGGGGCCGCTGAGAACATTAATGTATATTGTGGATAGATGATAAATCTAGATTTTTGGGACAAGCCTTTTAATGTAACCAGTTGTGATAACGAAAAGAGAATCGATAGACTACAGAAATACTGTTGATAAATAATATTGAATTAATTTTACAGGACAGTGATTTTGATGATGAAAATGAAGGTGAAAATGTGAAGGAATCAAGGGACAAAAATCCCCCAAATGAAGGACATCACTTACAGATGCAGAGCATGGACTATGGAACCATTCAGGACAATCACACAGAATGGGGGGATAAGTATCAGCTGGACTCAGAGATCCTTCAACAAGACAATTAAATCTGCAAACTCCAACTGTTTACTTTCCGAAGAGAAGACCTGCTCCATCGAACACGAGCCGATGGGTTTCCCAAATGATGGATACATTTTGAAGAAAAGATGGACACACAATAAGTGGTGTGGTTTAGGAACTGATTCCTTACTTTGGTACCATATAGAGTGGCGTTTCAGTGACCCGTTGATGGTTCTATGTCATAATTACAGTTTCATGTGGTTATTTTGTCTTATTTGGTCAAAGCTCTACAACCCTTATTCTTTGAGTATATCCAAGAAAAATTAGCAAGTGTATAAACCCAGTAAGATAAAATAATAACATTTTTATTAATTCTTTTAAAAGACAATATAAAATTTAAAAATATAGTGAATGGGGAGAGTGGTATACAGAAGAGAGTGATACCACACCCAGTTGCTATCAAGTCAATCATAAAGTCAACCCAAACATGGAGAATATAATATGACCCAAGTGAGTAAAGCAATCTAAAAAGTCACATGAGTGTAAAAATTAACACGTATAGCCACAGCGTAGCATGCTTAACTACGGTGGATACTCAATCTTCCTATGAGAGAAATAAATACCAGACTACAAATGCAGTGAAACAGGAAATCCTGGATAAGGTATATATATATAATGCTCATGTGCAGTGCAGAAAGGCTGCATGAACAAGACCACAGTAAATGGTAAAGCTTAAAGGTCAATAATATGCATATAGAAATAAGAGTAAGTGTGAGCAGTACCTGAGGGTAGTAACAGCAACTGCTAGGCAGAAGCTCCGACGCGCGTTTCCCAACTGCTTCTTCCTGGGGGCCCCCAGGTATGATATCCACCATAGTTAAGCATGCTACGCTGAGGCTATACATGTTAATTTTTACACTCATGTGACTTTTTGGATTGCCTTACCCACTTGGGTTATATATGGCAACCTTGTACCTCATTCAAATCTGCAATCCATTATTGGCCTTTTGAATCATTGCCATATTTATTTTTTTCCAAACAGCTGCATGCTATACTCCTATATGACCACTAGATGGCTTTATACTACCACTGTGTATACAAAAAAACAAAACTTTTCAGCATTTGTACCTTTTTCATATTATATTCTCCATGTTCGGGTTGACTTTATGATTGACTTGATAGCAACTGGGTGTGGTATCACTCTGTTCTGTATACCACTCTCCCCATTCATTATATTTTTACATTTTATATTGTTGTCTTTTAAAAAAATAAAAATTGTATTATTTTATCTTACTGGGTCTATACATTTTCCTAATTTCTCTTGGACATATACTTAATTTAGAAGTACTTATTTATTTTGTATGGTCAAATATCAGTATTAACCTTATTCTTTGAGGTTGTACACCATCTCATACATGACCTGGATTACTTCACCACAAAACCAGCATGGACACTCACTGGTTTTCAGGTCTTGCTAATAGCCCAGTAGTCCCTCTACTGACGTCCACATATGACATAGCCACAGTCCCAATGACGACCTCTTCACTGACTCAGAGCTGATACTTTGGAAACCAATTTTCAATCGGGCACTAATAGCACACTGGGTTTGTTGTCTCGATAAGTCAGGATTAAACTACTTATTTTTCATGTTTTATACAAGTTGTACATTTATAAGCATTTTAATAATTTAATAAAGGTCAAGCTGAATTTTCTTAGAATCCAGTGTTAGTCTACAATATTCGTCCACATGTCTACGGTGCCTCTCTTGTGTTCGGGTGAGTGTGCGGGAATTTGGGACATCCAAAGTGAAATGTCATAGTAACATAGTAACAAAGGTTGAAAAAAGACCTTGTTCCATCAAGTTAAACCTTTCTCCCCCAATTGTACTCCCTACACTAACACTCATGGGTTGCCTTGATAAAAACTGTTTTTGTCCAAAGGTGCAACTGTGTGTCTTGTGTTCAATGCCTGCCCTGTACTGAAAGGCCAGTCTAAGTTAATGAGTGCTATGCTTATTTTATTTTCTGCAATGATTATTTTTGGCTTAGTGGCTAATCACTGAGCCTTTGGCATTTCAGGTCTACAGTGGGTCTTGTATCTCTAACCTGAAAATCCCTTTATCTCTGCAGCAAATCTGAGATTCTGCATACATGCAGTGATCTTTCATATTTTCTATTTCTGCTAAGGTCTAGTTCACATTAATAAATTCCAGAGGAATTAATATATAAAAATAAATTGAATCAACAAATGAGAAATCTAATCAATATCTGGTGACCACCTTTTGCCTTCATCACTCCTTCTCGGTACTTGTCACTTATACACAATGTTTGAAAAAACTCGGCCGGAGGTGGCTCCAAACATCTTACAGAACTGGCCCATGATCTTCTGTGGATGTTACTTGTGTAAATCCTTCTCTCTCATCATGTACTCCCAGACAGATGGGCTGTGTGGGGACTATATAATCACTTGGCACTTTGGAAGTGCATTGAGCTGTAGGGTGTATTGCTGCTAAAGGGGAAAAAAAAAACCTCTTTAAATCTTCTTCCTTAGCGAGTGTGAACGAGCTGAGTGTGACAGGAGCGTAAGTGCATACAAAAGTGTCTGACTTGTGATTCAGTGACTTTGGATTCAGGGAGTTTGGAAGGGAGGAATTTGGACTGAATTGCTGCCTGTATTTTATTAATTCTTTACATTTCTTTTTACTTAACATTTCTGTCTAGTGCAATCCCCATTAGGAAATGAGCTTCATTATTGACAATGCTATCCAGTGTACATCTTGCCACATGTATGCAATCCTTGAACAGCCAGTCGTGGGTGCATACTGCTGTGCGAGATGTGTGCACGTTCTGCATTTGGAAGCCCAGGTACTGGATCTAAATGAGCAACTGGCAACATTGAGATCCATAGACAATAATGAAAGGAGTTTGTTGTTCACTGAGCAGCTGAACAAGGGGGTAGATGTGGGGGAGGGTGGTAGTAGGGAGCTGCAGGACAGTGAGGCAGCTAGCTGGTTGACAGTTAGAAGGGGGGTAGAGGGAAGAGTGCCAGGGAGGCTAGTCCTGATCTGGCACACCCCAATAAGTTGGCAGATGAGGGGGGTGTCGGTACAGGGGTAGCACTGCTGCAGCAAGGCATGTCCTCTGAAAGCCAGAGGTTTGTCAGCTCCAGTAAGGGGGGAAAGAGGAGAGCAGGCCAGGCAGGTGCTGGTAGTGGGGGACTCGATTATTAGGGGAACAGAGGGCAATCTGTCACAAAGACAGGGATCGTCGAACAGGGTGCTGCCTACCTGGCGATCGAGTCCGGCACATCACTGATCGGGTTGACAGACTACTGGGAGGGGCTGGTGAGGACCCAGCGGTCATGGTGCACATTGGCACAAATGACAAAGTTAGAGGTAGGTGGAAGGTCCTGAAAGATGATTTCAGAGAATTAGGTTGCAAACTTAAACAAGGACCTCCAAGGTGGTATTCTCTGAAATACTGGAGATTAGGGAGATAAATAAGTGGCTCAGGAATTGGTGTAGAAAGGAGGGGTTTCGGTTCCTAAAGAACTGGGCCGACTTCTCAGTTGGCTACAGGTTCTACGCTAAGGACGGGCTGCACATCAATGGGGAGGGTGCAGCTGTGCTGGGGGAGAAAATGGCTAGAAGGTTGGAGGAGTGTTTAAACTAGGGATTGGGGGTGTGAGGCAGTGACCGGGATCGTATATGAAAGACGTTATATATCCCCATAATGTGTACAGAGACCTATTAAATCCATTGGAGTGCATTGCAATCACAAACTCACCTGCGGCTGCAATGCAGGAATGAAGGTGAGCATTGACCTGGTCAGGCTATCTGGCTAAGGCAGATTAGTAAAACCCTGCAGGGTTTTCATTTCTTGGAGGAGGCTACAGGAAGGCAGTGGGGCGGCCTCCTTCCTCCAACCCGGGTTTTCCAATGGCTCTTGCCACTGGTCCTTTAAATCCCCAGCATTAAGGATTAGTGTTGTTCAGTGTTGGGACCTGCTAGGAACATAGCAGGAAAGCTCGGCGTGCCTGTGCGTAGCTGAACCTACGCCTGGGAAGGCTCTGCACCTGTCAGGCTCTGAGCGGCCCGGCACGGCTGTTGCCCGCGGCAACTGTTGTTATGGACTGATGTTAACCCGGCTGCGAACCGGAGGACTTTCTGTTTTACCCGTGAGTGCTTAATAAAAGCTGCTTATGTTGGACTTGCTTTGGTCACTGCCTCAGTTACAGCACAGTGTGAATACTGTCGCCTTACAGCTTGGTGGAGAAAGCGGGCATTGTGACTGAGGACTCCACCGGCAGCAGCATGACCACAATCTGGCCAGCCACCTTTCAGCCCAACCCCGTGGACAAAATGGAGGAGCTGTTAAGGCAATTGGTCCTCACGCAGCGGCAGCAACAGGAGCAGTTCAAGCAGCAGCACACCAATGAGCTAATCGTGCAGCAGCTCACAGCCCTGGGGGAAACGCCAACGGCACCAGCCCCGGAACGTCGAGAGGCCCGGGACAAGGTTTGCTCAGCATTGAGGAAGATGGGACCGGAGGAGGACGTGGAAGCCTTTCTGTCCATCTACGAACGTACAGCAGAGCGGGAAAACCTACCAGCCGGCCAGTGGGCAGAAGTGTTGGCTCCGTTTTTGGTTGGCGATGCCCAGAAGGCCTACTTCAACCTAAGTCGAGAGGACGCCTAGGACTACCAGAGGCTCAAAGGTGAGATCCTTGCCCGACTCGGGGTCAATACATACGTGAGGGCTCAGAGCATATTTTCATGGGCCTATGTGGAGACCTGACCCGCCCGGTCTCAGGCTCATGACCTTTTGCAGCTGGTAAAGAGGTGGCTCCAGCCTGAGTCTTGGACTCCAGCCCAGATGGTGGTGGTCGACCGGCTGGTGAGGACTCTGCCGGCCGCTATCCAACGATGGGTGGGGCAAGGGGACCCCGGCACCCTCGACCAGGTGGTCAGCCTGATCGAACGCTACTCGGCCACTCAGGACTTTATCTGGGACTCTGCCCCCTCGCAGCTGTCACGCCGATCCCTGCCAACCCAGGAACCGGGAAAGGGGTTGCGCCCTCTGCTGAGGACAGTCAGCACCGTGCTGAAGGGGTACCCCGGAGTCAGAGTGGCAGGAGACCGGTTCCCTCCCAAACGGCCATAAGAACTAACAGTACCTCCACCATTAGGTGCTGGCGGTGTCAGGGGCCGGGACATGTGGTTGCTAACTGTACCCTGACTACGGAACCCATGGACTGCGGGTATAACTGCTGGGTCTCAATGTACGCTCAGACCGTCTGCACTGCGAGTGCCGACCCCTTGAACAGTGAACCTCAACTGTGCCAGTTACTGGTTAATGGGTACCCCACGGAGGCCCTCCTAGACTCGGGGAGCCTAGTGACTTTGGTACATGGGTCGCTAGTGGCAGGAGACAACCCCAGTGGACGGACATTCGGGGTTGTGTGTATCCATGGGGACCTCCGAGAGTACCGAACCTCAAAGGTAGTTTTGTCCACGCCATGTGGCAACATAAAACATGTGGTGGGGGTGGTAAAAACTCTTCCCTATGGGACTCTGTTGGGAAGAGACTTGCCCCTGTTCTGGACTCTGTGGAAAAACAAAATCCACTCTACCCCCGTAAAATTTGTTACAGGCGCTGTACCCGACGAAACCGAGTCAAGGGTACCTGCTGCAGGGGTGTCCAACCTAGGGACAGAGTGTGACTCCGATAGGTCTCCCCTAGAGGTGCTGGCAGGAGAGGTCGAGGAGACCCCATCGATCCCTGAGCTGGAAGTGTCCCGGGCACGTTTTGGACAGCTCAGCTACAGGATCCCACCCTGACTCGGGCGCGGGAAAGGGTGTTAGAGGTAAATGGCGTAGCTCAACAGCCCGGTGCAGATACTGTATTTCCACGCATGGTAGTCAACGGTGAGTTGCTCTATAGGGTAAACAAAATCAGGGACGAGGTCGTGGAACAGTTAGTGGTACCCCAGTCGTACCGTCGGGCGGTTCTTGAGATAGCACACACACACCTGCTGGGTGGACACTTAAGGATTAAAAAGACACAAAAACTTATCTTGCAGCGGTTCTTTTGGCCTGGGATTTACGCGGAAGTCCAAAAGTACTGCGAATCCTGCCCCGAATGTCAACTGACCACACTCATCGCCAGTTTCCGTAGCCCATTGGTACCTCTGCCAGTGATAGAGATACCTTTTGAACGGATTGCAATGGACTTGGTAGGGCCCATTGTAAAATCCGCTCGTGGCCACCAACATATACTTGTGGTCCTCGACTATGCCACCCGGTACCCGGAGGCTGTACCGCTACGCCACACCTCGGAGAAACCGATTGCACGGGAGCTGTTTGCCATGTTCTGTCACCTTGGCCTATCTAAGGAGATCCTGACGGATCAAGGGACCCCTTTTATGTCCAAGGTGATGAGTGAACTGTACGAACTGCTAAAAAAGAGGATTTTTGGTACTCAAAGTAAAATCCCTTTCTTGGAGCCTTCATTCGGGGACACAGGAAACCATGGGTGTATGCTGCTGCCACTAGGAGGCTGACACTAGGCAGAAATAAAAAAGGCTAACTCCTCCCCAGCAGGCTACACCCACTGACAGGGAGAGAGCTAACCAGTTTGTAAGAAAGCAGTAGGAAAGGAGGTATAAAGAGACTACCCTGAGATGAACCAACAATGGCACAAATAAGGGTGGGTGCTGTGTCTCCCAATGAGGCTCCGAGAAAGGGATTTTACGGTGAGTACCAAAAATCCTCTTTTCTCTATCACTTCATTGGAGACACAGGAAACCATGGGATGTCCAAAAGCAGTCCCTAGGGTGGGAAGAGACAAGTACTCAAAAAGGTAAGGTCGGTCCACTGCTGCATGAGGGATCTCCTATTCAGATTAGCGCTGCTGAGGCCGAACGGAGCTACCGTGTAGTACAAGAAGGTGTGGACCGAAGACCAGGAAAGATCACCAGTTCATGGAGAGATAGAAAGATTTTGGATAAGAGTGTCCCCCTTCGGGAGAAACTGCGGAGAAAAACAAAACAGTGAGTTCAGCGGAAAGAACCAGACTGTTTAATTTAGCGCTCCACCCTGGATGTAATACATGGCTGGGAAGATAAGACGGGAGAATCATGGACTTCCCGGTGGCTATTGACTGAGGCCCTAAATGGCAGTTCCCAGGCCGGAGAACAAGTGTCACTGGACACTTCGTACTTTAAACAGGTGGAGAGCTTAAAAGAGAAGAGGATGGCTCCTCCCATACAGGAAAAACTTTGCCCAGAGGTAAGAGGAAGAGTCACCCTGTCCCATGTTTTACACTGTCCCCCCATATTACTGAATATGCTTATGTAGAGATGATAGAAGGGGGGAAACAGGACAGGGAGATAGAAACCAAAAAGTCCGACTTTGAAAGGGAAGAATCGAGGACTCTTACCGTGGGAGCCTTGGCGCCAACGGAGGGAAGATTCCACACACGATAGGAGTATTAATGATGACACCTGTCAGGCTGGAGTAACGACTGCCCATCTGATGACACCTGTCAGGCTGGAGTAACGACCGCCCATCTGATGACACCTGTCAGGCTGGAGTAACGACCGCCCATCTGATGACACCTGTCAGGCTGGAGTAACGACCGCCCGACTGAAGGGAAAACTGTGATGAGGAAAAACTTTACCTGTCTGACTGGTCCGTGTTACGCTGGACAGGCCGGCTTGAGGAAGGGCCATCATATCCTGAATGGCGGAAGTTCTCTCGTCGAAGGGGAACATACGGTAAGGGACACGGCATTAAAGGGGGCCTTGTCAGGTAGGCGGCAGACTACTCAGGATGTGGAATTAGGGATCCATCCAAAGCCGTCCGGAAAACGACAGTCCATCTTGGTCCTAGACAGGTGATAATCCTGAAGGGAGGAAGAAAAGACGAGTACCTGTACGCGGAATCATGAATCCAAGCTGAGTTTCCCCGAAATGAGCTCCGTTAACAACCAATTAACCTGCAAATGTGGGGCGCTGATGACAACTATAGGGAAAAAAAAAAACAGAGACATATCGTGTAGGGGCACTCCACGACTTCCTATAGGAGCCCAGAGGGAAAAATTGGCCAGGAGCTTGGACGGACCGGAGCAATCCTGAAAGGCCCATAGCGGCAAGCAGAAGCAGTCACGAAGACTGAACCTGCGACCTGACGATTCAGAGATAGCCAGCGGCTTGTAACTGTTCATGGAGAGAGGAGGACAAAGCCGTGGCGAGGCACCATGTACCAGACATTAACGGACGAGGCTACTGAAAAAGGATACAGGACGAGCGGGCTGAGAGAATCCATTTCCAAGATGAACAGAGGCTTGTTCCTGACATGCACCAGATACCAGGTCTTTAATACTGTCAGGGCTGGAAAGACATCATGACGTAACTGATGAAGACTTGAAGTGGTGAGTTCCTGAGGGAATAAGGTGTTAAGTACCGATACACAAACAGGCTGACGATCATGGATTGGATATTATACAGTAGGTAAAAGCAGGACGCTGCATTGTAACTGCGGACAAGAAAGGTAGTAGGTCTGATCCGCAATGGATTACAGTCAGAGAGCCAGTAATCGTTAATATAGGTAACCTTTCCCTAGATGTGGCTGTTTGCAGAAGAGAATGTCTGCCATAGGGAAACAGGGCTAATGGGTCTGACCTACAGCAGGATGTTGAGAACATAACAGACAGTTGACGCATAAGTAACTCTCTGTAGCAGAGGTAAGGGTGGATGATGGCCTGTCTGTCCATAAATAGCAGTGGTGATATAACACCCTGCTCCTGATTCCTACTATAGACTGTAGAGGTGCTGACCGAATATGACAGGTTACGGTACATACCTGTGAATCTTATCCTTAGGCACAGGGAGTGCGGCTCCTGTATATACCTATACGGGAGTGCCATGCGATGAGGCAGTATTCGAGGAATCCGTTAGAGGAAATGGGCTGCAGGAACGAGGATGCCAGAATGTTACCTGATCTGGATACCTTATCCTGAAAGTCTCCCCTGTCTGCGGGGATTCTCTGATGGAATCTTCATGGATGACTCGTCTAGCCTTTTGGAGGTAGACCGAGGGCTCTGTGGGAGAGGTAGTCTTCCTGATTAAGTCTGCTGATAGCTGTTGACCAGCTGTGCATCATGTCCTGTAACTTAAGAGTCGAGATGTAAATGGCAGGGGATCAGCGACAGACCCCAGACTACCTCTGGGAGAGAGGAGTAGGAATCATGGAAATGAACCTGGATGGTGGTCCAGACGTTGAGTGGGAGTGAACCCACTTCTTCGTCCTGTGTAATGTCAGTCATGGCTGCAAGTATCTGATTCAGGAGGAACTGATCAGAGCTGCAGAGGCGGACGTATTCTTAGACAGCCGCATGGGGTCCTCATCCAAAGACTGAGATGCGCCCGCTTCTAAGACCTATGTAAGGTTCATCATAGCTGCATGCATCTAATTCAGGAGGAACTGATCAGAGCTGCAGAAGCGGATGAATTATTAGTTAGCCGCAAGAGAACCTCAACCAAAGACTGAGATGCGTTGGTTAGGTCAGTATGACTGAAATAGGGAGGAAACCTACTCTGAGGAGGGGGTGCGCTCTCATCCGTGGCGGTGAGGGGCTCCTGAGAGACTTATATGAATCTGGCTGTGGTCAGAGCAGGGACACTTCGTCTGGAATGAAGTCCATAAACCTATACAGTTCATAGTCAGGGATGATTCAAACCCTATGGTTCTGCAGTAAGATCCTGCACGAGAGAGAGCACCTTTCATTTGTATTTTATTTATTTTATATATATATATATATATATATATATATATATATATATATATATATGGCATGACTATAGGCTCTATGGTTCTGGAGTCTACAAAACTATATGGTTGCAACAAGATGTCTCTGATATGCCAACAAACACCTTATGAGTTTGGAATTAGATGCCCCGCGAACACCATGGGTTTGGAATGAGATGCCCCGCGAACACTATGAGTTTGGAATGAGATGCCCCGCGAACACTATGGGTTTGGAATGAGATGCCCCGCGTACACTATGGGTTTGGAATGAGATGCCCCGCAAACACTATGGGTTTGGAATGAGATGCCCCGCAAACACTATGGGTTTGGAATGAAATGCCCCGCAAACACTATGGGTTTGGAATGAAATGCCCCGCAAACACTATGGGTTTGGAATGAAATGCCCCGCAAACACTATGGGTTTGGAATGAGATGCCCCGCAAAAACTATGGGTTTGGAATGAGATGCTCCGTAAACACTATGGGTTTGGAAGGAGATGCCTGGCAAACACTATGGGTTTGGAAGGAGATGCCCCGCAAACACTATGGGCTTGGAAGGAGATGCCCCGCAAACACTATGGGCTTGGAAGGAGATGCCCTGCAAACACTACGGGTTTGGAATAGTGTCTCACAAATACTATGGAGATGGAATGAGATGCCCCACCAACGCTATGGTTGTGAAATAAGCTGACTAGGCCTACCTGGTCCTGTGTGGAGACCCTGTTGTTGCCCATCTAGAGGTCCACAAATATTGCCTGAAAATATGCCGGGGGCTGTAGGCATCCGCTGTGCATGGACGTGTGGCTGGAGCTACGCCAGGGCAAAAGGCATCTGCAGATAGACAGGTGGAGTGGCTGGGCCTTGCTAAGAGCCACAGACAGCCGTGTTGATGAGTGGCGAGCATATATAAGCCGTGGGCGTCTGCAGACGCATGGATGTCGCGGCAGAGACTATGGTGGGGGCCCAGGCCGCCGCACGGAAGCCGTGGCAGGAGCTGAGCCGGGGTCGGCAGGCAGCCGCGTGGGTGTTGTGGCCAGGGCTGTGACGCCGCAGTCGGATGGGAACTGCGGCTGGAGACAAGCTGCGAGCCAGACAGGTATATAGATGTGGTGGCGAGAGGGCTAGAAGCTGCGGGCGTCCACAGTCGCACGAATGCTGTGGCTGGAGCTGAGGCCCGCAGGAAGCGGTACTGGAGTCGCGGTCAGGACTGAGAAAGGGCCGGTCGGAAGCCGCACCGACGTGGTGGCCGGAGTCGAGCTGGGGCAGGAGTCAGCCGCACGGATGTTGAGGCCGGGGCTGTGAGGCCACAGTCAGATGGGAGCTGCGACTAGAGATATGCAGCAAGCCACAGCAGGAATATGGATGTAGTGGCGAGCAGGCTAGAGGTTGCGGGCGTCCACTGACGCATGGATGCTGCGGCTGGAGCTGAGCTGGGGCCCGGAGGTAGCGTTACTGATGCAGCCGTCAGGGCTGAGACCGGGCCGGTAGGCAGCCACACCGATGCCGCAGCTGGGGCTGAGTCGGGGCCCGCAGGCAGCTGCACAGATGCCGTGGCCAGGACAGTGCTGGGTATCACAGGTGGCTGCACAGATGCCGTGGCCAGGACAGTGCTGGGTATCACAGGTTGCCGTACGGATGCCGCGGCCGGCCGAACCAGGAATCACAGGTGGCCGTACGGATGCCGCGGCCGGCCGAACCAGGAATCGCAGGCAGCTGCACGGATGTCGTGGCTGTCACACTGACTCTGCGTACAGGAGGTCAGGGGCCTAAGCTGACCCTAAGCTGGGGCCCTGACTAATCCCTCTACCTGGAGGTGCTGTTAAAGGTACAGAGGTCCAGGCCGCCAGCGTAACCCCTACCTCTTGAGGATCCCTGCACCTCAGTAATCTAGTCCTGAGAAGGACCCCGATCACAACAATAGGGGACAGGAAATAATATGTCAACACTCAGTACTTAGACGAACGAGACAGTACAAGGGTCAAACAAAAAACCACCTTGCACACAAAAACTACACCACAACTACAGAGGGAACACCAACGGGAAAGGAGATAAATGATAAAGCGAGGAAGGGAAAAACCACACCAAATACACTTAGCTCAGAACTCCAAAATACCACGATCCGCTCTGTATGTCTGTATGAAATGCTTTCACCGACACTTCCCTAACAGACTGGCAGGCATTTGAAGGAGTCCCACTACTGCAGCATTGATTGCAGCTGGGCGAGGCTGGACCTCGTCTAGCACAGAGAGAGAGAGAGTTAACTCCCTCACTGCCGAAAAACACAAAATACCAAAAACTCAGCTGCGAGAAGTCAGGCTGTGTAATCGTGACGATCTTCGTGGCGACACACTCGTGACAGTACCCCCCCCTTCTACAAGGGGCCTCCGGACCCTCAGGGCCAGGTTTATCCGGGTGAGTCGTGTGGAAGGCCCGAACTAATCGGTCTGCGTTAATATCCGACGCAGGAACCCACATCCTCTCCTCAGGACCATACCCCTTCCAATGAACCAGGTACTGAAGGGACCGGCGATTAAAGCGTAAATCGATGACCCTCGATACCTGGAACTCCAAGTTACCATTGACCACCACTGGAGGGGGAGGTAAAGGTGACGGTATCACCGGCGCCACATACCTCTTAAGCAACGATCTGTGGAACACGTTGTGAATTTTAAACGTAGGGGGGAGGTCAAGACGGAATGCCACCGGATTAATTATAGAACTGATCCTGTACGGCCCGATGAACCTGGGACCCAGTTTCCAGGAGGGAACCTTAAGTTTTATATTCCTGGTAGACAACCATACCCGATCGTTCACACTTAAGTCCGGACCAGACACTCTCCTCCTATCAGCCATACGTTTGTATCGGTTCCCCATAGCATTCAGATTCTTCAGCACCCCTCTCCATACTGAAGCGAGTGATGAGGAAAATCGTTCCTCCTCAGGAAACCCCGAAGAGCCCCCCCTACTGAAAGTACAAAACTGGGGGTGAAAACCATATGCCCCAAAAAACGGGGACTTACCAGTGGACTCGCTCCGCCTATTATTAAGAGCAAACTCTGCCAGAGGTAAGAAAGAAGCCCAGTCCTCCTGGTTCTCTGACACAAAACACCGGAGATATGTCTCCAAGCTCTGGTTCATACGTTCCGTCTGACCATTGGTCTGAGGATGAAAAGCCGATGAGAATGATAAATGCATCCCCCGCCGTGTACAAAATGCCTTCCAGAATTTGGACACAAACTGAGATCCCCGATCTGACACCACATCGGAGGGTACCCCGTGAAACCTCACAATCTCCCCAATGAACACCTGCGCAAGAGTTTTAGCATTAGGAAGAGCAGGAAGAGCGATAAAATGTGCCATCTTGCTGAACCTGTCCACTACAACGAGTATGACCGTTTTACCCGAAGACGGCGGGAGGTCCGTAATAAAGTCCATAGACAGATGAGTCCAAGGACGCTCCGGGATCTTCAAAGGTAAGAGGGCCCCAGACGGACGGGTATGTGAGGTCTTAGAGCGTGCACAAACCCCACAGGACGCGACAAAAGTTACCACCTCCCTATGTAAGTTAGGCCACCAAAACCGACGCGAGAGGAGATCCACCGTTGCTTTACTCCCAGGGTGTCCTGCAAAAACTGAGTTATGGTGTGCCTCGATCACCTTTTGTCGCAACTGATCTGGAACAAACAGTCTCCCTGGAGGTCCAACAGGGGCGTCCCCCTGAGCCTCCAATACCTCCTCCTCAAGCTCAGAGCATACTGCCGAAACCACCACCCCCTCCTGAAGGATAGGAACCGGGTCGTCCGTATTCCCGGCCCCAGGGAAACTACGAGATAAGGCATCCGCCTTTACATTTTTTGACGATATGTAACGACAAAATTAAACCTGGTAAAAAACAATGACCACCTAGCTTGTCTGGGATTCAAACGTTTTGCGGACTCCAGATATAGCAGGTTCTTGTGATCGGTGATGACGGTGACCGGATGGACTGCCCCCTCTAAAAAATGGCGCCACTCCTCAAAAGCTAACTTAATGGCCAAGAGTTCCCTATTGCCGACATCGTAATTCCTCTCAGCGGACGACAGTTTTTTAGAGAAAAAGGCGCACGGATGCCACTTACCAGGGGACGAACCTTGTGACAATACTGCTCCCACCCCTACCTCGGAAGCGTCTACCTCTACAATGAATGGCTGTGACGCATCAGGTTGAATGAGTATGGGTGCCGAGGCAAAACATTTTTTCAAGGAGGAGAAAGCTTGACAAGCCTTGTCAGACCACCTAGAAAAATCCGTCCCCTTTTTTGTCATGTCTGTGAGAGGTTTAACCATGGACGAGAAATTACGAATGAACTTCCGGTAATAATTAGCAAACCCCAGGAAACGTTGTAGTGCCTTAAGATTCTCTGGCAGATCCCACTCAAGAACTGCCCGCACTTTCCCAGGGTCCATACGAAAACCGGACGCTGAAATCAGGAAGCCTAAAAACTGGAGTTCCTGTACGGCGAACACACACTTTTCCCATTTGGCATACAGTTTATTATCCCGCAAGATCTGTAACACCTGCCTAACGTGCTCCTGATGAGACACCAGATCCGGCGAGTAAATTAAGATATCATCCAGATATATGACAACAAACTGTCCCACCAGGCGGCGAAAAATGTCATTAACAAAGTGTTGGAACACCGCCGGGGCATTAGTCAGACCGAATGGCATGACAAGGTTCTCATAATGCCCCTCCGGAGTGTTAAACGCCGTCTTCCACTCATCCCCCTCCTTCATCCTAATCAGATTGTACGCCCCCCTGAGATCGAACTTAGAGAACCATTTGGCGCCCACGATCTGATTAAAGAGATCGGGAATAAGTGGGAGCGGATAAGGATCTCGGACCGTAATCCGATTAAGTTCACGGAAATCCAGGCAAGGGCGTAGGCCTCCATCTTTCTTCTTCACAAAGAAGAATCCCGCGGCCAGCGGTGAAGATAAAGGTCTAATATGCCCCTTAGCCAGACTTTCAGAAATATAATCCTTCATGGCCTGCCTCTCAGGACCAGAAAGGTTATACAACCTAGCTTTAGGTAACTTGGCCTCAGGGAGCAGTTTTACAGAACAGTCATACTCGCGATGAGGAGGTAGCTCCTGACACCCTTTCTCCGAGAATACATCCTCAAAGTCCGCCAGAAATGGAGGTAAGACCCTAGGAGTAACCGCACCGATGACCGTATTCATGCAGTTTTTATTACAGAATTTACTCCATTGGCTTATCTCTTTAGATTGCCAATTAATAACCGGGTTATGCTTAGTTAACCAAGGAAGGCCCAACACTATAGGAGTGGGAAGACCCTCCAACACGTAGCAAGACAACAGTTCTTTATGTATCGCCCCCACTTGAAGTTTTACGTTATGCACAGCTTGCAAAAAACTTCCCTGACCGAGGGGCCTGGCATCGATCGAGAATATGGGGATGGGTTTAGCCAACTCACTCAATCGCATACCTTGAACCCGGGCAGACCGAGCGTCCACCAGATTAGCCCCGGCCCCACTATCCAGAAGAACAGATATCCTCTCAGTTCTCGTACCCACCACCACCTCCGCCGGTACGAGAAACTGAGATGAACCTAGGGACGAAATACCTACTCCCAGATTGCCGTCCACCACACAACCTGGGATCAACAGTTTTCCGACGACTCTTCACTCTGCAAGGGACGGGATGGACAGCCCCCAATAAAATGTCCCTTTCTCCCGCAGAAGAAACACCTTCCTGTCTTATGGCGCACCACCGGTCCCCTCCCCCGAAATGATGTCCCTCCTAATTGCATAGACTCCTCTGGACTGACCAGGGGACCCTCCATATAAGGAACCCTTGTAGAAGGTGGAGTCATCACAGGGGGCGGAGTTGCCCCGCACCTCTCCCGAAGCCGTCTGTTAATGCGAATAGCAAGGGCCATAGCGGCTTCCAGTGACGCGGGAGGGTCATACTGAGCCAACACATCCTTTAATTTGTCGGATAAACCTTGACAAAACTGGCTCCTAAGAGCCGGGTCATTCCACTGGGTGTCCGTGGCCCACCTACGGAACTCCGAACAGAATTCCTCCGCCGGACGATCTCCCTGCTGGATCCTACGTAACTTAGATTCAGCAAGGGAGATCCGATCCGGGTCATCATATACGAGACCCAGAGCTGCAAAAAACCTATCCACTGACTGGAGAGCCGGGGAGCCTGGGGGAAGAGAGAACGCCCAAGATTGTGGGTCCCCTTGTAGGAGCGAGATGACAATTCCCACCCTTTGTTCTTCACTTCCCGACGACCGAGGCCGCAGCCGAAAGTACAACTTGCATGCCTCCCGGAAAACAAAACTTGTCCCGCCCCCCAGTGAACCTGTCAGGGAGAGCTACTTTAGGTTCTGGTCCGGCTTGCTCCTGGGGATACAAAACCTTAGACCTAACATCCGCCAGCTCCATGGACAAACTCTGCAACTGCCGAGCTAGACTGGCTACTGGATCCATGGTAGCTGGAGAGAATCTTAGTGGGTCGGTGAAAATGTCACACTGACTCTGCGTACAGGAGGTCAGGGGCCTAAGCTGACCCTAAGCTGGGGCCCTGACTAATCCCTCTACCTGGAGGTGCTGTTAAAGGTACAGAGGTCCAGGCCGCCAGCGTAACCCCTACCTCCTGAGGATCCCTGCACCTCAGTAATCTAGTCCTGAGAAGGACCCCGATCACAACAATAGGGGACAGGAAATAATATGCCAACACTCAGTACTTAGACGAACGAGACAGTACAAGGGTCAAACAAAAAACCACCTTGCACACAAAAACTACACCACAACTACAGAGGGAACACCAACGGGAAAGGAGATAAATGATAAAGCGAGGAAGGGAAAAACCACACCAAATACACTTAGCTCAGAACTCCAAAATACCACGATCCGCTCTGTATGTCTGTATGAAATGCTTTCACCGACACTTCCCTAACAGACTGGCAGGCATTTGAAGGAGTCCCACTACTGCAGCATTGATTGCAGCTGGGCGAGGCTGGACCTCGTCTAGCACAGAGAGAGAGAGTTAACTCCCTCACTGCCGAAAAACACAAAACACCAAAAACTCAGCTGCGAGAAGTCAGGCTGTGTAATCGTGACGATCTTCGTGGCGACACACCCGTGACAGTGGCCCGGGCAGAGCTGGGTCCCGCAGGCAGCAGCACGGAAGCTGTAGCCGGGGCTGTGCCAATGAGATGCCTCTGCAGTCGTATGGAAAAAGATGGTGAGAATGGAGGGGGGCGGGGCCAAAAAGGGCACGCAGATAGCCCTCGCTGAGAAGAAACCTTTGGGAAAAACACAAAGGATTGGTTCAAAAAGGCGCGGGGAAGGCACCGCGGCTATGATAGGCTAGGGAGAAGGGAGAGTGGCCTATGCGGAGTATGGAGCTGGGCCGAAGCCGGGGTCTAAATTTATTGGAAAGACACGTGTCTTTTCTGTGGAGCCCCGCAGCCAATTACAGGGAGCTATGGAAGGGAGGGATACCTGCATCCAGCCGTGGTCCTGACTCCTTCTTCATAGTTCTGAAGACGGCATCAGGAGCCCCCGGGAACAAAAAGGGGGTCACTGGGATCTTTGCGTCTTCCTTCCCGCACCGTCTCTGGTCCCAGACGGTGCAGAAGACGGTGTCGACCCTGGATGAGGGGAGGGTCACTGACTTATGACCACCATCTTCCTCCCGGCCCGCTCCGAGGAGGGGGCTGGGGGGGAGGCAGGACCGTCCGCCATGAGCAGCTCTGAGACACGCATGAGGTGTTGGAGGGAAAAAATGGGTCCTGCCTGTTAGACAAGAGAGTGGACGTTGTGGGCGACACCACACTGTTCACTCTGTCCCAAAAGGTGGGAAATCAGGGTGAGCTGTTACCCCCTGTTGCCCGAAGTCACAAGCTGAATCTGTAAGAAAAAGAGCATTAGTAAAACACAACAAGATGGTAGAGACGGGTCTGAGCGCAGACCCATGTCTTGCCTCCTTGGACACTAAGCAAAAACTGGTTAGTTATCTCCCTGTCAGTGGGTGTAGCCTGCTGGGGAGGAGTTAGCCTTTTTTATTTCTGCCTAGTGTCAGCCTCCTAGAGGCAGCAGAATACACCCATGGTTTCCTGTGTCCCCCAATGAAGTAATAGAGAAATAAAACTATTGCGCACCTCGGTGTGCCACCCTCAAACCGACGGGCTAGTAGAATGGTTCAATAAAACCCTCAAGTCCATGTTAAAAAGGGTGGTTTCTAAGGACGGAAGGGATTGGGAAATGTTGCTACTCTATTTGATGATATTATCATCTTTAGCACTGACTGGCATAAGCACCTATCCCAGGAACAAGCGGTGCTGGATTCTCTCAGAGCCACGGGGTTAACGGCAAACCCCAAAAAAATGTGCGATAGGGCTAGAGGAAGCCCAATATTTGGGGTATGTGATTGGCCAAGGAGTTATCAAGCCCCAAATCAATAAAGTTGAGGCCATTAAAAACAGGCCTAAACGGTTAAGTACAAAACAGATGAGGGCGTTCCTTGGCATCCTTGGGTATTACCGCCGGTTTATACCTATTTTGCGGGGAGAACGGCGGCCCTGACTGATCTCTTGAAAGGAAAAGAATCGGTAATGGTTCGGTGGAACCCTCAGGCAGAAGAAGCCTTTCAGTCCATGAAATTGGCCCTGTGTGGACTACCGGTCCTCATCAGTCCCAACTTCAAGGAAACCTTCATTGTACAGACAGATGCCTCAGAGGTAGGCCTCGGGGCGGTATTGTCACAAAAAGTGAATGGTGAAGTGCACCCGTCACCTACTTGACAAGAAAACTTATCCCGGCAGAGAAAAACTACAACCCCTGGTAAAAATTATGGAATCACAGGGCTCGAAGGATGTTCATTCAGTTGTTTAATGTTGTTGAAAAAAAGCAGATCACAGACATGGCACTAAACTAAAGTCATTTCAAATGGCAACTTTAGAGCTTTAAGAAACACTAAAAGAAATCAAGATTAAAAATGTGGTATTCAGTAAGGGTAATTTTTTTCAGACCAAGCAGAGGGAAAAAATTATGGAATCACTCAATTCTGAGGAAAAAATTATGGAATCATGAAAAACAAACACACAAAAGAACACTCCAATACATCACTAGTATTTTGTTGCACCACCTCTGGCTTTAATAACAGCTTGCAGTCTCTGAGGCACAGACTTAATGAGTGACAAACAGTACTCTTCATCAATCTGGCTCCAACTTTCTCTGATTGCTGTTGCCAGATCAGCTTTGCAGGTTGGAGCCTTGTCTTGGATCATTTTCTTCAACTTCCACCAAAGATTTCAATTGGATTGAGATCCGGACTATTTGCAGGCCATGACATTGACCTTATGTGTCTTCTTTGAAGGAATGTTTTCACAGTTTTTGTTCTATGGTAGGATGCATTATCATCTTGAAAAATGATGTCATCATCCCCATACATCCTTTCAATTAATGGGATAAGAAAACTGTCCAAAATATCAATGTAAACTTGGGCATTATTGAAGATGTAATGACAGCCATCTCCCCAGTGCCTTTACCTGACATGCAGCACATATCACCAATGACTGTGGAAATTTGCACGTTCTCTTCATGCAGTCATCTTTATAAAACTCATTGGAACGGCACCAAACAAAAGTTCCAGCATCATCACCTTGCCCAATGCAGATTCGCGATTCATCACTGAATATGACTTTCATCCAGTGATCCATAGTCCACGATTGCTTTTTCTTAGCCCATTGTAACCTTGTTTTTTTCTGTTTAGGTGTTAATGATGGCTTTTGTTTAGCTTTTCTGTATGTAAATCCCATTTCTTTTAGGCGGTTTCTTACAGTTCGGTCACAGACATTGACTCCAGTTTCCTCCCATTCGTTCCTCATTTGTTTTGTTGTGCATTTCCTGTTTTGGAGACATATTGCTTTAAGTTTCCGGTCTTGAGGCTTTGACGTCTTCCTTGGTCTACCAGTATGTTTGCCTTTAACAACCTTCCCATGTTGTTTGTATTTGGTCCAGAATTTAGACACAGATGACTGTGAACAACCAACATCTTTTGCAACATTGCGTGATGATTTACCTTCTTTTAAGAGTATGATAATCCTCTCCCTTGTTTCAATTGACATCTCTCGTGTTGGAGCCATGATTCATGTCAGTCCACTTGGTGCAACAGCTCTCCAAGGTGTGATCACTCCTTTTTAGATGCAGACTAACGAGCAGATCTAATTTGATGCAGGTGTTAGTTTTGGAAATGAAAATTTACAGAGTGATTCCATAATTTTTTTCTCAGAATTTAGTGACTCCATAATTTTTTTCCCTCTGCTTGGTCTGAAAAAATTACCCTTACCGAGTACCACATTTTTAATCTTGATTTCTTTTAGTGTTTCTTAAAGCTCTAAAGTTGCCATTTGAAATGACTTTAGTTTTGTGCCATGTCTGTGATCTACTTTTTTCCAACAACATTAAACAACTGAATGAACATCGTCCAAGCCCGGTGATTCCAAAATTTTTGCCACGGGTTGTATAGTGTGGTAGAGAAGGAGTGTTTGGCTATTAAGTGGGCCTTGGAATCGCTACGTTATTATTTACTCGGGCGGCAGTTCCGCTTGGTGATGGACCATTCACCCTTGGTATGGATGAGGAATGCCAAGGAGAGGAATGTGCGAGTCACCAGGTGGTTTCTGTCACTGCAAAATGTAATTTTCTCTGTAGAACATCGCCCTGGGAAGTCGCAGGCAAATGCGGATGCCCTTTCCTGGGCACCCTGTATGGTGACAAATGTTCAACCCCACAAGTTTGAACAGAGGGGGGGATATGTGAGGCAGTGACCGGGATCGTATACGAGGGACGTTATATATCCCCCAGAATGTGTACAGAGACCTATTAAATCCATTGGAGTGCATTGCAATCACAAACTCACCTGCGTCAGCAATGCAGGAATGAAGGTGAGCATTGACCTGGTCAGGCTATCTGGCTAAGGCAGATCAGTAAAACCCGGCAGGGCCTTCATTTCTTGGAGGAAGCTACAGGAAGGCAGTGGGGCGGCCTCCTCCCTCCAACCCAGGTTTTCCAGTGGCTCTTGCCACAGGTCCTTTAAAAACCCTGCATTAAGGATTAGTGTTGTTCAGTGTTGGGACCTGCTAGAAACATAGCAGGGAAGCTCGGCGGGCCTGTGAGTAGCTGAACTTATGCCTGGGAAGGCTCTGCACCTGTCAGGCTCTGAACGGCCCGGCGCGGCCGTTGCCCACGGCAACCATTGTTATGGACTGATGTTAACCCGGCTGCGAAAGGGAGGACTTCCTGTTTTACCTGTGAGTGCTGAATAAAATCTGTTTATCTTGGACTTGCTTTGGTCACTGCCTCAGTTACTGCACGGTGTGAACACCGCAGCCTTACAGGGGGGTATCCATTTTATAGATGGGGAAGATAGTGCAGATAGTGATCTGGGCACAAATAAAGAAATTGGAGGTGGGGTTAGAAAAGTCAATATAGTAAGAAGGAATAGAGGTACAGAGAGAAACATAAAATGCATGTACACTAATGCCAGAAGCCTCACCAACAAAATGGAGGAATTAGAATTAATTTTGTTGGAAAATAATTATGACATGGTGGGGATATCTGAGACATGGCTGGATGAGAGCCATGACTGGGCAGTTAATTTACAGGGCTATAGTCTGTTCAGAAATGACCGTACAAACAAGCGAGGGGGGGGGGGGTGTTTATATGTAAAATCATCCTTAAAACCCATCTTGCGTGATAATATATGTGAATCTAATGAAAGTGTAGAGTCCCTGTGGGTGGAGATAAGGGGAGGGGGAAAAAATAATAAATTACTGATAGGGGTTTGTTATAAGTCTCCAAAAATAATGGAAGCAGCAGAGAATATACTCATAAAGAAAATAGATGAAGCAGCGAGTCAAGGAGAAGTCATTATTATGGGGGACTTCAACTACCCTGAAATACATTGGGGGACAGAAACCTGTAGTTCCAGCAAAGGTAATAGGTTTTTGACAACTATGAGAGACAATTACCTTTCACAACTGGTTCAGGACCCAACAAGAAGGGGGGCACTGCTAGACCTAATATTAACCAACAGGCCAGACCACGTGTCAAATATATGAGTTGGGGGTCACTTAGGTAATAGTGATCACAAAATAATAAGTTTTCATGTATCCTTTAATAAGATGTGTAGTAGAGGGGTTACAAGAATACTAAACTTCAGGAAGGCAAATTTCCAACAGTTGAGAGATGATCTTAGTGCAATAAACTCGGACGATATCCTGAGACATAAAACTACACAAAGCAAATGGGAGACATTTTTTAGTATCCTGAATAGGACCTGTGCACAATATACACTCCCTGACAAAAGTTATGCTTATCCATGTTATGTAAATAAAAGCTTATAACCTGACGTTAATCCATGGGTTTTATAAATTCCTCTTTTGAAAGCTGAAACCCTCCCAAATTTGGTTTAGGTAAAGAAAATAAATTGGCATCAATGCTGAAATATTGATCATTTAATTAACACAGAATGGTCAGATTTTGGCAAGACAAAAGTTTTGTCGCCTGGTCATATAATGCAACCAATCCTAGTTTACATCCTCACCAGTGCTCAGTAAATGATCGGTTAATTAGTGGGTGTGTATAAAAAGAAACCTAGCACCCCAGACCTTCACTTGAACTGCAACTTGAGCTCTGACAACATGCCAAAAATCCACCCTGTGACCAAAGCCTTGATTATCAAGAGGCTGAAGACCAGATCCACTGCTGAGATGGCTGGCACCTTTAATGTATCTCAGAGTCAAGTACAAAGAATTAAAAAAAGATCTGAAGAGACTAGAGATGTGTTTGACAAGCCCAGATCCGGCAAACCCCGCAAGACAACTGCTCAGGAGGAACGTTTGTTGGTTAGAAAACCCAAAGCAAGCCCCTCTTCCACTGCAGCAGAGCTCCAGCAGGCCTGGTCACCTCAAGTCCCTGTGTCAACTAAAACAGTTTGTGGGATTCTGTCTCAAAATGGCCTTTATGGTCGAATCAGTGTCCAGAAGCCAGCACTAAACAAAAGGCAAATAAAAAACCGTGTGGCATTTGCAAAGTCCCACAGCCTGCTAAACAGATGGATGCTGGAAAAGTGGCAGAAGGTGGATTTCTCTGATGAATCTTCAGTAGAATTACACCACAGCCGCCACAAATACTGCAGGAGACCTACTGGAGCCCGTATGGATCCAAAATACACCCAGAAAACAGTTAAGTTTGGTGGTGGAAAGACTATAGTCTTGGGGTTACATTCAGTATGGGGGTGTGCGAAACGTTTGCAAGGTGAAAGGCAATATCAATAGCCTAAAATATCAAGAAGTATTAGCTACCTCTTACATTCCAAATCATAAAAGGGGTCAAATTCTGCAGCAGGATGGTGCTCCATCTCATACATCCATCTCTATAACAAAGTTCCTCCAGGCAAAAAAGATCAAGGTGCTCAAGGACTGGTCAACCCAGTCACCAGACATGAACATCATTGAGCATGTTTGGGGTAGGATGAAAGAGGAAGCTTGGAAGACAAAACCAAAGAATCTAGAAGAACTCTGGGAGGCATGTAAGACTGCATTCTATGCTATTCCTGATGACTTCATCAATAAATTGTATGAATCAATGTCGAACCGCATGGATGCAGTCTTTCAAGCTCATGGAAGTCACACAAAATATTAAATATGACTCCAACAGCACCACAACTTCAATGTATTTTAAGATAATTATTTGTTTGAATATCACATTACTTTCTGTAATCTGACCATTCTGTGTTCATTAAATGATCAATATTTCAGCATTGATGCCAATTTATTTTCTTAACCTAAACCAAATTTGGGAGGGTTCCAGCTTTCAAGAGTAATTTTTAAAACCCATGGATGAATTTAACGTCAGGTTATAAGCTTTTATTTACATAACTAGATGGTGGCCCGATTCTAATGCATCGGGTATTCTAGCATATGTCTCCCGATCCTCCTTTATAATGCCCCATGCAGGAAGTCACATCCCCCGTATATAATACCCCATGCAGGATGTCACATCCCCCCTATATAATGCCCCATGCAGGAAGTGACATCCCACTATAGTGCCCCATGCAGGATGTCACATCCCCCCTACATAATACCCCATGCAGGATGTCACCTCTCTCCCATATAATGCCCCATGTAGGATGTCACCTCTCCCCCCATATAATGGCCCATGCAGGATGTCACCTCTCTCCCCATATAATGCCCCATGCAGGCTGTCACATCCCCCCTATATAATACCCCATGCAGGATGTCACCTCTCCCCCCATATAATACCCCATGCAGGCTGTCACATCCCCCCTATATAATACCCCACGCAGGATGTCCCATCCCCCCATAGTGCCCCATGTAGGTCCCCTATGGCCCCATAGAAAAAAAAAATCCAATACTCACCTCACTGCTTCTCTGGACTCCAGCGTAGCCGGAATCTCCACGCTGCGCGTTGTGACCGGTCAGGAGAGAACGTGGTGTAACGACGTCACCGCGCCCTCTGACCTGAGACGTCACAGACCTGTAGCGCAGGCACGGGGAGGGGTAAGTAAGACGCCGGATGCCGGGGTCCTGATCGAGCGGGGGGAGGGACGGGAGGAGAGGGGAGGGGAGAGGAGGGGCGTCACACTTGTCCTCGGGAGATAAGCGGCCGTAGCCGCTGATCTTCCGACGATAGCCGCATGTAGGTCAGCGGCGCCTGCGGTCGAGGGACTTATGCTGCGAGCAGCCGGCTGCATCGCCGCTGACCTCCGTGCCACACATGAACCGCTAACGGCCGCCATGTTTTTCTGAAATCCCGCGTCGCTGATTGGCCGCGGCTGGACAAATCAGCGACCCGGGATTTCCAGGACAGACAGACAGACGGGATAAGACAATTATATAGATAGACATGGATAAGCGACATAACTGCTGTCAGGGAGTGTATACCCTATGGGAATAAACAGGCTAGAAATAGGAGGAAACCACTATGGCTAAATAGAGCTGTAAGGGGCACAATATGTGACAAAAAGAAAGCATTTAGAGAACTAAAGCAAGTAGGTAGTGATGAGGCATTAAATAAATACAGAAAATTAAATAAATTTCGTAAAAAAACAATTCAAGGCAGCAAAGATTGAGACAGTGAGACTCCTTGCCAGAGAAAGTAAAAATAATCCCAAAATACTCTTTAACTACATAAATAGTAAAAAACTAAAAAATTATAGTGTTGGACCCGTTACAAATAGTCTGGGTGAGGATGAGGAAAAAGCCAATATGCCAAATGATTTTTTTCCAACAGTATTTACACAAGAAAATCGCATGACAGAAAACATGATAAGTGATAACAATAATTCTCCATTAAATGTCACTTGCTTAACCCAGCAGGAAGTACGGCGGCGTCTAAAAATCACTAAAGTTGACAAATCCCCGGGCCCGGATGGGATACACCCGCGAGTACTGCAGGAATTAAATAAAATCATATATAGACCATTATTTTTAATCTTTAAAGATTCCACAATAACAGGGTCTGTACCACAGGACTGGCGTATAGCAGATGTGGTGGCAATATTCAAAAAGGGGACAGAAACCGAACTTGGAAATTATAGGCCGGTAAGCTTAACCTCTACTGTGGGTAAAATCCTGGAGGGTTTCCTAAGAGATGCTATACTAGAGTATCTGAAAAAGAATAACCTCATGACCTAATATCAACATGGGTTTACGAGGGACCGTTCCTGTCAAACTAATCTGATCAGCTTTTATGAAGAGGTAAGTTCCGGACTGGACCAAGGAAATGCAGTGGATGTTGCGTATATGGACTTTTCAAAAGCTTTTGATACGGTTCCACACAAAAGGTTGATACATAAAATGAGAACAATGGGGATAAGGGAAAATATATGTATGTGGGTTAAGAATTGGCTCAGTGATAGGAAACAAAGGGTGGTTATTAATGGAAAACACTCAGACTGGGTCTCAGTTAACAGTGGGGTACCACAGGGGTCAGTATTAGGCCCGCTTTATTTTAACATATTTATTAATGACCTTGTAGGGGGCACACAGAGTAGTATTTCAATATTTGTAGATGACACTAAACTCTGCAGGGTAATCAATACCGAGGAGGACAATTTTATATTACAGGAGGATCTATGTAAACTAGAAGCTTGGGCTGATAAATGGCAAATGAGCTTTAATGGGGATAAATGTAAGGTAATGCACTTGGGCAGAGGAAATAAAATGTATAATTATATGCTTAATTGTAAAACACTGGGCAAAACTGTCACTGAAAAAGACCTGGGTGTATTGGTGGATGACAAGCTCACGTTTGGTGGCCAGTGTCAGGCAGCTGCTGCAAAGGCAAATAAAATAATGGGATGCATTAAAAGAGGCATAGACGCTCATGAGGAGAACATAATTTTACCTCTATACAAGTCACTAGTGCAACCACACTTAGAATACTGTGTACTGTTCTGGTCTCCGTTGTATAAGAAAGACATAGCTAAACTAGAGCGGGTGCAGAGAAGAGCGACCAAGGTTATTAGAGGACTGGGGGGTCTGCAATACCAAGACAGGTTATTACACTTGGGGTTATTTACTTTGGAAAAAAAAAGGCTTAGGGGTGATCTTATTACTATGTACAAGTACAGTGCCTACAAGTAGTATTCAACCCCCTGCAGATTTAGCTGGTTTGATAAGATGCAAATAAGTTAGAGCCTTCAAACTGCAAACGAGAGTAGGTTTTATGAACAGAAGCATAAATCTTACAAACCAAAAAGTTATGTTGCTCAGTTGAATTTTATTAAATTTTAAACATAAAAGTGTGGGTCAATTATTATACAACCCCTATGTTTAATATTTTGTGGAATAACCCTTGTTTGCAATTACAGCTAATATTCGTCTTTTATAAGACCTGATCAGGCCGGCACAGGTCTGTGGAGTTATCTTGGCCCACTCCTCCATGCAGATCTTCTCCAAGTTATCTAGGTTCTTTGGGTGTCTCATGTGGACTTTATTCTTGAGCTCCTTCCACAAGTTTTCAATTGGGTTAAGGTCAGGAGACTGACTAGGCCACTTCAACACCTTGACTTTTTCCCTATTGAACCAGGCCTTGGTTTTCTTGGCTGTGTGCTTTGGGTCGTTGTCTTGTTGGAAGATGAAATTACGACCCATCTTAAGATCCTTGATGGAGGAGCGGAGGTTCTTGGCCAAAATCTCCAGGTAGGCCGTGCTATTCATCTTCCCATGGATGCGGACCAGATGGCCAGGCCCCTTGGCAGAGAAACAGCCCCACAGCATGATGCTGCCACCACCAAGCTTGACTGTAGGGATGGTATTCTTGGGGTCGTATGCAGTGCCATCCAGTCTCCAAACGTCACGTGTGTGGTTGGCACCAAAGATCTCGATCTTGGTCTCATCAGACCATAGAACCTTGAACCAGTCTGTCTCAGAGTCCTCCAAGTGATCATGAGCAAACTGTAGACGAGCCTTGACATGACGCTTTGAAAGTAAAGGTACCTTACGGGCTCGTCTGGAACGGAGACCATTGCGATGGAGTACGTTACTTATGGTATTGACTGAAACCAATGTCCCCACTGCCATGAGATCTTCCCGGAGCTCCTTCCTTGTTGTCCTTGGGTTAGCCTTGACTCTTCGGACAAGCCTGGCCTCGGCACGGGAGGACACTTTCAAAGGCTGTCCTGGCCGTGGAAGGCTAACAGTAGTTCCATAAGCCTTCCACTTACGGATGATGCTCCCAACAGTGGAGACAGGTAGGCTCAACTCCTTGGAAAGGGTTTTGTACCCCTTGCCAGCCTTGTGACCCTCCACGATCTTGTCTCTGATGGCCTTGGAATGCTCCTTTGTCTTTCCCATGTTGACCATGTCTGAGTGCTGTTCACAAGTTTGGGGAGGGTCTTAAATAGTCAGAAAAGGCTGGCAAAAGAGATCTTTAATCCACACATGTGAAGCTCATTATTCTTGGTGCCTGAACTACTTCTTAATACTTTAGGGGGACCAAACAGAATTCTTGTGGTTTGAGGGGTTGAATAATAAATGACACTCTGAATTAACTTTTTATGTTTTAAAAAAATAAATAAATAAAAAAATTGCTGCAGTGCATTTCCCACTTCCAGGCTGATCTACAGTACAAATGTCACAATGCCAAGTTAATTCCGCATGTGTCAACCAGCTAAATCTGCAGGGGGTTGAATACTACTTGTAGGCACTGTATATGAGGGGACAGTACAAAGACCTTTCTACTGATCTTTTACTCTGAGGCCTGAGACGGGGACAAGGGGGCATCCTCTACGTCTGGAGGAAAGAAGGTTTAATCATAATCACAGACGCGGATTCTTTACTGTAAGAGCAGTGAGACTATGGAGCTCTCTGCCGCATGATGTTGTAATGAGTGATTCACTACTAAAATTTAAGAAGGGCATGGATGCCTTTCTTGAAAAGTGTAATATTACAGGTTATATATACTAGATTCCTTGATAGGGCGTTGATCCAGGGAACTAGTCTGATTGCCGTATGTGGAGTCAGGATGGAATTTTTTCCCCCCAATGTGAAGCTTAGTGTTTGCCACATGTTTTTTTTTTGCCTTCCTCTGGATCAACATGTTAGGCTATGGGTTGAACTAGATGGACTCAGTCTTCCTTCAACCTTAAAAACTATGTTACTTCCAAGACTCCTTGTTCTATGTTCACAAGTGGGTTTTTTTCAACTCAACCTTCAAGAAACCGGAAGCATATGCCATCTATATTCAAAAAGTAACATACTTTATTATTTAACACTTTCGTGCCAGAGCCTGTTTTCGCCTTCGTGACCAGGCCAATTTTTTCAATTCTGACCACTGTCACTTTATGAGGTAATAGCTCTGGAACACTTCAATGGATCCCCCTGATTCTGAGACTGTTTTTTTCTGACATCTTGTACTTCATGATAGTGGTAAAATCTCTTCAATATCACTTGCGTTTATTTGTGAAAAATCGGAAATTTGGCGAAAATTTAGAAATTTTTGCAATTTTCAAACTTTGAATTTTCATGCCCTTAAATCAGAGAGATATGTCACACAAAATAGTTAATAAATAACATTTCCCACATGTCTACTTTACATTAGCACAATTTTGGAACCAACATTTTTTTTTTTAGGAAGTTCTAAGGGTTAAAAGTTGACCAGTGATTTCTCATTTTTCCAACAAAACTTACAAAAACAGGGACCACATCTTATTTGAAGTGACTTTGAGGGGCCTTTATGACAGAAAATACCCAAAAACGACAACATTCTAAAAACTGCACCCCTCAAGGTGCTCAAAACCACATTCAAGAAGTTTATTAACCCTTCAGGTGCTTTACAGGAATTTTTGGAACGTGGAAGAAAACTAATGAACATTTAACTTTTTTTCACAAAAATGTTACTTTAGACCCAAATTTTTTTTACAAGGGTAACAGGAAAAAATGGACTACACAATTTGTTGCGCAATTTCTCCTGAGCACGCTGATACCCCATATGTGAGGGAAAACCAGTGTTTGGGCGCACGGCAGGGTTCTGAAGGTAAGGAGCGCCATTTTGACTTTTTGAATGTAAAATTTGTTTGAATAATTAGCGGACGCCATGTCGCATTTGGGGAGCCCCTGATGTGCCTAAACAGTGGAAACCCCCCACAAGTGACACTATTTTGGAAACTAGACTTCTTAGGGAACTTATCTAGATGTGTGCTCACCCATTGAAAAGCAGAAAAAACTAAAAATCTCAGATGATGAGGATATTCAGTCGAGTGCAAGTGGACCATCTTTAGAATGGATAAATTACCGAATAACAAGGATTTCCAAAAATTCGGGAGCAGGGGAAATTGACAAAGAGTATACAGCTCTTTCAAAAAAAGAGGAAGAAACTGAGGTAGAGGACAACTGGTCTGTCACCCATTGAAAAATCTCAGAAGATGAGGAGGATATTCAGCTGAGTGGAAGTGGACCATCTTTAGATTGCATAAATTACAGAATAAGAAAGTTTTTCAAAAATTCAAGAGCTGAGGAGAGTGATGGAGAGGACCCTGCTCTGTCACCCATAACCGAGGAAAGTGAGGGAAAGGACACTGCTCTTTTTCCCATAGAGGAAGAAACTGAGAGAAAGGACAACTGCTCTGTCAACCATTGGAAAATCTCAGATGATGAGGAGGATATTCAGCCGAGTGCAAGTGGACCATTTTTAGATTGCATAACTGACAGAATAAGATTTTTCAAAAATTCAGGAGATGAGGAAATTGAGGGAGAGGACCCTGCTCTTTCACCCATAGAAGAAGAAACTGAGGGAGAGGACCCAACTATGTCACCTATAGGCAAGGAAAGTGAGGGAGAGGACCCTGCTCTTTCACCCATAGAGAAAGAGACTGAGGGAGAGGACAACTACTCTGTCTCCCATTGAAAAGCAAAAAAAAAAACTAAAAATCTCAGATGAGGATATTCAGCCGAGTGCAAGTGGACTATCTTTAGATCGCATAAATTGCCGAATAAGAAGATTTTTCAAAAATTCAGGAGCTATGGAAAGTGAGGGAGAGTACCCTGCTCTTTTACATATAGAGGAAGAAATTGAGGAGAGGATAACTGCTCTGTCACCCATTGGAAAGCAGAAAAAATGAAAAATCTTAGATGAGGAGGATATCAGACAAGTGGAAGTGGACTATTTTAGATCGCATGACTTAGAGAATAAGGATGTTTTTCAAAAATTCAGGAACCGAGGAAAGTGAGAGAGAGGACCCTGCTCTGTCATCCATAGCCAAGGAAAGTGAGGGAGAGGACCCTGCTCTGTCATCCATAGCCAAGGAAAGTGAGGGAGAGGACCCTTCTCAGTCACCCATAGAGGGAGAAACTGAAGGAGAGGACAACTGTTCTGTCACCCATTGGAAAATCTCAGATAATGAGGAGGATATTCAGCTGAGTGGAAGTGGATCATCTTTAGATCGCATGATGAATTATAGAATAAGAAGGTTTTTCAAAAATTCAGGAGCTGAGGAAAGCGATGGAGAAGACACTGCTCTGTCACCCATAGCTGAGGAAAGTGAGGGAGAGGACCCTAATCTGTCACCCATAGCCGAGGAAAGTGAGTGAGAGGACCCTGCTCTGTCACCCATAGAGGAAGAAATTGGGGCAAGGAGAACTGCTCTGTCATCCACTGGACAGGAGAAAAAACGAAAAATCTCAGATGATGAGGAGGTAATTTAGCCGAGTGGAAGTGGACCATCTATAGATCGCATAAATTACAGAATAAGTAGATTTTTCAAAAATTCAGGAGCCGAGGGAAGTGAGGGAGAATACCCTGCTCTTTCACCCATAGTGGAAGAAACTGAGGGAGAGGACAACTGCTCTTGTCACGCATTGGAATATCTCAGATGATGAGGAGGGTAATCAGCCGAGTGCAAGTGGACCATTTTTAGATAGTATAACTGACAGAATAAGATTTTTCAAAAATTCAGGAGATGAGGAAAGCGAGGGAGAATACCCTGCTCTTTCATCCATAGAAGAAGAAACTGAGGGAGAGGACCCAGCTCTGTCACATCTGGCGAGGAAAGTGAGGGAGAGGACCCTGCTCTTTCACCCATAGAGAAAGAAACTGAGGGAGAGGACAACTGCTCTGTCACTCATTGAAAAGCAAAAAAAAAAAAAAAAATCTCAGATAATGAGGAGGATATTCGGCCGAGTAGAAGTGGACTATTTTAGAACGCATGCAGTACAGAATAAGAAGGTTTTTCAAAAATTCAGGAGCTGAGGAGAGTGATTGAGAGGACCCTGCTCTGTCACCTATTGCCAAGGAAAGTGAGGGACAGTACCCTGCTCTTTCACCCATAGAGGTAGAAACTGAGGGAGAGGACAACTGCACTGTCTCCCATTGAAAAGCAGAAAAAAAGAAAAATTTCAGATGATGAGGAGGATATTCAGCCGAGTGGAAGTGGACTATCTTAAGATTGCATAAATTACAGAATAAGAAGGTTTTTTAAAAATCCAGGAGAAAAGGAGAGTGATGGAGAGGAACCTGCTCTGTCACCTATAGCCGAGGAAAGTGATGGGAGAGGACCCTGCTCTGTCACCTACAGCTGAGGAAAGTGATGGAGAGGACCCTGCTCTGTCACATATAGCTGAGGAAAGTGAGGGAGAGGACCCTGTTCTGTTACCCATTGGGAAGCAGAAAAAATGAAAAATCTGAGATGATGAGGAGGATATTCAGCTGAGTGAAAGTGGACCATCTTTAGATCGCATAAATTACAGAATAAGAGAATTTTTCAAAAATTCAGGACCTGAGGAAACTGAGGGAGAGGACCCTGCTCTGTCACCTACAGCTGAGGAAATTGAGGGAGAGTACACTGTTCTATCATCCATAGCTGAGGAAAGTGATGGAGAGGACACTGCTCTGTCACCCATAGCCGAGGAAAGTGAGGGAGAGGACCCTGCTCTTTCACCCACAGAGGAAGAATCTGAGGAAGAGGACAACTGCTCTGTCACCCATTGAAAAGCAGAAATGAAAAATCTCAGATGATGAGGAGGATATTCAACAGAGTTCAAGAGGACCATATTTAGAATGGATAAATAACCGAATAAAAAGGTTTTTCAAAAATTCAGGAGCCGAGGAAAGTGAGAGGGAGGACCCTGCTCTGTCACCCATAGCCAAGGAAAGTGAGGGAGAGAATCCTGCTCTGTTACCCATAGAGGAAGAAACTGAGAGCGAGGAGAACTGCTCTGTCATCCATTGGAGAGCAGAAAAAACGAAAAAGCTAAGATGATGAGGAGGATATTCAGCCGAGTGGATCTTTAGATCGCAGGAATTACAGAATTAGGTTTTTCAAAAATTCAGGAGCGGAGGAAAGTGTGGGAGAGGACACTGCTCTGTCACACATAGCCGTGGAAGGTGAGGGAGAGGACACTGCTCTGTCACACATGGCCGTGGAAAGTGAGGGAAAGGACCCTGCTATGTCACCCATAGAGGAAGAAACTGAGGGAGAGGACAACTGCTCTGTCACCCATTGGAAAATCTCAGATAATGAGGAGGATATTCAGCTAAGTGCAAGTGGACCATCTTTAGATCACATAAATTACCGAATAAGAAGATTTTTCAAAAATTCAGGAACTGAGAAAAGTGAGGGAGAGTACCCTGCTCTTTAACCTATAGAGGAAGAAATTGAGGAGAGGATAACTGCTCTGTCACCCATTGGAAAACAGAAAAAATGAAAAATCTTAGCTGATGAGGAGGATATTCAGCTGAGTAGAAGTGGACCTTTTCAGATCGTATAACTTACAGAATAAGGATGTTTTTCAAAAATTCAGGAACCGAGGAAAGTGAGGGAGAGGACCCTGCTGTCACCCATAGCAAAGGAAAGTGAGGGAGAGGATCCTTCTCAGTCACCCATAGAGGAAGAAACTGAGTGAGAGGACAACTGCTCTGTCAACCATTGGAAATCTCAGATAATGAGGATATTCAGCTGAGTGGAAGCGGACCATCTTTAGATCGCATGATGAATTACAGAATAAGAAGGTTTTTCAAAAATTCAGGAGCCGAGGAAAGTGATGGAGAGGACACTGCTCTGTCACCCATAGCTGAGGAAAGTGAGGGAGAGGATCCTGCTCTTTCAGCCATAGAGGAAGAAGCTGAGGGCAAGGAGAACTGCTCTGTCATCCATTGGAGAGCAGACAAAACGAAAAGTCTCAGATGATGAGAAGGATATTCAGCTGAGTGGAAGCAGACCATCTTTAGATCGCATGATGAATTACACAAGAAGGTTTTTCAAAAATTCAGGAGCAGAGAGAAGTGGGGGAGAGGACACTGCTCTGTCACCCATAGCTGAGGAAAGTGAGGGATAGGACCCTGTTCTGTCACCAATAGCCGAGAAAAGTGAGGGAGAGGACCCTGCTCTTTCAGCAATACAGAAAGAAACTGAGGGAGAGGACAACTGGTCTGCCACCCAATGGAAAATCTCAGTTGATGAGGATATTCAGCCGAGTGGAAGTGGACCATTTTAGATTGCATGAATTACAGAATAAGGTGGTCTTTCAAAAATTCAGGAACCGAGGAAAGTGAGGGAGAGGACACTGCTCTGTCACCCATAGAGGAAGAAACTGAGGGAGAGGACAACTGCTCTGTCACCCATTGGAAAATCTCAGATAATGAGGATATTCAGCCGAGTGCAAGTGGACCATCTTTAGATCGCATAAATCACTGAATAACATTTTTCAAAAATTCAGGAGCTGAGGAAAGTGAGGGAGAGTACTCTGCTCTTTCACCTATGGAGGAAGAAACTGAGGAGAGGATAACTGCTCTGTCACCCATTGGAAGCAGAAAAAATGAAAAATCTTAGATGATGAGGAGGATATTCAGCCAAGTAGAAGTGGAACATTTTAGATCGCATGACTTACAGAATAAGAATGTTTTTCAAAAATTGAGGAACCGATGAAGTGAGGGAGAGGACCCTGCTCTTTCAGCCATAGAGGAAGAAACTGAGGGCGAGGAGAACTGGTGTCATCCATTGGAGAGCAGAAAAAACGAGAAGTATCAGATGATGAGGATATTCAGCCGAGTGGAAGTAGACCATCTTTAGATCGCATGATGAATTACAGAATAAGAAGTTTTTTCAAAAATTCAGGAGCCGAGGAAAGTGGGGGAGAGGACACTGCTCTGTCACCCATAGCTGAGGAAAGTGAGGGAGAGGACCCTGTTCTGTCACCCTTAGCCGAGGAAAGTGAGGGAGAGGACCCTGCTCTTTCATCAATAGAGGAAGAAACTGATGGAGAGGACAACTGCTCTGTCACCCAATGGAAAATCTCAGATGATGAGGATATTCAGCCGAGTGCAAGTGGACCATCTTTAGATCGCATAAATTACCGAATAAGAAGATTTTTCAAAAATTCAGGAGCTGAGGAAAGTTAGGGAGAGTACCCTGCTCTGTCACCTATAGAGGAAGAAATTGAGGAGTGGACAACTTCTCTGTCACCCATTGGAAAGCAGAAAAAATGAAAAATCTTAGATGATGAGGAGGATATTCAGCCGAGTGGAAGTGGACCATTTTAGATCGCATGACTTACAGAATAAGAATGTTTTTCAAAAATTCAGGAACCGAGGAAAGTAAGGGAGAGGACCCCGCTCTGTCACCCATAGAAGTTGACCATTTTAGATCGCATGAATTACAGAATAAGGTGGTCTTCCAAAAATTCAGGAACCGAGGAAAGTGAGGGAGAGGACACTGCTCTGTCACCCATAGAGGAAGAAACTGAGGGAGAGGACAACTTGCTCTGTCACCCATTGGAAAATCTCAGATAATGAGGAGGATATTCAGCCGAGTGCAAGTGGACCATCTTTAGATCGCATAAATTACCGAATAAGAAGATTTTTCAAAAATTCAGGAACTGAGGAAAGTGAGGGAGAGTACCCTGCTCTTTCACCCATGGAGGAAGAAACTGAGTAGAGGATAACTGCTCTGTCACCCATTGGAAAGCAGAAAAAATGAAAAATCTTAGATTATGAGGAAGATATTCAGCCAAGTGGAAGTGGACCATTTTAGATCGCATGACTTACAGAATAAGAAGGTTTTTCAAAAATTCAGGAACCGATGAAGTGAGGGAGAGGACCCTGCTCTGTCACCCATAGCCGAGGAAAGTGAGGGAGAGGATCCTGCTCTGTCACCCATAGAGGAAGAAATTGAGGGTGAGGAGAACTGCTCTGTCATCCATTGGAGAGGAGAAAAAACAAAAAATATCAGATGATGAGGAGGATATTTAGCCGAGTGGAAGTGGACAATCTTTAGATCGCATAAATTACAGAATAAGAAGGTTTTTCAAAAGTTCAGTAGCCAAGTAAAGTGAGGAAGAGTACATTGCTTTGTCACCCATAGCTGAGGAAAGTGAGGGAGAGCACCCTGCTCTGTCTTTCATAGCCAAGGAAAGTGAGGGAGAGGAGCGGGGGCGCCACGAAGTACAAATTAGGGTGCCAACCTCCGCTGCCAAGAAGGGAGAGGAATTAGGGACAAAATAAGGACAGTATTAATCTGTATTTCTTCCTGTCGGTATAAGATCTGAATCTGATGTCCAATTTTTTGAGGATTTTTTTGAGGATTATTGTTGTTCGTGTATGGATTTTTTCAGTCCTTTTTAGACTTAATTAATAAAAGTTATTTTTTTAGGTGTCTTTTCTCCTCTGGTTGTTTCTGATAAATTAGGACCTGTTTCATATATTTGTTGCCTGGTTGTTTAACAGATAATACTAGCATGGCTGTTTTTTTATCAGGCCCTCTTGATACAAATAAATGGATGGATGATGTTCGAGAAGTCTTTTCTGAGGCTGAATCGGATAGTATTTCTTCAGCAACCCCTACCCTTAAAGCAGTGTTCATTGAGCTCCTTGGTGCATTTAAAGATAATATCAAGTCTTGGTGGGAGGTGGAGTCTCTTGTTAATTATATCAAACAAAAAATAGTTCAGAGGGGCCTGAGGATACATATTTCACCAGCCCCTAGATGTAGGACTCCAAGCCTGCTGTTAAAGTGGGAAGAGGAGTGCACGGCATCCTCAGTTAAGTTTATACAGATTCTGCTAGATGAAGAGAAGGTAACACTAGAAAAGACTTCTATAAAACTCAAAGAACTAACTGAGGAGGCCTTAAAACACAAGACCAACCCTGACTTTTCTAATAAGGAAGAGAATTTAGGCTATGTGCCCACGATGCAGAAATGCTGCATATTTTTTCCGCTTCTCCCTGGCAGGAAAAACGCATGTGGATTTTACATGCGTTTTTCCCGCCAGGTAGAAGCGTTTGTCAAGCGTGTTTGCATGCATTTCTGCATGCGGGTTATCAAGCGCTTTTCCAAGCGATTTTAGCATCACTTGGAAAAGTGCTTGACAACTTGTTCACACTATATAAATCCATGCAACCGGCATGGATTTATAGTAGTGTGACCAAGTTAGTTAAAAAAAAAGAATAAGAATGGTAAAAAATAAAAAATAAAGCTTATACTCACCTTCCGATGTCCTCCCGGTGCTTTCTCTGCAGCGTCCGGTCTCTTGCACTGCTCGCGGTGGTGTGAAGGACCTGCAGTGACGTCATTCAGTCATGTGTCAGGTCACATGACTCAATGACGTCATGTCAGGTCCTCCACAACACCGCGACCCATAGAGCAGACCAGACAGAGCAGAGAAAACACCAGGAGGACATTGGAAGGTGAGTATAAGCTTTATTTTTTATTTTAAATCTTTTTTAACAGGTTCTATGGTACCTTGGTCTGGAGGAGAGTCTCATCTTCTCCAAACCCGGGTACCATCCGCAAATAGAAACGCATAATATCCGTATGTACAAATGTACTGACACGGATATAATGCGTTTCAATGCAAGTCAATGGCGGCAATTACGCTGCGTGTCCGTAAAATTAATGGACATGCATTAATGGAAATTTCCGCAGCATGTGCACAGCACATGCAGATTATCATTGGGGACCATGGGGCAAGTATTACCAAGCGTTTTCGCTGTGGAAATTCCGCGGCAAAAAACGCTTGAAAAACGCATAGTGGGCACGCAGCCTTAAAGACAGCGGTTGAGCGATTCCAATTGAATATTAAAGACAGGAAACATAAGAGGTTTCTAAGAGACTGTGCAGATTTCCGTGAGAAGAGTGCCTACATAGGCTTATTTGAGGGGACTAGCTTCCCTGTAGACATATCTTCCTCAGACCTTGAGTTCTCAGACACTGAAGAAGGGTTAAAGTATTCCGGTGTCAAAATAAACCATAGGGGGAGAGGACGAGGGGGTAGCCAAAGGAGATGGCAAGGACAAGACTTGGAATAAAGGTTGGGCAATTCTGCATCCTCATCTGCTCAATCATCCTCTTCTTTTTTAGAGACGAGAGGGCTGCTTCCCTACAAATTGCAGGAGCGCACTGGGCCTCAAAGATACAGATAGTGAGGAAGATGCCTACAGATCCCTTGGGGGGAAGTGACAACCAGATAGTTATTCTAACCTTCCATGTTCTGTCTGATTTTGAGAGGTCTGTCCTTTTGAGAGGCCTCACATTTGTTCCAACAACAAGGTTTGATCCTTTCTCTTGGATAAAGGATATCAATCTCTTAACCAGAAAATTAAAATGGAGAAAGTTCTTTCTAAACAATGACAGGTTGAAATGTCAACAATTGGGCATACCTTTGGAGGATTTTCCAGACGTGATTACATTATCTGTACTATCGGAAGAGGGACAGAGGGGGGTTGGATTGGGACCTTTCTCTGATCTTAAACCTAAGAGTAGTGGAATGCCTCCAGGTAGTGAAACAGGGGGCATTGATATATTTTTAAAATTAGTCTCGGATGAGATCCGTAAGATCAACCTTAGGTATGAATCAACATGTCCGAACCTGTCTTTGAGAGAGAGAAAAGCCTTGGAATCTTTGAGTGCTGACAGTGAAATTGTGTTGAAGCCCTCAGATAAGGGCGGCAACACTGTCATTTTGGATAGCACTCAATATATTGAAATGTGTCAAGGACTTTTATCGGATGCATCGACATATGAAATTCTGCGAAATGACCCTACTAAGGAATATACTGTGGGACTATCTAATATCCTGTCTTGTGCACTGTCAATGAACTTGCTTTCAAAAAATTAGTACAACTTCCTTCTTCCAAAATGGCCTGTGACAGCAACGTTCTATGCACTCCCCAAGATACATAAGGGCATCAGTCCCCAAAAGGGACGGCCTATTGCTGCAGGGATTGATGCCCTATGTCAAAACTCTAGCGTATATTTGGACAAGATTTTTAGACCATTTTTCCTGGCCCTTCCGTCGTATTTGAAAGATACGATGGATCTCATAAATAAGTTGGAGGGTGTGTCCCTTGACTCTAATACTATCTTAGCCTCAATCGACGTTGAAGCCCTGTTAAGCAGCATCCGACATGAGGAGGGGCCTGGCGGCCGTTGAATATTATTTGAGGAGCAGAGGAACTGATTTGGGGTCACACAAGTTCCTTTTGGAATTCTTGGATTTTGTCCTGCGACATAATTTTTTCTGTTTATCGGGAGGTACTACCACCAACTCAGGAGCACAGCAATGGGGAGCCCTTGTGCTCCCACTTATGCTAATTTGCTCCTGGGTTGGTGGGAAGATACCATTGTGTTCAGGGACGAGGATGTCGTCTTGGCCCCACGAAAACTTTTCTGGGGTAGATACATCGATGACATCCTCGTCCTGTGGGCAGGAGATCAGGCACCCTTTCGGTCTTTTGTGGTTTACCTGAATACCAACACCATTGGTCTATCTTTTACATGTGAGGTAGGAATGGAGGAGATCTCTTTTCTCGATGTGCAAATCTCGAAAAATAGAGATGGCTCTTTGAAAACTACACTGTACCGCAAACCATCTGCAACTAAAAGTCTTCTTGAGTGGGGGAGTTTTCATCAACCCCCTTTGAAGAGGGGTATCCCTAAGGGACAGTTCCTTCGGGTTAGGAGGAACTGTTCCTCGTGGAATGATTTCCAGTCTGAATCACACAATCTAGCTAATAGGTTTCGTGTGAGGGGATACCCTGAAGGGGTAATAGAGAAGGCCTATCAACAAGCAAGGGCAGTAGATAGATCATCCCTCCTTACCCCAAGGGATAGACCTGACTCTGAGCCCATTACACGGTTGATAAGCACTTACGGTGATCAGTCAAGAAGAGTCATGGAAATCCTTAAAAGACACTGGGATATCCTACAGGCAGATTCAGATGTGGCGGGCTTGATTTCAAAGACACCTTCAGTCACTTATAGGAGGGGGAAGTCTGTGAAGGACACTGTTGTACAAAGCTACTTTGCTCCCCAGAAGAAGGAGGGTACATGGCTGCAGTACAGATCCAAGGGTACATTCAGGTGTGGTCACTGTTCTTTTTGTAAATTCATCATACCGTCAAAAAGTTTGGTGAGTACAGTGACTAAACGGGTGTACGATATGAGAGCTTTTGCCAAATGTAGGACACCGGGGGTGGTGTATCTCCGCACGTGTCCGATGGACTACATCGGGAAAACAAAACGTGAACTACGTGCTTGGATTGGCGAACACCTTGGAGTTGTGAGACATAGCAGAGATACACCACTCACCAGACATGTAATCTCTAAACACGGGGGTGATGTTGGATGTATTTCATTTAGGGTCCTTGAAGTTGTGGAACAATCGATCAGAAAGGGAGATTAGAATAAGAAAATACTCCAAAGAGAAGCCCGTTGGATCTTCTGGATGGAATTGAGGGCCCCGGGGGGCCTGAATGAACAGTTGAGTTTTTCGAGCTTCATCGGATTTAAGAGTGTGCTATTGAGGGCTAAATAGAACCAACCTTAATGTGATACAGGCTTCTGGCCATCACTTATACAGTTAGTTTGGGCACCCCTATTAATCTTTTTGCATCCTTCCCCTGAACAACTATGTTGAATAATCTTTGTTTTCAGATCATTTGACAGTTGTTTTGAGGAGCCCATGATGCCACTCTTCAGAGGAGATTCAAACAGGAGAACAACTTGCAAGTGGCCACTTTAAGTAGCTTTTCTCATGATTGCATACACCTGGCTATGAAGTTCAAAGCTCAATGAGGTTACAAAACCAAAAAAAGTGCTTTAGTAAGTCAGTAAAAAGTAGGTAGGAGTATTTAAAACAAGAAAATGATAAGGGTGCCCATACTTATGCACCTGTCAAATTTTGTTTGAATGCAGATTGCACATTTTCTGTTAGTACAATAAACCTCATTTCAAGGCAGAAACATTACTGTGTCCAACACCTATTACATATATCAAACTGAAATAGCTGTTGCAAAAACACCAATTATTATAAAACATTAAGCATAAGATTAATAGGGGTGCCCAAACTTTTTCATATAACTGTATGTACCTATTAGGGTTACATTTATATTCTGGGACTATGCTGCAAATCCTTACTCTAACAACCTTGAATTTTTTGAAGGGCAAATAAGAGGATAAATGTGGACAACACCTACATTTTATGTAGGGAGATATCTGCACCCGCCTTTTTTTATTTATTATTTTTTGATATGTTGACTTCTTTATTTCCCCTTATATTCATTATTCCCTTCTGTGGGGAAATGTAAATACACCATTTGGGATGACCCTGAAATTGTGCCACTAGTTTCTCTTCCAATGCACGCTTTTTAGAATAATTATTGGCTTCCTGGGTGGTTATTGGCGTCTTCTCTGTCATTTTGGCAGGTACCACTAGATGTCAGCTTGTCTGCCTGGTCTGCTTTCCATCTGTGCGCTCCGGCAACACTAAATGCGTTCCAGTGATCTCACTTCCGGTTTGCATCTTCAGTGAGTCGTCACTTCCGCTGGCGTGCGTTTCGCACACACACTGTGCGTTCCACAGACTTGTATCCGGCTGCAAGCATGAAACGTGCGCTTTTGGAGTCACAACAGGGGTATGTTAATTATATATTGGTGGGGGTTTCTTATATATACAGTGGGTTGTAGAAAAGTTCAAGGCGGCTAAATATTTTCACCTTTTGCCACATTTCTGGCTTCAAACATAAATATATAAAATTCAAATTTTGGGGGGAATAATCAACAACAAGTGGGACACAATCGTGAAGTTGAACGAAATTTATTGGATATTTTAAACTTTTTTTAAAAATTAAAACCTGAAAAGTGGGGCGTGCAATATTATTCGGCCCCTTTACTTTCAGTGCAGCAAAATCACTCTAGAAGTTCACTGAGGATCTCTGAATGATCCAATGTAGTCCTAAATGACTGGTAATGATAAATAGAATTCACCTGTGTGTAATCAGGTCTCTGTATAAATGCACCTTCTCTGTGATAGTCTCAGGGTTCTGTTTCAAGTGCAAAGAGCATCATGAAGACCAAGGAACACACCAGGAAGGTCCGAGATACTGTTGTGGCGAAGTTTAAAGCCGGATTTGGATACAAAAAGATTTTCCAAGATTTAAACATGTCAAGGAGCACTGTGCAAGCGATCATATTGAAATGGAAGGAGTATCAGACCACTGCAAATCTACCAAGACTCGGCCGTCCCTCTAAACTTTCATCTTGAACAAGGAGAAGACTGATCAGAGATGCAGCCAAAAGGCCCATGACCACTCTGAATGAACTGCAAAGATCTACAGCTGAGGTGGGAGAGTCTGTCCATAGGACAACAATCAGTCGTACACTGCATAAATCTGGCCTTTATGGAAGAGTGGCAAGAAGAAAGCCATTTCTCAAAGATATCCATAAAAACTCTTGTTTGAAGTTTGCCACAAGCCACCTGGGAGACACACCAAAGGTGCTCTGGTCAAATGAAACCAAAATTGAACTTTTTGGCCACAATGCAAGACAATATGTTTGGCGTAAAAGGAACACAGCTCATCACCCTCAAAACACCATCCCCACTGTCAAACATGGTGGTGGCAGCATCATGCTTTGGGCCTGCTTTTGTTCAGCAGGGACAGGGTAGATGGTTAAAATTGATGGCAAGATGGACAGAGCCAAATAGAGGACCATTCTGGAAGAAAACCTGTTGGAGTTTGCAAAAGACCTGAGACTGTGACGGAGATTTATCTTCCAACAAGACAATGATCCCAAACATAAAGCAAAATCTACAATGGAATGGTTCAAAACTAAACGCATCCAGGTGTTAGAATGGCCCAGTCACAGTCCAGACCTGAATCCAATCGAGAATCTGAGGAAAGAGCTGAAACCTGCTGTTCACAAACGCTCTCCATCCAACCTCATTGAGCTTGAGCTGTTTTGCAAGGAAGAATGGGCAAGAATTTCAGCCTCTCGATGTGCAAAACTGATAAAGACATACCCTACTTGCAGCTGTAATCGCAGCAAAAAGTGGCGCTACAAAGTATTAACTCAAGGGGGCCGAATAATATTGCAAGCCCCAATTTTCAGTTTTTAATTTTTTAAAAAAGTTTAAAATATCCAATAAATTTCGTTCCACTTCACGATTGTGTCCCACTTGTTGTTGATTCTTCCCAAAAATTTGAATTTTATATATTTATGTTTGAAGCCAGAAATGTGGCAAAAGGTAGAAAAGTTCAAGGGGCCAAACACTTTCACAATGCACTGTATATGGGATGTGGATGTTTCCCTCCATATACGCAGCATTGACTGGTTTTCTGAGGAGAGAGATTGATGTCCTCCTCAGGACTCCTGATGAACCCTGGTGGAAACCAGGGTGAAACGCGTTGGTCTTTTAATATTTTGAAGAGCGTCCTTGTAGGGACATAAGGGACACCGACGTGGAGCGAGGGCGCCACGAAGTACAAATTAGGGTGCCAACCTCTGCTGCCTGGAAGGGAGAGGAATTAGGAACAAAATAGGGACAGTATTAATCTGTATTCCTTCCTGTCGGTATAAGATCTGAATCTGATGTCCCATTTTTTGAGGATTATTGTTGTTAGTGTATGGATTTTTTCAGTCCTTTTTCGACTTAATAAAAGTTATTTTTTAGGGGTCTTTTCTCCTCTGGTTGTTTCCAAGTGAGGGAGAGGACCCTTCTCTGTCTCCCATAGAGTAATAAACTGAGGGAGAAGACAACTGCTCTGTCACCCATTGGAAAATCTCAGCTAATGAGGAGAATATTCAGCTGAGTGCAAGTTGACCATCTTTAGATCGCAAAAATTACAGAATAAGTAGATTTTTCAAAAATTCAGGAGCCGAGGAAAACGAGGGAGAGGACCCTGCTCTTTCACTCATACAGAAAGAAACTGTGTGAGTGGACAACTGTTCTGTCACCCATTAGGAAGCAAAAAAAAAAAACTAAAAATCTCAGTTGATGAGGATATTCAGCCAAGTGGAACTGGACCATCTTTAGATCGCATGAATTACAGAATAAGAAGTTTTTTCAAAAATTCAGGAGCAGAGGAAAGTGAGGGAGAGGACAATGCTCTATCACCCATAGCCGAGGAAAGTGAGGGAGAGGACCCTGCTCTGTCACCCATAGCTGAGGAAAGTGAGGGAGAGGACCCTGCTCTGTCACCCATAGCTGAGGAAAGTGAGGGAGAGGACCCTGCTCTGTCACCCATAGAAAAATAAACTGAAGAGCATAACTGCTCTGTCACACACTGGAAAATATGATGATGAGGAGGATATTCAGCCGAGTGGAAGTGGACCATCTTTAGATTGCATGAATTACAGAATAAGAAGTTTTTTCAAAAATTCAGGAGTCGAGGAAAGTGAGGGAGAGGACAATGCCCTATCACCCATAGCCGAGGAAAGTGATGGAGAGGACCCTGCTCTTTCACTCATAGAGGAAGAAACTGAGGGAGAGGACCCTGCTCTGTCAAACATTGGAAAATCTCAGATGATGAGGATATTCAGCCGAATGTAAGTGGACCATCTTTAGATTGCATAAATTACAGAAGATTTTTCAAAAATTTAGGAGCTGAGGAAAGTGAGGGAGAATACCCTGCTCTTTCACCCATAGCCGAGGAAACTGAGGGAGAGGAGACTGCTTTGTCACCCATAGTCGACGAAAGTGAGGGAGAACACCCTGCTCTTTCACCCATAGAGGAAGAAACTGAGGGAGAGGACAATTGCTCTCTCACAAATTGAAAAGCAGAAAAAGCAAAAAATCTCAGATGATGAGGAGGATATTCAGCCGAGTGCAAGAGGACCATCTTTAGAATGGATAAATTACCAAATAAGGTTTTTCAAAAATTCAGGAGCCGAGGAAAGTGAGGAAGAGGACACTGCTCTGATATCCATAGCCAAGGAAAGTGAGGGAGAGGATCCTGCTGTCGCCCATAGCTGAGGAAAGTGAGGGAGAGGACACTGCTCTGTCACCCATAGCTGAGGAAAGTGAGGGAGAGGACCCTGTTCTTTCACCCATAGAGGAAGAAACTGAGGGAGAGGACAACTGCTCTGTCACCCAATGGAAAATCTCAGATGATGAGGATATTCAGCCGAATGCAAGCGGACCATCTTTAGATCACATAAATTACAGAATAAAAAGGTTTTTCAAAAATTCAGGAACCAAGGAAAGTGAGGGAGAGGACACTGCTCTGTCACCCATAGAAGAAGAAACTGAGGGCGAGGAGAACAGCTCTATCATCCATTGGAGAGGAGAAAAAACGAAAAATCTCAGATGATGAGGAGGATATTCAGCCGAGTGGAAATGGATCATCTTAAGATCGCATGATGAATTACAGAATTAGAAGGTTTTTCAAAAATTCAGGAGCCAAGGAAAGTGAGGGAGAGGACACTGCTCTGTCACCCATAGCTGAGGAAAGTGAGGGAGATCACACAGCTCTGTCACCCATAGCTGAGGAAAGTGAGGGAGAGGACACTGCTCTGTCACCCATAGCTGAGGAATGTGAGGGAGAGGACACTGCTCTGTCACCCATAGCTGAGGAAAGTAAGGGAGAGGACACTGCTCTGTCACCCATAGCAGAGGATAGTGAGGGAGAGGACACTGCTCTGTCACCCATAGCAGAGGATAGTGAGGGAGAGGACACTGCTCTGTCACCCACAAACGAAGAAAATGAGGGAGAGGACCCTGCTCTGTCACCCATAGAGGAAGAAACTGAGGGAGAGGACAACTGCTCTGTCACCCATTGGAAAATCTCAGATAATGAGGAGGATATTCAGCCGAGTGCAAGTGGACCATCTTTAGATTGCATAAATTACTGAATAGGAAGACTTTTAAAAAATTCAGGAGCTGAGGAAAGTGAGGGAGAGGACCCTGCTCTTTCAGCCATAGAGGAAGAAACTGAGGAGAGGACAACTGCGCTGTCATCCATTGAAAAGCAGAAAAAAACTAAAAATCTCAGATGATGAGGAGGAAATTCAGCCAAGTGGAAGTGGACGATCTTCAAATCGCATGAATTACAGAATAAGAGAGTTTTTCAAAAAATCAGGAGCTGAGGAAAGTGAGGGAGAGGACCCTGCTCTGTCATCCATAGCTGAGGAAAGTGAGCGAGAGGACCCTGCTTTGTCACACATAGCTGAGGAAAGTGAGCGAGAGGACCCTGCTGTCACCCATAGCCAAGGGTATATTGCCATGCCAGCCTCCCCAAACCATAATGGAACAGGAGCTGATGATATCTGACAATATACTCCCCTGATGAACTAATGAAAACGTGTCGGGAGACTGCCATATGGGAACATATGAATTTTCTTGGTGTGATGGTCCCTGCTTTTTTGTACCTCTGCATATCATATTAGTATTTCTTGAAGACGTTTATAGGGATGGCTGATTTATGAGATGTCTCATAATCTATAAAATATACAGGACCTCTGCTATTCCAACTCATATATGATGGTATCTTGTTAGTTCTTCATTTATAAACATACCTCATGTATCAACACTTATATCAGTTATATCAGAAGTTTTTGAGGACTGTGGTTATATTCGCTGACTCTGTATACAGGTTAACAACCCTTTTCACTGTATAGTTCATACATTGAGGTCCGTGTGTTATGTCACACCTTTGATGAATCATTTAGGACGCACACATACATGGAGATATTTTGGGACATATGGCCCCTACAGGTTTTGAACTATCTGATATTGTACACTGAACCTGTTATTGGGGACCACCTGCCTTACTCACTAGTTGTGAACATTGGCTATACCTCTTATACGTATACACATCTGTGTATTTTTATTTATGTGTTTGTCGACCTTTTTGTTTATACTTTGGGTGTTCTACCTATGAATTTTAATATTTTGAATAAAATTGTTTAACCTCTTGCTACTGACATACTATATAAATTGGGTTACCACTACGATATTATTTGCAGTTTAACTTAGTGGATCCAATTTTCTCAAGATGCATCAATTTCTTCAGCATTTTGAAATTGAATTCATTAAAAAAATTAAGCCATTACCAGAACCAAGCTGATTATTTATTCCCTGCTATTGACCACATATGGAAGCAGGAACAGCAAATAGTCATCACAGAAATGAAGAACACATCTAGCAAGAGATGGCCAATCAGACAGTCCTGGCTTCTCTGCAAAATATTGTGTTTATTCATTTATGGACTTTGCCTCTCATAAAATCTGTGCATTCACAGTGGAGCAAGTCATAACACCATTGTCCTCTGTTTCCTTAGAAAAAATAGGCTTCGAACATACTGTGGATTACTTGCTAGAAATAGGAGTGGATATACGTACATGTGATTGCAACAGATCGACATGTCTCTTAGAAAGCTGATGCTAGAAAAGTACTCAAACATTGATCACTAGTTCGATGTACGGCACCTAGCAAAGTCTGCTGGGAATAAGGCTTTAACAGCTTCAAAAACATGTGGTGAATGGAGCCATATTCTCTTATTTGGTCCAATCCATTAAGAACTACATGTGGAGGTCAGCGAGGATCACGGGTGTGTCAGCTGTGACAGACAGTTGGCCTTCAGTTGGTTGCAGGAGATCTCTTCATTTGTCATTACAGACACCTTCTTAGATCTGTCTCATTCTAGGACCCAGCGGCTACCTTCCGTCTGCTAATTGACAACCAGGCCTGGGTGTTTAAATAATTCCTGTTTGCTATAGGAAGGTGCCGGTGATACTCACATGTTTCCTTGTGTAAGAGTGGAGCTCGTGCTGTCCTTACTTCCTCTCTGGTGCTAAGAGGACATGTGTGCTTTCTCTCTGATGTCAGCTCAAGCTAAGCTAGTTTCCCCTGTGTCTGTCTGCCTTGTTGTCTTTAGTTGTTAGTGGTGACTGACTAGTGTCATCTCCCCCTTCCCTAGGCAGGACCGAGCTCTAGGGAAATACAGGGTTTTAGGCTCCTGTGCGGTGATTGGTGATGAACCAATATAGGTAGGTTAGGGGAGACAGGGTGATATCAGATCAACCTAGGAGAACTCCACTGCCCCTTTCTCTAGTGTCTGGGCTTCCTTCCCCTCCATCCCTTTGTGCTGTACTTAGTCTTTCCCACACCTTGCGTGACATTATTACCGGCTGTGCACATTTAGAAAAAAAACTGGCACTTGGGTTTAATTGCGTTTCGTTTTTGTTTCGGGTGTGTTTTTTTTTTCCTTTCTCCTTAGTATGGGCTCAGTTGCAGAGCTCGCAGAGCGGATGCGCAGTCTGTCTCTGGAGGTGAATGACCTTCGCTGTGAGGTTCAGCAATACTATCAGCAGTCGCTAATGTGGGGGTCTCTACAGGTAGGACTGTCCAGTCTGAACCCAAGGTTGCCCTCCCGGACAGGTTTTCAGGAGGTAGGGAAAGGTTTTTGTATTAAACGAGGCATGCAAACTGTATTTTAAACTTCGTCCTTACTCCTCCGGAAGTGAGAAGCAACAAGTAGGAATTTTTATCTCTCTACTGCAGGGTGATTTTCAATCCCGGGCCTTTTCTTTACCGCAGGATTCGATTTGTCTCCAGTCTGTAGAGGGTTTTTTGGGGGCTCTGGCCCTCATCTATGATGACCTTAACCGAGTCGCCTTGGCTGAGTGTAGGCTACGTCGCCTTCAGCAGGGGAATCGGTAAGTGGTAAGTGGAGACGCACAGTTCCAAATTCCATAGATGGGCAACGGATTCTAAATGGAATGACTTAGAAGCCAATTTTGAGAGGTTCTTACTGAAAGGTTGAAAGATGCCTTGGCAGGATATGAAAACCCTCAGTTCTTGGTGGCTGCCATGAGGCTGGTCATGCGTCCTGATAGACGCTTTCGGGATAGACGGGTGAGACCACCTTCTCCGGGCCTTCTTGTCAGGTTTATGTACTTCTGTCGGGGGAGCGGTCTGGAGGTGGAGGAACCCATACACTTAGGGGTTGCCTTTACATCATATATTTCCCAGGAGATTCACAAGAAAAAAGGCATATGACTTTTTTTTGTGGGAAAAAGGGACATTTTATTGGGACTTGACCTTTGATTTCTAGACAGAAGTAGACTCGATTAACTCTTGGTAGTCTACAGTTGGAAAAGCAAGGGGTGCATTTGTTGCCAACCTGCAGTTCCCGGTTTGTCCTGAGTAGAGGTGGTGCTAGAGAGCAAAACCAAGAAAATTTCTCTGTTGACAGTTGACAGTGGAGTCGGAGTTTTCGCTGTACTTTAGCTAAGCCTATTTCCATCTTCGCCATCGACTCGGCACCACTTGCACAAAAAGCATTTACTTTGATTGTACATAATGTAAAACTGAGGGTGAGGTTGGTTCATTGTGAAATAATCCCTTGCCATGTCCTGGACAGTCTTCCCACCTAATTGCTTGGGGTCTTCCCTGGCTGGTGAAACATAATTCAATGGTGGATTGGCAAGCCGGGGAGATTATTGAATGAGGAGATTTCTGCCATGAGAACTATTTAAATATTTCCATTGCTAATGTCTCTATTGAAATATTACCTGCTTTTCTGTCTGGTTTTGAAGACGTTTTTCTGAGAGGGGGTGTCAGGATTTGCGACTGTCCTATTAACATGACCCCCTGAGCTAAACTACCGAAGTCCAGATTGTATAACCTTTCTAGCACTTATAAACAAGCCATGAAGGATTTCATTGTGGAAAGTCTGGAGAAGGGACACATTAGACCCTTATGTTCACCTGTGGTGGCAGGGGTCTTCTTCGTGAAGAAAAAAGATGGCAGTCTACGTCCCTGTTTAGATTTCCGGGAGTTAAATCAAATTACCATCTGAGATCCATGCCATCTTCCTCTGATTCCTGCTTTGTTCAGCCAGGTTGTGGGAGCTAAGGTATTCTCCAAGTTGGATTTAAGGAGCGCCTACAATCTGTTTAGAATCAGAAAAGGGGGCGAATGAAAAACAGCGTTCAATACCCCGGAAGGTCATTTCGATAGTCTGTTTATGCCTTTCAGTTTGACCAATGCACCTGCGATATTCCAGCATTTCATAAATTATATTTCTTCATTTGGTGGGGAGGTTTGTGGTGGTCTATCTGGACAATATTTTGCTTTACTCACCTGATTTTGAAACACATCGGGGGCATGTTAAACAGGTGCTCCAGATACTAAGGGATAACAAACTTTATGTTAAACTAGAAAAATTTATTTTTGCTGCACAGGAGGTGCCTTTTTTTGGGGTACTTGTTGTCATCTTTGGGTTTTCGGATGAATTCGGAGAAGATCCATGCAGTCCTTGATTGGGACCGTCCCGAGAACATGAAGGCTCTACAACGTTTTCTGACCTTTACTAATTTTACCAAAAATTTATCTAAAATGACTCACTAATTTTGACACCCCTTACTGACATGACTAAGAAGGGGTCTGATTTTTCCAAATGATTGGATGTCTCTCTCCAGGCATTTTCTTCCTCAAAGAATTATTTAGCCACTACACCTATACTTAGTCAACCCGATGTTTCCCAATCCTTTATTGTGGAAGTTGATGCGCCGGATGTAGGGGTTGGGGCTGTATTGTCTCAGGGTCCGTCCCCTGGTAAATGGCGTCCATATGCCTATTTTTCTAAAAAAAATTGTCTTCGGCTGAGAAAAATTATGACGTGAGTATTGGGGAACTTTTGGCGATCAAATTGGCGTTCAAAGAATGGCGACATTGGTTGGAGCGGGCTGTCCATCCTATTACTGTTATTACTAAACATAAGAACCTATCATATCTCCAGTCAGCTAAACGTCTCAACCCTAGGCAAGCCAGATGGTCCCTGTTTTATACTAGGTTCAATTTTACTGTTACTTTCGTCCATTTGTCAAAAATGTCAAGGCTGATGCTTTGTCCTGGAGCTTCCCTGGTGGCGGTGACCATGAGAACCCTTGCCCTGATATTACAGAAGAGGCCAGTTATATCGCCATTGTATCCTGAACTGGAGACTGGGGTGTTGGAGGCTCAGGGGGACGCCCCTGCCTCCTGCCCTTCATGAAGGTTATTTGTACCATCTAATCTGTGCCGCAAAGCAATTAAGGAAATCATAACTCTGTGCTTGTTGGTCATCCAGGTGGTAAGGCAACCGCGGACCTACTCTCTTGTCGTTTTTAGTGGCTGGGGATGCATTGGGATGTGATTAAACGCATATCTGCTTGTAGTATTTGTGTGCGTTCTAAGGTTTCGCATACCCATCTGCCTTCCGCTACTTATCACTAGTAAGCCATGGACACACTTGTCCATAGATTTTATTACTGATCTACCAGTATCTGCTTGTAAAACGGTGGTTTTGGTGGTTGTAGTAAAATGTTTCACTTCATCGCATTACCTGCACTTCCAAATGCCAAGACACTTGCTCAGGTGTTCAAAAATGAGATCGTGACGCTTCACGGGGTTCCCTCCTGTAATATCCCTGGCGGCGTGTTGGCATAGCTTACCATCTCCCACCAGGCAAGACCGCCAACTTACCTATGAGTCCAGGCTGCACACTTTGCTTTAGTACTTGCTGTGTGCATGTCTCTTGTCTGATTGCTTAGGGCGGCGGCGCGGTTACTGCCTGATTCTTAAAGTTACAGTGTGCGCACTCCTAATGCGTCCCCAGCCTATTGCTGTGAGTCACTGGATACTTAAACCCCCTGCACCCAGTACTGAGTTGCCAGGTCCTGTCCTGTATCTTGTCTGTTTCCGCCACCCTGGGGGCTGTATACCCAGGCCTGTTACCTGTATATGTGACTTCTAGTCTGTTCCGCCACCCTGGGGGCTGTATACCCAGGCCCGTTACCTGTATCTGTGACTTCTAGTCTGTTTCCACCACCCTGGGAGCTGAGTTCCCAGGCTCGTTCCTGTATCTTGTTCCAGGTTCAGTTCCTGTCTGAACTGTGTCATAGCCCGTTGCCTGTTTGTCTCTATGTCCGTACCTGCCCTTTTCCTGCAGTGTCTGAACCTGCACCTAACTCCAACTTGTTGTCTCTGTACTTCTGTTTGTGAGTTTTGTGTCCACTCGCTACTTCACTGTAAGTACCTTTTGTGTATCTGGTTCTGCTTGTCCCGTCTCCCTGCCTCCGTATCTACCTCCTGTGTTCTAACTATCTTCCTGTGTTTCCCAGTCTGTTCCATGTGAACAGAGCCCTGTCCTGTCCACTGCACCTGCGGTTTCGCTCTGCTCTGCTTGTCCACCGCACCTGCGATTTCGCTCTGCTCTGCTTGTTCACCGCACCTGCGGTTTCGCTCTGCTCTGCTTGTCCACCGCACCTGCGGTTTCGCTCTGCTCTGCTTGTCCACCGCACCTGCGGTTTTGCTCTGCTTGTCCAGCGAACCAACGGTTTCGCTCTGCTCTGCTTGTCCATCGAACCTGCGGTTTCGCTTTGCTCTGCTTGTCCACCGCACCTGCAGTTTCGCTCTGCTTGTCCACTGAACCTGCGGTTTCGCTCTGCTCTGCTTGTCCACCGCACCTGCAGCTTCGCTCTGCTTGTCCACCGCACCTGCGGTTTCTCTCTGCTCTGCTTGTCCACTGCACCTGCGGTTTCGCTCTGCTCTGCTTGTCCACCGCACCTGCGATTTCGCTCTGCTTGTCCACCGCACCTGCGCTTTCGCTCTGCTTGTCCACCGCACCTGCGCTTTCGCTCTGCTTGTCCAGTGAACCGACGGTTTCGCTCTGCTTGTCCATCGAACCTGCGGTTTCGCTCTGCTCTGCTTGTCCACCGCACCTGCAGTTTCGCTCTGCTTGTCCACTGAATCAGCAGTTTCGCTCTGCTCTGCTTGTCCACCGCACCTGCAGCTTCGCTCTGCTTGTCCACCGCACCTGCGGTTTCTCTCTGCTCTGCTTGTCCACCGCACCTGCGGTTTCGCTCTGCTCTGCTTGTCCACTGCACCTGCGATTTCGCTCTGCTCTGCTTGTCCACCGCACCTGCGGTTTCGCTCTGCTCTGCTTGTCCTTCGCACCTGCGGTTTCACTCTGCTCTGCTTATCCTCTGCGCCTGCGGTTTCGCTCTGCTCTGCTTGTCCTCCGCGCATGCTGTTCTGCTTTGCTTGTCTTCCGCGCATGCGGTTCTGCTCTTCTTGTCCTTCGCACCTGCAGCTCTATTCCTGAATCCCAGTCTGTACTGGTCCCTATCCAGCCTGCGTTCCTACCTGCCAGTATCTGCCTGTCAGCATACCAGCCGTGCCTGCCAGTACCCGTTTGTCTGCATACCAGCCGTGCCTGCCAGTACCAGCCTGTTTGCATGCCAGCCGTGCCTGCCAGTACCCGCCTGTCTGCATGCCAGCCGTGCCTGCAAGTACCCGCCTGACTGCATGCCAGCCGTGCCTGCCAGTACCCGCCTGTCTGCATACCAGCCATGCCTGCTCGTTCCTGCATTCCCCAGTGTGGGTCAACAGCTGAGACCGGGGTCTGACCTGGAGTAGCACCTGGGCCACCTCCAATGTCCCTCCTCAGACCACGGAGTCGATTAAGCCGCCGTGTGTTCATGGTCGGATCTGGCGAGGCCCCTAGTCACGCCCCTCCAGGCACTCCTCGGTTCGTGGCCCAGTGGGACCACTAACCACGCTCACGCCAGTCAGTCCGGGCGTGAGAGTAACACCTCCGATGAGGGGTCAGATCGGGGGACCAGTTTGTTTCAAAGTTTTGGAAAGCATTCTGTTCTCAAATGGGGGTGCAGCTGTCCTTTTCCTCTGCCTTACATCCTCAATGTACAGACCCAACGTGTCAATCAGAATTTTGAGAAGTACCTCAGGTGTTTCTGTTAGGAGGGCGGTTGCAAACAACTTTAATTTAATGGAACGCAACCGGCCCCGGGGTCAACAATGCAGCCTGGAAGACTGCTGCCGAATACTTTCCGGGTGGAAAGGAAAGCGACAACTTAAATATTAAACCCTTCCGTGTTACTCCACACAGGAACGGGTATAGCGGTACGCTCTATCTCTGTTAGCTGCACGAGAGATAGGCAGAGAAAAACTATCTGTAGTCCTGTTACAGCACAGGGACTACAGTGGCGGCGCTAGGATGCGTGTGTGACTACGCCAACGGGTACACGTGCCCCCAGCTGGCGTGCTACCAGACAGAAGGGTTCAACTCCACGTGACAGACCCACACAGGAACGGGTATAGCGGTACGCTCTATCTCTGTTAGCTGCACGAGAGATAGGCAGAGAAAAACTATCTGTAGTCCTGTTACAGCACAGGGACTACAGTGGCGGCGCTAGGATGCGTGTGTGACTACGCCAACGGGTACACGTGCCCCCAGCTGGCGTGCTACCAGACAGAAGGGTTCAACTCCACGTGACGGACAGGCGTTAGCCGTGCACAGGACGTCTGCAGGCTGCTCGGGGTGATAGGTGACCCCTTTGGCTGAGCCAGGCTGCTAGACGAAGCTACCTGCCTCTATGGAGCTAACCTGCCTCTATGGAGCTAACCTGCCTAAGCGATGTGTGCTAATTAGCCGAGCGAACTCTGGCATCGGCAGGTCACAGAGAGAACAGCTAGGGAGCACGTGGAACAGAGTTGTCCACACAACGGCATCACTTGCTCAAATGATCTGAGCGCGTCGCCATGTTTGTGGGCGGGCCTTTTAAAGACTAAGCCCTGCCCACCGACGCGCCATTGGTGACGTTACCCGTGGACCAATCAGGCGGTGCCAGGTCACTGGGTCAGGTGGGTGCCAGGTCACCGGGCCAGGTGGGTGCCAACCCACCAATCATGATCCGCCAGGTCACGGACATGCTCAGTGCGGCAAATCCTGGACTTAGATTTCACAAGCCCTGTCTCCCTCTGCAACCCAGGCTTAACATTGCTAGGCACAACTACCTAGGACATAAACAGTGCTCACGGAACAGCTAGGCATTGAGGCTGACAGTGATGCTGAGCAGCATCAGCCTCGGCTGGACCAAAATGGAAGACCACAGAAGGTCCTGGACCCATTTCGAATCCAGCACCAGACCGACACCTAACAGTTTTGTCTCTGAAAATCAGAAGGATTGGGCATCTTACATACCACTGGTAGAATTTGACATTAATAATCATCGACAAGAATCTGCTGGCAGGTCGCTGTTCTTTGGTACATATGGTTACCACCCACAATTTGGTACCTTTAGTGGGGAAGGAGCTTTGGAAGTTCTCGGTGTGGCGGGGGGTCCTGAGTAATTTAAAGATCATGGGAGACAGGTATAAACGTATGGCTGACAGAAAACGCTTGCCAGGTCCGGACCTGAATGTGAATGACTTTGTGTGGTTGTCTACCAGAAATATCAAGTTGAAAGTCCTTCTTGGAAGCTGGGACCTAGTTTTATTGGTACGTATAATGTAACCACCATCATTAACCCAGTAGCGTTTCATCCTGAGCTTCCTCAGGCCCTTAAGGTCCACAATGCTTTCCACAGGTCCTTACTCAAGAAATATGTGGAAACTCTTGAGCCCTCACCCATACAGCTGCCCCATTAATGGTTGATGGTAATCTGGAGTTTCAGATTTCGAGGATTGTAGATTCTTGTCTTTCCCTACAATACTTAGTGCACTGGAAGGGTTATGGTCCAGAAGAGAGGATGTGGGTTTCAGCATCAGAGGTCAACGCTCCCAGGTTGGTTTGTTTATTTCACTCCTCTTATCCTGAGAAACCTGGTCCTGAGTGTCTGGAGGCCACTCGTAGAGTAGGGGGTACTGTCATGAGTGTGTCAGATGTGATAGTCAGTCACCCTGCAGTTGATTGCAGGAGATCCTTTCGTTTGGCATTACAGACTTTCTTAGAACTGTCTCACTCTAGGACCCAGCAGCTACCTCCCTACTGCTGTTTGACACCCAGGTCTGGGTGTTTAAATACTTCCTGTTTGCAATAGCGAGGCGGCGGTAATATTCACATGACTCCTTGTGAAGACTTGGAGCTGTTGCAGTCAGCTACTTAAACCTGGAGCTGAGAGGACGTGTAGTGATCTCTCTGAAGTCGACTCAAACTAAGATACTTTTCCCCGTGTCTGTCTACCTTGTTGTCTTTAGTTGTTTGTAGGGACTGACTAGCGCTTATCCCTTCCCTTTCCCTAGCCAGGGCCTAGCTCTAGGGAAATAGAGGGTTTAGGTTCCCGTGCAGTGATTGGTGATTATCCCGTGCAGCGATAGGGACGTTAGGGGAGACAGGGTGATTCAGATCAGCCTAGGTGATCTCCACTCCACCTTTTCCCTCGTGTCTGGGCTTCCTTCCCCTCATCCCTTCGTGCTGCACTCAGTCTTTCCTACACCTTGAGTGACACTAACCCAACAACCTTTAAAGACATTTCTATTATCAAGGAAAGCATCCAAACTCTTTATTTTAGATGACATACTGTTATTTTTATCAGAACACCAAAAACAAATCCTGGTAATATTAAAGATACTGGAATCTTATGGTAAATACTCGGGCTTTAAAATAAATAGGTCAAAATACAAACTAATTTGCTTGGGAGAAGGAGACTCTAAGGTATAGTCGGAGCTAGTAAAATGCAACATTATGATAGCTAAAACCCATATAACATATTTGGGAATAAAAATAGGAAAATCTACTTCAGCTTTGTATAATTTAACTTTCTCCCCTCTTATGAAAAAAAGTAATAGCAGATCTTAAAAGATGGCAAGAACTACCTCTAAACCTGACCAGAAGAGTACACATGATAAAAATGATGATCGTCCCAAACTGATGTACCAGATCCAGACTCTCCCCCTTCTTTTAAAACATTCAGATATTAACTTGTAAAATAGGGCATTATCACATTTCATTTGGAGAGGTAGGACACCCCGAATAAGTTAAAAAACTAATGGTCACAAAAACATGGGGAGGAATGAATCTTCCTAATATCAGAGGGTATATTACTGCATGTCTGTCCAGATACATATTTGACTGGTTACATGGTCTGGAATGTCACTCAGCTTATAAATGGTAAAGAGATTATGCATTTCCGTGGGATTTATAAGCGATATTGCATGCTAGACATGCAAAGCTACCTACTCATATTAAAAAAGGCTTGTTATTTAAAGACACCTGGAAAATAATTAGGAAAAAATATAAATCATTTAGAGTTTTTAAATACCTTCCCTTATGGAATCATCCAGAATTTCCACAGGGAATAGATAACAAATTATACTCAAAATGGAAAGCAAAAGGTATATATAATGTCACATATTTACTACATCCCCCAGACCCTATGTGGTTGAAGATGGAGGAGCTGAAAGAAAAGCATCACCTGGGTTCTAACCAGATATTACAGTATGAACAAATAAGACACTCTATCATGAGCCATCTGAACGATACCACCCTAGAAATTATTAATAACGATTTTGATTGTGTAGCAAGAGCCACGAAGATGTCATCTTCTATTTCTCTCATATATGGGGAAATGAGGGATGTGATGTTGGACGCTAATACTGAGACTTTTTTTACACATTGGGAGAAACTAATTAATGACCATGATATCGGAAATAAAATAAGGGAGGGATGGGAGAAGACATGTAAGATAATAATTAATGAGATCTGGAGAGAGACTAAACACAAAGCAATATATGCCTTTGGCCTCCCCAAAACGCCCCTTAAACCGGATAGAATCACCAGTTGCCCTAACTGTAAACCCCCTCAACTGATTTACTTCATGGCATTTGGCACTGTCTAAAATTACAAACCTTCTGGGGACCTACTCTAGAATGTATTAAAAGCATGTAGGTGTTAGAAACCTCCTGTTAGTTTTTTTCTATTTTGTTGGTCACATGACTTTCTGCCTATATAATCCAGTTCCGCCCTTCTGGTCTTGCTGGACTTCAGTGTTACATTTACTCTTAAGCTAGCCAGGTGCCTTGTACCTTACTCTGTAGTTTGCTTGGTCTTTGGACCACTAGTACTTTTTGTTTGTTTGTCTTTGCTCTGCTACAATTTCTGCTAGGAGGTGTTCAACTATATCCCAGTCCTTAGTTCTTGTAGGGACCCCTCCCTTATATCTATAGGTCTGCGTTCAGATTAGACGAGGACTTAGGCGGGTCTGTTCACAAGAAACAGGTCCCCCGCTGCATCGTAGGGAATCAGCTTAGTCCTATTGTAGGGACAGTTTTCCTATCTTTCCTTAGTGCTTGTAGCAGTTCATAACAGTAAGTCCAGCCCAAAATAAAACACTCTAAGGAAAGAAATCCAGATATCAGCATGGTGTCGGCTCAGGAGTTGGTTCAACGCCTGCAGGGACTGTCTTTGGAGGTGGCCGAGCTCCAGCAACACGTGAGTAGCTGTCCTGGAGCGCATTTTGTCGAACCGAAGGTAGGACTGCCAGATTTTTTTTATGGTAAACAGCATAAAAAAAAACGCTTGTTTATTATATTTTCGTTTAAGACCCAGATCCTCGGGGAATGAATCACAGCGCATTGGGTTTATAATGTCACTTTTGCACAAAGAACCACAGGGATGGGCCTTTTCTCTACAACCTAATGATCCGTGTTTTAGATCTGTGGAAGATTCTTTTTCTGCTATGGGGTTGTTGTATGATGATCCTGATCGAGACTCATCTGCTGAAACTGAATTAAGACATTTGAAGCAGGGATCAGGTGATGTGGAAAATTATTGCACATACTTCAGAAGATGGTCGGCTGAAGTGGAATGGAATGACTCAGCATTAAAATCTGTTTCTTGCTGGTCTAGGTGAAAGGGTTAAGGATCTGCTGATTGCCTTCCCAAAACCTGGAACCTTGCAGGAGGCAATGCAATTAGCTATACGTGTGGACAGGAGACTGTGTGCTAGGATTAATGAACAGAAATCTACTGCTATGGCAACTCCTAGTTTTCAGAGAGTCTGCTCCGGAAGGTGGAGAACATATGGAGATTGGGGCGATGTCACCCCACTCTCAGGAAAAAGACCGCAGGTTTGCTAAGGTATTACGTTTTTATTGCGGTAAATCTGACCACTTTATTAAGAACTGTGTGCTTCGTTTGAACAAAGAAAAAAAAAAGAGGTCAGTTACGCCCGTATAGCCTGTTTAAACTCAAAAGGAGTATTTCTTTCTGGAAACACCTCACTCCAGGAGGAGTTGATTGAATTTCGGGTATTTGTGGATTGTGATTCTACACTCAATGTGATTGATAAGGGATTTTTCGAAAAATTTAAATTGGAATCCAAACTTTTGTCATCTCCTATTTCTGTGGTTGCTGTTGATGGCTCTCCCTTGAAATGTATTACTCACAAGGTTTTTGAATTTCCCCTCACCATTAATGGTATTCACCAAGAGAATTTGGATTTGGCGGAATTAAAAATTTGCCTTCTCCAGTGGTTTTGGGGTTACCTTGGTTAAAATTGCACAATCCTGTACTGGACTGGTCTACCAATGAAATTAAGTCTTGGAGTCCTAAGTGTTATGATAAATGTTGTAACGGTCGCATTGCTGCTGTGGAAAGAGGGGAATTACCTGTACCTATTCAGGATTTTTGGAAGGTTTTTTCTGAGGAGGAGTTGCAAGTTTTGCCTCCTCATAGGGATTATGATTGTACTATTGAGTTTGTCCCTGGAGCTACTCTACCCAAGAGTCGCTTATTTAATCTTACTATCCCTGAGAGAAAGGTCTTGGAGGAATACATACAGACAAGCTTGGCCGCCGGTCACATTAGACCTTCTAAGTCACCTGTGGCTGTTGGATTTTTTTTTGTTAAAAAAAAAGGAAGGTGGTTTACGTCCTTGTCTGGATTTTCACGAAATTAATAAAATTACAGTACGCAATTCCTACCCACTGCCATTAATTCCTGACTTGTTCAACCAGTTAGTGGGGGCCAAGTGGTTCTCTAAAATTGATCTCCGGGGGGCATACAATTTGTTACGTATGAAGGAAGGTGTTGAGTGGAAAACTGCTTTTTACACTCCGGTGGGTCATTTTGAGAATCTGGTTATGCCTTTTGGTCTTACCAACGCACCAGCGTTTTTTCAGAACCTTATTAATGACATCCTAAGACCGTTGATCGGTAAAAATGTGGTGGTGTATTTGGATGACATTTTGATTTATTCGCCGGATCTGGAGTCTCATTGGTAGAGCGTACGTGAGGTATTGCAGTTGTTAAGTGACAATTCACTTTTTGCTAAGCTGGAGAAATGTGAGTTCGCCGTGCAGAGAATTAGTTTTTTGGGCTACATTATCTCCAGCGAGGGCTTTGAGATGGACCCGGTGAAGGTTCAGGCGGTGCAGGAATGGCCTAGGCCTATTGGTTTGAAATCGATACAGAGATTTTTGGGTTTCGCCAATTATTACAGGAAATTCATTAAGAATTTTTCTATAATTGTTAAGCCGCTGACCGATGTCACCAGGAAAGGTGCGAATACGGTTCTGTGGACTACTGAGGCCATTGAAGCTTTTGTGTATCTCAAGGAGAGGTTCAGTTCTGCCCCCATCCTTATGCAGACTGATGAGACCAAGCCTTTTTTGGTCGAGGTTGATGCTTCTTCGGTGGGGGTCGGTGCTGTTTTGTCTCAGGAAAACAAGGATGGAGTACATCCCTGTGCTTTTTTTTTCAAAAAAAATTTCTGAGACCGAACTTAATTACGATGTCTGTAATCGGGAATTGCTGGCGATTAAACTCGCATTTGAACATTGGCATCTCTTGGAAGGTGCTAAATTTCCCATTCAGGTTTTCACTGATCATAAGAATCTGATCTATCTAGATGCTGCCAAGCGCTTGAATGCCCATCAGGCTAGGTGGGCGGTTTAATTTTTCTGTTACTTACATCCCGGGTACCAACAATGTAAAAGCTGATGCTTTATCTCGCAGTTTTTCTCCCATGGTTGGTACCGAAGAGGAGGAGAGCATTTTACAGGAAGGTGTTGTGATTGCAGCATTGGACTCCATTTTGGAAGATGGGATTCTGAAAGCCCAGGAGGAAGCCCCATCTAACACTCCCCATGGGAGGTTGTTTTGTGCCTAGGAACTTTAGGAGAGATTTGCTTGTGGAGTGTCATGAGTCTCGGTTGGCAGGTCATCCAGGAATTTCGGAGACTAAGAGACTTGTCGGTCGCAGTTATTGGTGGCCTGGGTGGCAGAAGGAAGTCATTAAGTGGGTGCGTCAATGTACTGTGTGTGCTAGATCTAAGTCTTCACATGCTCCTGCTGCGGGGTTGCTTTGTCCTCTGGAGGTTCCTAGTGCACCTTGGACGCATCTTGCTATGGATTTTATTACTGACCTTCCTGCCTCTGAGGGTTGCACTGTCATCTGGGTGGTCGTGGACCGTTTTAGCAAAATGTGTCACTTGGTTCCTTTCATCAAACTGCCACTTGCTAAGGCTTTTGTTAAGGAAATTGTCAGGCTCCATGGCGTTCCTACCGACATTGTTTCCGATAGGGGACCTCAGTTCGTGGCTCGTTTTTGGCGTGCCTTCTGTGACAGGTTGGGAGTTCATTTGTCATTTTCATCTGGATATCATCCTGAGTCTAATGGACAGACAGAAAGAAAGAACCAGGATGTTGAACAGTTTTTGCGTTGTTTTGTGGCTGACAATCAGGAGGGGTGGTCTGAGTTTCTGCCACTGGCTGAATTTGCTCTTAACAACCATACATCCTCTTCTGCTGGGTGTTCTTTTTTTGTTGTACTGGGAGACATCCGTCATTTGGGTCATTCTCCAAATTGGTATCGGTGTGCCGGAGGGGGGGCATTTTTCCGGTGATTTGGAGAGAGTTTGGACTGATGTACGTCGTAACCTTCAAGAGGCTAACAAAAAATCCAAGAGGTACTTTGACAGGAAACGTCAAGAGGTTTTGTTTACGGTTGGTGACATGGTTTGGTTGTCCTCTAAGAATCTGCGGTTGGGGATTCCTTCTAAGAAATTGGGCCCGAAGTTTGTAGGGCCATTTAAGGTGCTTCAGGTAGTTAACCAATCTGCTGTTAGGTTGGAGGTTCCTACCTCCTGGAAGATTAATCCGGTGTTTCATGTTTCCTTATTGAAAAAAGCTGATGTTTCTTATAGGGACGCCACTGTCTCTGTTCCTCCGGTGGTGGAAGACGGTGAATATGAAATTTCTCGCATTCTTAATTCTAGATGGCATAGAGGGAGATTGCAGTATCTCGTCGCTTGGAAAGGTTTCGGTCCCGAGGATAACTCCTGGGTAAGGGCGGATGATGTCTCAGCTCCTAGACTTGTCAGAGCGTTTCACAGGAGGTTTCCTGATAGACCTGGGCCTGGAGGGTCCGGAGGATCCTCATAGAAGAGGGGGTACTGTTAGAACCCTCCTGTTAGTTTTTTTCTATTTTGTTGGTCACATGACTTTCTGCCTATATAATCCAGTTCCGCCCTTCTGGTCTTGCTGGAATTCAGTGTTACATTTACTCTTAAGCTAGCCAGGTGCCTTGTACCTAACTCTGTAGTTTGCTTGGTCTTTGGACCACTAGTACTTTTTGTTTGTCTTTGCTCTGCTACAATTTCTGCTATGAGGTGTCCAACTATATCCCAGTCCTTAGTTCTTGTAGGGACCCCTCCCTTATATCTATAAGTCTGCATTCAGACTAGCCGAGGACTTAGGCGGGTCTGTTAACAAGGAACAGGTCCCCCGCTGCATCGTAGGGAATCAGCTTAGTCCTATTGTAGGGACAGTTTTCCTATCTTTCCTTAGTGCTTGTAGCAGTTCATAACAGTAGGAACTCAAAATGCAACCTCCTCTTATGATGATACTGTTCCACTATTGGCCCATAGAGTCAATGAAAGGCAGAAGATCTTCTACTAAGATTCTTTCTTTGCCTATGTGGTGATTCTCTTGGCGAAACGTATGCAGTTGAGGTGTTGGTTGGAACCATCCATTCCGACCTTCCGAAATCTTATTTTACAACTAAAAAATCTATTATATCTGGAAAGAATAGAGGGCGAAAAAAATAAAGAACTTGCAAGTAAATACTTTGATAAATGGACAATCTTTATTGAAGAATATTGCAACCAAGAGATCACACATGTTGTTAGACCATTTGTTGATTCAGTGTGCTACCATACTGAGAAATTAAAGGAATCTCTGGGAAAACTCGTACAACACGAAATAAATACAAACGCAGATACTTTGCCTATGGGTTAATATAAGGAAATAAAGGAGATTCCAAGGAACATAAAGAGTTTGAATTGACATAGGTTGAAAACGACACAATTAACAGATAAGATCCATATGTGATTTATTTGTTGCTTTTGTTTAACCCCTTTACAGCCTGTGCCGTATTTGTACGCAACAGGCTGTAACCCCCGGTTTAGTGAGGGCTCCGGCGCTGAGCTGAGCCGCACTGAACCGGGCACATGTCAGCTGATTATTACAGCTGACATGTGCCCGCAAAAGCCGCGGGGGGAATCACGATCCACCCGCGGCTGTTAACATGTTAACCGCGTCACCGATGCCTGGACATGACAACCCTGGGTCTGCAGCAGACTCCAGTGGTTGTCATGAGCTGATCGCTATGAGCGCCACCTAGTGGTCGGCGCTTATTGCACAGGACCATTTCTGCTACATAGAGGTGATCTGGTGATCACCTCTATGTAGCAGAGGCGATTAGACAAGTGCTGCAAAAGCAAGCAAAAAGTGAAAAAAAAAATGTTTTTAAAAATATAAAAAAAATAAAAAAAAATATAAAAGTTTAAATCACCCCCCTTTCGCCCCATTCAAAAAAAAAAACAAAAAAACCCCACATACACATATTTGGTATCGCCGCGTTCAGAATCGCCCAATCTATCAATATAAAAAAGAATTAATCCAATCGTTAAACGGCATAACGAGAAAAAAATTCTAAACGCCAGAATTACGTTTTTTGGTCTAAGCAACATTGCAATAAAATGCAATAACGGGCGATCAAAACATCGGATGTACCCCAAAATGGTATCAATAAAAACTTCAGCTCGGTGCGCAAAAAATAAGCCTGCACCCAGCCCCAGATCCCGAAAAATGGAGATGCTACTGGTCTTGGAAAAAGGCGCCATGACCTGGAGAATAATAATGGCAGGTCAGTTTTAGCATTCAGTGAACGTGGTAAAAAAAAAAAAAAAACATCTGTGGTATTGCACTTTTTTTGCAATTTCACCGCACTTGGAATTTTTTTCCCGTACACGATATGCTAAAACTAGTAATGGTGCAAGTACAACTCTTCCCGCAAAAAATAAGCCCTCACACGGCCATATTGCCCGAAAAATAAAAACGCTACGGCTCTGGGGAAAAAGGGAGCAAACAACGAAAATGCAAAAACGGAAAATCCCAGGTTTGCGAAGGGGTTAATGCTATGATGTAAATTTCCCTTTTTCTTAATAAGAATGTATTCCATTTTATGTCTTGGTTAAAAAACAATAAAAACATGTTTTTAAAAGAAAAAAAAAAGAACCACATGTGGAGGTCAGTGAGAACCTGTAGAGAGAATAGAGAACAACTTGTACTGAGTTCGAAATCAATTAAGCAACATGTCTGGAATAGCTAGAACCAGTCAAGACTTATACACATCCTCCATTAACTGAAAAAAGCCTTCAAAATACCAAATGGCTTGCACCAGAATCCCCGGAATTGGACATGCTAAGTGACATAGTGGAGAGCAAGATCCTGCCGAGAGACCTACAGCAAATAAACTATTTTTGCCATTCTGGAGGACTAGAAATATTCTACAGTGTCTGCCTAAAATATCGCCTTAAGAGGATTCATTCTTATATGAATGCAATGATAGGCCGCACAGCTCGCAGCTCTGGGCCATAACAGAAATGTGAACAGTTTTCAAGGTAGTAGTTAAACAGGCAAGTGCCAGCAGCGATCCAGTTTTCACTTTGCATCACCAGATGGAGTTTTTAAAAGGCAGAAGAGCATAGGTGGTCAAGATGCTGCAAGAGCCAACGTCACAAAAGTGAGATTCCTTCCCCATCTTCCTGTAGAATGTAAGCCCACAAGGGCAGGGTCCTCCTCCCTCTGTACGAGTCATTCTTAGTACATTTACCATAAGCGATATCTGTATTTGGTATGTAACCCTTTCCTATGTACAGCACCATGGAATCAATGGTACTATATAAATAAATAATAATAATAAGTCTAGAGGCTGTGATGGAAATACTGCAGAAGGAACTGCAAACAACGTGGCACTCCAAAAGTTGTGACCTGCCGAGGAATATCGCATTTATTGAAAGGCCTGACAGCCAGGAAATGATCACAGAGCATGAAATGCGATACTGATATAAACTTTCAGTGTGTGGTTCAACTATATATTGCACATTATGTTGATAAAAAACGTTTCTTTTTATTATTGTTTTATAATAATCTTAAAGGGCTTTTTCCAAGAACAAAGTACATTTTATACACTAAATCTTGAAATAAAAATCAATTACACTCTTGTATATGTTAAAAAAAAATGTTCCTGTGCTGAGATAATCTTATAAATGTGCCCCTGCTGTGTCTTGTGTAACGGTAGGGTCTGATCGTGTAGGAACATACTCTGATCATACCACATCTCCTGGGCAGGGGAGGAAGCAAAAGAGTATACAGACAGGACAGCAGGGGATTTTAGCTGCTATTTTCTGTGAGGTAAAACATTTCACTGCCTGTTTTTAAGAAATGTTTTACCTCAAAGAAAGAATCAGCTGTGATCCCGTGCAGTAATGTCTGGATACTCTCTTTACACAGTACATAGCAGGGTCACATTTATAAGATTATCTCAGCACATGAACATTTTTTAAAAAAAATACATTTACTGTAATTGAGGATTTTTTTTTTTTAAATTTGAAGATCTATTGATGAAAATGAACTTTATTTATATAACCCCTTTAGGCAAAGTTCACATGTTCAGTATTTGGTCACTATTTTACACCAGTATTTATAAGCCATAATCAGGAGTGGAAAGGTGTAATAGAAACACGTGGACCACATCTGAATTATCACCCACTCCTGGTTGCATTTATCACCCACTCCTGGTTGCATTTATGACCCACTCCTGGTTTTGCATGATGGAAATACTGAATGTGTGAACATGGCCTATATGGTTTTATTTTATTATACTGGTGACTGATATATTTATTTTAGAAATTGAATCTTTTGATGGCAGTGTTGTTTGATGTTTTTTTATTTATGTTATTATTCAATTTGTAAAAATAAAACACAAAAGACAAATTTTAAGATAAATAAGCTTTATAATTCTTCAAATGTGACCTAACAAAGTGCTCAAACAATGTAAAAATACAGAAAACATTTAATCTCTAAAAATTGAAGTTGGCTGGAAGTAGATCAGTGGCATGAGTGGGAGACCATTTAAATCGTTCGTGTGGATAAGGAAATGACTCCTTTATTTTGCTAACATGATGGGATTGGGACACTTGAGTAAGGCCGAGGATTCTGTACACCATTGCCGGTTAACTTACTATATGCCACTAAAAGTAGAATTCTGAAAAAAAAAAAGCAAGATTATATTGGCTATAATTGACAGTAAAATGGTCATGTAGTTACAATCCTATAATCATAAAAATGCAATGATTTAAAAACACAAAGTAAGATAGATGACGTTGAAGAGAATAATTGGCAGCTTTTAATTACAATTATCGAGTAAAGTATTCATGAATATGAGTAGAATACAGTTAAATGCCAGCCTAATGAACATTTGGGACATCATCAGTATGGTCAGCTTCAGTAAATAACATTTTTTTGTTATTTGTTGGAACATAAGGTACAAGTCTTTAAAGGGAATATTGCATTTATTTGTTCTGTTTAATTTTGGAATGCTTACTAAAAAATATATATACTTAGAAAAATGGTAAGCCTGGTAAAAAGTAATCCAATTTCATACCATTGCATCATATGACTACATTTTTTGGGGGTATTATAACTACAAGTAAATGTATTTAATATATACATATATGTATCTATGCAAGTATATAAATGTGTGTGTATATATATATATATATATATATATATATATATATATATATATATATACAGTACAGACCAAAAGTTTGGACACACCTTCTCATTTAAAGATTTTTCTGTATTTTCATGACCATGAAAATTGTACATTCACACTGAAGGCATCAAAACTATGAATTTAACACATGTGGAATTATATACTTAACAAAAAAGTGTGAAACAACTGAAAATATGTCTTATATTCTAGGTTCTTCAAAGTAGCCACCTTTTGCTTTGATGACTGCTTTGCACACTCTTGGCATTCTCTTGATGAGCTTCAAGAGGTAGTCACCGGAAATGGTTTTCACTTCACAGGTGTGCCCTGTCAGGTTTAATTAGTGGGATTTCTTGCCTTATAAATGGGGTTGGGACCATCAGTTGTGTTGTGCAGAAGTCAGGTGGATACACAGCTGATAGTCCTACTGAATAGACTGTTAGAATTTGTATTATGGCAAGAAAAAAGCAGCTAAGTAAAGAAAAACGAGTGGCCATCATTACTTTAAGAAATGAAGGTCAGTCAGTGCAAAAAATTGGGAAAACTTTGAAAGTGTCCCCACGTGCAGTTGCAAAAACCATCAAGCGCTACAAAGAAACTGGCTCACATGAGGACCGCCCCAGGAAAGGAAGACCAAGAGTCACCTCTGCTTCTGAGGATAAGTTTATCCGAGTCACCAGCCTCAGAAATTGCAGGTTAACAGCAGCTCAGATTAGAGACCAGGTCAATGCCACACAGAGTTCTAGCAGCAGACACATCTCTACAACAACTGTTAAGAGGAGACTTTGTGCAGCAGGCCTTCATGGTAAAATAGCTGCTAGGAAACCACTGCTAAGGACAGGCAACAAGCAGAAGAGACTTGTTTGGGCTAAAGAACACAAGGAATGGACATTAGACGAGTGGAAATCTGTGCTTTGGTTTGATGAGTGCAAATTTGAGATCTTTGGTTCCAACAACCGTGTCTTTGTGCGACGCAGAAAAGGTGAACGGATGGACTCTATATGCCTGGTTCCCACCGTGAAGCATGGAGGAGGTGTGATGGTGTGGGGGTGCTTTGCTGGTGACACTGTTGGGGATTTATTAAAAATTTAAGGCATATTGAACCAGCATGGCTACCACAGCATCTTGCAGCGGCATGCTATTCCATCCGGTTTGCGTTTAGTTGGACCATCATTTATTTTTCAACAGGACAATGACCCCAAACACACTTCCAGGCTGTGTAAGGGCTATTTGACCAAGAAGGAGAGGGATGGGATGCTACGCCAGATGACCTGGCCTCCACAGTCACCAGACCTGAACTCAATCGAGATGGATTGGGGTGAGCAGGACCGCAGAGTGAAGGCAAAAGGGCCAACAAGTGCTAAGCATCTCTGGGAACTCCTTCAAGATTGTTGGAAGAACATTTCCGGTGACTACCTCTTGGAGCTCATCAAGAGAATGCCAAGAGTGTGCAAAGCAGTCATCAAAGCAAAAGGTGGCTACTTTGAAGAACCTAGAATATAAGACATATTTTCAGTTGTTTCACACTTTTTTGTTAAGTATATAATTCCACATGTGGTAATTCATAGGTTTGATGCCTTCAGTGTGAATGTACAATTTTCATGGTCATGAAAATACAGAAAAATCTTTAAATGAGAAGGTGTGTCCAAACTTTTGATCTGTACTGTATACACATGCACCGTATTTTTCGGATTATAAGACACACTTTTTTCCAAATTTGGGGGGAAAATAGGGATGTGTCTTTTAATCCAAATATAGTTAACGGGAAGGGGGGAGGCGGCTGCGGAAGAGCGGGGTCACAGGAAGCAGGAGTGGGGTGATGCGGCAGCAGGAGTGGGGTGATGCGGCAGCAGGAGAGGGGTGATGCGGCAGCAAGAGTGGGGTGATGCGGCAGCAAGAGTGGGGTGATGTGGCAGCAGGAGTGGGGTGATGCGGCGGCAGGAGTGGGGTAATGCGGCAGCAGGAGTGGGGTGATGTGGCAGCAGGAGTGAGGCGATGCTGCGGTTCCCGGGCAGGGAGGAGGGGGTGTTTAGAGGTGCGAGGCTGCAGCAGACCTCTGACTTTCACAAAATGTCAGGATGCCCCACACTTCCCATCCTTTTCACTGTGGTGGACTTCGGGCAAAATGACCGCCGGAGGCAGCGCATGAGCAGATTGAGATCTTGAGAGCCGCACTGGTCGATCTCCCCATTGAGGATCATTTTGAAAGCACCTCGGATCCAGGCGATACTCCACACCAATTCTTTGGCGCAATCTTTGCAACAGACCCTGAAATTCCTAAAAGATTGGTAAAATTAAACAATATAACTGATATTCTGATTGACTGTTCTAAGTCTTATTTTACTTAGAAATATTGAGGCTTGGGGTACAAGTCTGTGGTCACTCTATGTGACAGGAGACTTGCGAGTCCTCACAGTGTACTTGTGCGCGCTATCAAGATTCTCCAGTGCCGGGCGGTTATGCGACTGCAAGTGTACGATTTGTATACATGCGTTCACGAGTCGACTAGATGTGCACGCCCTCGCTCAATACAAGTGAATAGAGCGAGGCCGCACACAGCTTAGTAGCAATGTGTACACCTACATAGACCAAAACCTATACAAAAGATTGGACGCCAAAATAGTACTAAAATAAACTTTATTAAATTACAATTATTAAAATATAATAACTTTACAAGTTAGGTGAAATTCAGACTTAGACTAGCCACACAGGTATTGCTCACTGACGTATATCCAATCCATATAAATAGTCATAAAGCAGTGGAGAAATATGCAACCATAAAGAGGGAAAATCCCATAGTCAATATGTTTTTAACCAAATACAGTACACTGATATAGGTTAAACAAAAATTAGAAAATAAACTCAAATGTGGAATAATCCTACAACAGTGAGTTAAATAGTATCCACTGGGGTGTATCAATATATACCCCAAAGCGGTAGAAGGATAAATAAGTGCACAAAAGGATGGTCAAATTCAAGGGATGATCATATTCCTTGATAGCATATTGCACCTATAAGAAGATATAATTCATGGAGGAATACATGGAATAAAATACAAAATAAAAGTATGACAAGGCAAATACATAACCTGTTAGGATGCCACAGGAACCCCTGACGCATGTTTCGCTATGGGCTTCAACGGAGGGGTGCTGATAGTGATGTCAACCCTGGTATATATGGGTCTCTAATGAAGCAGCTGTGAGCGGCTGACCAGAAGCCACAGGAACTGTCGTCTGACGTCACTTCATCCCAGCCCCATCAGACGCGTCGTGATGGAGGAGGGCGGAGGCGGGGCACACAGAGGCATCGCCCTGGACGACCTGCCAGAATCAGGAAGGTGAAGCTCATGCCGCAGGACATTGGAGGATGCTCAGTGTCCAAGCGTGCAGTCTTTATACACAAAACCCAGTCGGTATTGACTGGAGTCCACATCAATTCTTATTGAAGCAGAATACTGCATGTGAACAAATGCATAATAGAGGAACTGAAACTATGAAGGGTACTTTATTATAAATATATACTGGATTATAACATAAAAATCAATTAAGAGAAGGAAAAAAACGTGTAAATTAAAAATAAAATTAGTAAAATCAACCGTGTGTGTGATAATTGATAAACATAGAACGTGAAAAAACGAAACAGACATAAAGGGTGAGTAAAAAAAGTGATGCAGAATATTAGGAATCACTGAACCATGTATCAAAAAGGGATAAAAGAGCAAGACAATGTGAAGATAGAAAAATAAAGATAATTTAATATGGTATAATATAAAGTGCAAAGTGATGAAAATGAAAAATGACAATATGAAGAAAGAGACTGCAAAACAGAGTACATAAATAATTATGGCTGAATTAAATTATATATATTCATTCAAATTGAGATATGAAATACCAATAAGGATTAAATAAGAAAAAATAAATAAAGTGACTGTGCAATATTCTAAAAATAATAAAGTATCAATGAAGATGATAAAAACAAAGTGATAGTGCCATGTACTTCAGATACAAATATAAGAGAGACTGATCAAAACAGAGTGCTTAGATAAAACTAAATAGAATTATATATATTCATAAAATTTAGGAATAAAACACCTGCATAGCAGAAAATACTACTAATAAAATAAAGTGACAGTGCAATGTACAATAGGTCATATGCCATACTAGATTAGAGTATAGAAAGAAATAACAAAAATCAAGAGTGACTGTGCAATATTCTATTGGTCATGTACCATACTAAAGATATAATGTACTATGAACTGTGTTAGTAAATCACATATATAATACAATTAATTGATTTAAAGTGACTGCAATATTAAATTGGTAATATACATTAAATAAAGTATAACATTAGAATAGATAATGCATATTCCATGTATAAGGAAAAATATATGTCCATTGGTGCATAGACCCTTCAAGTGCAACCGTATTAAGAGTCCACATAGCTGGTCCATAAGATGGTGGCGTTCCAATGAAATCACGTCAGATCATGAATTCCTTGACCTCCCATTGAGGAACCCTCGCCAAGGAACCAAAGATAAAATGTGAGAGTTAAAAACAGAAAATGTAAACAGACATTCTAAAAAAGTATCAAACTCACAGAAACGGGGCAAAACTCAAAACATCATTGAGTCCATAATGATGGAGGCACCCTATCCTTATCATCTACTTGGTCTCAATCTGGGATAGAATCTTCTTTCAGTCGCCACCACGTGTGCAAAGGTAGAAGGCCCATTTTGGGCCTTTAGATCCAAACGCTCTCTTAATTTTACGTCTTTCATGAAGACTATGCACTAAAAAATCTTTCAGACTCGGCACCCTTTTTTATGCAATCTAGGGATATTTGTTAACACAGGGTTCCCCAACTCCAGTCCTCAAGGCCCACCAACAGGTCATGTTTTCAGGATTTCCTTAGTATTGCTCAGGTGATAATTCCATCATCAGCACAGGCAATAGTTACATCACCTGTGCAATACTAAGGAAATCCTGAAAACATGACCTGTTGGTGGGCCTTGAGGACTGGAGTTGGGGAACCCTGTGTTAACACATCCAGAAAGAGTTTGGTCTATCTTTAGGATGGGCCAAAATTTAGACATCATACCTCTTGTTGTTAAATGTGGAAATAAATTTCATCTGACTGCTGAATGGGGGATTTTTCTTTTTCGGATGAAGGAGGTCATCTCTCTTTGAATTTAGGGCTCTAAAATAGCCCCTTTTCACACTTCTTTTGGAATATCCACATTCAAGAAATCTCTCTAAAAGACTCTCAGCCTGTCGAATAAAGGACTCATTAGATGAGCAAATTCTGCATAACTGCAGAAACTATCCCGCAGGTATTCCCCTTATAAGATGGGATGGATAAGATGAGGTAGCATATGCAATAGTGAATTGACCGCTGTCTCCTTCCTAAATACCTCAGTTTTCAGGGTCCCTCCGTTTCCTTTGTGAATCCTCATGTCCAAGAAATCAATGATAGTCTGGCTGTTAATGCTGGAAAGTTTGATATTCTTATGGTTATTATTCGGCAGCCAATGAACCTCTTCAATTCCATTTCCGAACCCTGCCAGATAAAAAAAATATATCATCAATAAAGCGTGTCCATAATCCCTTTATTGACGGAACAGGATTGGTAAGAAAGATCTCCCTTTCCCAGAGACCTAAAAAAAGGTTCACATAAGAAGGCGCAAAAGCCGCCCCCATAGCAGTTCCTTGTAACTGTACACAGACGTGATCTTTGAAGATAAAAATGTGTTAATGCAAATTTAAAGGGAATGAGTCACCCCCTTGGGTGTTATCAGACCTCTACTATGGGCAGACAGGTGATAGAAAAGTAAATCTATACTTACCTGTATGGCTCATAGCAGAGGTCTGATTGCAGAGAAATCTGGTTTTATAAAGTCTGTCTTCCACAGGCTTGGTGACCAGGGGACAATTTGTGAAGCACCTGGGGGTTCAAAATGCTCACCACCCATCTAGATAAGTTCCCTAGGGGGTCTAGTTTCCAAAATGGGGTCACTTGTGGGGGAGCTCCAATGTTTAGGCACACAGGGGCTCTCCAAATGTGACATGGTGTCCGCTAACAAATTGGAACCATGTCGCATTTGGAGAGCCCCTGTGTGCCTAAACATTGGAGCTCCCCCACAAGTGACCCCATTTTGGAAACTAGACCCCCAGGGAACTTATCTAGATGGGTGGTGAGCATTTTGAACTCCCAGGTGCTTCACAAATTAATCCGAAAAATGAAAAAATAATTTTTTTGTGGAAATTTTTTTTTTTTTTACGGATTAATTTGTGAAGCACCTGGGGGTTCAAAATGCTCATCACCCATCTAGATAAGTTCCCTGGGGGGGTCTAGTTTCCAAAATTGGGTCACTTGTGGGGGAGCGCCAATGTTTAGGCACACATGGGCTTTCCAAACGTGACATGGTGTCCGCTAGCAAATTGGAACCATGTCGCGTTTGGAGAGCCCCTGTGTGCCTAAACATTGGAGCTCCCCCACAAGTGACCCCATTTTGGAAACTAGACCCCCCAGGGAACTTATCTAGATGTATAGTGAGCACCCCCCCAGGTGCTTCACAAATTGTGTAGTGTATGTCAGGTTGGTGTGCGGTGTAGTATAGTGTAGTGTATACACCACACACACACACAAACAACCTCACATACACTACAACACACACACCAACCTGACATAGGTTGGTGTGTGTGTTGTAGTGTACGTGAGGTTGTTTGTGTGTGTGCGATGTTGTGTATATCATGCTAGTTGGGTGAGTTCTGTAGGGAAGGTCAGGATGTGTTTAGTCCGGGGACATGTGATGAATTTTGAAGCATTCATTCAAACACAGTCCCGGTTTGTCAGGACACGTTTCACATTGGAAACGGGTGACCTTTCTTATCCCCCTTTTATGGCAGACTCGGCACCTTTATCTAACTGTGACCTCACCGGGAAAATGTTGCCCTGGTACCACACGGGAGACTCGAGTTCCAGGGGTGCTGGGGCCCGCTTCTTGTTCACCTCTAAAAATCAGGGCCTTTATCACCGCCTCCTGGAAGTTGAGGAAGGTGTTGGTGGTCTGGCCTGCACATCATGCGTTATACAGTGCCATTTGAACGATGTGCACGGCCAGTTTTTTATACTAAACCTTCGCCTTCCGCATGGCACTGTAGGGCTGGAGGACTTGATCAGAAAGATCAACTCCCCCCATGTGCTTGTTGTACCCCAGGGCACAGTCCGGTTTGTGGACCGGTCCTGGGGTACTTCTAACAGTGGTGGCCGTGGTGCCGGGACCATGGATTGTGGTCAAGAAAAAGACGTCCCTTTTGTCTTTGAACTTCACCACAACCATGTTGCCGCTACATTGGGCTTGGCTATCACCCTTTGGGAGAGGCTGCTCAATTAGCGTCAAAGGGAGACCCTCTGGGTTCTGCGCACAGTACCGCAAGCGGCGGTAGCCCTGGCAGAGAGGGACTGAAATAGTGGGATGCTTGTGTAAAAGTTATCAACATATAGATGGTAACCTTTATCAAGCAGTGAGCGGATCAAATACCACACTATTTTCCCACTCACCTTCAGAGCAGGTGGACATTCTGGGGGCTGGATCCTCGAATCCTTTCCTTCATACACTCTAAAGCTGTGAGTGTACCCTGAGGCACTCTCGCACAGCTTGTAGAGTTTTATTCCGTACCTCATCCTCTTACAGGGCAGGTATTGTCGGAATTGAAGCCTCCCTTTGAAGTGGATGAGGGATTCATCCACAGAAATTTCCCTTTGGGGAAAATACACTTCAGCAAACTTGTTGCTGAAGAGTTCGATGACCGGACGAATTTTGAACAGTCAAAATTCGGGTCATCGCGGGGAAGGCTGTCCGCGTTATTCCTGAAATGTAAAAATTTGTGAATGACCTCAAATCTTTTGCGGGTCATCACCATTCCGAACACTGGAGTTTGATATAAAATATCAGCACTCCAGTATTGGCGGATTTCTGGTTTATTCACAATCCCCATGTGAAGTACCAGTCCCCAATATTTCAACATTTCTACTGAGTTAACGGGACTCCAAGTAGAAAACATTGAATTTGGGTTTGCAGCCAAAAATTGTTGGGCGTAGATATTAGTCTGCTCACCATGAGACTGACAATGGCCTCAGAGAAATAGACTTTGAAAAAGTCTATTTCCCTGAGGTTTGCTGTCTCATACTGGATTCCTGATTGGGGAAGGAAATCAGGAATCCGTGGAGTGTAATTTTCAGGGACGGGGGTCCACACTGGGGCCCTGGTGCTAGGTTGGGCGTGACTAGCACCAGGTGGAGGGTTACTCAGAGATAGCTGTGGGTCTTCTTCCACGGCCTCCGGACGATGTCTTGACCTCAGACGTCGTCTTGGTGCCGGCTTGGTGTCACTGGAGGAGGAAGAATGGGAGGAATAGAGGAACGTGGGGTCCTCTCCCTCACTATCAGCTTCGGAGGGAATAGTGGAATATGCCTCCTCAGCTGTGTACGCCCTAGACTGGGTTGAGCGGGACGGGCGGGACATTTTGTGTGCTGTGTGCAAAAAAAAAAATCAAAACTTTATTATAGTGTGAGTGCTTGGTGTAAACTTCTGCAATCACGTGTGGGGACTGTCAGGTGTAGGGGACTGTCAGGTGTAGGGGGCGCACTCAGGCACACGGTGCGCAGGAGGGGGCGCACTCAGGCACAGGGGGCGCGCTCAGGCACACGGGGCGCACGAGGGGGCGCGGTCAGGCGCACGAGGGGGCGCGGTCAGGCACACGAGGGCGCGCGGTCAGGCACACGAGGGGGCGCGGTCAGGCACACGAGGGGGCGCGGTCAGGCACACGAGGGGGCGCGGTCAGGCACACGAGGGGGCGCGGTCAGGCACACGAGGGGGCGCGGTCAGGCACACGAGGGGGCGCGGTCAGGCACACGAGGGGGCGCGGTCAGGCACACGAGGGGGCAGGAAGCCGACAGTAGCAGCAGCAGGGGGGGGTGATCACTGGGGCAGAAGGCAGAAAAGGGGACAGGAGCTGGCAGCAGCAAGGGGGGTAGGGGGGGTTGATCACTGGGTTGGGGGGGTTGATCACTGGGTTGGGGGGGTTGATCACTGGGGACGGGGGGTGATCACTGGGGTGGAGGGGGGGTCGGGGGCTAAGGGGGGGTGGGGGGGTCGGGGGCTAAGGGGGGGTGGGGGGGTCGGGGGCTAAGGGGGGGTGGAGGGGGGGTCGGGGGCTAAGGAGGGGCTGGAGTCGGACAAGGGGGGAAATATTTACCGGCGGTGACAGCGGCGGCAATGGGGGGCGGCGGAGGATCGGTGGGTAACCAAACTCCTCAGCTTCCACGGACAGGATGAAAGCTGGGGAGTTTGGTCAGCCATTGTAAACATCCCCCTCCACATCTGATTGGAGGGCTAGCATCACATGGACACTAGCCCCAATTAGATCTGGGGGGGGGGACAGAGGTGACACTCCCCCCAGCCAATGGCTGATGCTACATGCATCAGGCCATGCCCAGATTGTAAATATTTTACCAATTTTCATTGGTGAAATATTTAATTCATTACGATTGGCAGTTTCACTAAAGTGAAAACTGCCAATCGGAGGGGTCCTAGGCACTGCCAATCGGAGGGGTCCTAGGCACTGGGGGGTTAATCCACCCCCCATGGGGTCAACTTCAGGTTGTCTAGTTGCATCAGCAACTGTGACACCTGAGTGACCCCCGCTCGCAAGCGCTGCAGGGGCGCGATCCCTCCATGTGACAGACGCTGTGACATGGGTCGGGAACGCACCAATTTCCATGTCAGACGCTGTGACACGGGTCGGGAAGGGGTTAAGGAGAGTAAGAAGAAATTCAACCAGCGAAGACTCCATATTTGTTATATGGAAGAAGGTTCTCACAGCGTCCAAGCCATCGTTGTGACGGATGGCTGTGTACAGTGATTCCACGTCCATTGTCACTAGCCACATATTATCTTCCAAGAAAATGTTATAAATCTTGTTCAGAAAATCATTTGCGTCCTTCAGGTATGAAGGCAAATTAACCACCAATGGTCTCAAATAATGGTTAAGTTATTTACACATTTGTTCGCATAGGCTTCCATTGCCAGAAACAATAGGGGCGACCAGGCATTTTTATGTACCTTGGGTAGTAGATCTAGACAAGCCACTTTTGGTGCTTTTGGTTATTAGACCATCCTTTATTTCTTTGGATATAATCCCATCCTGGTAAGCGGTATCCACAATTTCGTGTAATTCACCCTGAAAAGAAGAGGTTGGATTAAAATTAAGTTTTTTATAACATAATCCATCTTTACGTTGTCTGAAGGCCTCTCTTTTATAGAGTTTTATGGGCCACACAACAATGTTCCCGCCTTTGTCAGCCGGTTTTATAACAACCTCTTTTAATTTCTTTAATTCCTGTAGGTCTTGTCTTTGAGAGAATTCTCTCAAAATCTTCGGTGACCAGTTTTACAAACAGTTAAATGTTAAGATTTAGTGGAGGAAATTTTCTTTGCCTTTGGAAAGATAAACTTGTCTTCATTCTTTTCAGCCGTCCCTCAAGAAGATCTTCTAAAATTTTAATAGACTCTAATTCATCCGTTGTCCATATGCCATCATCTCTGGGTTTTTCATAAAGTTTTTTCAACACTAATATTCTTTTCCAATAATTTTTTACTAAGTTTTAAAGCAATTACATTCGTGTGGAGGGGGAAAAGGGTGAGGGATGGGGAAGGGACATAGAGTACTCTATTGAGTGAGCCAGTTTGAACATAGATGACATTATAATAACATGAAAGAAATAATAAAGTCATAACAAGGTCCCAACGTTGGGAAACTAACTACAACAAATCAATTATGGTTAGAAGTCCATTCTTATTTGTTTTACTTGTGAAAGACGATATTCCGATTATGTTAAGTCAGTATGGTTAAATTTAAGGTAAGTAGTTTGTCCAGCAGTTCAAATTTTTACAGCATTTAGCTAGGCAATCATTCTGACTTCCAAATCTGAATTCAAAAGATTTGTGTAGCTCTCTACTATTACTGAGTATAGAGGAGGTTCTGAATTTTTCCAATTAAATGCTATGGAGTTTATAGTCACTAAGAGTAAGTGAATAATGAGTAGTTTTACTGATGGCTCGACTGCTTCCATACCCAGTGAGAGAAAAGGGCCATTTTTGGAGACAAGGTGATTGGGTTATTGTTTAATTTACTAATTAATTTGGAAATTTGAGCCCAAAGTTTCATGATTTTCGGGCAGTCCCAGAAAATGTGTAAGAGGTTGCCTTGTAGGCCACAATTCCTCCAGCACATAGGAGAATTATTTGAGTCGATGTGTGAGAGTCTGACAGGAGTGAAGTACCACCTGCAAAGTGTCTTGAAGTATGTTTCATGTAGTGACATTGAGATGTTTGAAGCATAGGTAAAACTAATGGCATCTTCCCACTCTTCCAGTGAGAAGGTGGATCTCAATTCTTTCTCCCACCTGATCATGGAGGAATTTTTGATCAATAAATTGTCCTCATTAAAGTGGTTGTAGATAAATTTGAGGCTCCAGAAAATTTTGTGGTTGGGGTTGCACGTAAGTTTTATCAACACCTCAGAGGTTGATAGATTGTTTGAAAGGAATTGAGATACAAAATCTTTAATCATGATGTAGTAGAGAAAATCAGTTGAGGTAAGTTTGAATTTACTTTTGAGGTCTATGAAGGGGAGAAATTTTTTTCCATCGTGCATGTCTTTTAACTTTTTTAGGCCTAAATCTGACCAGTGTAGGGGAATAAACTTGTTATATAAAGAGGAAATGAAGGTAAGGTGGAACTTATTTATCATACTTGAGTTTTGATTTTAGATAATTTTTTCCACGCTAGTATTGCTGCTTGAAAAATTGGATGCGCCGGCTCGTATTAAAACTTTTTGAATAAGTTGTTATAAAATGTGTTACTTGGGGGGGTATTATTATTTAAGAGATTTTCTAGATATAACCATGCAGGTGTACCTTCTCGGATCAGCCAATATTGGCTCTGCTTTATAATGTGGGCCCAGTGGTAAGCGGCAATGTTGGGAAGGCCCAGTCCTCCATTCATTCTATGTTTGTAAAGAGTTTTAGTGGGTGTTCTCACTTTTTTCCCCCCATATGAAGGAATTAACTAAATTTTGAAATTTAATAATATAGGAGGAAGGAATGATGAGGGGTAGATTCTTAAAGATATATAGTATTTTTGGGAGGGTGATGGTTTTGGTTGTCAGAGTTTTACCTGTCTATGAGAGGTCTTTGTCATTAAAGAAAAGTATGTCTTTTGTAACGGTGTTAATTAATGACTCCATATTTCTGGTTATTAATGTGATGATATTTTTTGTTATGATCATTCCTAGATATGTAAGTTCATCTTCAACCCATCCGTATTGGGATTCCTCTTTTATTTTTTCTATTTGAACGTTGCTTAGATTAAAATGTATTATTTTTAATTTTTCTTGGATGATTTTAAAATATGATATCTTAGAGAAGTCCTCTAGGATGGGTGAGATTTCACTCATACTTATTACTGGGTCTAGGAGAGTAAGGAAAATATCATTCGCAAATAAATTGATTTTTAATTGACGGGGGCCTGAATCAAAACCTTTGATATTCTGGTTGTCTCTTATTTTTTGTTCAAGAGGCTCTATTGCAATAGCAAAGAGAAGGGGGGATAAAGGGCATCCTTGTCTTGTTCCATTGGAGATCATAATGGGGCTGGAGAGGTGGTTGTTTGCGTATATTTTTGCTGTTGGGTTGGAATAAAGAGCCAGAATTGAAGAAATGAATTTATTATTAAAGCCGAATTTTGCAAGCGTGGAAATCAAATAATCCCAATAAAGCCTGTCAAAAGCCTTTTCGTCATCCAGTGCTACAAAAATTGCGGGGGATTTAAAGGTGTTAATTCTCTTTATTATGTTGATTAGCCTTCTTGTTCCTTCAGTCAGTTGTCTACCTCCAACAAAACCGATCTGATCTTCATTAATGATGTGAGGGAGAATGTTTTTGAGTCTGTTTGCGATTAATTTCGAATAGACTTTTACATCGGTGTTAATTAAGGAGATTGGCCTGTAGTTTTTCACATTTACTAGATTTGCTTTGGGCTTGGGAATAAGTGTAATATTGGCCTCTAGCATTTGCGGAGGGAATGCACCTGTAATTGATGCGTGATTAAATATTTGGGAGAGTTGGGGAGCCAGAATTTGATCAAAAATTTTGTAGTACTCATTAATTAAACCGTCGGCGCCAGGAGATTTGTATAATTTTAGATGTTTGATTGTATCTAGGATCTCTTGGTCAGTGAAGGGAGATGTGAGATCTTCTAGATTTTGTTCTTTAATTTGGGGGAGGTTAATGGGGGAGGTTAATGGAGGAGAGGAAAGAGTTTATGGTATCCTTACTGGGTTCAGGGTTAGGGTTAGGGAGTTTTTTATTTATATTGTAACGGTTGTAGTAATATTCTGCAAAAATTTCGACTATGTCTTGGGGATGGAATTTAATTGTACCGTTTTCAGACATTATCTTATCTATTCTATTAAAAATTCTTTTTTGCTTTACATGTCTCATCATAAAATTTGTGGACTTATTTAGTGATGAATGAAGTTTAAATTTTGAGTTTTTTATGACTGAGTCGAAGGCTGAAAATAGTTCATTTTTAAGGTCTTGTCTGAGTTGGTTAATTTCCTGTTTCAAACTTGCTGAGGGTTGTTGCAAATTAATCTGTATATCTTCTTTAGCTTTAATTTGTGTTTGGATGCTTAGAATTTTTGCTCTACTCTTCTTTTTGTGGGTGGAAGAGAGTTGAATCATGACTCCACTGCCTTATGTGCGTTCCAGCATGTGAACAGTTTGAGTGACACATCATTGCTTTCTTTAAAATACTTTTTCAAACTGCTTTCGATAATGGTTTTATATTCAGGGGTGTGTAGAAGTGTAGAATTGCATTTCCATAGGAAGTTATTAAGTTGGGGCCTATCCTAACTTTACCTGTGACAGGGGCATGATCGGAGAATGTTTTGGCATTGATAGAGATAGAAGTAAATTTAGAGATGGTAAATACATCTGTGAGTATTAGGTCAATACGAGAGGCAGATTGGTGGGTATCTGAAAAGAAAGAATACTTTTTAGATGTAGTGTTGATCAAATAACTCGTTTTTGGCCAACCAATTACCTAAAGTAGCATACAGGTGTCTTTTGGGGGCTGAGGAATCCATATGTTAATCTGGGACTATGTTAAAGTCACCCATTATTATTAGGTCTTTCTTTTTTTCTGAAACTTTTTTCGTTAGTTTGTCTAGGAATGTTGTTTGTCTGAAGTTGGGGACATACGCATTTACTAAAGTACATAATTGGTTGTTAATTTGGCATATTAGGTTATGATACCTACCATGCGTGTCGTGGAATTCCTCTTCTAATTTGAAGGGAACTGTATTTTTTATTATGGTTGCTACACCTGCTTTTTCTTTTTATTCATAGACTTGAATATGTTGGGGTAGTTTTTATGTTGAAATTGGGGTTGTTTATCCACTGCAAATTTTGTTTCTTGCAAGCATATGATGTCTGCTTCGTGTTTATTGAGCTCTTTCCAGAGTGTAAATCTTTTGTGCGGGCTATTCAGACCTCTAACATTGTATGTAAGGATGTTTAAACTCATTATGAGTAGTAAATTGGTAATGGGTTCTTGATAGTAGCAAATTACCTTGGTGCAGAATTCAGATCAATGGACTGCTTTCACAATGGTTTGGACTTGGTAGGATAAAGATGTAACTTAAATATACTTAAATATTTAACACTAGAACAATAACAGTACAAATCAGTATCGCAGTATTATAAAGAACAGGTATTACATATAATACACTAAACAATTAAAACAGAGTCCTCCTAGAGTTCCTACTAAAATGTAGGATAACTGTAATCCGGGAAAAGTTCATGTGAAAGTTCCTGGGTCTTAGCCCTATAGCACGAAGAGATCCCCAAATGAAAAGTTCAGGGTAAACAGAGAAACTTGCTTGAACCAAAGATTAGTAAAAAACTACCTTAACAAAGTTTAAGACAGAATGGATTAATAGTAAACATCCTAAGTGTTTGGGTTTTTTGGGGTTTTTTTTTCAGCGTTTAGGAAGAGGCGGGAAATGGGTTGTCATGGAGGAGGAATCTTTCTTAAGGGTAGCGATAAATTTGAGTCCATCCTTGGGATGCTCATGGTGCTGGTCCTTCTGCTTCGCCCGACTCTGCCTCCGCCTCATCTGCTGCGTGTCTCGCGCCGGGGTCTGCTGCGGATGCTGCTCCTGCTTCTCGCGCTGAAGGTAGCTCTGCTGGTGGTGCGTCTAGGCCCACTGGGATGAGGCTGGTTCTGCCCGTCCCGTGGCATTGAGAAGGGCGGGAAGTAAAAAGGCCAAAAGCCAAGAGGTTGGGAGAAGTGCCCGCACCCTCAGTCTTATGGACGGGGTCCATAAAGAAGATAAGCTTGATAAATTTGGTTTATCAATAGCAAACCGCCTAAGATCCAGGCCACGGGACAAGCAGAACTTGTACATGAAAGCATCCAACTCTCTTGTCATGGTAATTGATGAGCCATCACCTATGCCCTTGGCACCAGCACTAATAACTGGGATATTTAATTTGTTTAATCCCAGTGGGCCTCCACCACCACCAGCAGCTGAAACCCAGCGTTTTGGGCAGGTTGCAGCATATCGGCCTGAACCTTCAGAGGCACATGGAAGTTACGGTCGCCCACCAGCCCCTGGAGCATCTTATCATCCTGGCCCATCTCAGAACACCAGCTTCTCCCAGGACATGTTCCCAGGGTTTTGGTATGAGTCGGACTTCCATCACTTTCAGTAGAATTAATGTCACCATTTTTGGTCCATAAAAAATACAGACAGCACTTTTAGGTCGTTTTATACAACATTTAAAAAAAAAAAAAAAAAGTCTAAATGCGTTCAAAAACACCCTTTCTTATCGTCATCTACACCAGGCTTCAGGCGTAGGGGACTGTAAGAAAAGGTATTTAGTTTTATATACTGAGACGAACTACAGGTGCTGCCCGTACTTTATGGCCCAAAACTATTGACAGGTCGGACTCTGAAGTGTTTGTTGGGACATTGTTAATTAATGGACAATGTTTGTCCGGATGTTTAATTCACAAGTTTGTTAATTTTTTAGTTTCCAGTTTACACAGTTTCTATACTATTTACATATAGCTACTATACTATTTATATATATATATATATATATATATATGTATATATATGTATGTATTTTATACAAATAAATTAATATTTAAAACATTTGTATCCATTTTAAGAGTATATACTTATCTGTTTGGGTGATGTCATTAAAAAATTTCATCTAAAAAAAATGGGCCCTGATCTGCGCTGACCTGAGCGCAGGTCAGGGGAACGCTAAATTTTTCAAGTTATTCTGCTACTGTACATGTGTGATGACTTTAGCAGCCAGTATTTGGGAAGAGCGCTCTAGTAGGACCACCGATTCCCAGGCACCGGTTCGAATATCTCAGGTTTTTCTTTTTTTTGGGTGTCAAGTAGCTGAAATATCTTCACGGGTGATACACTGGAAAGCCATCTTGTGACCACTACTTCTGACTGAGCATTATCACAGGTAGGGGTCACAATCAAAGTGTATGATAGTCACATTCTACCATTGTTGTGGCTGTCATAGACTTACATAAACTTATGCACAGACGTATGGTCAGAAAGCAACATATATAAGGTCATAATTGAATAACTGACGGGGACAAGATTGTTAATTAAAACAAATTTATTATTTAAAAAAGGTTTTATGAATTTTGTAAAGAATAACTTTTCTCTAAGTTCTTCTTTTATTGGGCATCAGATCTTCTCTGCTGGTCAGGCTGCACACCACCGACATAGGAGTATTACCAGTGCACGGCACCTTCAAGACTCATGAAGTAGTCAGCGAAGCTTTCTCGCACCCTGGCACCAGAGTTGGATTGCCTTCCCGGAGCCAAGTTCACCACTGGAATTAATTCTGAAAGTTGTGACTCCTCATCTTGCTCAGTGCTGTATTCACGAGGATAGTTGTGGAGTACACAGCATGCCTTAATTACAGTGTCAACTGTCTCCGGATCCAACTGAATGGCAGTGTGAAAGATCCTCCACTGACTACACATGATTACGAAGGTGCACGACTCAGCCGATAATTAAAAATCCTCCGCCGGCATTCAGTGCCCTTTGTGGGTATGGGCGCAGCAGCTTGGTCATTAAGGAAAATGCCTCATTAAACTGTAGGTTCATTATTTGATTATTTAGGTAGTGATATATGATAATTACATAGTAAAAGTAAATTGGGAGTTTGCAGCCAGTTCTTGGGTGGATAGAAAGAAAAATTTACAATAAAAAAATTATATTATTAGACCCCTTTAAGAAATTATGCAAATGTACAGTCACTTGGAAATAAATATGTGGTAAATTAGTGCCTCCCAATTTACTTTGGCTATGTAATTAACCATGCAAATAGCATGTCTGAAACTCTCAGGATGATAATCCGAATGTCAGATGTTAAAAGTAAAACACCCCTGTAATTTGTGAGCTAAATAGGCATAATTTAAAAAGATAATATTAAGATTGGGATTTGAACCCTCACACTGCAGTTTCAGAGGCTGATGCCTTACCATTGAGCTATCCAGTCAAGTGAGAGTGACTGGCAGCTTTTCTTGTCTTATGAGATTCACCATGAAAATACTCAGGGTGAATAAAAGTCATTCTGATTCTGATGTTTGAAGAAAGTCACACATCAGACTCAGAGTGGCATATCCAGTGGTAGCGTAGCGTAGTTTCCCATCATACGAAGGTGACCTTGTCGTGGTTGATGGGCACACATAAATTGGCCAACTTATGCGCAAAAAACCTTCATTTTTTAAAGTGACATTAGTCTAGATACAATATTTCTTATATATTCATGTATGGAGTGCCGAAGTTCTTTTTGCAATTGAGATTACTCTTTTCTTCAGAGCACCCGAATAGACCAGTGAGCGACCCCTCTCTTTTTTTTCTACACATCAGACTCACACATCAAAATCAAACATCATTTGAATTTGGCTTGGAGGAAGTATTTCTAAAAGTCTCAATCAGTTTCAGACTGGTTTGCACTGAAAATCATATAACCAAATACAACTCCTAGATTTCATCAACTGAGTTTACAGCTCAGTGGTTAGTGAACTGGCTTCTGGACACAGAACTTTGGGTTAAAGTCCCATCAGCGAACAGTGACTTTTTATTCATTTGTCAAAATCACTAGTCAGAATCACTTGTCAAGATCACTTGTCAGAATCACTAGTCAGACAGGGTATTTAGCCTCAGACTGACATAATTCTGATGTTTGATTTTGATAACTGATCATATCCTAAAATGGACACTGTATGGTTGGCAGATCACATACTTATGGTCACGTGACAACTGCCTGAACCGCCTGGTAAAGCCAAACCCCAACATTACACTCTATTAGTAGTCAGCGACCTGCACTGGTGACAAAAAATGTGCACTGGGTGGAAAACCCCTTTAATGAGGTGGGAGGATGGACTGAGTGTATAAATTAAAATTATAATATACACAGACCGTAGCTCCTCCTGCAGCTGGGACATACATAGAAGGCAAGGGGCCCCATAGCAGAAGTCCTAATTCTGGTTCACCTTTGCAAAAGTAAAAATTTTCAGTGGGGTCACGGGGCATAGGCAGGGAGAGGAACATTTACTGTCATTTTTCCAATATTGGACTCTCATAGTGTTCTTCCACCTTAAACAGTATACAAAAGATCACAAAAAAAAGATACACTCCTGTTTGAAAACAGCGATTTGCATGTGGACTGCTTTAGTTTGTGTGCCAGGACTGATTTTCAGTCCCAGTCCGGCCCTGAATATGATAATATAGTCAATGGAGACATTTTTACAATGCAAAGATCAATATTGTCAAAAACAAGCTGGCAGAAGATCAGAGAATATCATTGTCTCTAAATAGTCAGAGGAACAGGTTGGCATATATTTCAGCACATAGACTTCCCAATGCAGTCATACAAAAGTTGATGGGTAGGTCACGAAAAGTTGGGTCAAAGGAGCATTTTTAAAACTTTAAAGATAAATAACTCTTTTATAAAGTACTAAGAGGTCACTATAAATAATTTGCTTAGAACATATTTATTATCCATTACTACACTATTACCTCCCTTATCAAATAGTTTAATGACTAATTGATTTATCCTCTGCAAGACTAATTTGCAGCACAAGTCTTGCAGAGATTGAAAAGTAATAACAACCTATAATATGACACATAAGCGGATAATATAAAAAGTCTAAATTTTATTATACTGATGTATTAAAAACAGTAAAGAGTACATAAAATGATAGGGGAAGGGGAACGACAAAGAAAAGGTCCCCTGGGTAGACAGCTATAGTACATAATAAAGTCTCCAAATAATGAGTCATATAATACAAAAGTGTAGGAGAACTATACCACAATAGATCATCTAGATATGGCATAAAGTGCAAAATGCTAATATGTAAACAAGATAGAAAAATGATTACACAGTAGTGAAGTCTATGGATATAGTGCCACAAGAATACAAAGTGGATAGAGAATAATGAAGCTGTACTGACCCAAGATACCTGAATCCAACGCGCGTTTCGCCTGGGCTTTGACGATATCCTCGTCAAAGCCCAGGCGAAACGCGTGTTGGATTCAGGTCTCTTGGGTCAGTACAGCTTCATTATTCTCTATCCACTTTGTTTTCCTGTGGCACTATATCCATAGACTTCACTACTGTGTAATCATTTTTCTATCTTGTTTACATATTAGCATTTTGCACTTTATGCCATATCAAGATGATCTATTGTGGTATAGTTCTCCTACACTTTTGTATTATATGACTCATTATTTGGTGGAGACTTTATTATGTACTATAGCTGTCTACCCAGGTGACCTTTTCTTTGTCGTTCCCCTTCCCCTATCATTTTATGTACTCTTTACTGTTTTTAATACATCAGTATAATAAAATTTAGACTTTTTATATTATCCGCTTATGTGTCATATTATAGGTTGTTATTATTTATGCAGACACATGGGCATACCTATCTGCTATGTAACCTAGGTTTTTTGATTGTTGAGAGATTGAAAAGTACTTATGCTATGACAATTAAAAAACTTAATGAGACTGTAGACAGATGAATTGAGTTGAAGAAACAGGTGTAACCAGCTCACTGTATCCAGAGACCAGGAGCACAGAGACCGCTCTGACCAAATGTGGAGTGAAGCATAGAAAAGGAAAAAAATCCAGCTTCTGGTAGGTATGAAGATTCAAAATATTTTTATTTAGAACATTTTTAAAATCCAAAATTGGGGATATTAAACAGGGGGCAGAATGCAGACATGGCGCGGGTTTCGAATACTAACTGCGTTCTTCCTCAAAGCCAGGCTTTTCCATCACATATATTGCAGCACATAGAGTTCCCATTGCTACCACAACGCAGTTGATGGGCAGGTCGTGAAATGTAGAGATTTAGGGCGATTTTTAAAACTTTAAAGATAGTAGATTACCTTTTCATACAAAGCTTATGAAGGACTGAGAAGCTGTTGAGAGATCGCAAGTTATTACCATTCAATATTACCATATTACCACCCTTACCAGATAGTTTAATGACTATTGATTTATCCTCCACAAGACTAATTTGAAGCTCAAGTCTTGCAGAGATTGAATGGTACTTATGGTTTGAAAATTCCTTCATATCCTATGTAACAGAAACGGCAATCCACCATAGCCAGCTGTGAAACATATCTATGAGTTTTAACTACAAAGGATTGGAATATGCAATAATACTGACCAAATGCATGGGTGCTATATTGATCCCCAGAGGAACACCAGATAAACTGGTGAGTCTCCTGTCCTCCACACCCAGGTACCATCCGCACATTAGAACGCGCCAATTACGCAAATACAGATGCAGTCTTGCGGAATTGGCGCGTTCTAATGCAGGTCAATGGCGGCGAAAAAGCAGCAATTCCGCAAAATTAATGAACATGCTGCGGATTTTTGAGCGCAGCATAAAAGCTGCAGAAAAATCCGCAGCATGGGCAATGAAAGTGCGGAATTGCATTGGAGACCATGGGGGAAGGGTTACCAAGCGTTTCCCAAGCGTTTACGCTGCGGAAACCCCGCAGCGGAAACGCTTGAAAAACGCATCGTGGGCACACAGCCTTATAAATTGCCATCTGTACGATGTGCACAGCCAGCTTCTTGTACCACAGCTTAGTGTGGCGCCCCTGCGGGTCCAGATGCCACAGAGGTACTACATCTCAGCCAGAGGTGTGGTACCCCACTCTCAGGTAAAGAGGGAGCACTACCCGGGACCCAAACACTCACATCCAACACTACACCACTCCTGAGGGAGGGTCCAGATAGCTCCTAAGGGAGAGTACAGACCCGGTCCCTGTTTGGAGGGTGGAACTAAGTAGAGGAGGTGGGTGGAGGGTGGAACTAAGTAGAGGAGGTGGGTGGAGGAAGTGGTTTAGGGGAGCACTGAAGGAAGAGTATATAAAGAAGGGTAGAAACATCTAGAAGGGTCCATTTTCCTGGTTCCAGCCCTTGGAGCAGGAGTTCCAGAAGAGTAAAGTGAGGAGAGAACACCGGAACAGTGAAGAGGGGCTCCAGAGATAGAAGGGATCCTAGGGGCACGGCGAGTGCGGGATGTCACCCGTGCGCCCGAGTTCACGCTGATCGTGGAGGGATCAGGCAGCAGAAGGGGACCGGCCCCAGACTAGTGGAGGACTACAAGACTCAGCTAACAAACCGGAGGTTGCGGAATCATCATGTGCCGTAGCCAAACACCACACATATTCGCTGAAAAGGTGGCCATATAGGACCAAGGGGACAGACCGGACGTCGCCCAACAAGGCCCGCAGCCACTGGCTCGGGACAGTGTGTGTGAGGTGCAAGGCAGGGGAGGGAGAGAGACGACCTGGGAAGGTACATAAGAAAGGGGTCCCGTTCAAGTGCACCCAAGTTATCTGAGAGTTGGCTGGATCACTTCACCGGAGGACACAGGACGACGTGGGTGGTTATAAACCGGTAATTGTAACCTGGAGCAACTTAACAACTGTGAGTAAATACTTGTAGACTGCACTCCACTGTGTCCTTCACTTAATTGCTGCGTCACCGGCCCTGCACTACACAGTCTACACCAACAACATCTATCTCATCAGCCCTATATACTGCCCTGGAGCCTATCTCTGCCCGTGGGGAGCTGAACCATCTTTGCTATGTCACCAACAGCCCCAGTGGATCTGAATAGCAGCAGCGGCCATCTATAGCCGCATACCACGGGTGGCGTCACGAACTTTATTTCCCCATTTGACTTTTCATTGACTGACCGACCTGGGCCACGGACCGGGTCACTGCAGCCGTGACAACCCCAAATGGAACCGACCGGCCCGGCTACCGACTACCCCACGGCCCCAGGGGGCGAGTCATTAGCATTTCTCAACGTGCTGCATGGATGGAGGACTTGATCAGAGAAATCAAACCCCCCCCCCCCATATTCTTGTTGTGCCCAAAACACAGTCTGGTTTGTGGACTTGTGTAGAGGTACCTCGTACAGCAGTGGGGGTTCTGCCATAACCTGTATGATAGTCAAGAAAAGGACATCCGTCTTGTCCATGAGCAACCAGCATTTTGTCGCTACATTGGGCTCTACTCTCTAATCTCTGCCTCTAGTCCGGACCCGATGCACGAAGACATAATTACGGCAAAACTTTAAACACTAATTGCACAAGAACCTCAAAATAAATTTCTTTACCGAAGGTATTATTTTAATCTGTATTACAGCACTAATATGGCCCTGTCTGTAGTTTACATAGCAAAATCCTGCTGACATATTTCCTTTAAATACAATGAACTGGTATATGCAAATTTTTCTTTGAACCAATAGGTAATATCAACCAAATATATAGGTGCTATATTGCTCCCCACAGCAATACCAGATTAGTTGTTCATACAATATTAAAAACGTTAATCTTTACGCAAAATACAAAATAAGTTGTATGGAAAGAATCTGAAGGATAAATCTATCATTGTAGATAAAATCTTAACTGCCTCAATAAAATCGCTAATAAATAAAAAAAATTGTTCATAAAATATTGTTGATTTTTACACAAGATATGACATCAGTTGTATGAAAAGAATCTCAAGGATGAAATAAGACCATCCCAAAATATAAAAAGTTTAAAAAAAAGACAATGTAGGTTAATATGAAAAGAGAGGAGAGAACAATGCGCAATGGGTGACTCAGTATTGCAATTGTTAGAGGGGTGTGAGGATGGCTACTAACCTTATGAAGTTGTGCACCTCTGCACAACCCCAGTGTAAAGCTCCACAAGCTCCGATCTGTTGGTGGCTGTCATCTAATTCCAGCGGCGTTCACAGATCCTGATCTCTCGGTGGTGGATCACGTGGTCAGGTTAGTTGCATGTAACGCCGAGATGGGCGCCCAGCTTCACCAACACCCCCGGCAGCGCTCCGGAGGGGTTAGGGCAGCGCAGCTTGGAAAACCTGGGTAGTGATTCTAATTAAATTCCTCCCACAGGTGAAAGAACAATAGATTAAAGGCAGCTCTACCGCACCCCAACAGGGGGAAAGGGCCAATCAGTGAATATGAATAGCGGTACCAGAGCGCCAATAACAGGGCAAAAATATTAAAAGGACTGATTTATTAATATACACACAACGCGTTTCGGTGGACATAGCCACCTTCATCAGGTGTGACAAGCAGCAAACAATTGATCCTTATATACATTTGACTAGGTATACAATTACTTAAAAGGGGCGGGGCCAGATACAGAGTAATACCTCTATATTAACCCCTTGAGTTCATATATGCTCAATAAAGTAAAAAGGATTGTTATAAATTAATGCCTAATGAAGCATATAGGGTTCTTATAAAAAGGATTCGCTGTATAAAAACTTGTGAATCCTATAATCATAAATAATAATTTTTACATACAACATAGAACAATGTATAAATATAAAGTTATAAAATTACAATCAGTTTCTATCATTATAATTAGGGAAAAGTAGACGAAGAAAGGAAAGAGAAAAAAAATAAACAAAAAAAAAAAAAAAAAGTTAAAAAACTTCTTAAAAAATCTTTATCCAAAAAAAAAAAATTTTTTTTTTTTTTATATTATTTCTTTCCTTCTTTTCCCTTCTCCTTTCTCTCTCTCCTCCCTCCTCCCCTCCCTCTCTCCTTTCCCCTCTTCCCTCCTTCTCTCTCTCCTCCCCCCTGCTCCGCCATATAAAAGATATATATAATAAATTTGCTAAAATATAAAAACAATTATTTAAAAAGTTGTCTTCTCTATATTAAGGTTCAAACCTTCAGGAGACAAGGTTCCCATTTTGAAAATCCAATAATTTTCACGTGTAATGAGACGATTTAGTCTATCAGGGTGTGTATCAACTATATGATCAATGATAGTTAGTTTTAGGTTATTAGGATTTTTTTGATGTTCTTTTAAGAAATGATTAGAAACACTATGTAGGGGAAAGCCGTTTCTAATATTTTGGCGATGTTTATTTAATCTGGAGTGCATTTCCTGGATAGTGCGGCCAATGTATTGCAGGCCGCAGGTGCGCTGGAGCAGATATATCACATATGAGGACTGACATGTAAGTCTAAAGCGAATGGGATATATCTCTCCAGTGACCACAGAGACGAATGTTTTAGCTCCGTTATCAATGGATTGACAGCATAAGCATTTAGGGACGTTGCATTTATAACATCCATTATTGCTAGTAGGAGCTGAATTTAAATGGTTCGGTCTTCTACCAATTGTTGTATTGCTAGGGGCTATATAGTTTCCTAGATTTTTACTCCTCCGATATATGACATGAGGAAATTCCGGTAAATGACCAGTTAATATTGGATCATTACTTAAAATGAACCAGTATTTTTTTAATAAACTGGATAACACTTGCGTAGGTTTACCATAAGTAGTAATCAGATTTAAACTGAAATCGTTGTATGGCTCTTGGCTGGTATTCTTGGATTTGTTGATACACAAGTTCTGTGATAGGGATCTAGTTTTGGTGAAAGCATCCTTTAATAATTTAATATTGACCGTATGGAATATTTCTAATCCAGCTGGGTAGATGGCCACTGTCAAATTCAAGATAGCTATTTACATCCACTTCCTTAAAGTGGGTAGATGTGGATATTTTACCCGAATTGTCTATATTTATCTGAAGGTCAAGATATTGAATATTACTCTCAGATATGGTAGAGGTAAAGTAAAGACCCCAGTCGTTAGAGTTTAATTCATCAATAAATTTGGCAGCCTCCACAGTATTTCCCCTCCATATGATAAACAGATCATCTATAAAGCGGCGGTACATAACGATGGTTTTATCGGCGCCGAGGGATTGCGCGATGTGGATAGACTCGAATGCCCCCATATATAGATTTGCATAACTGGGGGCAAACCTCGTCCCCATCGCGCAGCCCCTCAGCTGCCGATACATCACCCCCTCAAAAGAAAATACATTGTTCTCAAGAATGAAAATTATACCCCTCAATAAAAAGTTTTTTTGAGGATCTTGTAAGTTAGGGTCCTCTTCTAGGAATTTTTTAATTGCCTGTAAACCCAATACATGTGATATATTGGAATAAAGAGAGCTTATATCGAGTGTAATAAGAAGACAGCCTGGAAGAGGGGGTAATTCTCTCAACAGTCTAATTAAATGTGTGGAATCCTTTAAATGAGAATCTAGGGATAAAACGTACTTCTGTAAAAAAAGATCAATATTTTTTTAATAAACTGGATAACACTTGCGTAGGTTTACCATAAGTAGTAATCAGATTTAAACTGAAATCGTTGTATGGCTCTTGGCTGGTATTCTTGGATTTGTTGATACACAAGTTCTGTGATAGGGATCTAGTTTTGGTGAAAGCATCCTTTAATAATTTCCGGGGGTATCCCTTAGCTCTAAAACGTTTTTGTAAAACCTTAGATTCCAGAAAAAAATCCGAATCATGTGTACAATTTTTTCTGACACGCCAATATTGACCGTATGGAATATTTCTAATCCAGCTGGGTAGATGGCCACTGTCAAATTCAAGATAGCTATTTACATCCACTTTCTTAAAGTGGGTAGATGTGGATATTTTACCCGAATTGTCTATACTAACAATTGTAATACTGAGTCACCCATTGCGCCTTGTTCTCTCCTCTCTTTTCATATTGAGTCTGCTATTGCTGGGGGCTTAGCCTCAAGACCAGGAGCTGCAAATTGGGCGACCCAGATTATTCCACACATCGAAAGACGGAAAAACCTTGCAGAATCGTCAACAGATAAGAACTGTGTTTAAGACTTTAAAATCTAAATTGCTGGATCATTATGGACTTTTATGTGACCAATAGAGATAAATTTAGATTATCTCTGATCATTACAGCCCTTAGTAAAGACTCTAAAGATGGTGACAGATGCATATATAATAATCCAACTATGCTGAATGATACAGATCAAAAAAGGTTACGTGGACTGTTTTTGAACTTAGAAAACAACAGCAAAATAGAAATAACTAATCACGTAGACACGATGTTTTTAGAACATTACATTAAGGATAACATAATACCCAAGGGATTGAGAATGAATCTCAATTCATCCTTTCCTCAGGATATTGTTTTTACTGAAAGATGGGACAGGTGTATTTCTGATTGCTCAACAACACTGATCAGATTGTTGATTGATAAAAGGAATACTCTGGCTATGCATGCTTTAGAAACAATAACTAAAATTAAAGGGGATTTGGAGTTCTTTTCTTCATCTGCGGAATATTTTGCCACAGATAATGAGGTAAAACTAAGACTGGCTAAGTTTGAAAATGATTTAATAAATAAAAAAGCAAAAAAATATGAAAGAGATATAAAAGACTCTAAAAAAGAAAAAATCCAATCACCACTTCAAATTTCACCTGTTCCCATCATCTCTATGCAGAGAACAACTAGGGATAATCCATCATCCCCTATTCTAAGCAATGATCCTGATAACCATACAAAACAAGTGAATAGTTTTCAAAAACAGTTTTTTATGAATAAAAAACAACAAGCAATATATGAGACTCATAAAAAGAAGTTATCCATTAACAATAATTACAAGAAAAATACTGCATTTAATTCTAATTTGGAAAAAAATAATGACCTTATAATAGAGGGAATGTGTATGGAAATTACTCCTCCCTCCATATTGATTACTGATCCACCTATTTTATCCACACAAGCAGCAGATGTAGAATTTATTGCTAATCCGTCTACTATTTCCACACAAGTAGCAGATATTGATGAACTGAACTTCACATTACATATTAACACACAGGAGATATCCCATAGTGGATCTAATATCTCAGAGCTTTCTAGTGCAATACAGACTCCTATTGCTGGGGAGTCATCTGGTCAGATCCCGATAGCGGATACACTGAATATTTTAAATCAAGGGAGACCCTCTGATAAAACAAGTGGTATAAACCACATAAAACCCCCTATAAACAGAATGACATCCTTGGAATTATCTCCGATTTTGAATGAGAATAGTATCTTGATAAATCCTCAAACACAGAATGCAGTTGCATCCCAAACTAATAAAACGAAAATTACACATTTTTTTCACGTGGTCCCCGGACGTTGTCCAAAACGAAAAAGAAATTTAGGGGATGTAGAGGGAGTGGAAAAACCCGAGGCCTCAACAACAAAAATAGTCCAAATGCCGAAATTGAGACACAATCCAAATATAAAGAAAATGAAATCTTGCCAATGAACCAGAATACAAATTCCCTGCAGATAGAAACCCCTATCGGTTGTGGGGGCATTTTTAATATTTCTAGCTATGTGGTATCTGAAGCTGAACGATCCTTGTTAGGTCGAGGATTATCTTTCTGTCCAGCTGTCCCATTTAATAATTTCACTTTGTTCTGTGATTTAAATGAATTTATAAGGAAATTGACACTAAAAAGGCATTTTCTATTGGAAGACAAGAGAAAATCACATCCTATTAGTTCATGCTCAACAGTATCCCCCTCCATTCAAGAATCTAATATACCAGGCCCCCCATTACTGGACCCTTTCACTCATGTAAATGTGAAGGGGAAAAATAATTTTTATCCATTACATCACAAAGGTTCACACCTTGAAACTTTCCAACAATTAATTTTGAGGGACCTTAGGACATTCCCCCCAATTTCTAAAAAAGTGAATAACTTGAGCTACCAGGAGAAATGTGCATTAAAAACCCTTCAGGATAATAAAGAAATAATTATAAAGAGAGCAGATAAGGGAGGGGGGACTGTGATAATGAACAGGGGCTGGTACATCAAGGAGGGCCTCAGAATCTTAGACGACTCAAACTATTACATGAAATTAGAAGCAGACCCATCTGTAACCATTTTTTTGGAGTACAAAGGACTTGTAGCAGGGGCCTCTACAGCTGGCTTTCTCAATAAAAAAGAAAAATCCTTTTTAGACATTAAAAAATTCAAAGTCCCTTATTTTTATTTTTTACCCAAAATTCATAAAGATAAATTTAATCCCCCTGGACGTCCTATTATTTCTGGTATTAATTCTATCACATCCACCTTATCCCACTATATTGATCTTTTTTTACAGAAGTACGTTTTATCCCTAGATTCTCATTTAAAGGATTCCACACATTTAATTAGACTGTTGAGAGAATTACCCCCTCTTCCAGGCTGTCTTCTTATTACACTCGATATAAGCTCTCTTTATTCCAATATCACACATGTATTGGGTTTACAGGCAATTAAAAAATTCCTAGAAGGGGACCCTAACTTACAAGATCCTCAAAAAAACTTTTTATTGAGGGGTATAACTTTCATTCTTGAGAACAATGTATTTTCTTTTGAGGGGGTGATGTATCGGCAGCTGAGGGGCTGCGCGATGGGGACGAGGTTTGCCCCCAGTTATGCAAATCTATATATGGGGGCATTCGAGTCTATCCACATCGCGCAATCCCTCGGCGCCGATAAATCCATCGTTATGTACCGCCGCTTTATAGATGATCTGTTTATCATATGGAGGGGAAATACTGTGGAGGCTGCCAAATTTATTGATGAATTAAACTCTAACGACTGGGGTCTTTACTTTACCTCTACCATATCTGAGAGTAATATTCAATATCTTGACCTTCAGATAAATATAGACAATTCGGGTAAAATATCCACATCTACCCACTTTAAGGAAGTGGATGTAAATAGCTATCTTGAATTTGACAGTGGCCATCTACCCAGCTGGATTAGAAATATTCCATACGGTCAATATTGGCGTGTCAGAAAAAATTGTACACATGATTCGGATTTTTTTCTGGAATCTAAGGTTTTACAAAAACGTTTTAGAGCTAAGGGATACCCCCAGAAATTATTAAAGAATGCTTTCACCAAAACTAGATCCCTATCACAGAACTTGTGTATCAACAAATCCAAGAATACCAGCCAAGAGCCATACAACGATTTCAGTTTAAATCTGATTACTACTTATGGTAAACCTACGAAAGTGTTATCCAGTTTATTAAAAAAATACTGGTTCATTTTAAGTAATGATCCAATATTAACTGGTCATTTACCAGAATTTCCTCATGTCATATATCGGAGGAGTAAAAATCTAGGAAACTATATAGCCCCTAGCAATACAACAATTGGTAGAAGACCGAACCATTTAAATTCAGCTCCTACTAGCAATAATGGATGTTATAAATGCAACGTCCCTAAATGCTTATGCTGTCATTCCATTGATAACGGAGCTAAAACATTCGTCTGTGGTCACTGGAGAGATATATCCCATTCGCTTTAGACTTACATGTCAGTCCTCATATGTGATATATCTGCTCCAGCGCACCTGCGGCCTGCAATACATTGGCCGCACTATCCAGGAAATGCACTCCAGATTAAATAAACATCGCCAAAATATTAGAAACGGCTTTCCCCTACATAGTGTTTCTAATCATTTCTTAAAAGAACATCAAAAAAATCCTAATAACCTAAAACTAACTATCATTGATCATATAGTTGATACACACCCTGATAGACTAAATCGTCTCATTACACGTGAAAATTATTGGATTTTCAAAATGGGAACCTTGTCTCCTGAAGGTTTGAACCTTAATATAGAGAAGACAACTTTTTAAATAATTGTTTTTATATTTTAGCAAATTTATTATATATATCTTTTATATGGCGGAGCAGGGGGGAGGAGAGAGAGAAGGAGGGAAGAGGGGAAAGGAGAGAGGGAGGGGAGGAGGGAGGAGAGAGAGAAAGGAGAAGGGAAAAGAAGGAAAGAAATAATATAAAAAAAAAAAAATTTTTTTTTTGGATAAAGATTTTTTAAGAAGTTTTTTAACTTTTTTTTTTTTTTTTTTGTTTATTTATTTTTTTTCTCTTTCCTTTCTTCGTCTACTTTTCCCTAATTATAATGATAGAAACTGATTGTAATTTTATAACTTTATATTTATACATTGTTCTATGTTGTATGTAAAAATTATTATTTATGATTATAGGATTCACAAGTTTTTATACAGCGAATCCTTTTTATAAGAACCCTATATGCTTCATTAGGCATTAATTTATAACAATTTTACTTTATTGAGCATATATGAACTCAAGGGGTTAATATAGAGGTATTACTCTGTATCTGGCCTTGCCCCTTTTAAGTAATTGTATACCTATTCAAATGTATATAAGGATCAATTGTTTGCTGCTTGTCACACCTGATGAAGGTGGCTATGTCCACCGAAACGCGTTGTGTGTATATTAATAAATCAGTCCTTTTAATATTTTTGCCCTGTTATTGGCGCTCTGGTACCGCTATTCATATTCACTGAATGTAGGTTAATAGGCATAACAAGTCTCAAAAACAATGGTTTTCTAATTTATGGACATTTGGAAAAGTATAAACTACTGTAATGTCTATATTTAATTTACAATTTTATTTAATCAAAGCACCAACCATCTGCTCACCAATCCAGATAATTCACATAGTAAATTTGAGAGACAATAGAAAGAATAATAATCCTTACAATTACTTGTGTTCGAACTTCACATTTCAAGTGAAGAGATTTGTACCATTGTCCATAATTCCATATCTGCTGGTTTCATCACAGCAGGCTAAGGTCTTGAAGCCAGTACAAACTCCTGATTTCTCAGGAATTGCTGCCTGATTTGTGACAATTTTAGCAATCAAAACTACATGAAATGACTTGAAGATATAGGTTTCTAAAATCCATATAGCAATTTGACAGTTGGATAAATTAGCCACAGGGCAAAAGACTACTGCTACTGGAAATCGGAAAATGCATGCTTATATTTAATCAAGCCAATTCCCCCTAATAGAAAAACCCTTTAATACTATAAATTACACTAAAATTCATTTATATGTAATGTTTTCATGTCCTTGGAATTGGATCTTTGAAAGGGAGAATAAAAACTTACTTTAGTTACCAATAATTTAGAAGAAAATTAAAATTAACAAATGTAAAAATTCAGTCTTTAGGGTCAACCTAAAAAAAAAAAAATCCTAGCTATCATAAGATCGGAGAATTATATAATATCTTAATACCAGCAATTAAAGAGGTTAGCATATCTGGGGGCACAAGGGCTTCCCATTGCATCTCTATAAACGTTGTTATGACTTTGATTATCCCTCACATTATAGAACATTCTAATAGGAGGACCAACACCTTTATGAACATTGGGTAGAGTACAGAAGATAGATATTTCGGATATTAAAACAAAAAAAAATGTATAGTGGATATACTGGCAGCTCCCACCAGTAAGATGTAGGTCTATGCTCATGCAGAATAAAATTATGCATTGACCCAACCCAAATCACAAATAGAAAGTCACATACTACGTCCCAAGATACATCAGCATTTCTTAGAACATGCAGAATGTCTCTGAAAATGAGACTGTAGACAGATGTAGATGTTTTCATTTTAATTCAACTTATTCCTCACTCCTCAAGAAAAACATGTGCTTATGGACTTTGGATAGGATATGAATGTGGATATTTTGAGGGATTTGAAAACATTAAGAATAATTTATCACACAAAATTAACTCATTACTAATCTCATGGATTAACTACTAAAAGATCTCTAAGGATAACTATTCTAGAACAGATTGTTGTTAATTCACCATTTTTCAATAGTGTACACCCTTGTCAAAGATTAAAATGACTAATGATTTATCCTCTGAAAAAACATTCTCATAGCAATCCCAATCATGCTATAGAATTAAATTGTCATCTATGTATCTGCTCAACAAGACATAAAATTTGTAAGAGAATATTATCTAATCAGAGCAGGGTCTTACTGTCACAAACCCCAAGTTGTTCAGCCTTACATTTAAAATGTTTATAAAATGTTTACCATACACAGACTAATATAGTCAAGGACAAGCAGGTAGGAGATCAGAGAATATCATTTTGTCTCTAAATCGGCAGAGGAACAGGTTGGCATATATTTCAGCACAAAGACTTCCCATTGCAGCCATACAATAGTTGATAGGTAGGCCACGAAAAGTTGAGTCAAAGGAGCATTTTTAAAACTTTAAAGATAACCCTTTTCTAAACTACTAAGAGGTCACTATAAATAATTTCCTTCAAACACATTTATTAATATTTTTATTTAGAAAATCATTAAAATCCAAAATTGGGGATATTAAACAGGGGGCAGAATGCAGACATGGCGTGCGTTTTGAATGCTAACTGCGTTCTTCCTCAAAGCCAGGCTTTTCCAGCAAATATATTGCAGCACATAGATTTCCCATTGCTAACACAACGCAGTTGACGGGCAGGTCATGAAATGTGGAGATTTAGGGCAATTTTTAAAACTTTAAAGATAATAGATTACCTTTTCATACAAAGCTTATGAAGGACTGAGAAGCTGTTGAGAGATTACAACTTATTACTATTCAATATTACCATATTACCACCCTTATCAGATAGCTTAATGACTATTGATTTATCCTCCACAAGACTAATTTGCAGCTCAAGTCTTGCAGAGATTGAACGGTACTTATGGTTTGAAAATTCCTTCATATCCTATGTAACAGAAACAACATCCCCTACAGTCACTTGTGAAACATATCTACGAGTTTTAACTTCAAAGGATTGGAGTATGCAATAATACTGACCAAATGCATGGGTGCTATATTGAAGTATGCAATAATACTGACCAAATGCATGGGTGCTATATTGATCCCCATAGGAACACCAGATAAACTGTTCATAAAATATTAATAATGTTGACTTTTACATAATATAAGGTAAGTTGTACGGAAATTATTTGAAAAAGAACATAAGCCTCCTCGACTCATGAATAACGAGTTTTTGAGAAACCTCCGCACCCAGTAAATGTTGTCCTAGAACGATATGAGAACTTTAAATTATTCATTTACGGAAGTACTGGTCGCCGCTCCTTCCTGACTTCCAAATATTAGGGCCATAATCACTACCTCCTGCAATCTGTGCGATGTGCACCGCCAGCTTCTTGTACCACACCTTAGCATTTCGCAACGTGCTGTATGGCTGGAGGACTTGATCAGAGAAATCACCCCCACCCCCCATATTCTTGTTGTGCCCAAAACACAGTCTGGTTTGGGGACCTATTTAGAGGTACCTAGTACAGCAGTGGGGGTTCTCCCATCACCTGTTTGATGGTCAAGAAAAGCGCATAACTCTTGTCCATGAACACCAGCATTTTGTTGCTACATTGGGCTCTACTCTCTAATCTCTGCCCATTGTCCGGACTAGATGCACGAAGACATAATTACGGCAAAACTTTAAACACTAATTGCACAAGAACCTCAAAACAAATTTCTTCACCGAAGATATTTTAATTGGTATTATAGCACTAATATAGCCCTGTCTGTAGTTTACATAGCAAAATCCTGCTGACATATTTCCTTTAAATACAATGAACTGGTATATACAAATTTTTCTTTGCACCAATAAGTAATATCAACCAAATATATAGGTGCTATATTGCTCCCCACAGCAATACCAGATAGTTGTTCATAAAATATTAATAACGTTAATTTTTATGCAAAATACAAAATAAGTTATATGGAAAGAATCTGAAGGATAAGTTAAATCTATCATTGTAGATAAAACCTTAACTGTCTCAATAAAATCCCTAATAAATAAAAAATTGTTCATAAAATATTAATGTTGATTTTTACACAAGATATGACTTCAGTTGTATGAAAAGAATCTCAAGGATGAAATAAGACCATCCCAAAATATAAAAAGTAAAAAAAAAAATGTAGGTTAAAAGGCATAACAAGTCTCAAAAACAATGGTCTTCTAATTTATGGACATTTGGAAAAGTATAAACTACTGTAATGTCTGTACTTAATTTACTATTTTATTTAATCAAAGCACCAACCATCTGTTCACCAATCCAGATATTTCACAGTAATTTAGAGAAAGAGACAATAGAAAGAATAATAATCCTTACAATTACTTGTGTTATAACTTCACATTTCAAGTGAAGAGATTTGTACCATTGTCCATAACTCCATATCTGCTGGTTTCATCACAGTAGGCTAAGGTCTTGAAGCCAGTACAAACTCCTGATTTCTCAGGAATTGCTGCCTGATTTGTGACAATTTTAGCAATCATAACTACATGAAATTACAGAAGAAATAGGTTTCTAAAAACCATATAGCAATTTGACGGTTGGATAAATTAGCCACAGGATAAAAGACTACTGCTACTGGAAGTAGGAAAATGCATGCTTATATTTAATCAAGCCAATTCCCCCTAATAGCAAAACCCCTTAGTACTATAAATTACACTAAAATTAATGTATATGTAATGTTTTAATGTCCTTGGAATTGGATCTTTGAAAGGGAGAATGAAAGCTTACTTTAGTTACAAATAATTTAGAAGAAAATTAAAATTAACAAACGTAAAAATTCAGTCTTTAGGGTCAACATAATACAAAAAAATTCCGAGCTATCATAAGATCGGAGAATTGTATAATATCTTAATACCAGCAATTAAAGAGGTTAGCATATCTGGGGGCACAAGGGCTTCCTACTGCATCTCTAGAAACGTTGGTATGACTTTGATTATCCCTCACATTATAGAACATTCTAATAGGAGGACCAACACCTTTATGAACATTGGGAAGAGTACAGAAGATAGATATTTCGGATATTAAAACAAAAAAAATGTATAGTGGATATACTGGCAGCTCCCACCAGTAAGATGTAGGTCTATGTTCATGCAGAATAAAATTATGCAGTGACCCAACCCAAATCACAAATAGAAATTCACATACTATGTCCCAAGATACATCTGCTTTTCTTAGAACATGCAGAATGTCTCTGAAAATGAGACTGTAGATAGATGTAGATATTTTCATTTTAACTCAACTTATTTCTCACCCCTCAAGAAAAACATGTGCTTACGGACTTTGGATAGGATATGAATGTGGATATTTTGAGGGATTTGAAAACATTAAGAATAATTTATCATCCAAAATTAACTCATTACTAATCTCATGGATTAACTACTAAAAGGTCTCTAAGGATAACTAGTCTGGAACAGATTGTTGTTTATTCACCATTTTTCAATAGTGTACACCCTTGTCAAAGATTAAAATTACTAATGATTTATCCTCTGAAAAAGACATTCTCATTGCAATCCCAATCATACTATAGAATTAAAATGTCATATATGTATCTGCTCAACAAGACATAAAATTTGTAAGCTGCTAAACAATCAGAGAAGGGTCTTACTATCACAATCCCCAAGTTGTTCAGCCTTACATTTAAAATGTTTATAAAATGTTTACCATACACAGACTAATATAGCCAAGGACAAGCTGGCAGGAGATCAGAGAATATCATTTTGTCTCTAATTCGGCAGAGGAACAGGTTGGCATATATTTCAGCACATAGACTTCCCATTGCAGTCATACAACAGTTGATGGGTAGGCCACGAAAAGTTGAGTCAAAGGAGCATTTTTAAAACTTTAAAGATAACCCTTTTCTAAACTACTAAGAGATTACTATCAATAATTACCTTCAAACACATTTATTATACATTACTACACTATTACCTCCCTTATCAAATAGTTTGATGACGAATTAATTTATCCTCTGCAAGACTAATTTGCAGCACAAGTCTTGCAGAGATTGAAAAGTACTTATGCTATGACAATTAAAAAACTTAATAAGACTGTAGACAGATGAATTGAGTAGAAGAAACAGGTGTAACCAGCTCACTGTATCCAGAGTCCAGGAGCACAGAGACCGCTCTGATCAAATGTGGAGTGAAGCATAGAAAAGGAATAAAAATCCAGCTTCTGGTAGGTATAAAAATTCTAAATATTTTTATTTAGAACATCTTTAAAATCCAAAATTGGGGATATTAAAGAGGGGGCAGAATGCAGACATGGCGTGCGTTTTGAATGCTAACTGCGTTCTTCCTCAAAGCCAGGCTTTTCCAGCAAATATATTGTAGCACATAGATTTCCCATTGCTAACACAACGCAGTTGACGGGCAGGTCATGAAATGTGGAGATTTAGGGCAATTTTTAAAACTTTAAAGATAATAGTTTACCTTTTCATACAAAGCTTATGAAGGACTGAGAAGCTGTTGAGAGATCACAACTTATTACTATTCAATATTACCACCCTTATCAGATAGTTTAATGACTATTGATTTTTCCTCCACAAGACTAATTTGCAGCTCAAGTCTTGCAGAGATTGAACGGTACTTATGGTTTGAAAATTCCTTCATATCCTATGTAACAGAAACAACATCCCCTACAGCCACTTGTGAAACATATCTACGAGTTTTAACTACAAAGGATTGGAATATGCAATAATACTGACCAAATGCATGGGTGCTATATTGATCCCCATAGGAACACCAGATAAACTGTTCATAAAATATTAATAACGTTGATTTTTACATGATATAAGGTAAGTTGTATGGAAATAATTTGAAAAAAGAACATAAGCCTCCTCGACTCACGAATAACGAGTTTTTGAGAAACCTCCGCACCCAGTAAATGTTGTCCTAGAACGATATGAGAACTTTAAATTATTCATTTACGGAAGTACTGGTTGCCGCTCCTTCCTGACTTCCAAATAATAGGGCCGTAATCACTACCTCCTGCAATCTGTGCGATATGCACCGCCAGCTTCTTGTACCACACCTTAGCATTTCTCAAAGTGCTGTATGGCTGGAGGACTTGATCAGAGAAATCACCCCCACCCCCCATATTCTTGTTGTGCCCAAAACACAGTCTGGTTTGTGGACCTATTTAGAGGTACCTCGTACAGAAGTGGGGGTTCTCCCATAACCTGTTTGATGGTCAAGAAAAGAACATGACTCTTGTCCATGAACACCAGCATTTTGTCGCTACATTGGGCTCTACTCTCTAATCTCTGCCCATAGTCCGGACTAGATGCACGAAGACATAATTACGGCAAAACTTTAAACACTAATTGCACAAGAACCTGAAAACAAATTTCTTCACCGAAGATATTATTTTAATTGGTATTACAGCACTAATATAGCCCTGTCTGTAGTTTACATAGCAAAGTCCTGCTGACATATTTCCTTTAAATACAATGAACTGGTATATACAAATTTTTCTTTGAACCAATACGTAATATCAACCAAATATATAGGTGCTATATTGCTCCCCACAGCAATATCAGATAGTTGTTCATAAAATATTAATAACGTTAATTTTTCTGCAAGATACAAAATAAGTTATATGGAAAGAATCTGAAGGATAAGTTAAATCTATCATTGTAGATATAATCTTAACTGCCTCAATAAAATCCCTAATAAATAAAAAATTGTTCATAAAATATTAATGTTGAATTTTACACAAGATATGACTTCAGTTGTATAAAAAGAATCTCAAGGATGAAATAAGACCATCCCAAAATATAAAAAGTAAAAAAAAAAGGCATAACAAGTCTCAAAAACAATGGTCTTCTAATTTATGGACATTTGGAAAAGTATAAACTACTGTAATGTCTGGATTTAATTTACTATTTTATTTAATCAAAGCACCAACCATCTGCTCACCAATCCAGATAATTCACACAGTAATTTTGAGAAAGAGACAATAGAAAGAATAATAATCCTTACAATTACTAGTGTTATAACTTCACATTTCAAGTGAAGAGATTTGTACCATTGTCCATAACTCCATATCTGCTGGTTTCATCACAGTAGGCTAAGGTCTTGAAGTCAGTACAAACTCCTGATTTCTCAGGTATTGCTGCCTGATTTGTGACAATTTTAGCAATCATAACTACATGAAATTAGAGAAGATATAGGTTTCTAAAATCCATATAGCAATTTGACGGTTGGATAAATTAGCCACAGGATAAAAGACTACTGCTACTGGAAGTAGGAAAATGCATGCTTATATTTAATCGAGCCAATTCCCCCTAATACCAAAACACCTTAATACTATAAATTACACTAAAATTAATGTATTACACTAAAATTAATGTATATGTAATGTTTTAATGTCCCTGGAATTGGATCTTTGAAAGGGAGAATGAAAGCTTACTTTAGTTACAAATAATTTAGAAGAAACTTAAAATTAACAAACGTAAAAATTCAGTCTTTAGGGTCAACATAATACAAAAAATACTCCGAGCTATCGTAAGATCGGAGAATTGTATAATATCTTAATACCAGCAATTAAAGAGGTTAGCATATCTGGGGGCACAAGGGCTTCCTACTGCATCTCTAGAAACGTTGGTATGACTTTGATTATCCCTCACATTATAGAACATTCTAATAGGAGGACCAACACCTTTATGAACATTGGGAAGAGTACAGAAGATAGATATTTCGGATATTAAAACAAAAAAAATGTATAGTGGATATACTGGCAGCTCCCACCAGTAAGATGTAGGTCTATGTTCATGCAGAATAAAATTATGGAGTGACCCGACCCAAATCACAAATAGAAAGTCACACACTACTTCCCAAGATACATCTGCTTTTCTTAGAACATGCAGAATGTCTCTGAAAATGAGACTGTAGACAGATGTAGATGTTTTCATTTTAATTCAACTTATTCCTCACCCCTCAAGAAAAACATGTGCTTACGGACTTTGGATAGGATATGAATGTGGATATTTTGAGGGATTTGAAAACATTAAGAATTATTTATCATCCAAAATTAACTCATTACTAATCTCATGGATTAACTACTAAAAGATCTCTAAGGATTAACTACTAAAAGATCTCTAAGGATAACTAGTCTGGAACAGATTGTTGTTTATTAACCATTTTTCAAGTGTACACCCTTGTCAAAGATTAAAATGACTAATGATTTATCCTCTGAAAAAACATTCTCATTGCAATCCCAATCATAGTATAGAAATAAAATGCCATCTATGTACCTGCTCAATAAGACAAAAAAATTGTAAGCTGCTAAACAATCAGAGAATATTATCTAATCAGAGCAGGGTCTTACTATCACAATCCCCAAGTTGTTCAGCCTTACATTTAAAATGTTTATAAAATGTTTACCATACACAGACTAATATAGTCAAGGACAAGCTGGTAGGAGATCAGAGAATATCATTTTGTCTCTAAATCGGCAGAGGAACAGGTTGGCATATATTTCAGCACATATATTTCCCCCATACAGCTGATTGGCCATAAAAGGTTGAGGTTTACAGGAATTTTAAAAACCTTAAATAACTATTTTTTATATAAACTACCTCTTTATTCAAAGTTCTCTGAATGACTGATCATTTACTAAGAGGTCACCATAAATTACTCACTTACAAGACATAATTTTTTATTATCCATTACTACAATATTTCCTCCCTTATCAAATAGTTTAATGACTAACTGATTTATCCTCTGCAAGACAAATTTACAGCACAAGTCTTGCAGAGATTGGAAAGTATTTATGCTTAGACAATGAAAATTTTTTGTCCGTAATATGTTCATGCAGTGCAAGGATGGTCCGCCTGGAAAAGTAGCGGCGAATGGGAACAACGTATTGTGGGACAGCCACCACCATAAGTTTTTTTAAAAGTGTCCATCTCCAGCAGCTGGAAAGGCAGCATTTCAATGGCCAGGTATATAGACATGCTGTCATTCAGGACCATGAGTGAGAGGATAGGTGGGTACTTCCACTTTCTCTCCACTGTTTGGGGGATGGACAGTTGATATCTTCCACTGGACAGCGTGGAGATTGCTCAGAGACATCACTTGCATCTAATTAGAGCATGGTCTTAGTATCACAATCTCCAAGTACTTTGACCTTACACTTAAAATATTTACCATACACCGACTAATATAGTTAAGAACAAGCTGGCAGAAGAACATAGAATATCATTTTGTCTTTAAACCAGCACAGGAACAGGTTGGCATAAATTTCAGTGCAAATATTTCAGCACATACATTTCCCCCGCACAGCTGATTGGCCATGAAAGGCAGAGTTTTAGGGGAATTTTTTATTATCCATTATTACAATATTTCCTCCCTTACCAAATAGTTTAATGACTGATTTATCCTCTGCAAGACAAATTTACAGCACAAGTCTTGCAGAGATTGGAAAGTATTTATGCTTAGACAATGAAAAATTTTTGTCCGTAATATGTTCATGCAGTGCAAGGATGGTCCGCCTGGAAAAGTAGCGGCGGCTGGGAACAACGTATTGTCGGACAGCCACCACCATTAGTTTTTTTTAAAAGTGTCCATCTCCAGCAGCTGGAATGGCAGCATTTCAATGGCCAGGTATATAGACATGCTGTCATTCAGGACCATGAGTGAGAGTATAGGTGGGTACTTCCACTTTCTCTCCACTGTTTGGGGGATGGACAGTTGATATCTTCCACTGGACAGTGTGGAGAATGCTCAGAGACATCACTTGCATCTAATTAGAGCATGGTCTTAGTATCACAATCTCCAAGAACTTTGACCTTACACTTAAAATGTTTACCATACATAGACTAATATAGTTAAGAACAAGCAGGCAGAAGATCAGAGAATATCATTTTGTCTTTAAACCAGCACAGGAACAGGTTGGCATATATTTCAGAGCAAATATTTCAGAACATACATTTCCCCCGCACAGCTGATTGGCCATGAAAGGCAGAGTTTTAGGGGAATTTTTTATTATCCATTATTACAATATTTCCTCCCTTACCAAATAGTTTAATGACTAACTGATTTATCCTCTGCAAGACAAATTTGCAGCACAAGTCTTGCAGAGATTGGAAAGTACTTGTGCTTTAACAATTAAAAAAATAAAATGAGACTGTAGACAGATGAACTGAATACATTATAACAATCAATGTACATTTTTGTTTTAATTCAAATGACTCTCCACCCCTCAGGAAAAACGTGCTTATGGACATTGGGTAGGATATGAAAGTGGTATTTTGAGAGATTTCCAGTGCATGGTCACATCGCACACCAGTGGGTGAGCTGGCACTTACAAAGTGATGCTGCAACACTACCAGACTGGCGGCAGCTGTAGCTGACACTTAAAATGTTTACCATACACGGACTAATAATAGTTAAAGGGGTTGTGTCATGATACAACATACCGTTAATGCTGCAGACATCTTGTAAGTAAATATTTTTGTAATTGAATTGTATTAAAAATGATTCTTAATATAAAAGATATATACTTATGATGCTCAATATGGCGCTCCCTACTGTTAGTACTGGCTGCTATGTCTGTCCACCTAACCCTCTTCTACTGGCCGAGTATGCGCAGTCCTCTCTCTCTCCTTGAAATGGCCGTCTCTGCTGAGCAGTAGGATCTCTCCACACGTCAGGCAGCTGAATGTCATACAGGTGACTGAAACTTAGTATGCGCTGGGAACGTCTCAAGTGCCTGTATATGGAGTGACGCTCCCAGCACATCATCCGTTCAAGAGCTTCTCCCCTACGCGGTGGGACATTAATCAGTGAAGCGTGAAGCAGGCAGCTGCTTCCTTATCTTCTGCTGCTGCCTGTGTAGAGGGCAATAATTGTGAAGAGTTTGTCCTCTGATTGCTGCACTATGCACAGACAGTGACAGAAATCTCAGCCACTAAGGAAGCTTGCCTGCTGCATGTCCCTGACTCCCCTTCCACACGTGGCAGCGAGCTTGTAGGACTGGGGAGAGTGGACAGCCATTGACTTTGATAGATAGGTCAGATTAGGGGTTGAGCGAGATGGGGGAAAGATGATGAATTCAGTTTTATTCATATTAAGTTTTAGGAATCTAGCAGAGATGAAATAGCAGACAGGCAGTGTGGGATTCTGGTTAGTAAGGAGGTCCAGAAAGGTAGATCTGTGTGTTGTCAGCATAGAGGTGGTACTGAAAGCCATGATTTGGGATTACACTGGTGGAGCATTTTATAATGTTGTGGTATGATTTTTAGTCGAGAGGGATCAGTTGAGGTCCAAGCCGTTATAATGTCACGCAAATGCTCACGTGTACGGTTTTTAAGTTGACGTGACATCAACCTTATATAAATCTTAGAGCATAATAAATCACTTGGGTCATCGTACATGTGATATAATCGTTAACGCTATAGATTTTGGTCCCGTCAGGTGATTTAATAGAAGAGGTACGAGAAATGTTTTAACAGTTACCACATGTAAAACATCCCTGTGGAGGTCCTAGAGAATTAAATGGATTTTTTTGCATAGACATATAATGGCTCAGAACAAGTCCCCCAAATTTTTACTCCTCCTAGATGTCATAAGGGGCTGATCTGACAGATGTTTCGATAGAGTAGGTTCAGTTTCTAGAATATCCCAGTGCCGTGTTAGACATTCCCGTATTGATGACCACTCCCCATCTTTCTTGTTTTCAAAAGTAGGACATAATATTTCTCAGGTTTTTTTTAGCTCTATTGCATCCATGTTTTATGGATCGATTGCTGTATCCCCTGGCTTGAAACCTCTCCTTCAAATCGGCAGCCTGTGTCTCAAATTTATGGTCTGAAGAACATCCATCTCATCGTTAGGTACTGGCCAACTGGGATGGCCTTCAACGTTGCATAGGAATGACTGGAACTTGATTGTAGAAGTGAATTTGCGGAAGTGGGCTTTCATTAGACATCAGTCTGCAACTGTAGATGGGAATCAACATCTATTTTGAAATCAAACAAGTCCACCTCAGAATCACTGCATCAGTAGGTCAATTTGATATTAAATTTGTTAAGATTTAGCAGACACAAATTCCCGTGATTGGTGTTGGGTACCTTGCCAAATGATGAACACATCGTCAATATAGCCAACACCGTCCCTCTCTCAATATCCTAGGAGGAAGTTGGCAAAGGAAGACGCAAAGGAAGACGCACAGACCCCACCCATGGCAGTACCGCACTGTACATAGCACACATTTTTAAATACAAACAAGTTATGTGTCGGTATATATGTTAATAGTTCCAGAACTAGATCGCATATTTGGCCATCCCAGATGCTACCTTCCAAGAAGAAACAGCATGCTTCCAACTATTTTGATGGAATATAGCGACTATATGTCAGCGGTGACCATGACCATGTCCTTCTCCAATCCTATACCATTAATTCTAGCCAGTATGTCCTTCGTGTCACGTGCATATGAGGGCAGTGACTCAAGGGTTTTAAATAGTGATCTATAAATTTACAAAATGGATCACATAGGCCCCCCGGACACAATCGGATGCTCTGGTGGTTCCATAGGGCTCGTATGGCTTTTTGGAATAAAGTACAGGGTAGGAATTTTTGGAAACTTGGTCAGTAAGCCATCAAATAGTTTTTAGGGATAATCCCTTTTTCAAAAGCCCAAAGGAGGATATCTTCCAATTCTGATGAGAAGGAGGGTAGAGTTGCGATCTAATTTCCGATATTTTTATCCATTAGTAGTATTGAGCGAATTTGTTCGGCATTTCAAATTCGTGTTCAGGGTTCCGGCTTGTTCACACAAAAAAATCGGCTCTGTCCATAAACATCCCTGATTTGCCAGCTGCGTGACACTGTGGCAAATCAGGGATGTTCATTGGCGAAGCCTATTTTTTTGCGCGAACAAGCCGGAACCCCGAACATGAATTTGAAATGCCTAACAAATTCGCTCAACACTATCCATTAGGTGTCTAAACATACATTCGTTTTGGCCATAGTATTACATTTCCCCCTTGTCAGCTGGCTTTATGGAGCAGTCATTAAGTGTTTGTAATTCATGTAAAGCTTTACGCTGTTTAGCTGTTAGATTATCAAATCTACGTTTGGTGGAAATCTTTCGTAGGTCATCTGATACCAGCTTTGTGAAAATCTCCACCGGTGAACAGATTGGCAAGGTGGGAAATCTAGTTGACCGTTATTACGTTGATTGAGAGAACATTCCTGCAGATTCTGGGGCTTGTTCCCTTAAAAGATGAAGTGCTTGTAGGGCCTCCCTCTCCATTTCACTATTCAAGAAATTGTCTCTCGCTTCCCAGTGATACAATTTCTTTAAGACCATTTTTTTTGCAAATAAATATAAAACCTTTATTGCTGAAAAATATTAGAATTAGAGAGAAAGCTAGCCCCTTAGATAAAATTTCAATCTGGGTTCAATCTGGGTTTGTGTGAGAACATGATCAGAAGGTTAATCACCTCTAGGCCACTCATTTCTTTTATCCTGATTGTTGGTTTGAGGGATTTTTCATTTAACTGATTGTACATCCCTGTTATATCCCATATTGCGTATTTCTGCAAGTTTTGGCCTGGATTTAAAAGATTCCTCTCTCGATGTATGTGAAGTGTGTTGAACCAAGATCATTATCTGAGCTTAACACATGCCAATTTTTGATTATGGCAGAACATATGGCTCTATCCATCGGACCAAATTTAAAATGAAAAAGAAATCTTTTTAGTTCATCCTGAATCTGTTTATTATAAGAATTCCTGCAGGATTTTGAAACAGGTGTTCTAGCTCTATGGAGAGCTACATCAAGAGTTTTATTAGGATAGCCTCAACAGAAATCTTTCTTCTAATTCGGCAGCTCGTTTTTCCAATCGTATTCTGTATTATTAATTTTCTTAAAGCGGAGAAATTGATTGTATGGCAGTATAGTTTTTGTGTGAGAGGGATATCCGCTTGAAAAATGTAATAAAGAATTAGTAGAAGTTGGCTTTCTAAACATTTCCACTGTCAGTGTCCCATTCAAATCCAAGCAATTAATTTCAAGACCCCCAAATACAGATGTATTTGGACCAGTTAAAGTAGGATACAAAATCACTGAACTAGAACGTGCCCTCACCATGAAAATGTCATCCAAATAATGCGTCTAATGAAAATATCATCCACATAACGCGTGTACATTTTTAGATATATAAAAGAAAAGGATTTTTTGGAGAAAACACACATTTCTTCCAAAACAGCAAGGTACAAATTAGCTAGGACAAAAGGTTCAAATTAGCTAGTGTGAATGAGAAGAAATCCAGCTTCCACAAAGTAAAATTTTCATCCTGTATTTAACCCATTAAAACACAGGATATTGATACAACCACATGGGGAGGTATGAAGAGAAAGAAAAAAGGCAAAAACACACTGGATGCGTTTCAAGCACACTACATGCGCTTAGACTCAGCATGGTGTTCTCAGCCACAAATTAGTGTATTTAAGTGGTCAGGTGTGCATCCACAACGTGGAAATGGAATTGTGGTAAGGTGGAACACTGTACTGATAAACTGCAGAATCCTGACATAAAAAAAAGACTGAGACAAAAAGGTAATTAAAAACATTAATAAAATAACATGTGAATACAGTATTCAATGTGAAATCTATCGTACAGACCAATACAGGGTATGATTAGTATTTGGACCACGTGAACCATAAATTAATAAGAAATATAAGATGTATATAAACGCAACTGTGTGAACATGGAGCCAATGACATTGGAAACTCAGGATGTTGTTGAACACCACTGAAAAACCCTATCATCCATAGAAAATGCGTATTATAACTAGTAATGTCATGCTGTTAAGACAACACATTCAAGTAAATAATGGAATATGAAGTTAGTGAAAAACATATAACGATACCGTGGATGATTAAAATGTTATATAGAAAAATGTACAATGATATATCACAAAAAAAACTCAAAAATGAATAAATAATTGAATTGTATAATTATATAATATAACCACAAAGATATGAAACAATGATGATTTAATATTAACATTGATATCATCAAGGTAAATAATTGGGAAGATGAATAAGTGATTATTAAATGCTATTGAATTGGTATAGGACAACTTCCAGTGCGGGTGCATCAGTAAAGCCCAAAAAGCGCAAAGACTCCACCGATGGACGTCATATAAACACTTCCTATTACAAGAACAGCAGGTAATGAAAACTGTAGATAACATTTATAGGGTCTTAAAACAACACCATTTTGATAAAAAAGCAGTCCAGAGACAAACAATGGAACCACAAATCTGCATAGGGCTCTAACCCTATCAATCGATAAATGTTTCTAATTTTTATATACTCAAAGCCATATTAAGAATGACACAGGGTAATTGATTAGAGCTCGTCAACAAACGCAGGAACATCAACAAAACGCAAGCCCAAAGGGAATTTATCCAAAAATATCACGTAAGACCTTTTGTTCTCAAAAACAGCCAAATAATATTATGTGGCATGGATGACCATTGTGGATTTCATAAATAGGAATTATGAATCTACAAAATGGATCTCAAATTAGTGTCATTTAATAAAAACAAAATCCAAGAACAACAACAAAACCGCATGTGTACATAACTAAGGCTGCGTTAATCAACAAGCAGGGAAAAACCCGTCAGCTCGAATACCAGGACTTATCCCAATGATAGGCAGTCACCGAAAATGGACCACATGACAAAGAAAATATTCATTTATGTTAAATATGAAATAGAATGAAATGGATTATGAGAGGACAGGGGTATGAGGAACATACAAAGCCACAACGGGAATGTATGCATGTGTGAATAAGAGACCGAAAATAGAGGGTAAGAGGCCTAATAGTGAAACAAATTCTTTCCTCAAATTCTAACCCACTGTTACACGGGTATTCAACATAAAAATCCAAAAGGCTTCTCAGTCTCGTAATTTACGTTCCCTATCACCTTTTTCTAGACACTTGTCCAATGGCATATGCTCTACAATGTCCAATTTGTCTATTATGGTGCACTATAAAATGTCTAAAAAGTAATATTGGAGATATTTTCATTAGAAAATTGAGTAATATTGTACAAATGCTTCCTCACTCTCATTTTTAATGTTCCAGCTGTCGACCCTACATATTTTAAATTGCACAATAAACAAACAACAAAATTAGATTTACAATTCAGGAAACTTCTAATATTATATATTCTATTAGTATCTGATCCCTGGAATGTGGGAGTTTTAAAAGCAATAATACAAGTTTTAAAAGGATGTTGTCCACATTTATAGAAGCCAGACATGGTCAACCAATGTTGAGGTCGTTGAGTAAAATTGTGTTGGGTGACATGAAAACTAGGCAACAAATAACCTGCTGCTGGTGATGGAGCATGACATCAGACAATTCTCACTCCGTTTTGAAGAATTTTGTTCATGATGTCATCATCTCTCAGTATAGACAAATAAGAAATGAGTGCTATAAGTCAAAACCGAGGTAGGTTTCTGTGATGATTGACCAGAGCTAAGATCAGTTTTTTTGTAGAGCATTAATTCATTCCTAGATTTGTGGCTCACAATATCAGTGGCATGCTCTAAGATCCATTTGGGATAACCTCTTTTGGATACTTGTCGTTTAACAATTTTTTTTCAATATTAAAAGCCGCAATGTTATTGCAATTACGATTGGCCCTAGTGAGTTCCCCCACTGGGCTAGATTTGATGTGTGGGGAGGATGATGACTGTGAGCATGCAGTATGGTATTACCCTCACATTCCTTGTGACAAGAGCTACTAAAAATGGGTAATCCTGCAACAGAACTTAATTGAAGATCCAAACAAACAAACAGAATCCTTATGAGAAAAAAAAAGAGAAATGTTGATTACAAGGGTTATTATTCAAAAAAATGAACAAGAAACAGAATGTCAGAAGTATCACCTCACAACATCATCAAAATATCATCAATGTATCTAGAATACCACACAATGGAATCTGCAAATGGATTGTTTTCCCCATAGATAAACATCTCCTCCCACCACGCCATAACAAGGTTGGCGATTGAGGGAGAGAATTTAGCCCCCATAGAAACGCCACTCCTTTGGAGAAAAAAATTGCTGTTAAATAAGAAATAATTGTGGGTAAGTAAAAATAATACGGATTCCATAATTAGTTGGAGATCAGTAGTGTAATCACTATATATTTGTAGAGGTGATGACGTATTGCTAAAATGACAACACAATGTGGTATGGAGGTGTAAAGCGAAATTACATCACGTCATCCATGACCACGTTGTTTAAAAAGTAACCTGATGAAATAAGTTGATGACGTCTTTGGAATCCCGTAAATAACTGGGAATGTGCTGTAACAAAGACTGTAAATCACTCTCTAGCCACTGACCTAGGTGTTCTCCAATAGACCCTATGCCCGAGACTATAGGGCGCATTGGTGGAGGAATAAGATTTTTATGTGTCTTGGATAAGGCATGTATTATTGGTATCATGGCGTCATGTACAGTCAAATATTCTAATTGTTTTTTTTTAAATAATCTCATGGCGAAACCCTCCAGATGATATTTATACATTCCTACATGTATGTATCAATGGGGTAATGAAAGGAAGGTATGTGTGGGTATCAGATAACATTGTCTGAATAGAAACTACATAGTCCTTTTCGTTCATTACAACAACTGAGCCCCCCTTGTCCAACATCTTAATCACTATGTTCCGTCGTGAACGGAGATTTTTGAAAGCCTGCTGTTCTGCTTTTCTTAAATTAGACCAACGTGAAATAGAGTCTACAATATATATTGATGCGATCAATATTCTCTTGAAAATGTTTCATATTATCCGACCTGATTTTCACCGGATAAAAGGAAGGATTCTTTGTTTGAAAGGAATCAATAATAAAATTCTTCTGAGACAATGCAGTAGAACAGTCCAAATCTGAAAGGCACAATAAACTAATCTGTTCCTTGAGGTTCATATTTTTAACTCATTAGTACAAGAATTCGTGCTAACATGTTCTGAGTAGACAAAAAATGTTTCTTAATAGTGAGATCTCGGACGAATTTGTCAATGTCTTTGATCGTGGAAAAAATGTCAAAGTTTAGAGTTGAAAGGAATAAATTTAATCCTCTTGACGAAAGTTTGTTTTCTCCTTCAGATAAAGGAACTGGTAAGTTAATGACATTTAATTCATGGTCTTTATGGAACGCCTGAGACAGTTCTTGAAAAACATAGGGATGTTTACAATGTTTTCTACCCCCTCTTCATATCCGTTTTTTGACATTTTGAATCTTTTTCAATGTTTTTTATAGTAATTGGACTGTGATTTATTTACTGGTTGTCTCTAAGAAGATAAAGCCTGAGAATTATCGTAGGTATGGTCAGAGGAGGCATCTAAATCTATTTCTGACAATGAAAAGGTCACTTGATTTCTCAGGGTTAAGACATGGGATGAACGGTTTTGTTTTCTTCAAAATGGATTTGGGGGATTGTCCAGGATTTTCCCAGCGGTCCCACTCATAAACTAGGTCATTATTGTAGTCAAACAGGTCTCAATCAAACTTCTTTTTTATAAGCTATAATGGATTCCTCCAATTTAAGGACTTTTGTGGTAAGATTTTTCTGTAACGCCTCAAAATCCCATTGTTGGATGGAAGTATTGAGAGAAGGAAAATAGCAGTAATGATGTTTTGGGTAACGTGCACCCGCGGGTGATCGATCGGGTAGCGTTCACCCGCGGGTGATCGATCGGGTGATCGATCGGGTAGCGTGCACCCGCGGGTGATCGATCGGGTAGCGTGCACCCGCGGGTGATCGATCGGGTAGCGTGCACCCGCTGGTGATCGATCGGGTAGCGTGCACCCGCCGGTGATCGATCGGGTAGCGTGCACCCGCCGGTGATCGATCGGGTAGCGTGCACCCGCCGGTGATCGATCGGGTAGCGTGCACCCGCCGGTGATCGATCGGGTAAAGTGCTCCCGCCGGTGATCGATCGGGTAACGTGCTCCCGCCGGTGATCGATCCTGTAACGTGCTCCTGCCGGTGATCGATCGGGTAACGTGCTCCCGCCGGTGATCGATCGGGTAACGTGCACCTGCGGTGATCGAACGATTAACGTGCACCCGCGTGCTCGATGAGTAACGAGCATCCCCGTGCTCCACCGAGCCCGCATGCCCATCACTAGTGTCCACCCTTGTCAAAGATTAAAATAGCTAATGATTTTTCCTCTGAAAAACATTCTCATTGCAATCTAAATCATACTATAGAATTAAAATGTTATCTATTTATCTGCTCAACAAAACTTAAATATTGTAACCTGCTAAACTTTCAGAGAATATTGTGCATCTAATCACAGCATGGTCTTACTATTACAATCCCCAAGTTGTTCAGTCTTACACTTAATTGTTTATAAAATGTTTACCATATACGGATTAATAAAGTTAAAAACAAGCTGGCAGAAGATCAGAGAATATCATTTTGTCTCTAATCCAGCACAGGAACAGGTTGGCATATATTACAGCACATAGATTTCCCCATACAGCTGATTGGCTATGAAAGATGGAGTTTTAGGGGAATTTTCAAAACATTAAATAAATACTTTTTACATAAACTACCTCTTTATACAAAGTTCTCTGAACGATTGATAAGGTCACCATAAATAACTTGCTTAGAACATAATTTTTAACTATCCATTGTAACTATATTTCTTCCCTCATCAAATAGTTTAATGACTAACTGATTTATCCTCCGCAAAACTAATTTACAACATAGGTCTTGCAGAGATTGGAACCATCCTTGGACAATTCCTTAAATTTAAGTGTAATAGGAATAGCAATCTTGAAATGGCACTCATGAAACAACCATTTCTACTTGTTTTAACATGTACAAATCTTTCCTTGAACCAGGTGATAATATTGTACGAATGTGTAAGTGCTATATTGCTCCCCATAGCAATACCAGATAACTGTTAACAAAAAGGCAGGAGTTTTAAAAGATTTTTTAAAACCTTAAAAAACTACTTGCAATAAACTATGGCTTTATAAAAGGCTTCATAAAGGATTGATAAGATACTAAGTGATCACACCTAAGCTGCTAAAAGATCAGAGAATATTATGCATTTTTGAATCAGAGCATGGTCTTACCATAGTAGTCCCAAAGTTGTTAGGCCTTACAAGTAAAATGTTTACCATACACTGATTAATATAGTCAAGGACAAGCTGGCAGAAGATCAGAGAATATCATTCTGTCTCTGAACCAGCAAAGGAACAGTTTGGCATATATTTCGGCACATAAGACTTCCCACTGTAGTCATAATACAATAGATGGGTAGGCCATGAAAGGAGGTGGTTAAGGTTTTTTTTTAAAACTTTAAATAACTTTTTCCTATCAATTATATCTCTATCCAAAGTTTTCAGCATTATTGATCAGCTACTAAAAGGTCACTATAAATAACTCACTTAGAATACTTATTATCCATTACTACAATATTTCCTCCCTTATCAAATAGTTAGATGACTTATCTTATTTATTCTCTGCAAGACTAACTTACAGAACAAGTCTTGCAGAGATTGGACAGTACACATGCAATTCCTCCAATCCTATTATATCACCACTTTATATGAGGCGGTGAGTAAAAAGGCGGTGAGCAGGGAGGTAGAAGTGACGTTGAAGGACATGCGCCAAAACGCTTCCCGCCTCTTACGCAGCCACCTCTACATTTACCCAATGGTCAGTTACGGAGATCTAACGGGTACTATCGGTTTCACCCGGAATTACTCTTATGTGTATGGGGCAATAAATTACAAAGATTGGAAAATGCCTCTGCTGTCACAGCTCTTCTGTTTCATAAGGGTATCTATGAAACATATGAATCACTTCTACTAAACTACTAAATTGTTATAAACACATCATCAACGTACTCTATGATACTACACATTTTACTACAGTGGATTGGTATATTTAAATCTTTCTTTATACCAGTTCACCAAAAGTAGTACTATGATGCTTCCTATAGCAATGCCAGATATACAGGATGTTCCTCATCTGTACATAATGATTCTAATATGACATATAAGGTAAGTACAAAATAAATAATCTCATCATATTAGATAATAGAAATTCTCTTAATACCATACTTCTGAAAAGTTCCATTGAGGTAATAAATGCTTCAATAAGGTACTAGCAATAGCCACTCGCCAAGTAACAAGCATGAAGGAGAATCTTGTACCCACAGCAAACGCTAGGGGTCCTTGGTGGGACAGTGCATTGTTGTTTACAGTCACCAAAAAATGTAAGGGAATCCTCATTTTTCCTGACTTGGACTATCAGGACCACCCTAATATCTTCCTTTTCTGGAGATTTTTCTTCACCTTCTCATACAAAGTAGGAAGGATACACAGTCAATGGAGACATTCTTACCATGCAATCATCAACATTGTGAAGAACAAGCTGGCAGAAAATCATAGAATATACAGTTATATGAAAAAGTTTGGGCACCCCTATTAATCTTAAGCTTAATGTTTTATAAAAATTGGTGTTTTTGCAGCAGCTATTTCAGTTTGATATATGTAATAACTGTTGGACACAGTAATGTTTCTGCCTTGAAATGAGGTTTATTGTACTAACAGAAAAAGTGCAATCTGCATTCAAACAAAATTTGTCAGGTGCATAAGTATGGGCACCCTTATAATTTTCATGTTTTAAATACTCCTACCTACTTTTTACTGACTTACTAAAGCACTTTTTTTGGTTTTGTAACCTCATTGAGCTTTGAACTTCATAGCCAGGTGTATGCAATCATGAGAAAAGCTACTTAAAGTGGCCACTTGCAAGTTGTTCTCCTGTTTGAATCTCCTCTGAAGAGTGGCATCATGGCCTCCTCAAAACAACTGTCAAATGATCTGAAAACAAAAATTATTCAACATAGTTGTTCAGGGGAAGGATACAAAAAGCTGTCTCAGAGATTTAACCTGTCACTTTCCACTGTGAGGAACATAGTAATAAAATGGAAGAACACAGGGACAGTTCTTGTTAAGGCCAGAAGTGGCAGGCCAAGAAAAACATCAGAAAGGCAGAGAAGAAGAATGGTGAGATCAGTCAATGACAATCCTCAGACCACCTCCAGAGAGCTGCAGCATCAACTTGCTGCAGATGATGTCACTGTGCATCAGTCAACTATACAACGCACTTTGCACAAGGAGAAGCTGTATGGGAGAGTGATGCGAAAGAAGCCGTTTCTGCAAGCACGCCACAAACAGAGTCGGCTGAGGTATGCAAAAGCACATTTGGAGAAGCCAATTTCTTTTTGGAAGAAGGTCCTGTGGACTGATGAAACCAAGATTGAGTTGTTTGGTCATACAAAAAGGCATTATGCATGGCGGCAAAAAAACACAGTATTCCAAGAAAAACACTTGCTACCCACAGTAAAATTTGGTGGAGGGTCCATCATGCTTTTGGGCCTGTGTGGTCAATGCCGGCCCCGGGAATCTTGTTAAAGTTGAGGGACGCATGGATTCCACTCAGTATCAGCAGATTCTTGACAATAATGTTCAAGAATCAGTGATAAAGTTGAAGTTACGCAGGCGATGGATCTTTCAGCAAGACAATGATCCAAAACACCTCTCCAAATCTACTCAGGCATTCATGCAGAGGAACAATTACAATGTTCTGGAATGGCCATCCCAGTCCCCAGACCTGAATATCATTGAACATCTGTGGGATCATTTGAAGAGGGCTGTCCATGCTCGGCGACCATCAAACTTTACTGAACTGGAATTGTTTTGTAAAGAGGAATGGTCAAAAATACCTTCATTCTGGATCCAGGAACTCATTAAAAGCTACAGGAAGCGACTAGAGGCTGTTATTATCGCAAAAGGAGGATCTACTAAATATTAATGTTACTTTTCTGGTGAGGTGCCCATACTTATGCACCTGTCAAATTTTGTTTGAATGCAGATTGCACATTTTCTATTAGTACAATAAACCTCATTTCAAGGCAGAAACATTACTGTGTCCAACAGTTATTACATAGATCAAACTGAAATAGCTGCTGCAAAAACACCAATTTTTATAAAACATTAAGCTTAAGATTAATAGGGGTGCCCAAACTTTTTCATATAACTGTATATTCTATGATTTTCTGCCAGCTTGTTCTGTAATTAAGTTTCTAAATCTGCACATGAAAAGGTTAGCGATTTCCCATTGCTGTCAAAACGCAGTTGATGGGTAGGTCATTAAATATGTAGTTTTAGGGCAATTTTTAAAATCTTAAGATAATTAATTTTTATGAATTAACTTTTCACACAAAGCTTTCTGAAGGACTGAGAAGCTGTTGAGACATCACAACTTATTGCTATTCATTATTACCATATTCCACCCTTATCAGAAAGTTTAATCACTATTGATTTATCCTCCACAAGACTAATTCATATGCATGGTATACAAAGATAGAAAGTATAATGATAATGAAACTTGTACTGACCAAGGTAACCAAATCCAACGCGCGTTTCGCCAGGGGCTTTAACGAGGATATCCTTTGTATACCATGCTTATTAACTTAAGATGCAGCACTTTGTATCCCTATCTATGGAGTCTATAATTAGCACTATGCACTTTATTGCAGACTTTATTTAAATATATGTTGCAAATCTATGTTTTCGTATGGTATATAATGAATTGACTATTTATTTGTAAAAACCACATTATTATTAGTCTTACCCAGTAACCTTAATATTGTGTCACCTTTTCCCCATTTTATCTTTCTATGTAAATTTTATCACCTCTATTGATTCAATAAATGTTATATTTTATAAATAATTCAGTTTATGTGTCACATATGTAGGTTTTATCCTCCACAAGACTAATTTGCAGAGCAAGTCTTGCAGAGATTGAACGGTACTTATGGTTTGAAAATTCCTTCATAGCCTAACAGAATCGGCAATCCCCCATAGCCACTTGTGAAACATATTACCATATTCCACCCATATCAGATAGTATAATCACTATTGATTTATCCTCCACAACAGTAATTTTCAGCGCAAGTCTTGCAGAGATTGAACGGTACTTATGGTTTGAAAATTCCTTCAAACCCTAACAAAATCGGCAATCCCCCCATAGCCACTTGTGACACATATTACCATATTCCACCCATATCAGACAGTTTAATCACTATTGATTCATCCTCCACAAAACGAATTTGCAGAGCAAGTCTTGCAGAGATTGAACTGTACTTATGGTTTGAAAATTCCTTCATACCCTAACAAAATCGGCAACCCCCCCCCCATAGCTACTTGTGAAACATATTACCATATTCCACGCTTATCAGATAGTTTAATGACTATTTATCCTCCACAACACTAATTTGCAGAGCAAGTCTTGCAGAGATTGATCGGTACTTATGGTTTGAAAATTCCTTCAAAGCCTAACAGAAACGGCAATCCCCCCCATAGCTACTTGGGAAACATATTACAATATTCCACCCATATCAGATAGTTTAATCACTATTGATTAATCCTCCACAACACTAATTTGCAGCGCAAGTCTTGCAGAGATTGAACGGTACTTAAGGTTTGAAAATTCCTTCATAGCCTAACAGAAACGGCAATCCCCCCCATAGCTACTTGTGAAACATATTACCATATTCCACCCTTATCAGATAGTTTAATCACTATTGATTTATCCTCCATAAGACGAATTTGCAGAGCAAGTCTTGCAGAGATTGAACGGTACTTATGGTTTGAAAATTCCTTCATACCCTAACAAAATCGGCAATCCCCCCGATAGCGACTTGTGAAACATATTACCATATTCCACCCTTATCAGATAGTTTAATCACTATTGATTTATCCTCCATAAAACGAATTTGCAGAGCAAGTCTTGCAGAGATTGAACGGTACTTATGGTTTGATAATTCCTTCATATCCTAACAGAAACTGGAATAATCCATAGCTACTTGTGAAACATATTATTACCATATTCCACCCTTATCAGATAGTTTAATGACTATTTATCCTCCACAACACTAATTTGCAGAGCAAGTCTTGCAGAGATTGATCGGTACTTATGGTTTGAAAATTCCTTCAAAGCCTAACAGAAACGGCAATCCCCCCCATAGCTACTTGTGAAACATATTACCATATTCCACCCATATCAGATAGCCCCCCCATAGCTACTTGTGAAACATATTACCATATTCCACCCATATCAGATAGTTTAATCACTATTGATTTATCCTCCACAAGACTAATTTGCAGCGCAAGTCTTGCAGAGATTAAACGGTACGTATGGTTTGAAAATTCCTTCATACCCTAACAGAAACGGCAATCCCCCCCATAGCTACTTGTGAAACATATTACAATATTCCACCCATATCAGATGGTTGAATCACTATTGATTTATCCTCCACAAGACTAATTTGCAGCGCAAGTCTTGCAGAGATTGATCGGTACTTATGGTTTGAAAATTCCTTCAAAGCCTAACAGAAACGGCAATCCCCCCCATAGCTACTTGTGAAACATATTACCATATTCCACCCATATCAGATAGTTTAATCACTATTGATTTATCCTCCACAAGACTAATTTGCAGCGCAAGTCTTGCAGAGATTAAACGGTACGTATGGTTTGAAAATTCCTTCATACCCTAACAGAAACGGCAATCTCCCCCATAGCTACTTGTGAAACATATTACAATATTCCACCCATATCAGATGGTTGAATCACTATTGATTTATCCTCCACAAGACTAATTTGCAGCGCAAGTCTTGCAGAGATTGAACGGTACTTATGGTTTGAAAATTCCTTCATAGCCTAACAGAAACGGCAATCCCCCCCATAGCTACTTGTGAATCATATTACCATATTCCACCCTTATCAGATAGTTTAATCACTATTGCTTTATCCTCCATAAGACGAATTTGCAGAGCAAGTCTTGCAGAGATTGAACGGTACTTATGGTTTGATAATTCCTTCATATCCTAACAGAAACTGGAATAATGTTATGATCTGCTACAGGGACTAAGGAATGACAGGAGAACTGTCCCTACAATAGAACTAAACTAGATCCCTACGATGTAACGGGGAACCTGATCCTGCGATCAGACCCGCTAAAGTCCTCGGCTAGTCTGAACGAAGACCTATAGATGTGAGGGAGGGATCCCTACAAGAACTAGGGACTGGGATAAGTTGGACACCTCCTAGCAGAAATAGTAGCAGTCAAAGACAAACACACAACAAAAAGCATAGAGGTCAGAAGACCTAGCAAAACTAACAGAGAACGGCAACAGAGCACCAAGCTAGCTCAAGAGTAGTAAATACAATGAAGTCCAGCAAGACCAGGAAAGCGGAGCCGGATTAAATAGGCAAAAATGGTCATGTGACCAGCAAACTAAAAAAAACCTAACAGGAGAGTTCTAACAAATAATCCATAGCTACTTGTGAAACATATTATTACCATATTTCACCCTTATCAGATAGTTTAATGACTATTTATCCTCCACAACACTAATTTGCAGCGCAAGTCTTGCAGAGAATGAACGGTACTTATGGTTTGAAAATTCCTTCATACCCTAATAAAATTGGGAATCCCCCCCATAGCCACTTGTGAAACATACACTGTGTTCAAATTATTATGCAAATAATATTTTCTCAGATTTTCCCAAATTACCTATATGAATTGCATGATAATGTCACGTCTCATGCTGCACATAACACATCTGCATCTCTGGCTGCTATGGGCATAAAAGGGGACAAACATATGGTGTGGCACCCATGCTCCCCTGACCTCAACCCCATTGAGAACCTCTGGAGGATCATCAAAAGGAGTGTCTATGATGGCGGGAGGCAGTTCACATCTAAGCAACAGCTCTGGGAGGGTATTCTGTCCTCATGCAAAACAATTGAAGCAGAAACCATCCAAAACCTGACAAATTCAATGGACGAGAGAGTTCAGAAGCTTCTTTCGAACAAGGGGTCCTATGTGCAAATGTAACATCACCTAGAATAAAGTTTTGAGTTGAAAACTGTTTGATTTCAGTTTGTAATAACCTGCCAATACTTAGAATTTCAAAAATGACCATTTTTTTGTTCTTTATTAAAATGAAAAGGTTGAAAACTCTGCTGTGCATAATAATTTGGAACATGTATTTTGAGTGCAGTTTGAGTTTTTTACTTTTTTAAAAATATACTGTTATCATAGGCAGTTTGTACAAAAACCTTTCAATTGTACTCTAATAGTTATTTGACTGGAAAATTACAATGACTGCAATTCATATAGGTAATTTGTGAAAATCTGAGAAAATATTATTTGCATAATAATTTGGAACACAGTGTATTACCATATTCCACCCTTATCAGATAGTTTAATCACTATTAATTTATCCTCCACAAGACTAATTTGTAGCGCAAGTCTTGCAGAGATTGAACGGTACTTATGGTTTGAAAATTCCCTCATACCCTAACAAAATCGGCAATCCCCCCGATAGCGACTTGTGAAACATATTACCATATTCCACCCTTATCAGATAGTTTAATCACTATTAATTTATCCTCCATAAGACAAATTTGCAGAGCAAGTCTTGCAGAGATTGATCGGTACTTATGGTTTGAAAATTCCTTCATACCCTAACAAAATTGGCAATCCCCCCCCCCCCCATAGCGACTTGTGAAACATATTACCATATTCCACCCATATCAGATAGTTTAATCACTATTGATTTATCCTACACAAGACGAATTTGCAGAGCAAGTCTTGCAGAGATTGAACGGTACTTATGGTTTGAAAATTCATTCATAGCCTAACAGAAATGGCAATAATCCATAGCTACTTCTGAAACATATTATTACCATATTCCACCCTTATCAGATAGTTTAATGACTATTTATCCTCCACAAAACTAATTTGCAGAGCAAGTCTTGCAGAGATTGATCGGTACTTATGGTTTGAAAATTCCTTCATAGCCTAACAGAAATGGCAATAATACATAGCTACTTGTGAAACATATTATTATCATATTCCACCCTTATCAGATAGTTTAATCACTATTAATTTATCCTCCATAAGACTAATTTGCAGAGCAAGTCTTGCAGAGATTGATCGGTACTTATGGTTCGAAAATTCCTTCATACCCTAACAAAATCGGCAATCCCCCCCCATAGCGACTTGTGAAACATATTACCATATTCCACCCATATGAGATAGATTAATCACTATTGATTTATCCTCCACAAGACGAATTTGCAGAGCAAGTCTTGCAGAGATTGAACGGTACTTATGGTTTGAAAATTCCTTCATACCCTAAAAAAATCAGCAATTCCCCCCATAGCCACTTGTGAAACATATTACCATATTCCACACCTATCAGATAGTTTAATCACTATTGATTTATCCTCCACAAGACGAATTTACAGAGCAAGTCTTGCAGAGATTGATCGGTACTTGTGGTTTGAAAATTCCTTCATAGCCTAACAGAAACGGCAATAATCCATAGCTACTTATGAAACATATTATTACCATATTCCAGCCGAATCAAATAGCTTAATGACTATTGATTTATCCTCCACAACACTAATTTGCAGAGCAAGTCTTGCAGAGATTGAACGGTACTTATGGTTTGAAAATTCCTTCATACCCTATCTAACAAAATCGGCAATCCCCCCCATAGCCACTTGTGAAACATATTACCATATTCCACCCTTATCAGATAGTTTAATCACTATTGATCTATCCTCCACAAGACGAATTTGCAGAGCAAGTCTTGCAGAGATTGAACGGTACTTATGGTTTGAAAATTCCTTCATACCCTAACAAAATCGTCAATCCCCCCCCCCCATAGCTACTTGTGAAACATATTACAATATTTCACCCATATCAGATAGTTTAATCACTACTGATTTATCCTCCACAAGACGAATTTGCAGAGCAAGTCTTGCAGAGATTGAACGGTACTTATGGTTTGATAATTCTTTCATATCCTAACAGAAACTGGAATAATCCATAGCTACTTGTGAAACATATTATTACCATATTCCACCCTTATCAGATAGTTTAATGACTATTTATCCTACACAACACTAATTTGCAGAGCAAGTCTTGCAGAGATTGATCGGTACTTATGGTTTGAAAATTCCTTCAAAGCCTAACAGAAACGGCAATCCCCCCATAGCTACTTGTGAAACATATTACAATATTCCACCCATATCAGATGGTTTAATCACTATTGATTTATCCTCCACAAGACTAATTTGCAGCGCAAGTCTTGCAGAGATTGAACGGTACTTATGGTTTGAAAATTCCTTCATACCCTAACAAAATCGGCAATCCCCCCGATAGCGACTTGTGAAACATATTACCATATTCCACCCTTATCAGATAGTTTAACCACTATTGATTTATCCACCATAAGACGAATTTGCAGAGCAAGTCTTGCAGAGATTGAACGGTACTTATGGTTTGATAATTCCTTCATATCCTAATAGAAACTGGAATAATCCATAGCTACTTGTGAAACATATTATTACCATATTCCACCCTTATCAGATAGTTTAATCACTATTGATTTATCCTCCATAATACGAATTTGCAGAGCAAGTCTTGCAGAGATTGAACGGTACTTATGGTTTGATAATTCTTTCATATCCTAACAGAAACTGGAATAATCCATAGCTACTTGTGAAACATATTATTACCATATTCCACCCTTATCAGATAGTTTAATGACTATTTATCCTACACAACACTAATTTGCAGAGCAAGTCTTGCAGAGATTGATCGGTACTTATGGTTTGAAAATTCCTTCAAAGCCTAACAGAAACGGCAATCCCCCCATAGCTACTTGTGAAACATATTACAATATTCCACCCATATCAGATGGTTTAATCACTATTGATTTATCCTCCACAAGACTAATTTGCAGCGCAAGTCTTGCAGAGATTGAACGGTACTTATGGTTTGAAAATTCCTTCATAGCCTAACAGAAACGGCAATCCCCCCCATAGCTACTTGTGAAACATATTACAATATTCCACCCATATCAGATGGTTTAATCACTATTGATTTATCCTCCACAAGACTAATTTGCAGCGCAAGTCTTGCAGAGATTGAACGGTACTTATGGTTTGAAAATTCGTTCATCGTCTAACAGAAACGGCAATAATACATAGCTACTTGTGAAACATATTACCATATTCCACCCTTATCAGATAGTTTAATCAATATTAATTTATCCTCCATAAGACTAATTTGCAGAGCAAGTCTTGCAGAGATTGATCGGTACTTATGGTTTGAAAATTCCTTCATACCCTAACAAAATCGGCAATCCCCCCGATAGCGACTTGTGAAACATATTACCATATTCCACCCTTATCAGATAGTTTAATCACTATTGTTTTATCCTCCATAAAACGAATTTGCAGAGCAAGTCTTGCAGAGATTGAACGGTACTTATGGTTTGATAATTCCTTCATATCCTAACAGAAACTGGAATAATCCATAGCTACTTGTGAAACATATTACCATATTCCACCCTTATCAGATAGTTTAATGACTATTTATCCTCCACAACACTAATTTGCAGAGCAAGTCTTGCAGAGATTGATCGGTACTTATGGTTTGAAAATTCCTTCAAAGCCTAACAGAAACGGCAATCCCCCCCATAGCTACTTGTGAAACATATTACCATATTCCAACCATATCTGATAGTTTAATCACTATTGATTTATCCTCCACAACACTAATTTGCAGCGCAAGTCTTGCAGAGATTGAATGGTACGTATGGTTTGAAAATTCCTTCATACCCTAACAGAAACGGCAATCCCCCCCATAGCTACTTGTGAAACATATTACAATATTCCACCCATATCAGATGGTTGAATCACTATTGATTTATCCTCCACAAGACTAATTTGCAGCGCAAGTCTTGCAGAGATTGAACGGTACTTATGGTTTGAAAATTCCTTCATAGCCTAACAGAAACGGCAATCCCCCCCATAGCTACTTGTGAAACATATTACCATATTCCACCCTTATCAGATAGTTTAATCACTATTGATTTATCCTCCATAAGACGAATTTGCAGAGCAAGTCTTGCAGAGATTGAACGGTACTTATGGTTTGAAAATTCCTTCATACCCTAACAAAATCGGCAATCCCCCCGATAGCGACTTGTGAAACATATTACCATATTCCACCCTTATCAGATAGTTTAACCACTATTGATTTATCCACCATAAGACGAATTTGCAAAGCAAGTCTTGCAGAGATTGAACGGTACTTATGGTTTGAAAATTCGTTCATCGTCTAACAGAAACGGCAATAATACATAGCTACTTGTGAAACATATTATTACCATATTCCACCCTTATCAGATAGTTTAATCAATATTAATTTATCCTCCATAAGACTAATTTGCAGAGCAAGTCTTGCAGAGATTGATCGGTACTTATGGTTTGAAAATTCCTTCATACCCTAACAAAATCGGCAATCCCCCCGATAGCGACTTGTGAAACATATTACCATATTCCACCCTTATCAGATAGTTTAATCACTATTGATTTATCCTTCATAAAACGAATTTGCAGAGCAAGTCTTGCAGAGATTGAACGGTACTTATGGTTTGATAATTCCTTCATATCCTAACAGAAACTGGAATAATCCATAGCTACTTGTGAAACATATTATTACCATATTCCACCCTTATCAGATAGTTTAATGACTATTTATCCTCCACAACACTAATTTGCAGAGCAAGTCTTGCAGAGATTGATCGGTACTTATGGTTTGAAAATTCCTTCAAAGCCTAACAGAAACGGCAATCCCCCCCATAGCTACTTGTGAAACATATTACCATATTCCACCCATATCAGATAGTTTAATCACTATTGATTTATCCTCCACAACACTAATTTGCAGCGCAAGTCTTGCAGAGATTGAATGGTACGTATGGTTTGAAAATTCCTTCATACCCTAACAGAAACGGCAATCCCCCTCATAGCTACTTGTGAAACATATTACAATATTCCACCCATATCAGATGGTTGAATCACTATTGATTTATCCTCCACAAGACTAATTTGCAGCGCAAGTCTTGCAAAGATTGAATGGTACGTATGGTTTGAAAATTCCTTCATAGCCTAACAGAAACGGCAATCCCCCCCATAGCTACTTGTGAAACATATTATTACCATATTCCACCCATATCAGATAGTTTAATCACTATTGATTTATCCTCCATAATACGAATTTGCAGAGCAAGTCTTGCAGAGATTGAACGGTACTTATGGTTTGATAATTCTTTCATATCCTAACAGAAACTGGAATAATCCATAGCTACTTGTGAAACATATTATTACCATATTCCACCCTTATCAGATAGTTTAATGACTATTTATCCTCCACAACACTAATTTGCAGCGCAAGTCTTGCAGAGATTGAACGGTACTTATGGTTTGAAAATTCCTTCACAGCCTAACAGAAACGGCAATCCCCCCCATAGCTACTTGTGAAACATATTACCATATTCCACCCTTATCAGATAGTTTAATCACTATTGATTTATCCTCCATAAGACGAATTTGCAAAGCAAGTCTTGCAGAGATTGAACGGTACTTATGGTTTGATAATTCCTTCATATCCTAACAGAAACTGGAATAATGTTATGATCTGCTACAGGGACTAAGGAATGACAGGAGAACTGTCCCTACAATAGAACTAAACTAGATCCCTACGATGTAACGGGGAACCTGATCCTGCGATCACACCCGCTAAAGTCCTCGGCTAGTCTGAACGAAGACCTATAGATGTGAGGGAGGGATCCCTACAAGAACTAGGGACTGGGATAAGTTGGACACCTCCTAGCAGAAATAGTAGCAGTCAAAGACAAACACACAACAAAAAGCATAGAGGTCAGAAGACCTAGCAAAACTAACAGAGAACGGCAACAGAGCACCAAGCTAGCTCAAGAGTAGTAAATACAATGAAGTCCAGCAAGACCAGGAAAGCGGAGCCGGATTAAATAGGCAAAAATGGTCATGTGACCAGCAAACTAAAAAAAACCTAACAGGAGAGTTCTAACAAATAATCCATAGCTACTTGTGAAACATATTATTACCATATTCCACCCTTATCAGATAGTTTAATGACTATTTATCCTCCACAACACTAATTTGCAGCGCAAGTCTTGCAGAGATTGAACGGTACTTATGGTTTGAAAATTCCTTCATACCCTAATAAAATCGGGAATCCCCCCCATAGCCACTTGTGAAACATACACTGTGTTCACATTATTATGCAAATAATATTTTCTCAGATTTTCCCAAATTACCTATATGAATTGCATGATAATGTCACGTCTCATGCTGCACATAACACATCTGCATCTCTGGCTGCTATGGGCATAAAAGGGGACAAACATATGGTGTGGCACCCATGCTCCCCTGACCTCAACCCCATTGAGAACCTCTGGAGGATCATCAAAAGGAGTGTCTATGATGGCGGGAGGCAGTTCACATCTAAGCAACAGCTCTGGGAGGGTATTCTGTCCTCATGCAAAACAATTGAAGCAGAAACCATCCAAAACCTGACAAATTCAATGGACGAGAGAGTTCAGAAGCTTCTTTCGAACAAGGGGTCCTATGTGCAAATGTAACATCACCTAGAATAAAGTTTTGAGTTGAAAACTGTTTGATTTCAGTTTGTAATAACCTGCTAATACTTAGAATTTCAAAAATGACCATTTTTTTGTTCTTTATTAAAATGAAAAGGTTGAAAACTCTGCTGTGCATAATAATTTGGAACATGTATTTTGAGTGCAGTTTGAGTTTTTTACTTTTTTAAAAATATACTGTTATCATAGGCAGTTTGTACAAAAACCTTTCAATTGTACTCTAATAGTTATTTGACTGGAAAATTACAATGACTGCAATTCATATAGGTAATTTGTGAAAATCTGAGAAAATATTATTTGCATAATAATTTGGAACACAGTGTATTACCATATTCCACCCTTCTCAGATAGTTTAATCACTATTGATTTATCCTCCACAAGACTAATTTGTAGCGCAAGTCTTGCAGAGATTGAACGGTACTTATGGTTTGAAAATTCCCTCATACCCTAACAAAATCGGCAATCCCCCCGATAGCGACTTGTGAAACATATTACCATATTCCACCCTTATCAGATAGTTTAATCACTATTAATTTATCCTCCATAAGACAAATTTGCAGAGCAAGTCTTGCAGAGATTGATCGGTACTTATGGTTTGAAAATTCCTTCATACCCTAACAAAATTGGCAATCCCCCCCCCCCATAGCGACTTGTGAAACATATTACCATATTCCACCCATATCAGATAGTTTAATCACTATTGATTTATCCTACACAAGACGAATTTGCAGATTGAACGGTACTTATGGTTTGAAAATTCATTCATAGCCTAACAGAAATGGCAATAATCCATAGCTACTTCTGAAACATATTATTACCATATTCCACCCTTATCAGATAGTTTAATGACTATTTATCCTCCACAAAACTAATTTGCAAAGCAAGTCTTGCAGAGATTGATCGGTACTTATGGTTTGAAAATTCCTTCATAGCCTAACAGAAATGGCAATAATACATAGCTACTTGTGAAACATATTATTATCATATTCCACCCTTATCAGATAGTTTAATCACTATTAATTTATCCTCCATAAGACTAATTTGCAGAGCAAGTCTTGCAGAGATTGATCGGTACTTATGGTTCGAAAATTCCTTCATACCCTAACAAAATCGGCAATCCCCCCCCATAGCGACTTGTGAAACATATTACCATATTCCACCCATATGAGATAGATTAATCACTATTGATTTATCCTCCACAAGACGAATTTGCAGAGCAAGTCTTGCAGAGATTGAACGGTACTTATGGTTTGAAAATTCCTTCATACCCTAAAAAAATCAGCAATTCCCCCCATAGCCACTTGTGAAACATATTACCATATTCCACACCTATCAGATAGTTTAATCACTATTGATTTATCCTCCACAAGACGAATTTACAGAGCAAGTCTTGCAGAGATTGATCGGTACTTGTGGTTTGAAAATTCCTTCATAGCCTAACAGAAACGGCAATAATCCATAGCTACTTATGAAACATATTATTACCATATTCCAGACGAATCAAATAGCTTAATGACTATTGATTTATCCTCCACAACACTAATTTGCAGAGCAAGTCTTGCAGAGATTGAACGGTACTTATGGTTTGAAAATTCCTTCATACCCTATCTAACAAAATCGGCAATCCCCCCCATAGCCACTTGTGAAACATATTACCATATTCCACCCTTATCAGATAGTTTAATCACTATTGATCTATCCTCCACAAGACGAATTTGCAGAGCAAGTCTTGCAGAGATTGAACGGTACTTATGGTTTGAAAATTCCTTCATACCCTAACAAAATCGTCAATCCCCTCCATAGCGATTTGTGAAACATATTACAATATTCCACCCATATCAGATAGTTTAACCACTATTGATTTATCCTCCACAAGACGAATTTGCAGAGCAAGTCTTGCAGAGATTGAACGGTACTTATGGTTTGAAAATTCCTTCATACCCTAACAGAAACGGCAATCCCCCCCCCCCATAGCTACTTGTGAAACATATTACAATATTTCACCCATATCAGATAGTTTAATCACTACTGATTTATCCTCCACAAGACGAATTTGCAGAGCAAGTCTTGCAGAGATTGAACGGTACTTATGGTTTGATAATTCCTTCATATCCTAACAGAAACGGTAATAATCCATAGCTACTTGTGAAACATATTATTACCATATTCCACCCTTATCAGATAGTTTAATGACTATTGATTTATCCTCCACAATACTAATTTGTAGCGCAAGTCTTGCAGAGATTGATCGGTACTTATGGTTTGAAAATTCCTTCATACCCTAACAAAATCGGCAATCCCCCCCATAGCGACTTGTGAAACATATTACCATATTCCACCCTTATCAGATAGTTTAACCACTATTGATTTATCCACCATAAGACGAATTTGCAGAGCAAGTCTTGCAGAGATTGAACGGTACTTATGGTTTGAAAATTCCTTCAAAGCCTAACAGAAACGGCAATCCCCCCCATAGCTACTTGTGAAACATATTACCATATTCCACCCTTATCAAATAGTTTAATCACTATTGATTTATCCTCCATAAGACGAATTTGCAGAGCAAGTCTTGCAGAGATTGAACGGTACTTATGGTTTGAAAATTCCTTCATACCCTAACAAAATCGTCAATCCCCTCCATAGCGATTTGTGAAACATATTACAATATTCCACCCATATCAGATAGTTTAATCACTATTGATTTATCCTCCACAAGACGAATTTGCAGAGCAAGTCTTGCAGAGATTGAACGGTACTTATGGTTTGAAAATTCCTTCATACCCTAACAGAAACGGCAATCCCCCCCCCCCCATAGCTACTTGTGAAACATATTACAATATTTCACCCATATCAGATAGTTTAATCACTACTGATTTATCCTCCACAAGACGAATTTGCAGAGCAAGTCTTGCAGAGATTGAACGGTACTTATGGTTTGATGATTCCTTCATATCCTAACAGAAACGGTAATAATCCATAGCTACTTGTGAAACATATTATTACCATATTCCACCCTTATCAGATAGTTTAATGACTATTGATTTATCCTCCACAATACTAATTTGTAGCGCAAGTCTTGCAGAGATTGATCGGTACTTATGGTTTGAAAATTCCTTCATACCCTAACAAAATCGGCAATCCCCCCCATAGCGACTTGTGAAACATATTACCATATTCCACCCTTATCAGATAGTTTAACCACTATTGATTTATCCACCATAAGACGAATTTGCAGAGCAAGTCTTGCAGAGATTGAACGGTACTTATGGTTTGAAAATTCCTTCAAAGCCTAACAGAAACGGCAATCCCCCCCATAGCTACTTGTGAAACATATTACCATATTCCACCCTTATCAAATAGTTTAATCACTATTGATTTATCCTCCATAAGACGAATTTGCAGAGCAAGTCTTGCAGAGATTGAACGGTACTTATGGTTTGAAAATTCCTTCATACCCTAACAAAATCGGCAATCCCCCCGATAGCGACTTGTGAAACATATTACCATATTCCACCCTTATCAGATAGTTTAATCACTATTGATTTATCCACCATAAGACGAATTTGCAGAGCAAGTCTTGCAGAGATTGAACGGTACTTATGGTTTGATAATTCCTTCATATCCTAATAGAAACTGGAATAATCCATAGCTACTTGTGAAACATATTATTACCATATTCCACCCTTATCAGATAGTTTAATCACTATTGATTTATCCTCCATAATACGAATTTGCAGAGCAAGTCTTGCAGAGATTGATCGGTACTTATGGTTTGAAAATTCGTTCATCGTCTAACAGAAACAGCAATAATACATAGCTACTTGTGAAACATATTATTACCATATTCCACCCTTATCAGATAGTTTAATCAATATTAATTTATCCTCCATAAGACTAATTTGCAGAGCAAGTCTTGCAGAGATTGATCGGTACTTATGGTTTGAAAATTCCTTCATACCCTAACAAAATCGGCAATCCCCCCGATAGCGACTTGTGAAACATATTACCATATTCCACCCTTATCAGATAGTTTAATCACTATTGATTTATCCTCCATAAAACGAATTTGCAGAGCAAGTCTTGCAGAGATTGAACGGTACTTATGGTTTGATAATTCCTTCATATCCTAACAGAAACTGGAATAATCCATAGCTACTTGTGAAACATATTATTACCATATTCCACCCTTATCAGATAGTTTAATGACTATTTATCCTCTACAACACTAATTTGCAGAGCAAGTCTTGCAGAGATTGATCGGTACTTATGGTTTGAAAATTCCTTCAAAGCCTAACAGAAACGGCAATCCCCCCCATAGCTACTTGTGAAACATATTACCATATTCCACCCATATCAGATAGTTTAATCACTATTGATTTATCCTCCACAACACTAATTTGCAGCGCAAGTCTTGCAGAGATTGAATGGTACGTATGGTTTGAAAATTCCTTCATACCCTAACAGAAACGGCAATCCCCCCCATAGCTACTTGTGAAACATATTACAATATTCCACCCATATCAGATGGTTGAATCACTATTGATTTATCCTCCACAAGACTAATTTGCAGCGCAAGTCTTGCAGAGATTGAATGGTACGTATGGTTTGAAAATTCCTTCATAGCCTAACAGAAACGGCAATCCCCCCCATAGCTACTTGTGAAACATATTACCATATTCCACCCATATCAGATAGTTGGAGAACAGGAGAAGTCCCAGAAGACTGGAGAAGAGCAAATGTTGTTCCTATCTTCAAAAAGGGGAAGAAGGTGGACCCAGGGAACTATAGGCCAGTGAGTCTGACTTCTATACCAGGAAAGATCTTTGAACAAATTATTAAACATCATGTATGTAAGTACCTGGATAAGAATGAAGTGATTAACCAGAGTCAGCATGGGTTTGTAACTAACAAGTCATGTCAGACTAACTTAATTTCCTTCTATGACAGAATCACTGACTGGGTGGATCAGGGAAATGCTGTAGATATAGTATAGCTTGACTTCAGCAAAGCATTTGACAAAGTATCTCACAACATCCTTATTGAAAAAATGACCAAGTATGCAATGGACCAGGCAACTGTTAGGTGGATTCATAACTGGCTTAGTGATCGGACTCAAAGGGTGGTTGTAAATGGCTTCACATCCAGCTGGATGAATGTCTCAAGTGGGATACCACAGGGCTCTGTCCTGGGACCTGTATTGTTCAACATCTTCATCAATGATTTAGATGAAAGAATTGAGGGTAAACTGATTAAATTTGCTGATGACACAAAGCTAGGAGGGATAGCTAATACTAGAGAAGAGAGAGAGAGGATTCAAAAAGACCTAAATAAACTGGAGCAGTGGGCAGCAACCAACAGAATGGTTTTTAACAGGGAAAAATGCAAAGTACTACATCTGGGCAATAAAAATGAAAAAAGCATATACAGAATGGGAGGAATAGAGCTAAGCAACAGTACATGTGAAAAAGACTTAGGTATACTAATAGATCATAGACTGAACATGAGTCAACAGTGTGATGCAGCAGCAAAAAAGGCAAATACAATTCTGGGATGTATTAACAGAAGCATACAGTCTAGATCACGTGAAGTCATTATCGGTCTTTACTCCTCTTTGGTCAGACCTCATCTGGAATACTGTGTACAGTTTTGGGCACCACATTTTAAAAAAGACATAGACAAACTGGAACAAGTTCAGAGAAGAGCGACCAGAATGGTGACTGGTCTGCAAACCATGTCCTATGAGGAACGGTTGCAGGATTTGGGAATGTTTAGCTTGCAAAAAAGAAGACTGAGAGGAGACTTAATAGCTGTCTACAAATATGTCAAGGGCTGTCACATTGTAGAAGGATCATCTTTATTCTCATTTGCACAGGGAAAGACTAGAAGCAATGGGATGAAACTAAATGGGAGGAGACACAGATTAGATATTAGAAAAAACTTTTTGACAGTTAGGGTGATTAATGAGTGGAACAGGCTGCCACGAGAGGTGGTGAGTTCCCCTTCAATGGACGTCTTCAAACAGAGGCTGGACAGACATCTGTCTGAGATGATCTAGTGAATCCTGCTTTGAGCAGGGGGTTGGACCAGATGACCCAGGAGGTCCCTTCCAACTCTTCCATTCTATGATTCTATGATAGTTTAATCACTATTGATTTATCCTCCACAACACTAATTTGCAGCGCAAGTCTTGCAGAGATTGAATGGTACGTATGATTTGAAAATTCCTTCATAGCCTAACAGAAACGGCAATCCCCCCCATAGCTACTTGTGAAACATATTACCATATTCCACCCTTATCAGATAGTTTAATCACTATTGATTTATCCTCCATAAGACGAATTTGCAGAGCAAGTCTTGCAGAGATTGAACGGTACTTATGGTTTGATAATTCCTTCATATCCTAACAGAAACTGGAATAATGTTATGATCTGCTAGAGGGACTAAGGAATGACAGGAGAACTGTCCCTACAATAGAACTAAACTAGATCCCTACGATGTAACGGGGAACCTGATCCTGCGATCAGACCCGCTAAAGTCCTCGGCTAGTCTGAACGAAGACCTATAGATGTGAGGGAGGGATCCCTACAAGAACTAGGGACTGGGATAAGTTGGACACCTCCTAGCAGAAATAGTAGCAGTCAAAGACAAACACACAACAAAAAGCATAGAGGTCAGAAGACCTAGCAAAACTAACAGAGAACGGCAACAGAGCACCAAGCTAGCTCAAGAGTAGTAAATACAATGAAGTCCAGCAAGACCAGGAAAGCGGAGCCGGATTAAATAGGCAAAAATGGTCATGTGACCAGCAAACTAAAAAAAACCTAACAGGAGAGTTCTAACAAATAATCCATAGCTACTTACAGGAGAGTTCTAACAAATAATCCATAGCTACTTGTGAAACTTATTATTACCATATTCCACCCTTATCAGATAGTTTAATGACTATTTATCCTCCACAACACTAATTTGCAGCGCAAGTCTTGCAGAGATTGAACGGTACTTATGGTTTGAAAATTCCTTCATACCCTAATAAAATCGGGAATCCCCCCCATAGCCACATGTGAAACATACACTGTGTTCAAATTATTATGCAAATAATATTTTCTCAGATTTTCCCAAATTACCTATATGAATTGCATGATAATGTCACGTCTCATGCTGCACATAACACATCTGCATCTCTGGCTGCTATGGGCATAAAAGGGGACAAACATATGGTGTGGCACCCATGCTCCCCTGACCTCAACCCCATTGAGAACCTCTGGAGCATCATCAAAAGGAGTGTCTATGATGGAGGGAGGCAGTTCACATCTAAGCAACAGCTCTGGGAGGGTATTCTGTCCTCATGCAAAACAATTGAAGCAGAAACCATCCAAAACCTGACAAATTCAATGGACGAGAGAGTTCAGAAGCTCCTTTCGAACAAGGGGTCCTATGTGCAAATGTAACATCACCTAGAATAAAGTTTTGAGTTGAAAACTGTTTGATTTCAGTTTGTAATAACCTGCTAATGCTTAGAATTTCAAAAATGACCATTTTTTTGTTCTTTATTAAAATGAAAAGGTTGAAAACTCTGCTGTGCATAATAATTTGGAACATGTATTTTGAGTGGTTTGAGTTTTTTACTTTTTTAAAAATATACTGTTATCATTGGCAGTTTGTACAAAAACCTTTCAATTGTACTCTAATAGTTATTTGACTGGAAAATTACAATGACTGCAATTCATATAGGTAATTTGTGAAAGTCTGAGAAAATATTATTTGCATAATAATTTGGAGCACAGTGTATTACCATATTCCACCCTTATCAGATAGTTTAATCACTATTGATTATCCTCCACAAGACTAATTTGTAGCGCAAGTCTTGCAGAGATTGAACGGTACTTATGGTTTGAAAATTCCCTCATACCCTAACAAAATCGGCAATCCCCCCGATAGCGACTTGTGAAACATATTACCATATTCCACCCTTATCGGATAGTTTAATCACTATTAATTTATCCTCCATAAGACAAATTTGCAGAGCAAGTCTTGCAGAGATTGATCGGTACTTATGGTTTGAAAATTCCTTCATACCCTAACAAAATCGGCAATCCCCCCCCCCATAGCGACTTGTGAAACATATTACCATATTCCACCCATATCAGATAGTTTAATCACTATTGATTTATCCTCCACAACACTAATTTGCAGCGCAAGTCTTGCAGAGATTGAACGGTACTTATGGTTTGAAAATTCCTTCATACCCTAACAAAATCAGCAATCCCCCCCATAGCCACTTGTGAAACATATTATCAAATTCCACCCTTATCAGAAAGTTTAATCACTATTGATTTATCCTCCACAAGACGAATTTGCAGAGCAAGTCTTGCAGAGATTGATGGGTACTTATGGATTGAAAATTCGTTCATAGCCTAACAGAAACGGCAATCCCCCATAGCTACTTGTGAAACATATTATTACCATATTCCACCCTTATCAGATAGTTTAATGACTATTGATTTATCCTCCACAAGACTAATTTGCAGAGCAAGTCTTGCAGAGATTGAACGGTACTTATGGTTTGAAAATTCCTTCATACCCTATCTAAGAAAATCGGCAATCCCCTCCATAGCCACTTGTGAAACATATTACCATATTCAACCCATATCAGATAGTTTAATCACTATTGATTTATCCTCCACAAGACGAATTTGCAGAGCAAGTCTTACAGAGATTGATCGGTACTTATGGTTTGATAATTCCTTCATATCCTAACAGAAACTGGAATAATCCATAGCTACTTGTGAAACATATTATTACCATATTCCACCCTTATCAGATAGTTTAATGACTATTTATCCTCCACAACACTAATTTGCAGAGCAAGTCTTGCAGAGATTGATCGGTACTTATGGTTTGAAAATTCCTTCAAAGCCTAACAGAAACGGCAATCCCCCCCCATAGCTACTTGTGAAACATATTACCATATTCCACCCTTATCAGATAGTTTAATCACTATTGATTTATCCTCCATAAGACGAATTTGCAGAGCAAGTCTTGCAGAGATTGAACGGTACTTATGGTTTGAAAATTCCTTCATACCCTAACAAAATCGGGAATCCCCCCCCCATAGCTACTTGGGAAACATATTATTACCATATTCCACCCTTATCAGATAGTTTAATCACTATTGATTTATCCACCATAAGACGAATTTGCAGAGCAAGTCTTGCAGAGATTGAACGGTACTTATGGTTTGATAATTCCTTCATATCCTAATAGAAACTGGAATAATCCATAGCTACTTGTGAAACATATTATTACCATATTCCACCCTTATCAGATAGTTTAATCACTATTGATTTATCCTCCATAATACGAATTTGCAGAGCAAGTCTTGCAGAGATTGAACGGTACTTATGGTTTGATAATTCCTTCATATCCTAACAGAAACTGGAATAATCCATAGCTACTTGTGAAACATATTATTACCATATTCCACCCTTTTCAGATAGTTTAATGACTATTTATCCTCCACAACACTAATTTGCAGAGCAAGTCTTGCAGAGATTGATCGGTACTTATGGTTTGAAAATTCCTTCAAAGCCTAACAGAAACGGCAATCCCCCCCATAGCTACTTGGGAAACATATTACCATATTCCACCTATATCAGATAGTTTAATCACTATTGATTTATCCTCCACAAGACGAATTTGCAGAGCAAGTCTTGCAGAGGTTGAACGGTACTTATGGTTTGATAATTCCTTCATATCCTAACAGAAACGGCAATAATCCATAGCTACTTGTGAAACATATTATTACCATATTCCACCCTTATCAGATAGTTTAATCACTATTGATTTATCCACCATAAGACGAATTTGCAGCGCAAGTCTTGCAGAGATTGAACGGTACTTATGGTTTGAAAATTCCTTCATACCCTAACAAAATCGGGAATCCCCCCCATAGCCACATGTGAAACATACACTGTGTTCAAATTATTATGCAAATAATATTTTCTCAGGTTTTCCCAAATTACCTATATGAATTGCATGATAATGTCCCGTCTCATGCGGCACATAACACATCTGCATCTCTGGCTGCTATGGGCATAAAAGGGGACAAACATATGGTGTGGCACCCATGCTCCCCTGACCTCAACCCCATTGAGAACCTCTGGAGGATCATCAAAAGGAGTGTCTATGATGGCGGGAGGCAGTTCACATCTAAGCAACAGCTCTGGGAGGGTATTCTGTCCTCATGCAAAACAATTGAAGCAGAAACCATCCAAAACCTGACAAATTCAATGGACGAGAGAGTTCAGAAGCTCCTTTCGAACAAGGGGTCCTATGTGCAAATGTAACATCACCTAGAATAAAGTTTTGAGCTGAAAACTGTTTGATTTCAGTTTTTAATAACGTGCTAATGCTTAGAATTTCAAAAATGACCATTTTTTTGTTCTTTATTAAAATGAAAAGGTTGAAAACTCTGCTGTGCATAATAATTTGGAACATGTATTTTGAGTGCAGTTTGAGTTTTTTACTTTTTTAAAAATATACTGTTATCATAGGCAGTTTGTACAAAAACCTTTCAATTGTACTCTAATAGTTATTTGACTGGAAAATTACAATGACTGCAATTCATATAGGTAATTTGTGAAAATCTGAGAAAATATTATTTGCATAATAATTTGGAACACAGTGTATTACCATATTCCACCCATATCAGATAGTTTAATCACTATTGATTTATCCTCCACAAGACTAATTTGTAGAAAAAGTCTTGCAGAGATTGAACTGTACTTATGGTTTGAAAATTCCTTCATACCTTAACAAAATCGGCAATCCCCCCCCATAGCTACTTGTGAAACATATTACCATATTCCACCCATATCAGATAGTTTAATCACTATTGATTTATCCTACACAAGACGAATTTGCAGAGCAAGTCTTGCAGAGATTGAACGGTACTTATGGTTTGAAAATTCGTTCATAGCCTAACAGAAACGGCAATAATCCACAGCTACTTGTGAAACATATTATTACCATATTCCACCCTTATCAGATAGTTTAATCACTATTAATTTATCCTCCATAAGACTAATTTGCAGAGCAAGTCTTGCAGAGATTGATCGGTACTTATGGTTCGAAAATTCCTTCATACCCTAACAAAATCGGCAATCCCCCCCATAGCCACTTGTGAAACATATTACCATATTCCACCCTTATCAGATAGTTTAATCACTATTGATCTATCCTCCACAAAACGAATTTGCAGAGCAAGTCTTGCAGAGATTGATGGGTACTTATGGATTGAAAATTCGTTCATAGCCTAACAGAAACGGCAATCCCCCATAGCCACTTGTGAAACATATTACCATATTCCACCCTTATCAGAAAGTTTAATCACTATTGATTTATCCTCCACAAGACTAATTTGCAGAGCAAGTCTTGCAGAGATTGATGGGTACTTATGGATTGAAAATTCGTTCATAGCCTAACAGAAACGGCAATCCCCCATAGCTACTTGTGAAACATATTATTACCATATTCCACCCTTATCAGATAGTTTAATGACTATTGATTTATCCTCCACAAGACTAATTTGCAGAGCAAGTCTTGCAGAGATTGATCGGTACTTATGGTTTGAAAATTCCTTCATACCCTAACAGAAAAGGCAGTCCCCCCCCATAGCTACTTGTGTGTATTGCAATATTCCACCCATATCAGATAGTTTAATCACTATTGATTTATCCTCCACAAGACTAATTTGCAGCGCAAGTCTTGCAGAGATTGAACGGTACTTATGGTTTGAAAATTCCTTCATACCCTAACAAAATCAGCAATCCCCCCCATAGCCACTTGTGAAACATATTACCATATTCCACCCTTATCAGATAGTTTAATCACTATTGATTTATCTATAGCGATCTCGGCATTTAGAAGATAGTGAGAGGAGAGGGGGTCGTCCACTTACCTCTCCGACGGCCCCCTCATGTCTGAGAGGACCTGGCGTGGACCTGGCATTGTCATGGCAGCCGGAAGTCACATGACCACCTCCGGGTCTGCCATGTACGGTGTCCTGCTAGGCTCAGCCTGCAGCTGAGTCTAGCAGGAGGTAATGACTAATGACAGTTTTACACTGTCAGCTGAGCTCTCATGCAATGCAATACATGTCTATTGCATTGTATGAGAACTGTGATTAGAAAAATAAAAATTAATGTCCCATTCAGGGACTAAGTAAAAATGTAAAAAAAAGTCTAAACATGTTTTCAAACCGTTAAAAAAATCACAAAATAATTAAAAATAAATAAAATATTAAACCAAAAAATCCGTATATTTATGCAAAAACAAAAAAAGTACACATATTTCGTATCGCCGCGTTCGAAACAACCCGATCTATAAAACTGTCACACTAATTAACTCCTTCTGTGCACACCGTAATAAAAATAAATAAAAAACGGAGCAAAAAACTATGCTTTTTCATCACATCGCCAAACAAAGTGGAATAAAATGCGATCAAAAAGCAAAATAGAAATAAAAATGGTTCCGCAAAAAAAAAAGCCGTCATACAGCTCCATCAGCCGAAAAATAAAAAGTTATAGCTCTCAGAATAAAGCAATGCAAAAAAATATTTTTTGTGTAAAAGCTCCAAAACATAAAAAAAAAAAACGGTAAGTGTAGTATCGCTGTAAACGTACTGACCCAAAGAATAATGCTGCCTTATTACTTTTACCACATGCAGAACGGCATAAAAAAAGATCAAAAAACAATTCCTGAATTGTCGGTTTTTGATAATTTTACCTCCCAAAAAAACAGAATAGAAAGCGATCAAAAAATGTCACGTACCCAAAAATGGTACCAATAAAAATGTCAACTCGTCCCGCAAAAAACAAGCCATCACATGACACTGTCAGCCGAAATCTGGAAAAATTATAGCTCTCAAAACATGGCGATGCGAAAACTAGATTTTGCAACAAAAAAAAAAGCGTCTTTTAGTGTGTGACAGATGTCAGTCATAAAAACCCGATATAAATCTGGTATCTCTGTAATCGCATTGATCCGAAGAATAAAGTAATCTCATCACTTATACCGCACGGGGAACGGCGTAAAAAATAAATAAAACCAATTCTTCACCTGCTACTGATTTGTTTATTATGTCTCCCAAAGACTGCTCACATTTATCCTGTACTCTGTGCTGAGCACTTACACCAGAGTTTCCGTGTAAATACGTGATTCAGACGGATCCCATGAAGGAAGATTCCCTGTAATGAGGCAAATATAGGCCACTGTGGATGCAGTCTGTCCTGTGATCCCACAGTGTCAGTTTTTTTAGGCGTGCATAAAAGTGCGGTTAGCCACAGTTTTGTGCACTTCTGAAAAAAAGGACACTGCTAAACAGAGGCCAGACGTAGTCCAAAGTAACTCTGCTGCCTCATTACAGTGAATGGATCAGGCAGGGGTTTAATCTGAATTACATAACTTGGAAATTTAGATGGAAACCCCGATGCAAGTGTTCAGCATAGAGCGCCGGATAAACAATATGTAAAATGTTCCCAATAAAAGCTTCAACTCAGTCCTCAAAAAAAGCTAGTCCCCACTCAGGTCCGTTATCTGTTAAAAATATAAGGGACTTCCAAGTTAATGGTAGCAGAAAGGCTCTGGAAAAGCAAAATGACCCTTGCTCCCCAAAAGAAATTCAGAAAATTTTGTGCTCCCAAATCCAAATGCCTATTCTACAATAATTTGTTCTCCAATTGTCAAATAGCACTCCGTCCCCCCCAGATCTCGCCGTATGGCTGAGCGGTACGATACAGCCACATATGGGGTATTGCCCTGTGTGAAAATGTAAAATCTGAGGGTAAAACATTTTTTTGTGGTAAAAATATAATTGTTTTTTTCACTGCCCAATGGTATAAAATTAAAAATTAAAAAATACTCACTACTTCCCTAGATGAATTCCTTGAGAGGTGTAGTTTACAAAATGGGGTCGCTTGTGGGGGTTTCTGCTGTTTCGGCATGTCAGCGACTCTTCAAATGTGACATGGTGTCTGCAACCTATCCCAGCCAACATAGCGCTTTCTCTTCCGAACCCTGCCGTACACCAAAGCAGTGGTTTTCCCTCACATATGGGGTATTGGCGTACTCAGGAGAAATTGCATAACAAATTTCATGGTGCAATTTCTCCTGTTATCCTTATGATAATGCAAAGTTAGGGAATGAAAAACATTTTTTGTGGGAAAAATGTGAAAATTTTATTTTTACGGCTCAATATTATAAACTGTGAAGCACCTGGGGGTGCAAGGTGCTCACCACACATCTAGATAAGTTCCCTAAGGGGGTCTAGTTTCCAAAATGGTGTCACTTGTGGGGGGTTTCCACTGTTTTAGGCACATCAGTAGCTCTCCAAACGCAACATGGCGTCCGTTAATTATTCAAACAAATTTTACATTCAAAAAGTCTCATGGCGCTCCTTCCCTTCCGAACCCTGCCGTGCGCCCAAACAGTGGTTTTCCATCACATATGGGGTATCAGCATGCTCAGGAGAAATTGCACTACAAATTGTGTAGTCCATTTTTTCCTGTTACCCTTGTAAAAAAAAAAAATTGGGTCTAAAGTAACATTTTTGTGAAAAAAAGTTACATGTTCATTGTTTTCTTCCACATTCCAAAAATTTCCGTGAAACACCTGAAGGGTTAATAAACTTCTTGAATGTGGTTTGGAGCACCTTGAGGGGTGCAGTTTTTAGAATGGTGTCACTTTTGGGTATTTTCTGTCATAAAGGCCCCTCAAAGTCACTTCAAATAAGATGTGGTCCCTAAAAAAATGTTTTTGTAAATTTTGTTGGAAAAATGAGAAACGCTGGTCAACTTTTAACCCTAAGAACTTCCTAACAAAAAAAATGTTGGTTCCAAAATTGTGCTGATGTAAAGTAGACATGTGGGAAATGTTATTTATTAACTATTTTGTGTGACATATCTTTTCGATTTAAGGGCATGAAAATTCAAAGTTTGAAAATTGCAAAGTTTTCAAAATTTTCGCCAAATTTCCGATTTTTTCACAAATAAACGCAAGTGATATCGAAGAAATTTTACCACTATCATGAAGTACAATATGTCACGAAAAAACAGTTTCAGAATCAGGGGAATCCGTTGAAGCGTTCCAGAGTAATTACTTCATAAAGTGACAGTGGTCAGAACTGAAAAAATTGGGCTTGTCACGAAGGCGAAAACAGGCTCTGGCACGAAGTGGTTAATATACCAGGTTGCAGTGGGCCTTCCACCAGGACACTCCTTAATACAATTAATCCCGTAAGAGACATGGAGTCATAAATCCAAATACTCAAAATATCAAGCTTTATTAACACACATATCAAATAGACTAGGGCACAAACATGTAGACATAACATAAAATCAATCATATAATAGCAAGGATATGGGTATTTCTAGCAAGTGATCCACCACACGTAACGGGAAGGGATGGTATACTACCAGATGTCACTGGTAAATACAGATCCTACAACAGGTTACCTGTCTCAATCCCAATGCAGCTTTGCTGGTATAACACCCAACACTGCTGGCAAAAAAATCAATACCTGTATAGTAACATATAGTCAGCAGCAATGCATAATAAAGTGCTGGTGCAAAACAGGTTGACATATTTCGGCACATTTTTAAAACTTTAAAAATAACTATCTTTTGTAAACTCTCTCTTCATACAATATTTGCTGAAGGATTGATCAGCTAAGAGGTCACTACAAATAGTTTGCTTAGAACACATTCCGAATGTTATGACACATCATTAGTTGTAAATTTTGCCTTTTATTTCCATGTTGTAATGATGCTTTCTTTACAAATGAAAATGAACACATTATAAATTACTACACTATTACCTCCCTTATCAAATAGTTTAGTGATAAAGTGATTTATCCTCTGCAAGACTAATTTGCAGCACAAGTCTTGCAGAGATTGGAAAGTACTTGTGCTTTAACAATTAAAAACTAAAATGAGACTGTAGATAGATGTACTGAGTACAGTATAACAATGTACACATTTTTGTTTTAATTCAAATTATTCCCCATTAAGAAACCACCACTCCGTGTCTGAGCAGGAGGTTGCAACGTAACCTTGTCTTCCTCTTTCTCCACCTCCTCTGCTGAGCTACTCAGCTGGGTACCTCTGGTTCAACGGCAAGTCGGATCTAAAACCTCATAGTCATCCTCTCTGTTCTCCCACTCCTCACCCTGACAGCATAGTACAGTCCACCTGCGCCTCAGGTATCTGAGTCTCATCAGGACAACCTCCATCCCCAGAGGCTAAAGTCTGGTGACGAGGCTCTGGATTCTGCTCGGACCTTACTTCGTCCGGCCCCAGATCCAACTGAAAAATATTTTAGGCATCGGTGAAGATGCTTTCCTCCTCCTGAGTCTGTGAATCTTTGGAGCAGACCTCTGATGCCCATGGAATAGAATGTGTGAACAGCTGTGCAGACTCGCCAACCTGTGGTTCCCTACAGTCAGTTGGGCGGTTCGAGAGTTGTGAGAGGCGGAGGAAACTAGGGTAATTGGGGTGCCACCTCTTAGGACTATGCTGTGTGTGATGTTAAGGTGGAGGAAGAGGAGAGGTCACTTGATGCAGCGCTTGCCATTCACTGGAGCACATGCTCTTTCTGGTCCTTATCTACAAGGCCTATCGCTATCCGTCTGCCAAAGAAAGGGAGTCGAGTAGCTACTCTTGTAACAGAAATTGTCAGTTATCTTTGGATAGGACGAACCAGTGTTTGTTCAGTAAAGCTTTCAGTGACATTACCACCTACCCCACGGACACCTCAAAGTCTATTCTCCCACTTTCCACCACACCCTTGCTTTTTCCGACTTGTGTTGGATGTACTCTTCCTCTCCCTTCCTCTCTTTTGACTACCTGTTTCACAACCCTAGGCTCAGACCTGTCATTAAATTAGTTTATATGCTGAAATGCGGACTTCTGGCTGGCCCACACAATGAACACAAAGGATTTAGATGCTGAAATGTGGACTGCTGGCTGGACCACACAGTTAGCACAAAGGATTTACATGCTGAAATGTGGACTGGTGGCGGGACCATTCAATTAGCACAACACAAAGGATTTAGATGCTGGAAGATCGATTTGACATAAGATCCTATCTGAGCTAGCGGACAATAAACCACCTAGCTAACTACGTGACTACTTGCAGCAGCCTCACTACACTGTTACACTGACAAAATGGCGCCAAAGCCACTTGTATGCTTTTTATATGGTGAAGGAAATGTGATTTTGGCAGCCAATGACACAAGCCCTTGTGCCTGGATGTTGTGGATGTTTTTTGCACCCTTATTGGCTGCGGAAATCTCTACTCATTAAGTTAATAAAAAGAATAACAGCCCACTGCTCCACTGATCTCTGCCCACTTCCTCCCCTTATCAAGCATGTCCCTCCCGCTCATCATACAGCACCATAGCCAAAGTCCTAACAAAAGCATTAGTGGAAACTCGATCATTTACCGAACTTTGGACGTATTTTGCAAAATTTGAGGAAAATGTTCAGGAATTTGAACACGAATCCGAATGTGAAATGTTTGTGCCGACTTTGAGACTGGCAAATGTTTTCCCGAACAAGTTTGCTCATCTTTAATGAAGAGGAAGAAGCAAAAATCATTGCTCAATCCACGATTTCTAAGGATTTTTTAAAAGTTCCAACTGGTGAGTTCAAGAGACGGGATTTAGAAAAGGAATCCAAGAAACTTGTTTGCTATGAACTCCACGCGGCAACTTTCACCAAATATTACCGGGAAAAGAGGATACAGAGAGGTTTGTGAGTTAATCTACGTCCTACTCTATTTTCTGATGATTCAATTTATTGTGACACTTTTTAACAAATTATGAATAAGTGCTCTCTTGACCTGATCTTATTGACTATTGATCATTTGCAACATGCTATATCTGATGTTAAACTACAGATTGAGAACACTGAACAACTAAATTCCTGCATGAAACTGGATGAATTTTCTGCACTTAATACCTTGTTTATTAATTTCCGTAAAGATCTGCAGGAGAAAAAGCGCCATAAATTTACTCGGGACACGGAAAACTACTTGTTCAAAAAAGTTTATAAGTGGCGGGCGGGATCCGACCTTTGGACGTGGTAGAAAGTTTAAATCCAAATTTGGAAGTGGATATCGCTCCTCAGACTCTGGTAGTGATTATTCTGGCTCATGGAATAATCAGCTTCCTTTTTCCAGGAGAGGAAGAGGCCGCTATCAGCCAAAAAAATGAGGCAAGCTAATCACAACCATTGACTAAACTATACCACCAATGCAAACGAGATTCCAGGTAAAGAAGACTCACTTGTAATTAATATATCTAAAACTTTAGAACCCACTCAGATGCAGGTATGTCTGTCTTTTAGTATAATGTCAAAATTAGCTAATTTTCAGCTGAATATAGATGTTAATCGTTTGTTTTGTAATATCAGGTTGAAAACACGTTTTAATATGCCCGCACCTATACCGTTAATTGTGCAATCTAATATTGAATCTGATGTTGACTGTATAAAATTGATAAGATTTAGGTTTAAGAATTAAAAGTACATTTGCCCTACCTTAAGTATATCAACCTGTGGAAACATATACCAGCTTTGTAATGAGAGAAGTAGAGTCCTTGATTAATCATATACGACAGGAGTTCCTATGCACAATTTAACTTTGGATGAAAAAAGGGTGTTAATTACTTTAAGGCTGAGTTCACACGATGCGTTTTTCATGCGTTTCCGCGGCATTTTTGCAGTTGCGTAAACGCCGCGGAATCGCATGAAAAACGCATGGTAGAAGGGCAGCAATGTTCCCCAATTGAAATCCGCATGTGCTGTGCCCATGATGCGGATTTTTCCGCAGCATAAACGCTGCGGTCAAAAATCCGCAGCATGTCAATTAATTTTGCGGAAACGCTGCTCTTTTGCCGCCATTGACTTGCATTAGACCGCATGAAATCCGCATCACTGTATATGTTGATGCGCTTTTCATGCGGTCTAATGTGCGGATGGTACCCGGGTGTGGATGAGAGGACTCTCATCCAGACCCAGGTACCATTAAAAAAAAAAGAATAAAATAAAAAATATATATATTCTCACCTTCTGACGGCCCGCGCAGCGCTCCTGCTTGGTTCGCGGCACTTCGGGGTTGAATGAAGAAGGACCTTCGCTGACGACAGAGTCATGTGACGAGTCATGTGACGGGTCACGTGACGCTTACGTCGGAAGGTCCTAAAGTCTTCACTGCCGGCAGCCGGGACCGAGCGAAGCAGGACACCGGGGGCCATCAGAGGGTAAAGTATATATTTATTTTTTATTTTTTGACATTCACACACTATATAAATCCATGCCGGTTGCATGGATTTATATAGTGTGAAGTTGACAAGCACTTTCCAAGCGATGCTAAAATCGCTTGGGAAGCGCTTGTCAACCCGCATGCGGAAATGAAAGTGAAGACCGCTTCATTTCCGCATGTCCCTGGCAGGAAACCGCATGTACAATCCGCATGCGTTTTTTCCTGCCAGAGAGATGCAGAAACGCTCAGGAAAAAATCCTGAGCATTTCTGCATCGTGTGCACATACCCTTAAAATGAAATTAAACCAGCAGATAAGGATGGGGGGGATCAGGTGTGGTCATGGACCTGGATAAATATTGTCGCGGTAGCCCCTTCCAAGCAGAACTAATTTGGATTGAGATACAAATCATCTCCAAATCTGCCATTTTTGGTTTAAGTTAAAAAAAAAAACAACAACAATGCATTGGAGAAAAGAAAATAACACACAGCCAGTGTCAGAGTATACAATTCTTGTGTGTCTTCAGATCCCAAGCAACAAGTATTTTATTACACCATGAAGATCAGAAAAGTGGGAATGGATTAATACATTACATTACCTATAAAGCAAGATATCTAACTTGGGAATAACAAAGTCGTAAATTATAGATTCTGCTGAATTCTTTAAAAACTGGCTATATCTACTTTACTATACTACAAAGGAAAGCTTTACACAAAGACACTTCATTAGAGACAACGCCCTGTGTTATTGCTTTATGAATAACACTTATAAAGCTAATACTAAAATAAAAAAATATCAAAGATATATGAATTGTCTAAAAAATAATGAAAGCAAAGTATAAAATATTTAGCATAATATATAAATGAAATTTTGGTACAATTGCCGGATGAAAAAACTGTTTTAACCATCAGAGTTTCGTCCGTGATTTTCACGTATTTAAAAAAGAAAAACAAATATGCAAAGCTTCTCCTAGGTATTGCAATACCATTCACGACTTTCACGGATCCATATACTTGCAAGGGTAATTTTGATGAGTGACTGATCAAAATCTGACATGTTCCCGTTATTTTTTTTGCAAACACAAGTTCCGCAAAGACAAAACACAAACATGTGAAAACAAAGCACACCTCCATAAATCACAATGGGTAGGTGTTCTATTTGTAAAAACCAAGTGTACAGATCACGAATTGAAAAAGGATTAAAAATAGCTAAATCTAAATTATCAAGAAAATGCCAACGATATCATATTTTATGCATATTGAAAAAGGCCAAACCTTTATATTATTGGCTCTTGTACCCTCTTTGTTTCTTTATTTATTTACAGAAAAAAAAAGTTTACATGTGTAACAATCATGGTGGGGAGTGTATTACTTTCCCTCCATGTACAGGCTCAGAAGATAACATCACCGTGTATTTCTCTTCAGATATTACTTTCCCTCCATGTACAGACTCAGTACATAACATGGCTGCACATTTCTCCTCAGTTATAACTTTCCCTCTATGTAAAGGCTTCAGTACATAACATGGCAGAGTATTTCTCCTCAGATATATCAGATATTACTTTCTCTCCATGTACAGGCTCAGTACATAACATGGCAGCATATTTCTCCTCAGATATTACTTTCCCTCCATGTACAGACTCAGTACATAACATGGCAGAGTATTTCTCCTCAGATATTACTTTCCCTCCATGTACAGGCTCAGTACATAACATGGCAGAGTTTTTCTCCTCAGATATTACTTTCCCTCCATGTACAGGCTTCAGTACATAACATGGCAGAGTATTTCTCCTCAGATATATCAGATATTACTTTCTCTCCATGTACAGGCTCAGTACATAACATGGCAGCATATTTCTCCTCAGATATTACTTTCCCGCCATGTACAGACTCAGTACATAACATGGCAGCGTATTTCTCCCCAGATATTACTTTCACGCCATGTACAGACTCAGTACATAACATGGCAGAGTATTTCTCCTGAGATGTTACTTTCCCTCCATGTACAGACTCAGTACATAACATGGCAGCATATTTCTCCTCAGATATTACTTTCCCGCCATGTACAGACTCAGTACATAACATGGCAGCGTATTTCTCCCCAGATATTACTTTCCCGCCATGTACAGACTCAGTACATAACATGGCAGAGTATTTCTCCTCAGATATTACTTTCCCTCCATGTACAGGCTTCAGTACATAACATGGCAGAGTATTTCTCCTCAGATATTACTTTCCCTCCATGTACAGACTCAGTACATAACATGGCAGCGTATTTCTCCCCAGATATTACTTTCCCGCCATGTACAGACTCAGTACATAACATGGCAGAGTATTTCTCCTCAGATATTACTTTCCCTCCATGTACAGGCTTCAGTACATAACATGGCAGAGTATTTCTCCTCAGATATATCAGATATTACTTTCTCTCCATGTACAGGCTCAGTACATAACATGGCAGAGTATTTCTCCTGAGATGTTACTTTCCCGCCATGTACAGACTCAGTACATAACATGGCAGCATATTTCTCCTCAGATATTACTTTCCCTCCATGTACAGACTCAGTACATAACATGGCAGCATATTTCTCCTCAGATATTACTTTCCCGCCATGTACAGACTCAGTACATAACATGGCAGCGTATTTCTCCCCAGATATTACTTTCCCGCCATGTACAGACTCAGTACATAACATGGCAGAGTATTTCTCCTCAGATATTACTTTCCCTCTATGTACAGACTCAGTACATAACATGGCCGCACATTTCTCCTCAGATATTACTTTCCCTCCATGTGCAGACTCAGTACATAACATGGCCGCACATTTCTCCTCAGATATTACTTTCCCGCCATGTACAGGCTCAGTACATAACATGGCAGCATATTTCTCCTCAGATATTACTTTCCCTCCATGTACAGGCTCAGTACATAACATGGCAGCATATTTCTCCTCAGATATTACTTTCCCTCCATGTACAGACTCAGTACATAACATGGCCGCACATTTCGCCTCAGATATTACTTTCCCGCCATGTACAGGCTCAGTACATAACATGGCAGCATATTTCTCCTCAGATATTACTTTCCTGCCATGTACAGACTCAGTACATAACATGGCAGCATATTTCTCCTCAGATATTACTTTCCCTCCATGTACAGACTCAGTACATAACATGGCAGAGTATTTCTCCCCAGATATTACTTTCCCGCCATGTACAGACTCAGTACATAACATGGCAGCATATTTCTCCTCAGATATTACTTTCCCTCCATGTACAGGCTCAGTACATAACATGGCAGCGTATTTCTCCCCAGATATTACTTTCCCGCCATGTACAGACTCAGTACATAACATGGCAGCATATTTCTCCTCAGATATTACTTTCCCTCCATGTACAGACTCAGTACATAACATGGCAGCGTATTTCTCCTGAGATGTTACTTTCCCTCTATGTGCAGACTCAGTACATAACATGGCCGCACATTTCTCCTCAGATATTACTTTCCCTCCATGTGCAGACTCAGTACATAACATGGCAGCATATTTCTCCTCAGATATTACTTTCCCGCCATGTACAGACTCAGTACATAACATGGCAGAGTATTTCTCCTCAGATATTACTTTCCCTCCATGTACAGACTCAGTACATAACATGGCAGAGTATTTCTCCTCAGATATTACTTTCCCTCCATGTACAGACTCAGTACATAACATGGCCGCACATTTCTCCTCAGATATTACTTTCCCTCCATGTACAGACTCAGTACATAACATGGCAGCGTATTTCTCCCCAGATATTACTTTCCCGCCATGTACAGACTCAGTACATAACATGGCCGCACATTTCTCCTCAGATATTACTTTCCCTCCATGTACAGACTCAGTACATAACATGGCCGCACATTTCTCCTCAGATATTACTTTCCCTCCATGTACAGACTCAGTACATAACATGGCAGCGTATTTCTCCCCAGATATTACTTTCCCGCCATGTACAGACTCAGTACATAACATGGCCGCACATTTCTCCTCAGATATTACTTTCCCTCCATGTACAGGCTCAGTACATAACATGGCAGAGTATTTCTCCTCAGATATTACTTTCCCTCCATGTACAGGCTTCAGTACATAACATGGCAGAGTATTTCTCCTCAGATATATCAGATATTACTTTCTCTCCATGTACAGGCTCAGTACATAACATGGCAGAGTATTTCTCCTCAGATATTACTTTCCCTCCATGTACAGGCTCAGTACATAACATGGCAGCATATTTCTCCCCAGATATTACTTACCCGCCATGTACAGACTCAGTACATAACATGGCAGCATATTTCTCCTCAGATATTACTTTCCCGCCATGTACAGACTCAGTACATAACATGGCAGCGTATTTCTCCCCAGATATTACTTTCCCGCCATGTACAGACTCAGTACATAACATGGCAGAGTATTTCTCCTCAGATATTACTTTCCCGCCATGTACAGACTCAGTACATAACATGGCAGAGTATTTCTCCTCAGATATTACTTTCCCGCCATGTACAGGCTCAGTACATAACATGGCAGCATATTTCTCCTCAGATATTACTTTCCCTCCATGTACAGACTCAGTACATAACATGGCAGCATATTTCTCCTCAGATATTACTTTCCCTCCATGTACAGGCTCAGTACATAACATGGCAGCGTATTTCTCCCCAGATATTACTTTCCCGCCATGTACAGACTCAGTACATAACATGGCAGCATATTTCTCCTCAGATATTACTTTCCCTCCATGTACAGACTCAGTACATAACATGGCAGCGTATTTCTCCTGAGATGTTACTTTCCCTCTATGTGCAGACTCAGTACATAACATGGCCGCACATTTCTCCTCAGATATTACTTTCCCTCCATGTGCAGACTCAGTACATAACATGGCAGCATATTTCTCCTCAGATATTACTTTCCCGCCATGTACAGACTCAGTACATAACATGGCAGAGTATTTCTCCTCAGATATTACTTTCCCTCCATGTACAGACTCAGTACATAACATGGCAGAGTATTTCTCCTCAGATATTACTTTCCCTCCATGTACAGACTCAGTACATAACATGGCCGCACATTTCTCCTCAGATATTACTTTCCCTCCATGTACAGACTCAGTACATAACATGGCAGCGTATTTCTCCCCAGATATTACTTTCCCGCCATGTACAGACTCAGTGCATAACATGGCCGCACATTTCTCCTCAGATATTACTTTCCCTCCATGTACAGACTCAGTACATAACATGGCAGCGTATTTCTCCTGAGATGTTACTTTCCCTCTATGTACAGACTCAGTACATAACATGGCAGCATATTTCTCCCCAGATATTACTTTCCCTCCATGTACAGACTCAGTACATAACATGGCAGCGTATTTCTCACCAGATATTACTTTCCCTCCATGTACAGACTCAGTACATAACATGGCAGCGTATTTCTCCTCAGATATTACTTTCCCTCCATGTACAGACTCAGTACATAACATGGCCGCACATTTCTCCTCAGATATTACTTTCCCTCCATGTACAGACTCAGTACATAACATGGCAGAGTATTTCTCCTCAGATATTACTTTCCCTCCATGTACAGACTCAGTACATAACATGGCAGAGTATTTCTCCTCAGATATTACTTTCCCTCCATGTACAGACTCAGTACATAACATGGCAGCACATTTCTCCTCAGATATTACTTTCCCTCCATGTACAGACTCAGTACATAACATGGCAGCATATTTCTCCCCAGATATTGCTTTCCCGCCATGTACAGACTCCGTACACAACATGGCAGCGTATTTCTCCTCAGATATTACTTTCCCTCCATGTACAGACTCAGTACATAACATGGCAGCGTATTTCTCCTCAGATATTACTTTCCCTCCATGTACAGACTCAGTACATAACATGGCAGAGTATTTCTCCTCAGATATTACTTTCCCTCCATGTACAGACTCAGTACATAACATGGCAGAGTATTTCTCCTCAGATATTACTTTCCCTCCATGTACAGACTCAGTACATAACATGGCAGCGTATTTCTCCTCAGATATTACTTTCCCTCCATGTACAGACTCAGTACATAACATGGCAGCATATTTCTCCTCAGATATTACTTTCCCTCCATGTACAGACTCAGTACATAACATGGCAGAGTATTTCTCCTCAGATATTACTTTCCCTCCATGTACAGACTCAGTACATAACATGGCAGAGTATTTCTCCTCAGATATTACTTTCCCGCCATGTACAGACTCAGTACATAACATGGCAGAGTATTTCTCCTCAGATATCACTTTCCCTCCATGTACAGACTCAGTACATAACATGGCCGCACATTTCTCCTCAGATATTACTTTCCCTCCATGTACAGGCTCAGAAGATAACATCACCGTGTATTTCTCTTCAGATATTACTTTCCCTCCATGTACAGACTCAGTACATAACATGGCTGCACATTTCTCCTCAGTTATAACTTTCCCTCTATGTAAAGGCTTCAGTACATAACATGGCAGAGTATTTCTCCTCAGATATATCAGATATTACTTTCTCTCCATGTACAGGCTCAGTACATAACATGGCAGCATATTTCTCCTCAGATATTACTTTCCCTCCATGTACAGACTCAGTACATAACATGGCAGCATATTTCTCCTCAGATATTACTTTCCCGCCATGTACAGACTCAGTACATAACATGGCAGCGTATTTCTCCCCAGATATTACTTTCCCGCCATGTACAGACTCAGTACATAACATGGCAGAGTATTTCTCCTCAGATATTACTTTCCCTCCATGTACAGACTCAGTACATAACATGGCCGCACATTTCTCCTCAGATATTACTTTCCCGCCATGTACAGGCTCAGTACATAACATGGCAGCATATTTCTCCTCAGATATTACTTTCCCTCCATGTACAGGCTCAGTACATAACATGGCAGCATATTTCTCCTCAGATATTACTTTCCCTCCATGTACAGACTCAGTACATAACATGGCCGCACATTTCGCCTCAGATATTACTTTCCCTCCATGTACAGGCTCAGTACATAACATGGCAGCATATTTCTCCTCAGATATTACTTTCCCTCCATGTACAGACTCAGTACATAACATGGCAGCGTATTTCTCCTCAGATATTACTTTCCCTCCATGTACAGGCTCAGTACATAACATGGCAGAGTATTTCTCCTCAGATATATCAGATATTACTTTCTCTCCATGTACAGGCTCAGTACATAACATGGCAGCATATTTCTCCTCAGATATTACTTTCCCTCCATGTACAGACTCAGTACATAACATGGCAGCGTATTTCTCCCCAGATATTACTTTCCCTCCATGTACAGACTCAGTACATAACATGGCAGAGTATTTCTCCTCAGATATTACTTTCCCTCCATGTACAGACTCAGTACATAACATGGCAGCATATTTCTCCTCAGATATTACTTTCCCTCCACGTACAGACTCAGTACATAACATGGCCGCACATTTCTCCTCAGATATTACTTTCCCTCCATGTACAGACTCAGTACATAACATGGCAGCGTATTTCTCCTCAGATATTACTTTCCCTCCATGTACAGACTCAGTACATAACATGGCAGAGTATTTCTCCTCAGATATTACTTTCCCTCCATGTACAGACTCAGTACATAACATGGCCGCACATTTCTCCTCAGATATTACTTTCCCTGCATGTGCAGGCTCAGTACATAACATGGCAGCGTATTTCTCCTGAGATGTTACTTTCCCTCTATGTACAGACTCAGTACATAACATGGCAGCATATTTCTCCTCAGATATTACTTTCCCTCCATGTACAGACTCAGTACATAACATGGCAGCATATTTCTCCTCAGATATTACTTTCCCTCCACGTACAGACTCAGTACATAACATGGCCGCACATTTCTCCTCAGATATTACTTTCCCTCCATGTACAGACTCAGTACATAACATGGCAGCGTATTTCTCCTCAGATATTACTTTCCCTCCATGTACAGACTCAGTACATAACATGGCAGCATATTTCTCCCCAGATATTACTTTCCCTCCATGTACAGACTCAGTACATAACATGGCAGAGTATTTCTCCTCAGATATTACTTTCCCTCCATGTACAGACTCAGTACATAACATGGCAGCATATTTCTCCTCAGATATTACTTTCCCTCCACGTACAGACTCAGTACATAACATGGCCGCACATTTCTCCTCAGATATTACTTTCCCTCCATGTACAGACTCAGTACATAACATGGCAGCGTATTTCTCCTCAGATATTACTTTCCCTCCATGTACAGACTCAGTACATAACATGGCAGAGTATTTCTCCTCAGATATTACTTTCCCCCCATGTACAGACTCAGTACATAACATGGCAGAGTATTTCTCCTCAGATATTACTTTCCCGCCATGTACAGACTCAGTACATAACATGGCAGAGTATTTCTCCTCAGATATCACTTTCCCTCCATGTACAGACTCAGTACATAACATGGCCGCACATTTCTCCTCAGATATTACTTTCCCTCCATGTACAGGCTCAGAAGATAACATCACCGTGTATTTCTCTTCAGATATTACTTTCCCTCCATGTACAGACTCAGTACATAACATGGCTGCACATTTCTCCTCAGTTATAACTTTCCCTCTATGTAAAGGCTTCAGTACATAACATGGCAGAGTATTTCTCCTCAGATATATCAGATATTACTTTCTCTCCATGTACAGGCTCAGTACATAACATGGCAGCATATTTCTCCTCAGATATTACTTTCCCTCCATGTACAGACTCAGTACATAACATGGCAGCATATTTCTCCTCAGATATTACTTTCCCGCCATGTACAGACTCAGTACATAACATGGCAGCGTATTTCTCCCCAGATATTACTTTCCCGCCATGTACAGACTCAGTACATAACATGGCAGAGTATTTCTCCTCAGATATTACTTTCCCTCCATGTACAGACTCAGTACATAACATGGCCGCACATTTCTCCTCAGATATTACTTTCCCGCCATGTACAGGCTCAGTACATAACATGGCAGCATATTTCTCCTCAGATATTACTTTCCCTCCATGTACAGGCTCAGTACATAACATGGCAGCATATTTCTCCTCAGATATTACTTTCCCTCCATGTACAGACTCAGTACATAACATGGCCGCACATTTCGCCTCAGATATTACTTTCCCTCCATGTACAGGCTCAGTACATAACATGGCAGCATATTTCTCCTCAGATATTACTTTCCCTCCATGTACAGACTCAGTACATAACATGGCAGCGTATTTCTCCTCAGATATTACTTTCCCTCCATGTACAGGCTCAGTACATAACATGGCAGAGTATTTCTCCTCAGATATATCAGATATTACTTTCTCTCCATGTACAGGCTCAGTACATAACATGGCAGCATATTTCTCCTCAGATATTACTTTCCCTCCATGTACAGACTCAGTACATAACATGGCAGCGTATTTCTCCCCAGATATTACTTTCCCTCCATGTACAGACTCAGTACATAACATGGCAGAGTATTTCTCCTCAGATATTACTTTCCCTCCATGTACAGACTCAGTACATAACATGGCAGCATATTTCTCCTCAGATATTACTTTCCCTCCACGTACAGACTCAGTACATAACATGGCCGCACATTTCTCCTCAGATATTACTTTCCCTCCATGTACAGACTCAGTACATAACATGGCAGCGTATTTCTCCTCAGATATTACTTTCCCTCCATGTACAGACTCAGTACATAACATGGCAGAGTATTTCTCCTCAGATATTACTTTCCCTCCATGTACAGACTCAGTACATAACATGGCCGCACATTTCTCCTCAGATATTACTTTCCCTGCATGTGCAGGCTCAGTACATAACATGGCAGCGTATTTCTCCTGAGATGTTACTTTCCCTCTATGTACAGACTCAGTACATAACATGGCAGCATATTTCTCCTCAGATATTACTTTCCCTCCATGTACAGACTCAGTACATAACATGGCAGCATATTTCTCCTCAGATATTACTTTCCCTCCACGTACAGACTCAGTACATAACATGGCCGCACATTTCTCCTCAGATATTACTTTCCCTCCATGTACAGACTCAGTACATAACATGGCAGCGTATTTCTCCTCAGATATTACTTTCCCTCCATGTACAGACTCAGTACATAACATGGCAGCGTATTTCTCCTCAGATATTACTTTCCCTCCATGTACAGACTCAGTACATAACATGGCAGAGTATTTCTCCTCAGATATTACTTTCCCTCCATGTACAGACTCAGTACATAACATGGCCGCACATTTCTCCTCAGATATTACTTTCCCTGCATGTGCAGGCTCAGTACATAACATGGCAGCGTATTTCTCCTGAGATGTTACTTTCCCTCTATGTACAGACTCAGTACATAACATGGCAGCATATTTCTCCTCAGATATTACTTTCCCTCCATGTACAGACTCAGTACATAACATGGCAGCATATTTCTCCTCAGATATTACTTTCCCTCCACGTACAGACTCAGTACATAACATGGCCGCACATTTCTCCTCAGATATTACTTTCCCTCCATGTACAGACTCCGTACATAACATGGCAGCGTATTTCTCCTCAGATATTACTTTCCCTCCATGTACAGACTCAGTACAGAACATGGCAGCATATTTCTCCTCAGATATTACTTTCCCTCCACGTACAGACTCAGTACATAACATGGCAGCATATTTCTCCTCAGATATTACTTTCCCGCCATGTACAGACTCAGTACATAACATGGCAGCATATTTCTCCTCAGATATTACTTTCCCTCCATGTACAGACTCAGTGCATAACATGGCAGAGCATTTCTCCTCAGATATTACTTTCCCTCCATGTGCAGACTCAGTACATAACATGGCAGCATATTTCTCCTCAGATATTACTTTCCCTCCATGTACAGGCTCAGTACATAACATGGCAGAGCATTTCTCCTCTACTGCCCTGTCCTCCCATTACTGTTCCTTCATCGATTCTAGACTCCTCAGTCACTGCCCTGCCCTCCATTACGGTCCCTTCATCTACAGACTCCTCATAGTCACCACCCTGTTCTTCATTACAGTCCCTCCATGTACAGACTCTCCTCACATACAGTGCCCTGTCCTCCATTACTCTCTCTCTCTGCCAGGCTCACTATTAGCAGGAATGTCTATTCAGCTTCCCACATCCCTCACACGCCTTTCCCTTAATCTTTCTGTCATAGTCACAAACAAGAAGTGAAGCATGATGGGAGGGGGAAGGTCACATAATCGAAAGAGAAGGGCGGGGCTTAATCTCAATGGTTTTTTTTTTCCTTTGCTGTTTGCCGTTCGGTATATACCCAGCAGCGACCACTAGAGGGAGCGCCACTAGCATCACTAGCACTGAAAACAATGCACATTCTCATGTACTCTGACTCCCTCTAGTGGCTGCCCTAGTAATAACATCTTGGACTTGTTAAGAGATGGCGTGTACTTGCCTATATCTTACATTTGTATGCACGTCCTTAATCTACTTTGACTCCTCTGATATATCCATTCCACATGTGAACTACTCCAATGTAGGGAAAGTATCATATTTCCTATATAAATGGATATTCTCATTAAAAACCGCTCTTCCCAGATGCTTTGAGTCTCAAACAAGGGGATCATGGGTCCTCTGTTCATTCATTTTACCCCCAGTCCACAGACGAGAGCTCTACAGAGTTGTCCATCTCTGGGGATATTTGAAGCTAAAAATAATTTTTTACAATTGGGATTCATAAAAAAATGTGGTACTTTTAGCCTCCGAGTTATGCTGTCTATCCCTGGCTGCAGAATGAGGTGACTGAGAATCCATCAGTGAGCTCATTCTAAGAGTCTGACAGGAAAGTTTATAACTTTTATTTCTGACTTTTTCTGAGCTCCCCTCAGATGATTTATGTCCACAAACCATATGAAAGTAGAATGTCCAGTGAAACAAAGAGGGTATAAAAGAAAAACTGTGCAGCATTTTTATTGAAGCTAAATTGCAACAACTCCTATAAATGTCCCTGCTTGCATGGTAGTGGGAGAAGGCATATCACATGGCTCTCTACTGACAGAAAGCGGCACCTTAAAATAATAATGTGGCGCCCCTGCGGGTCCAGTTGCCACAGAGGTACTGCATCTCAGCCAGAGGTGTGGTAACCCACTCTCAGGTAAGGAGGGAGCACTACCTGGGACCCAACCATTCACATCCAACACCACACCACTCCATTAGGGAAGGTCCAGATAGCTCCTAAGGGAAAACACAGACCCAGTCCCTGTTTGGAAGGTGGGACTAGGTAGAGGAGGTGGGTGGAGGAAGTAGTTTAGGGGAGCACTAGGGGAGAGTATAAAAGCAAGGTAGAAACATCTAGAAGGGTGGCGAGTTCAGTAAGTGAGGACCGTGGAGGAGTAGGGGTCCAGACTGAGTGGGGGCCCAGTCAGAGAGGCCCAGTAGGAGAGTGAGGAGAGAACACCGGAGCAGTGAGAAAAGCTCCAGAGAGAGAAAGGATCCTAGGGGCATGGAAAGTGCAGAGTCCACCCCTGCGCCCGGGTTCACGCTGACCATGAAGGGATCAGGTCGCAGTAGGGGACCAGCCCCAGACTAGTGGAGGACGACAAGACACAGCTAGCAAACCGGAGGTTGCGGTATCTTCAAGTTCCGTAGCCAAAAACCTCACTCATTCACTGAAAAGGTGGCCATATAGGACAAAGGGGACAGAAAGGACGTCGCCCAACAAGGCCCGCGGCCACTGGCTCGGGACACTGTGTGTGAGGCGCAGGGCAGGAGGGCGAGAGCCAGCGCAGAGAGACGACCTGGGAAAGTACACAAGAAGGGAGTCCGGTTCAAGTGCACCCAAATTATCTGACAGTTGGCTGGATTACTACCCCGGAGGACACAGGACTCGGTGGGCTGTTATAATCTGGCCGTTGTAACCTGGAACTCCATAAGAACTGTGAATAAACACTTGAAGACTGCACCCCACTGTGTCCTTGAATTAATTGCTGTGTCACCTGCCTTGCACTACAACACCAACATCATAGTTCATCTCTTTAACTGCCCTGGAGCTTAGCTCTACCCTTGGAGAGCTGAACCATCTTTGCTGCGTCACCCACAGCCCCAGTGGATCTGAATAGCAGCGGCAGCCACCTATAGCCGCATACCATGGGTGGCGTCACAAATCTTTATTTCCAATTGACTCTTCTTATTGACCGCCCTGGGCCACGGACCAGGTCACTGCCACCGTGACTACCCCGAAAAGGACCAGCCCGGCTACCGAGTACCCCACGGCCCCAGAGAGCGCGTCAACTTTAATAATAATGTTTTTATTTATATAGCGCCAACATATTCCACACCGCTTTACAATTCAGACAATATCGGCACTGTCCCCATTGGGGCTCACAATCTACATTCCCTATTAGGCCACTGCCCCACTATCAGTATTTGGTCAGTATTTTTTCTCAGGAGTGGGAGCCAAAACCTGGTGAGGAACAATCTGAGGAAAGGACTAATAGAAACAAGTCACCAATTCTGCATTTATCACCCACTCCTGGTTATGGCTCCCACTCCTGAGAAAAAATACTGACTGTGGTACCTCAGTATGTCTTTGGAGTGTGGGAGTAAACCCACACAAACACAGGGAGAACATACAAACTCCTTACAGATGTTGTCCTTGATGGTATTTGAACCCAGAACCCCAGCACAGCAAGAGCTGCAGTGCTAACCACTGAGCCACCGTACTGTCCGAGATATTCTGGTGTGGATTGCTGCATTTTGGGACGGGCTCCTGTGGTGGTTTAGTGTCTGAAAACTTGTTTGCCAGTTTCAATATTCACCACTCGCACCAATGGCGCTCCTTTGTACTTGGTGCTCCATACTCAAGACCTGTCCGGGTGTAAGAAAAATGATTTCTTCCACTGGGACAAAAAAGTGAATGCTGAAGCCGATTAGCGGTAGCTGATTGTCTGCAGCGCTTCTGTAGCACCCTGAGGATTCGGCTGCTACAGGGGTATTACGCCTCAAGCCAGAGGTGTGGTATTCCACTCCCGGGTAAGGATGGAGTGTGGAACTGAGCTCAGTAGGCTGCATGCACTACATACATCCCATTTCCGGGGGACAGACCAATGGTACTCCCACTAGAGAAATGTGCAGGTACGACAGTGTCTGTCCCTGGCTGGAGTGGGAGGGGGGTGGAACATCCCAGTAGTGTAGGGGCAGATAGGGGGAGCAGTCTGGGTAATGCTAGGAGCTCATTGGGTGCTGGTCACCTGAGCTCACACATAGAGGGAGTATATAAGGTGGGAACCATCTTAGAACAGGGTCTTTTGTAGAGGTTTGGTCAGTCTGTCAGAGTTGAGTCAGAGAAGCAGAGCAGCTCAGCCAGCTCCAAGGCCAAGAGAGAGAGAGAGGAGAAGGAAGGACCCAGAGGGGGAGAAGAGGGAACTCCAAGAACCCAAAATTAGACCAGAGGGTGAAGAGTTGGCACAAGGGTACCGGATCCCAAGCTGGTGGAGGGCCCTAATCCTTAGCCAGAGACCGGAGGTCGTGGGCAGGATCTGCCACGACCACCCACTAAATCCACCCGGAAGGCACACCAAGAATAGGGTCAGGAAACCCAGAGACAAGGGTTTACCAACAAGAGGCCCGAGGGAGCCGGACTTAGGTGGATCCCTGGTGGGGAAGGCCAGAGAGAAGGACAAGTCAGAAAGGGAGCTCAGGACCACGCTCCAGAATCACCTGGGGGTTGGCCGAGTCCAGGACCTGGTGGACGCAGCACGGCTCGGGCGGTCACTCAAGGCCGGAGTGACCAACACAAAAGCAGTAAGTAAAACCCTGAACTGCACAGCCCGACTCGGAGTCTTATTACCACTCTCACTGCACCACCACAACCACCACCCTCTACAACTGACCCCCTGAGGCTATACCCCTCCCGTTGGGGGTTATACTACCTGAGCTGCACACACACCACCAGCCTCAGCGGACCCTGCTGCAGCGGCGGCCGTAGTGACCGCAAATCAACGGGTGGCGTAGTCGACATTAAAGAACATCCAGCAACATCTGTAGGACTGCCACACACTGAGCTTGACACCCTGGGCACGGACCGGGTCACCGCCACTCGGAGACTACAACCCCCATCTGATCCGGCTCCGGGTATCCCCCAAACAACACTGGCCCAGGGGGCGCGTCAACTTTGGCGTAGTCGGCAGGATTACGTGCCCGCAACAACCGGGTACTGCGTGCCTGAAGAAAAGTACACCGTTACCTTAAAAAGAAGTCTCCCGCCGGTTCCGGAGGGTCCCCGCCAACGGACCCCATCACAGGTCGTTTCCCGCCGGTTGTCCGCCATTTGCAGCTTTTTCCCGCCATCCATGGAGTTTCCCGCCACTGGGAGACGATTCCCGCCATTTCCAAAGATTTCCCGCCTTGGAAGAGCGGACGCCATTATGGGCGTGCCAGAGGGTGGCAAGAGGTCACCTCCCATCGTGGGCCAGGTCGAAGAATGGCGCCAAAAGCGGAAACCGCGCCCACCAACAGAGACTGTGATGCTGGAAGTGTCCATCAGCGTGAGAGAACTGCCCCTGGAACTGACAATCACAAAGTTGCCCCGGGACCACCCTCAATGTGGGCGGAGACAGAACAAGAGAGCAAAGATGGGTGTCGCCTGGAGCAGTCTGGAGAGAGCGCACCCGGAGACAAGAAGTCTGGAGAGGAGTCCAGAGAGAGCCTACCCGGAGATGGAGGGAGAGTCAGGCAGCACCGACCCAGTGGTCAGGAGCCTGCTACAAGCCACAACCCCACTAGGCCTAGTGGAGGTCCTGGCACAGCTCCCCCGAGACCGGGAGTGTGCACAGACTGCGCTGGAGGGCCTCGCACGGAGGATGGCCCGGGTGCAGCGAGAGACGTTGGCGGAGTGGAGCCGAGAGATGGCCCAGCAGACCGGAACCCGTCAGCGGAGCACGCCACCCGAGACGAGGAGACAGACCGCCTCTGAGGATGGTGCAGGAGGAGTGAAGGCCGGAGACGGCGCCGAGAAGGGAGCTGAACGGACGGAGGCAGGTAAAGGGGACGTCTCTACCCCGAGCCGGGAAACCGTGTACCTGCCCCAGCTCCCCGTCGCAGAGCCCGAAATTCCCCCTGCCGTGCCCGTCGCTGCATCGTCACCGCCGCAGACTAGGCCTCAACCGGAAACCGCGGCCGCGACCCCTGTGACGTCACGCGCTTCGACCCTGAGCGCGGCAAAGCAGGAAATACCATCAGCCTGGTCGCAAGGCCTAGTACCCCCGGGCGCCGCCATTCCAACAGCGCCCCCTACCTCCGCGGAGCTACCAGCCTGGTCGCAGGGCCGAGTAACCACGGGCGCCGCCGTTCTTACGGTGCCCTTTTCCTTTAGCGTGCCCCAAGCCTGGTCGCAAGGCCTGGTCAACCCGGGCGCCGCTACCACCACAGCGCCCATAACACCTAAAGTACCGCACCTGGGTGAGGACCTGTTCGCCCAGCATACGTGCCCGGATGGGCAGCCCTTCATATGGCCACCGGAGTTTCACCATCCCCGATTCCGGAAAGAAAGACCCCTAGATGAACCCCTGATTCCGGTTCTGAAGCCCGTCAGGAGGACCCAGCCCCCGCTAGAGGAGGCACAGTTTGAGTGGGACCCCACCGGAGGAGACCTCATGGGGTTCACTCAGGAGACTCGGGCGGCCGCAGCGGAGCGTGCAGAGTGCTGCCGCCAGCAGCTCGAGGTCTTCGAGAAGGAGCGGAGAGAGAGGCGGGTCCGGGAACAGCAAGCACAGATAAGGAGCGCGGAGCAGAAGAGCCGGACCAGGAGGAACCCCCGTGCAGCTCATGGTCCCCGTACCACCGGGACTGTGATTAAATTCAACCTGCAGCATGGGTGGGGCTTCATAAAAGACCATCATACCCCCGGCGACGTCTTTGTCACACGCAGAGACGTAGAAAGCCATCTGCCGGAGGGACACAGAGGTCGTGACCTGTACGTAGGGGACGAGGTCACCTTCACCCGGCACAAGTGTGCCAAAGGACCCTACGCCCTCCATGTACATCGCCTGACGGAGGAGGAGCTGCGGTGTGAGGAGGAGCAGGAGGACCCGGACGGGTCTAAATCCAAAGAAGGAGCAGGAGGACGCCGTCGTTAAAGTACGGTAAAGAGACTGTAAATAGTTACCCATCGGGGTACAGTGAACTGTTGCTGCTTTAAATAAGTCCCCGTTGGGACAAGAGTGAACTGTTAAACCATGTGTCCCTATTCCCATTACCTGGCCGAGGACTGAGAGCGGCCATATTCCCCTTGTATATAGTTGCGCTTCCTAAGGCGCCCCCTATCGGTTTTATAGTAAACTGTTGTTTTTCTTAAAGAGACTGTCGCGCTTTTCCCGGTCACAAGCTGCACCGTGGCCGGAGGAGCAAGAGTGTTTACAAGGACGTTATTTATGAAGAGTTTTTATGAAAAGTTTTATGTGATGTTTTATATGTTTATGTTTATGAAAAAAATTGTATGTTTTGGATGTTTTTGTATCTTACAGCCCGAGGACGTGCTGTGATTTACCAGGGGGGAATGTAGCACCCTGAGGATTCGGCTGCTACAGGGGTATTACGCCTCAAGCCAGAGGTGTGGTATTCCACTCCCGGGTAAGGATGGAGTGTGGAACTGAGCTCAGTAGGCTGCATACACTACATACATCCCATTTCCGGGGGACAGACCAATGGTACTCCCACTAGAGAAATGTGCAGGTACGACAGTGTCTGTCCCTGGCTGGAGTGGGAGGGGGGTGGAACATCCCAGTAGTGTAGGGGCAGATAGGGGGAGCAGTCTGGGTAATGCTAGGAGCTCATTGGGTGCTGGTCACCTGAGCTCACACATAGAGGGAGTATATAAGGTGGGAACCATCTTAGAACAGGGTCTTTTGTAGAGGTTTGGTCAGTCTGTCAGAGTTGAGTCAGAGAAGCAGAGCAGCTCAGCCAGCTCCAAGGCCAACAGAGAGAGAGAGGAGAAGGAAGGACCCAGAGGGGGAGAAGAGGGAACTCCAAGAACCCAAAATTAGACCAGAGGGTGAAGAGTTGGCACAAGGGTACCGGATCCCAAGCTGGTGGAGGGCCCTAATCCTTAGCCAGAGACCGGAGGTCGTGGGCAGGATCTGCCACGACCACCCACTAAATCCACCCGGAAGGCACACCAAGAATAGGGTCAGGAAACCCAGAGACAAGGGTTTACCAACAAGAGGCCCGAGGGAGCCGGACTTAGGTGGATCCCTGGTGGGGAAGGCCAGAGAGAAGGACAAGTCAGAAAGGGAGCTCAGGACCACGCTCCAGAATCACCTGGGGGTTGGCCGAGTCCAGGACCTGGTGGACGCAGCACGGCTCGGGCGGTCACTCAAGGCCGGAGTGACCAACACAAAAGCAGTAAGTAAAACCCTGAACTGCACAGCCCGACTCGGAGTCTTATTACCACTCTCACTGCACCACCACAACCACCACCCTCTACAACTGACCCCCTGAGGCTATACCCCTCCCGTTGGGGGTTATACTACCTGAGCTGCACACACACCACCAGCCTCAGCGGACCCTGCTGCAGCGGCGGCCGTAGTGACCGCAAATCAACGGGTGGCGTAGTCGACATTAAAGAACATCCAGCAACATCTGTAGGACTGCCACACACTGAGCTTGACACCCTGGGCACGGACCGGGTCACCGCCACTCGGAGACTACAACCCCCATCTGATCCGGCTCCGGGTATCCCCAAAACAACACTGGCCCAGGGGGCGCGTCACTTCCATGATGTCCTCTCTGGCTGTGGATCCCAGCAGACCGATGGTTGACACGTCACTGACTATGGAGAAGGAGATGAGTTTAATTTTTTTATTTAACCCATTAATACTGGACAATCTTTTAAACGGTGTTTTGTTTTTTTTGGGGGGAACCACATTTTTTATACATTTTTTTAATACCAAAAAAATCAAGTTATTCAACTATGCAGCTTTGTCCTGAAAAGAGCAGAAGTGTGCATGGTCGGCCTCCACTCCATTTATTGTCTATGGAACTTACGAGCGATGTGCTCGGTTATTTCTGAAAGTCTCATAGATGATGATTTGAAAGGAGACCGAGCATGTGCATCTCTGCTCCACTCAAGGCAGCAAAGCCCAGTTCTAGGGGTTCCAGAGTTTCAATCTCTAGTGGTCCCAAAGGTCAGACCCCCAGCGATCAGCAAGTTAACTCCTCTCCTATGGATCGGGGATAACTTGACTTCCGAGCGCTGAGCTCGGTTATTTCCAGCGGTCCTATAGATGATGATTGAACAGGAGACCGAGCATGTGCATCTCTGCTTCACTCAAGACAAGGCAGCAAAGCCTAGTTCTTGGGGTTCAAGTCAGGGCTGCCAGCAGGAATTTCAAGGCCTCAGACTAGGAAAATTTTCAGGCCCCCTTGAGACTCCGCCTAGGCTCCACCCCAACTCTGCCTCCACCCTTTGAACCTTCCACAGTCCCACCGCCCACTCTTCGAACAACTCCACTTCTGCACCACGTCCTCACCAATCACACATTAACAGTTCACTTCGAACCATATCACACACATAGCCATCAGCTTTTGTTTTGGCCAAAAAGATTTTTAAAGCCTGCAACCAAGGCAAGCAGGGCCGGCATTTGAGACAGGCAGACAAGGCACCTGCCTAGGGCCCCCACTCTCCCAGGGGCCCCCAGCCAGTGGCGAGCCGCTAATAGCAGAACACCACGCAGCAGCTACGGGGCCATGAGTCAGCGGGGGCAGGTGCTAGCACAGCCCCCTTCCTCCACATCACATATTCAACAGTATCGGCATCATAGATGCCGGTACTGTTGAAAGCATTGATGGAAGAGAGAGTGTCATGTGACGCTCCCTCTCCCATCATTCCCTCTCTGTCGCTCAAACTTCATCTCATCACGCGCTGGGCAGTAGAGCTGCTGAGACACTCTGCAGAGACCGGAGGAAGGAGGAGGGGTAAGTATGTATTTATTTATTTTTGATATATCGGCCTGAATTCTACTATATGGGGGCATATGGGGCTGCATTCTAGTATATGGGGGCATATGGGGCTGCATTATACTATATGGGGGCATATGGAGATGCATTATACTATATGGTGGCGTATGGGACTGCATTATACTATATGGTGGCATATGGGGCTGAATTATACTATATGGGGGCATATGGGCCTGCATTATACTATATGGGGGCATATGGGCCTGCATTATACTATATGGGGGCATATGGGCCTGCATTATACTATATTGGGGCTACATTATACTGTATGGGGGGTGGTTGCATTATACTATATGGGGGCTACATTGTATTATATTTTGCATCTTTTTGCTAGTGTGAACATGCTCCTATTTCTTGCATGTGTACCATCTTAGACCTCAGTTCACATTGCTTGGTTTTTTGTCTTGTTTGCATTCTGTGCAAATTAGGAGTGTGGCATCCCCCTTGTTGAGCTGGTTAGTATATATGTATTTTAATATAGACAGTGTAGGACCGTCCCAATTTAGGGTCACCTTGTCGCTGGTGGGACGGCTTGTATACTTTTTTTGATCAAAAATAGTTCACTAAGTACCCTATATTTCATATGCAACTTTGCTGTACATTTATATATAATGATGGTAGGGTATGAGATATATTTTTTTGTCTTTTGTAGGTTTTGCATCTTTTTGCTAGAGTGAACATGCTCCTATTTCTTGCATGTGTACCATCTTAGACCTCAGTTCACATTGCTCGGTTTTTTGTCTTGTTTGCATTCTGTGCAAATTAGGGGTGTGGCATCCCCCTTGTTGAGCTGGTTAGTATATATGTAGCTTACCACGGGCTTAGGTGGTCTGATATTGGGACCCGGTTCTATTTGTCTACCCTTTTATATGCATTACTTCAACTTTGATATACAGTAAGGTTTTTAATATAGACAGTGTAGGACCGTCCCAATTTAGGGTCACCTTGTCGCTGGTGGGACGGCTTGTATACTTTTTTTGATCAAAAATAGTTCACTAAGTACCCTATATTTCATATGCAACTTTGCTTTACATTTATATATAATGATGGTAGGGTTTGAGATATATTTTTTGTCTTTTGTAGGTTTTGCATCTTTTTGCTAGTGTGAACATGCTCCTATTTCTTGCATGTGTACCATCTTAGACCTCAGTTCACATTGCTTGTTTTTTTGTCTTGTTTGCATTCTGTGCAAATTAGGGGTGTGGCATCCCCCTTGTTGAGCTGGTTAGTATATATGTAGCTTACCACGGGCTTAGGTGGTCTGATATTGGGACCCGGTTCTATTTGTCTACCCTTTTATATGCATTACTTCAACTTTGATATACAGTAAGGTTTTTAATATAGACAGTGTAGGACCGTCCCAATTTAGGGTCACCTTGTCGCTGGTGGGACGGCTTGTATACTTTTTTCGATCAAAAATAGCTCACTAAGTACCCTATATTCCATATGCAACTTTGCTTTACATTTATATATATAATGATGGTAGGGTATGAGATATATTTTTTGTCTTTTGTAGGTATTGTATTATATGGGCCTGCATTATACTGCGTAGGGGCTGCATTATATTACATTAGCATGCATTATACTAGATGGGACTACATTATACAATATGGATCTACATTATAATATATGGGCATGCATTATACCAGATGGGGGACTGCAATATATTATATGGGGCTACATTATATTATATGGAGCTGTATTATACTGTATGGGGCCTGCATTATACAGTATGGGGCTTGCATTATACGCTGTGGGGCCTGCATTATACTCTGTGGGGCCTGCACTATACTCTATGAAGGACTATAGGCTGTTTATTATACTGTATGTACTATATGGGGGCTGCATTATACTGTATGGAGGACTATGGGTAGTACATTATACTCTATGGAGGACTATGTGGGGCCCATTATACTGTATGGAGGACTATAGGACACATTATACTATATGGAGGACTATGTGGGGCAATTATTCTGTATGGAGGACTATGTGGGGCCATTATTCTGTATGGAGGACTATAGGGGGGGCATTATACTGTATGGAGCACTATAGGACGCATTATACTATATGGAGGACTATGTGGGGCCATTATTCTGTATGGAGGACTGTGGGGTTCATTATTCTGTATGTATGGAGGTCTAAGTGGGGCCCATTATTCTGTATGTATGGAGGACTATGTGGGGCCATTATTCTGTATGGAGGAGTATGGGGGTGCATTATACTGTATGGAGGACTATGTGGAGCCATTATTCTGTATGGAGGACTATGGGGTGTGCGTTATACAATATGGAGTATTATGGGGGGCCCTGTATGATGTATAGAGGACTAGGGGGGTGCATTATACTGTATGGAGGACTATGAGGATTGTATTATACAGCATGGAGGACTATAGGGCACATTATACTATATGGAGGACTATGGGATGTATTATACTAAACGAGCACAATGCTGCCTATTCATTGAGTGATTGGATTGTTTATGCTGGAATAAAAATTATTGTTCTCAGCAGCAGATCGCCCGGTGAAAACTGCAGATCTGTTGCTGACACCATGATGTGTATGGGGACAGATTGATCTATTAGTGATCGTTCTGTGCGCATCATTCTTCCTCAGCCGGTGTAAAGATGCCAGAAAACAAGTGCTGAACAACTTCAAAACTGTCAATCACACTTGTTTAACGGCCTGAACTCAATGCATGTAAATGCAACTGAAATGTTTGAGTGTGATGGTGCAATATGTGAGCATTTGGGGCTCCACTTTAAACTTTTGCCTATGGCCCCACTTTGTCTAAAACCGGCCCTGAAGGCAAGGTAGACTCTTTAACCAGAGCCCTCTACTCTAACCTATAAAAAATTTCTTAAGACATCCAATAATCTTTTTAGGTATGTTTTTAGGGAATGTGTAACATAATTTTTTTAAAATCACCAATAATACTACATACAAGGGACAAATACCGTCATACCATAACCAGACCACATATTACCACCACATTGTGACAGAATAATACCACATACAACAAATACCCACATAAAATCACCGGACCACATATTGCCACCACATAGTGACCGAATACTACAATATTGATCATTAATAAAAAAACAATACTAATATTACCATAAGTGCCATTATACAGAGGAGCTCTGTACATAGTATACAGTGTATAGTGTAAGTGTACAAGTAATACAGTGATCACCAATGACATTATACACAGAATACCACCACACCATGGCCGGACCACATACTACCACCACATAATGACCAAATAATACTACATACAAGGAACAAATATCGCCACACCATGACCAAACCATATATTATCATCACATAGTGACAACATAATACCACATGCAAGGAACAAATACCACCACACCGTAATCAAACCACATATTACCACCACATAGTGAGTAATGCAGTGATCACCAGTGACATTATACACAGGAGTCCTGTATATAGTGTCAGTGTACAGGTAATACAGGGATGACCAGTGACATTATGCACAGAAGCCCTGTATATAGTATATTGTAAGTGTGTAGGTAACACACTGACTCACCAGTGACGTCTCTAGTTGAAGTCCTTCATCTTCGCTTTTCTTCGTCATCTTGGGCAGTCTTGGGCAGCCATCACTTCTTCCAGCCAGGACTCGTCTTTGAAGAAAATAATACAGTTATGTAAAGCACCGCTTCCAGAGCACATTCTCTAATTTTTCCCCAACTTCTACACTACGCCAGATGAAGAAAAAAGCACTGAAAACAGTGCCCTCCATCCTACCCCCAGGCCCTATATGATGTTCCATCCTGGTCCCATATGTTCTCCCATCCTGCCCCAGGCCCCATATGATATCCCATCCTGGCCCAATATCAGGCCTGGCGTCAGCACCCGGTGCACCCGGGCAAGTGATGCAGCCCTGAGCTGGCGGGGGGGGGGTGCCACTCGCAGTCGGGCACCCTGGCGCGCTATGGGACCAGTGAGCGTAGGAGAGCGACTGGACCTCCCCCCCTGCTTGTTCAGGGCCCCGGCACAATACTTACCTCTCCCCGTCTCTCCACAGTAGATCTTGTATCTACTGCGGCTGCTGCACTGTGACGTCTCAGGTCAGAGGGCGCGATGACGTCTTTAAACCGCACCCTCTGCTGAGAGTGGGAAGACGGCGATGCGGCTGAGGAGTCCGGAGCAGAGCAGCGGCAGCAGGTGAGGAGAGGTGGGGTGAGTATTTTATTTTTTTTATTTTTTTTTATGTATGGAGGCATGGGGCATTATATGGGGGCCCAGCCTGCATGGGGCATTATATGGGGGCACAGCCTGCATGGGGCATTATATGGGGGGGCAGCCTGTATGGGGCATTATATGGGGGGGCAGCCTGTATGGGGCATTATATGGGGGGCCAGCCTGCATGGGGCATTATATGGGGGGCCAGCCTGCATGGGGCATTATATGGGGGTCAGTATTCTGTATGGAGCATTATATGGGGGCCAGAATTATGTATGGAGCATTATAAGGGGCCAGTATTCTGTATGGAACATTATATGGGGGCCAGTATTCTGTATGGAGCGTTATATGGAGTCCATTATTCTGTATGGAGCAATATGTGGGACTCATAATACTGTATGGAGGACTTAGTGGTGCTCATAATACTGTATGGAGGACTATGTGGGGCCTATAATACTGTATGGAGGACTATGTGGTGCCCATAATACTGTATGGAGGACTTAGTGGTGCCCATAATACTGTATGGAGGACTTAGTGGTGCCCATAATACTGTATGGAGGACTATACTGTCCGGTCTGCACTGTCCGCAGCTATTGTAGAATTTACAATAAATATCACTCATGTAATGTAAGTAGTATGTGAAATCTTTGCATTGTACTATATCTTTATTTCTCTGCCGTATCTGTGCATCATAAATCGTGGTATGTGTTAAAGGGGCCCACTGAGACTCTTTCGCCCAGGACCCACAAAAACCTGGAGCTGGCCGTGCCCAATATGTCTCTATCCTGCCCCCTAGCCCCATATGATATCCCATCCTGGCCCGATATGTCTCTATCCTGCCCCCAAACCCATATGATATCCCATCCTGACCCCATATGATTTCACATCCTGGCCTCATACAAAAAAATAAAAAAACAATTCTACTTACCTGGCCGCGTCGCAAGCTGCTTCCTTTTCTTCATCCATTTGAGGCGGACGTCAGCTGCTGGCCTCCAGTTGGCTGGCGGCTGTTAACTGTTGCCGTCAGGGCTGGCTCGAGGTTTTGTGGGCCCCTGTCAAAAGAGTGTCAGTGGGCCACTTTAGCACATATCACGATTCATGATGCACAGATAAAAAATATAGGTACAGTACAATGCGAAACATTTCATTTACTTCTTACATTACGAGCGATATTTATTGTAAATACTACAATAGCTCAGAAACCCGCGAATCCTCACAGTGCACAGAGTGCGCGCTGGGGCGATTCAAAAGTCTGCATTCACACAGAGTGACTGCAGACTTTTAATTTTAGACTGGACAATATAGTTCTCCATACTTTATTATGGGCACCACATAGTCCTTCATAAAGTATTATGGGCACCACATAGTCCTCCATACAGTATTACGGGCACCACATAGTCCTCCATACAGTATCATTAGCATCACAAAGTCCTCCATACAGTATTATGGGCACCACATACTCCTCCATACAGAATTATGAGCACCACATAGTGATCCATATAGTATTATGGGCACCACATAGTGCTCCATACAGTATAATGGCCTCATATATTGCTCCATGAAGTATATAATGGCCCCATATATTGCTCCATATAGTATATAATGGCCCCATATATAGCTCCATACAGTATAATGGTTCCATATAATGCTCCATACAGTATAATGGCCCCATATATTGCTCCATACAGTATATAATGGCCCCATACAGTATAATGGGCCCCATATAATGCTTCATACATTAAAAAAAATCAAATACTCACCTCTCCTTGTTCCCCGCTGGTCGCTGCTCCGGTCTCTTCAGTGTCTTCTGGCTCTCTGCACTGCTCAAAGGATGCGCTGTAGTGATGTCATCACGCCCTCTCCCCAGAGACCTCACAGAGAGTCAGGAGACACTGAAGAGAGTAGACCAGAGCAGCAGGGAACGGGCAGAGGTGAGTTTTTAGAGGGGGAAGCTTGGTGCCAGCGCTTTTACTGGGCTCTCCTGACTCACAGGCCTCATAGCATGCCAGTGTTCCTGACAGTGATTGAGATCCCGTTTGTCCAGGGCCCCGGCACTTAACGGGGTGCGCTGGATGGTGACGGCGTCCCTGGTTGCCATGCAGGAAGAAAATAGATTTTAGTTCAGTTACTGATCGAACGGTCGAATTCTGCTCCTGAGGCCCAGACCGGGCCCCCTCCTCGCCGGGCCCCATCTGCCAGTAAGGGCAGTAATGCCCTGATGGTGGCCCTGGTTCCAGAGCCCTGATATCTGGGGATGCCAAAGGTCACACCCCCGGCGATCAGCAAGTTACCTTCTCTCCTATGGATCGGGAATAACATGATTGTTTGGGGATAACCTTTTAAAGCCTGAAGTGGATTCAAAAGAATTGGGAAATATAAAGGCAGAACTTATATTTCACCTTCCTCCTGGATCCACTACCCCTTTAGCTCAAAAAAACTACACCACAAAAAAAACATAATGGTGTCCCCCAGCCAAAATAAAAATGTGTTAAAGGGAGTGGTCCAGTCTTTTTGATAAAATTCTGCAGTCACTCCATTTGACTGCTGACTTCTGAATCTTGACAGCATGCTGTGCGCACACTGTCAGGACTCTCCAGTATTGCCAGTGAGAGCGGGTGGTATGCAATTTGCATACTTCTGGTCACATTCCCACTACATTTGCCTGGCTCTTCTCACATGTCTAGTCGGCACATAGCTGCCCAGTTTTAGCAGCAATACTGGTGAATCCTGACTGCATGTGCACCACACGCTGTCAATAAATCAGAAGACTGCAGTCACATTGAGTGATTACTGACTTTTATCAAAAGACCAGAATGGATAAGTTTCTACCTTGATCATTTTTGAAGAGAATCTGAATATTGTCAAAAGCAACAATAAAAAAAGCAGAGCCAAGATCTGCAAAGTATTGTGTTAACTCAGCCGTAAATCATCTTTGCTCTATTACTGACTTTTTACTTTCAGTTGGCACTTCGACTCTAGTAAGATTTGCACAGGCCTGTCTTACAATACCTGTAGTACAGGTCCTTCCAAAAAAAAAAGCGCTGCTAAGAGTCAATTACTATATAAATAAACATATCATTACTGTGATGAAGTTATGTGCACATTTTGATACTTATCGGTGTATTTCTAGAATAAACATATCATTACTGTGATGAAGTTATGTGCACATTTTGATACTTATCGGTGTATTTCTAGAACTTTTTGCACTTGCAGTTTTTACAATAATGACATGCTTTTACTGTAATTATAAAAATGACAAAAAGTAAACTGACTCAAGTAGATATACCCTAAAGCTGACACATGACACCGGTAATGTGGCTTATCTGTGTTAGTGCACATATACAGTTGAAATCAGAAGTTTACATACACTATATAAAAATACACCTATCCATGTTTTTCTCAATATCTGACATGAAATCAGAATAAACCTTTCCCGTTTTAGGTCAATAAGGATTACCATAATTTTTATATTTGCCAAATGCCAGAATAATGAGAGAGAGAATGTTTAAGGCATTTTTACTTTTTATTACTTACTGCAAAGTGAAAAGTTTCCATACATGTCATTAGTATTTGATACCATTGCCCTTAAACTGAATGACTTGGGTCAGACGTTTGGGATATCCTTCCACAAGCTTCTCACAATAGTGGGTCAGTATTTGAGCCCATTCCTCCTGACAAAACTGGTGTAACTTATCCAGGTTTGTAGGTCGCCTTGCTCGCACCTGACTTTTAAGCTTTGCCCATAAATTTTCAGTGGGATTGAGATCAGGGCTTAGTGATGGCCACTCCAAAACATTGACTTTGTTATCCTTAAGCCACTTTGTTACCATTTTGGCAGTATGCTTCAGGTCATTGTCCATTTGGAAGACCCATTGCCATCCAAGCTTTAACTTCCTGGCTGATGTCTTAAGATGTTGCTTCAGTATTGCCACATAATCTTCTTTTCTCGTGATGCCATCTATTTTGTGAAGTACACCAGTCCCTTATGCAGCAAAACAACCCCACAACATGATACTGCCACCCCCGTGTTTCACAGTTGGGATGGTGTTTTTAGGCTTCCAAGCTTCTCCTTTTTCCTCCAAACGTAATGATGGTCATTATGTCCAAAAAAGTTTAAGTTTCGTTTCATCAGACCACAGGACATGTCTCTAAAAATTAAGGTCTTTGTTCCTATGTGCATTTGAAAAAAATTATCTGGGGTTTTTATGTTTCTTTTGGAGTAATGGTTTCTTCCTGGCAGAGTGGCCTTTCAGCCCATGTTGATACAGTACTTTTTTCACTGTAGTTATTGACACAATCTTACTAGCTTCCACCATCATCTTCAAAAGGTCTTTTGCTTTTGTCCTGGGGTTGATATGCACATGTTGGACCAAAGCACGTTCATCTCTGGGACACAGAACCCATCTCCTTCCTGAGCGGTATGATGGCTGGACATTCCCATCTTGTTTGTACTTGCATATAATTGTTTGTACAGATGAACGAGGCACCTTCGGGTATCTTGAATATGTACCTAAGAATAAGCCAGACTTGTGCAAGTCCACAATTCTCTTCCTGATATCTTGGCTGAGTTCTTTAGACTTTATCGTGATTCTACACAAAGCAGTGTGTTTAAGGTGTGCATTAAAATACATCCACAGGTGTGTCTCTAATTAACTCAGATGTTGCCAAAAAACCTATCAGAAGCTTCCAAACACATGACATCATCATATGAGCTGTCCAGAATTGTTTAAAGACATAGTTATTTTAGTGTATGTAAACTTTTGACTTTGCAGTAAGTAATAAAAATGGCTTAAAACATTCTCTCTCTCTCATTATTCTGGCATTTGGCAAATATTAAAAATGATGGTAATCCTAATTGACCTAAAACGGGAAAGGTTTATTCTGATTTTATGTCATATATTGAGAAAAACATGCATATGTGTCTTTTTATATAGTGTATGTAAACTTCTGGTTTCAACTGTAACGTGCTACCACAGTGTAACACTGTACGCAGTATCGTGCTGCCATTGTCTAGGCACGTGAGATTGTGGCGCCCCTGAGGGTTCAGTCGCCACAGAGGTACTGCACCTCACCCAGGGGTGTGGTGTTGTCACACTGACACTGCGTACAGGAGGTCAGGGGCCTAAGCTGACCCTAAGCTGACTAATCCCTCTACCTGGAGGTACTGTTAAAGGTACAGAGGTCCAGGCCGCCAGCGTAACCCCTACCTACTGAGGATCCCTGCACCTCAGTAATCTAGTCCTGAGAAGGACCCCGATCACAACAATAGGGGACAGGAAATAATATGCCAACACACAGTACTTAGACGAACGGGACAGTACAAGGGTCAAACCAAAAACCACCTTGCATACAAAAACTACACCACAACTACAGAGGGAACACCAACGGGAAAGGAGATAAATGATAAAGCAAGGAAGGGAAAAACCACACCAAATACACTTAGCTCAGAACTCCAAAATACCACGATCCGCTCTGTTTGTCTGTATGAAATGCTTTCACCGACACTTCCCTAACAGACCGGCAGGCATTTTAAGGAGTCCCACTACTGCAGCATTGATTGCAGCTGGGCGAGGCTGGACCTCGTCTAGCACAGAGAGAGAGTTAACTCCCTCACTGCCGAAAAACACAAAACACCAAAAACTCAGCTGCGAGAAGTCAGGCTGTGTAATCGTGACGATCTTCGTGGCGACACACCCGTGACAGGTGTCTCCTTTCTTTCAGGTAAGGAGGGAGTGCTGCCCGGAACCCCAAATACCTGTATCCAACACTACACTACTCAAGGCCGGCTGGAAGGGCAACATGCAGAGCGCAGCTGCTGAGCCCTGACCCTGGCTGGAGTGGGGGGAACCCAAAGGTAGGGGGAACCAGTAGTGGGTGTGGGTGGAGGAAGTAGTTAGAGGGAGAACTTTGGTAGGAGTATAAAATAGGGAAGCCATCTTAGGGTGGTGGTTGTTCAGTTAGGGAGAGCAGTTCAGAAGAACAGCTCGGGACAGTTCAGAAGAACAGTCCGCGAGCAGAGTCTCATTAGGAGATCTGCTCCACAAGTAGAGCCAAGTCAGGAGGCCCAGGAGGGGAGCAGGGAGTAGGCTCCATTCTAAGAAAGGATCCTAGGGGGTACGGCACGTGCAGAACGGCACCCGTACGCCCAGCATCTGTCAGATGACAGAGGGATCGTAGAAGCATTCTAGTCCCCTGAGGGCCAAGCAAGTCTGTGTAACTCCGACGGACAGGAGGGACTTCAGAGTACCCGAACAGGATTCAGAGTGGGCAGCGCAGGGCAGGAGGGAGAAGGACCCAGTGTGAAGACGGTCAAAATAGGAACATAAGAAAGAGGGGCTCTGCCAGGTATTCCCAAGCTGCCTGAGGAAGGATTGAACCTCTGCCCGGTGAATGCAGCGCGATGCGGGAGGCCTTTACCTATACAGTGCACCTGTGGGCTGTCTTACGAACTGTGAGTAAAATCTTGGATGACTGCACTCTTTCATTGGTGCCATTGTTCCCCCTGCACTACAACGCCCAGCGCAACCCACTCTCTACTACACCACTGCCCTGAGGCCTGCTCCACCTGTGGGGAGCCGTCCCATCACAAGGTGCCCTAACATCTGCCTCAGAGGACTGTTGCAGCGCTAGTGATCCTCACCAGGTACCACAGGTGGTGTCACGAACTTTCTAAAAATAATTCCCCTTTTGCACTGACCGCCCTGGGTCACGGACCGAGCCAGCCACCGTGATATCCCCCAACCGGCATCCAGAGGCCTGGCTGCCGAGTACCCCACGGCCCTGGGGGCGCGTCAAGATCATTGCATGTATTAATCCTATGGCATCCTTAGAAATAACAAACAGCTATCAGAGCTCTTGCAATACATGGTGAAACTGTGTAACTGTCATGTGACCAAGGTAGATTTATATCACCTGGAAATAATAATTAAGAAACGTTCACACAGTTTTGTAACATGTGAATTCCTGGTTGTAAATTTGTGCTAAAAGAATCCATATAAAAAAAAGTTTTTAGCACCTTTTTTGTGTGGAGCTTTTTTTGTGGACTAATGTGGAGCTTTTTTTCCAGACAGAAAAAAACCTCAAGAATTTACATTTTACTTTTTTTCCAGGCTGAAAAAAATTAAAGGAAAAAACAACACCATGCACACTATAGGCCTGTTCTCCCATAACTAATTTAAGCAGTTTTATTATGTGGATTTTGGAGCAGTTGTTAACAGGTACACAGATGCAACAGCTCAGACAATGAGGAGACAGAGGTACTTAAATCAACAACTATTTTTTTCGTTTAATACAATCAAAGGGTGCCTTTGGCACTGTATAATGGAATAGCGCAACCATTGAAAATGAAACTAGTTATGTTGCAAGGAGAATTGAGTAATTCAGAGGAACGGGGTGCTGACACAATGCTCTTTAGACCACGGCCCCGCTATCAGTATTTGATCAGTATTCGGTCAGTATTTTTTCTCAGGAGTGGGAGCCAAAACCAGGTGAGGAACAATCAGAGAAAAGGTATAATAGAAACGAGTCACCAATTCTGCATTTATCACCTGCTCCTGTTAGGCATTTAATGAGTTTTCCTATGAACAAAAGTTTGTTTTATTCACTAGATCTTGGAATAATAATAACTTCCACAATTGGATGTGATTAAATGTTCCTGTGCCAAGATAATCTTATAACTGTGCACATGATGTAATGTCTGTGTCTGACCATACAGGAACATGGTCTGATCATACCACATCTTCTGGGCAGGGGAGGAAGCAAAAGAGTATACAGATAGCACAGCATGGGATCACACGGGATTATCTCAGTACAGGGAGATTTTTTTTAATCACATCCAATTGTGGATCTTATTTTTATTCCAAGATCTAGTGGAATAAAATGAACTTTTGTTCGTGGGAAAACCCCTTTAACCGTGTGCGTTTTCTCACTTGTCTATCTCCTTACACAGAAGCCACTTGAAAATCCTCATATAAAAACTCTGTTTGAACATATGTTTATTTATGTCTATACAGTTTTTTACGTGGATTTTGGAGCGGATTCTGCTCCAAAATCTGAATGAAAAAGCTCTTCAAATACTCTTTGATTAAACTTCCTATTGATTTCAGTGGGAAAACAAGCCCATAAGCACATAGTGCTGTATTTTTTTCACAGGTCTTTTTCAACATGGATAAAGAAGCAACAATTCTTGCTTCTGCTAGAAAAAAAAAGTGAACATTTGACCACTAAGTCAATTGAAGCAAAAAAAAAAAGCCTCATAGACATTTTTATGCTTGGATTTTTCACTCATTGGTTTAATTAAAAAAAAAAGCAATGCGGTTTAAACTGAAAAAAAAAAGAATTGGATTCCCTGGGGAATTTGCATCAAACTTTATATTAAATCAAAAGGGAATGAAGGAAAAAAACTGTAAGAAAAACGTGGCAGAACTTAAATCGCATGGAGTTTTGATGTGGTTCCAACCACTTTGGCCCCCACCAATCCTGAGAACCGGGGCTTAAAGCCTTGGCTGAATGGATCGGAGATGGATCAAGCGCACTGCTGTTCCATTCATTTTAATGGGGGTGCCCAACATCAGCGGTCCCATTATGAATGAATGGAGCGCCTGTGCGCATGATTGATCTCCAATCTAGTCAGCCAGGGCTCTGAGCCCTGGTTCTCAGGATCTGTGGGGGTCTCAGCAGTCAGACCACCAGCAATCTGGAAGATATAGAGGATATAGATGGACAGAATATAACTTTCAAACTTGAGAACATCCCTTTAAATACCCCTCGTACTACAGATCTGCTCAAAGCAGCACGCTTCTGACAAGTCTTTTCAGCAATCAGGAGCAAGACCCCCACCGACCTGCTGGGCATTTCAGCACCTATCACATATTAAAAAAAGTTTCCAAGTTTACTGGTGAGCGACAAGCCAAGCCTGGCATGTCAGAGTGAGGAGACTTATACGCCATGCATGCTCCTTTGGGAAATTAAATATGCAAATTGTCTCTTCAGAGAAGAGAAGGACTAAAACTCTAGTGCCCCCTATTGGAAGAGTCGATATTGACTTAGGATCGCTGCTTCCAATAGGTGACGCTAGAGGTCTAGTCCGTTTCCTCTCTGAAGAGACAACTTGCATATCAAGTTTAATGGAAGAATTTTGTTTTACTTTTATGATGCAAAGAAAAACACCTCATTTAAAAAATATTGTCTAGCTGTCCCTATCTCACCTGTCTCCACCAGCGCTATTTAGTAGTACAATACGTACAGTGACATATGTGCCTCCCAAATTAAGGCACATATGTAAGGGACTCAAATACTTGGCATGAGATGAATCATTGTAATACGATTAGTAAGAGAAGTTTTTACTGTGTTATTTTATTGTTACACAATCTAATAAGATCACTTCATTTTTTACTGTATTGTCATTTTACCTTCATATTATCCACCCAGTTCGGAGAACCAGAACATTTACCAGCATCTAATAATCCAGAAAGTCTGCAGGAGAAATTAAGCAATACACAATGCCTATTAAAAAAGATCAGTTTCCTATGTATTAAAGGACAGGGCACAGCCTCCAGAGCCAGAGACCTTCCTCAAGGGCAGACATAACATTGGTACAACCTGTGCAGCCACACCAGGGCCGAGAGTTACGTGGGCTACCAGCTTCTGTTGCAGACAAATAAACGGCACATTATGGCGACCTATCGGTCTGCAAAGGGCTCATGTACTGTTTTTATGCAAGGGTGGTGGACAATGGCTGTCCCGTTCCTACCCCTGAAGACACTAATCGCATTATGTATGTCATGCGTCTTTTTGTATATACTGTATCATGTCATGTGAATTGTATTATATACAGTGTGATAAGTATTGTTAGTATAATGTGTTTCTGTATAGTGTGTGGTAATTAATAGTGTTATAAGATAGGTAGTGTAATGTATAGGGATGTATGTAGTTGACAATAGGGCAAGTTAGGAGTTAACAGTTGGGACTAGCACACATTAGGAGGGGTTAGTGTTAAAGAAAGTGACTATTTGATGCTGGGAACTTAGATAGGGTCTGGAGTGTGAAGTGAGCAGAGCAGCATCAGAGGGGGACCCTGAGTGAGAGGAGACTGAAGAAGGAGGGATAGCGTGATCCTAAGGAAAGGTGGCAGAGTGACCTTCCAGAGACGGGTTTTAGGAGAGGACACCTAGTCACGAGACCCTGAGCTTGTAATGCAGAAGGTAACGGGCCTCAGCGGACTGAGAGACTGGGACTAGTGAAGGGTCCCAAGCGGTAGATCCACGGAGCCAGAAGTGGAAGAAATAGGACGCTGAACCACTGAGAAAGTAAAGGAGACTTGTGAATTGGAACTATAGCGTTAAAGCTAGGTTGTGGTGAAGTTAGTTAGAAACAGTGTGCCTCAAAAGGCCTGGAGAAGACTACAGAGGAAGGATACTGTGTGGTAAATGCTTCATACTGTAAAGTAAACGTCCATAAGACTTTGTACCCGCTCTCCCTTGAATATAACTCTTACCAAGTTACCGTTCAGTAAAGAGTTTATTTTTGAATGGTGGTCTCTCTCATTACACTGTGAAACATCTGGTCATGGCAAGCCCACAATATCGGTTATATACGGCCTGCAAGGGCGTAAGTTCACACACCCAGCCAGGACCCAAACTTTCATGTAACGTGCTCTAACATTGATGACGAGTGCCTCACCCACGGCTACCGCCCCACGCCATGTTACACTTACTCTTTGTGTCCGCCTCTGCTCCCTCTGTCATCTCAGAATTCTCTAAATGGTGTTTTTTCTTTACATAATAGAATAAGTCTATGGAAAAATGACTGAAAAATAAAGTCCCCATACCTGGAGCATTCTGCATTTTTGAGGAAAAATTACAAGAATCCAAAAAGGCAACAAAAGTGTGAAAAAAAACATTACAAAAGTGTAATGTTCTATTGCAGTTCATAGTTTCTTATTTACTACGAGCTGACTATTTTCCTCAACTGCGATGTGTCCCCAATCTTCTTTTAATTCACACGTCCTTGCGTGTTTACATCTCCTTTTTTAGATTTTAATCAATTCTAATAAATGGACTTTTAATATAAGATTTTTTGGTGCTGGATTTCCACGTTTTTTTCTCCTATTCCTGGTGTGGGAACACCGGCCTCTCGACATCCAAGCATCAACCTAATTTCCAACTTCCTCTATTTGAACATTCTCTTGTATAGTTTTGGTTTGTAGCAAGCTGATGAACTATTTTTATCTTTTCCAAAACTAAAGTAGTCAAGCAATAAGACAAATTAAATGAATACCTACATCTAGTCCAAAAAAAAACAAAAAAAAACAAGGTCAACCCAAAAATAAGGTGGTGGTATGAGGCTTCCATTCTTTTGGGTGTAGAATATTCACTTTTCAGAGAAAACACCATGTACCCAGTGAGGAACCGCTGGCTTCCTGTATTGTATGCAGGAAATCCAGTTATGTAATCTATTATTTCCTGAAGGCCTGCAATGATTATTAGGGCAGTCTTCCCTAAGGCTGTCACTTATAGGGTTTGTGTAATTCCTGTGGTAAATCTATAGGAGTGAACTGCTCATAATAGAAGATGTAAAAGTTCGGCTCCACTTTATACCAGGGAATCTAACATCAGCAAATTATCGATTTGTTTTTTACGTAAAAATTTGCATTATTTTGTTATAAATTAGACATTATTTTGACAGTATCTTCTATAATATAATTTACATTTACACATAACAACAAAATTGCCCCCCCCCTCCTAAATACCAGTAAATTTTTCGATTCGACCAAAGCAATCATTTGACCACTGTGCTTACAATCACTATTACCCCCTGCCTGTCTTACGCACCCCTTTACTCCTGCCAAATGATTTTAATAAATATAAAACACTTTGTGGGAAATCTGTAATGTGAATTTTGCTGGAAGAAATGTTGCCAATATTTCCTGCACAGTTATCACAATTTCTCACAGACCTTTATAAATCTATTAAATGTGTCTTTAAGTGTTCCTTTAATTTTATATACCATTCAACTATCAGAATGAGATTCTGCAAAAAAAATGTGAGACATTTTAAAAAAAAAGTTTCATGTGCAGCGGATTTAAAAAGTCTACACACCCCTGTAAAAAATGTAAAGAAATCATACCAAGAAAGAATCATTTCAGAACTTTTTCTACTTTTCATGTCGCCCATAATCTGTACAAATTCATTGAAAAATAAACTAAAATATTTTCAAGTGGAAAAATAAAAATAAAGAACTAAAATAACGTGATTGCATAAATATGCGCATCCTTAGTTTAATACTTTGTTGAAATCCCCTTTGAATTTGTCACAACATTCAGTTTTTTTGGATCGGAGTCTATCTAGGCGGCACATCTAGAATTGGCAATCTTTGCCATCTCATCCTTGTAATACCTCCATGTCTTTCACATTCGGAGGGCATCTCCTGTGTACAGCGACCTCTTCAGGTCCCACACAGATTTTTCAATTGGATTCAGGTCTGGGCTCTGGCTGGGCCATTGCAAAACTATGATCTTCTTCTGGAGAAGCCATTTTTTTGTTGATTTGGAGGTTGCTAAGGGTGGTTCTCATTCTGAAACGTGAAATTGCTCTTCATCTTCAGCTTTTTAGCAGAGACCTGAAGGTTATGATTCAAAATTGACTTCTTTTTGTAACTGTTCATTATTCCCTCCACCTTGACTTGTGATCCTGTTTCAGCTGCCATAAAACAGCACCAAAGCACAACGCTGCCTCCATCATGTTTCACCGTGGGGATGGTGTTCTTTTGGAGATGTGGGTTGTTGGCTTCCTGCCAAACATACCTTTTGAAATTATGGACAAAAAAGTTCAACCTTGGTCTCATCAGGCCATAACTTATTCCCCACTTGCTTTTGTCAAACTTTATGTAGGTTGTGGCAAAACATAGCAGTGCTTGAATGGTTTTTTTTGTAAGAAAAGTACTTTTATCAATTTTTGAAGGACGTCCAGTTCTAGCTCTAGTTAATGTCACTGTTGTACCAAATATCTGCCACTTCTTGATGACGTCTTCACAGTGTTCCATGGTATATCTAATGCCTTGGGATATTTTTGTATCCTTCTCCTGACTGATAAATTTCAACAATGAGATCCCTTTGTGTTGTGATGTGTTATCAGCTGTTTATAGACCATGGCTGTTGCTGTAAATTTCAACTAAGAAAATGTCAAGAAAATCCCCCTAGAACAGCAAAACTTTCTATGGGGTTAATCAGAAACGCTGTAAATGATGATGGCTGACTACTATGTAACATGAGGGTAAATGTTATTGGCTAATTCTGAACACAACAACATCCCCAAATTTAAGAGGGTGTTCACACTTAAGCAACCACAATATCTTAGTCTTGATGTTTTTATTTCCCCCCTCCAAATTATTTCAGTTTGTTTCTCAATGGATTTGTACAGATTAGTTAGGAAAAAGTTCTGAAATGGTGAAAGAAAAATGCAATTCCTCCCTCCATTGTTTTCTTGATTTTATTTTTATGTTGTTCATCATGGGGCAAAAATTACCTGGTAACATGATTCTTCAGGTCAGTACGATTATGTCGATACCAACGTTCCAGAGTTTTTTTTATTGTACTAGTCATGAAAAAAATAATAAAACTTGTTTTAAAAAAAAAAAAAAGTCTGATGTCTGCGTTTTCAGTGCATTTGGAATTATTTGACTGTTTTTCAGTACATCGTATGGTAATGTGAATGGTGTAATTTAAAACTACGACTCGTACGGCCACAAACAAGCTGTCATGGCTATGTCGATGGAAGAATAAAATATATGACTTCGGGAAGAAGGGGAGGAAAAACAAAATGAAAATTGGGAAGGGGTTAGGTACCAGTAAATAGCTGTAAGCCGAATAATGTACCGTAAGTTGCATATGGGACCCCTCCTGTTCATAAAAAGTCAACTGTACTATAACGGAATGAAGTTGGGACCCCTAAAGGATATAGTTAGAGACGACTAATGTATATAGATCAGAAAAAAAACTTTTTTTTTTTCAAAATGTATGTGCAGACCTCCACTCCAAAACGCAGTCCTCCCTTACCTTCCTCCTCCAGGCACTTGTTGTTACCTAGAAATCATTATTTGTAGAGTCTAAGGTCCATCAGAAAGGATCAAAAACAAACGACGACTGTGGGGGCAGGTGTGGTGGCCCCGGGCGGTCAAATAGCATAAAAAAAGGGGAAATAAAGTTTTTGGGATAATGTTCGTGACGCCACCCGTAGTATGTGGCTATACGGAGCCGTCGCTGCGGTGCAGATCCACTGAGGCCGATGGTGACTTAGCAGAGTTGGTTCAGCTGTCCACGGGCAGAGCTAAGCTCCAGGGCAGTGTAGATGATGATTTTATGAGGTAGATGTTACTGGTGTAGTGTAGTGCAGGGCAGGTGACGCAGCAATTAGTCAAGGACACAGTGGGATGCAGTCTTCAGGCTTTTACTCACAGTTGTTGAGCTGCTCCAGGTTACAATGGCCGGATTATAACCGCCCACGTCGTCGTGTGTCCTCCGGGGTAGTGATCCAGCAAAAGCTCAGGTATCTCAGGAGCACTTGGATGGGACCCCGTTCTGTGTACCTCTCCAGGTCGTCTCTCTGCGCTGGCTCTCACCCTCCTGCCCTGCGCCTCACACTCAGTGTCCCGCGCCAGTGGCCACGTGCCTTGTCGGGCGACATCTGGTCTGTCCTCTTGGTCCTCTATGGCCACCTTTTCGGCGATTAAGTGTGGAGTGTGGCTACAGCACCTGAAACGCTGCAGCCTCCGGTTTGCTAGCTGAGACCTAAAGTACTCCACTAGGCTGGGGCCGGTCCACTACTGTGGCCTGATCCCTCCACATCAGCATGAATTCGGCATCCGCACTCGCCGTGCCCCTGGGATCCCCTCTGTCTCTCTGGAGCCCTCCTCACTGCTCCCGTCTTCTTTCCTCTCTTTCCTTCTCCTGGGCCTCTCTGACTGGGCCCGACTCCTCTCTCTCTCCTTCCTTGCTCTCCTGAGCAGAGCTCCTCCTGAGCTCCCAGCTCCCAACTCACTCTGCACTCCTGCTCCAGGCACTGGAGCAGGAGACTGGCTTCTTGCTCCCCTGAGCAGAACTCCTTCTAGATGTTTCCACGCTTCCTTATATACCCTTTTGTCTGAGCTCCACTAATCTTCTTCCTCCACCCACCTCCTCTAACTAGTTCCACCCTCCCGCTAGGGACCAGGGACTGTACTCTCCCTTAGGAGCAAACTCACCCTTCCCTACTGAAGTGAAGTGTATTGGATGTGGGTGTGTGGGTCCCAGGTAGTATTCCCTCCTTACCTGAGAGTGGGGTACCACACCTCTGGGTGAGATGCAGTACCTCTGTGGCAACTGGACCCGCAAGGGCGCCACATTGGCAGGAGCTGTCTATGACGGCAAAGAATGGCGCCCGGCACAACAGGCTGGTAGGTAGCAACTACCTGCCTGATAATATTTTACACATGGCACATTTTTTTTTACAAAGTCCTGGATATCCTCTTTAAGTCAGGAGAGCTGTGACCAGTAAAGTCATCGCAGTCCATACTCAGGCTATAAATGTTGGACATGTGAAACCAGCCTTAGAGATAGTGTGTCACCCAGGGGGAATATAGGGGACTCGGTACCCGGGCCTTTTACATTGTTTAGGAGGTCACGGCAGTCGGCTCCCGGGCCGGTACTCTCGGTATCTCTTTCAAAAGGGGTTTTAGTGTACAGTTTGTCTCGTGACGCCACCTGTGGTTTCCAGTAATGGTTACCGGCGCTGCTGCAGACCTCCGGGGGGGGTGATGGGATGGCAGCTGGGCTGTTTCTGCTCCCCACAGGCGGAGCGGGCCCCCCGGGGCAGTGCAGGTGCAAATGGTGGTGATGCTGGGGCTTGCAGTGCAGGAGAGATGGCGCAGCAGAAATAACTGACGGAGGCAGTGCAGTGCAGTCATCCGAGTTTTACTCACAGTTCTTGTTCACGTTTCTCAGGTACACTGTACGGGTGTCAGACTCCCGCGGCCGCGCTGCGTTTGCCAGGCAGGGGTTCAGCACTCCTTCAGGTAGATTAGAAGCACTCAACGGGACCCCCTTTCTTTATGTTCCTTTCCTTGACCGACTTCACGCACTGGGTCTTCTCCCTCCTGCCCTGTGCTCCCCCACACACAGTCCCGATCGGGTGCTCTGAAGTCCCTTCTGGGCAATCTGGAGTTCCCGGACCTATTTGATGCCTTTCACGGTGACTAGGGTGACGCTGTGGCAACTGCACCATGGAAGTGCCGTAGCCTCCGGTTTTTCCAGCCGAGACCTGGAGTAAGACGGCTGGTCCAGGGATTGGTTCCCTTCTTGCGGCCTGATCCCTCTGACTACTGGCAGATTCAGGCGTACGGGTGCCGTCCTGCACTCACCATACCTCCTGGGATCCCTTTTGTTACCGGAGCCTTTCTCCTCTGTTCCCCTCCTGGGCCTCTATTACTAGGCCCCACCTGTGGAGCAGAGCTCCTGAAGAGACTCTGCTCCCCTCCTCTCCTTACTACTCACTGACTGACTGTCCTCACTGACTTGCCACCCTAAGATGGCTTCCCTTTATATACCTCCCATAATGGTGCTCCCCTACCCTACATCCTCCACCCACACCCACTACTGGTTCCCCCTCTCTTTGGTTCCCCCCCACTCCATCCAGGGACAGGGCTCAGCAGAGACACAATGCATCTTGCCCTTCCAGCCGGCATGGAGCAGTGTAGTGTTGAATGTGGGTGTTGGGGTCCCGGGCAGCACTCCCTCCTTACCTGAGAGGAGACTCCACACCTCTGGGTGAGGTGCAGTTCCTCTGTGGCGACTCAACCCTCAGGGGCGCCACACTCCCCCCTGGCAAAACACAGCACGTCCGCGGGCTGGAACTGAGCAAAAACACGGTATTTTAGACATACAAAATTTTTAGAATGCATTCATTTAGAAGACCATAAACATAACATCTTTTCTTCCCTTTATGGGAGGCACTTTTTCTCGAACGTTTCAGGTTACTATATCAAAATATTATAAGGCTTATTAAATAACATTTTCTCTCACTTATAAGACATTTTCCAGACAAAACATTTGTCATATAAACTGTTCCTTAACAGGTTACAGCACGATCTGCAACCAGGTGTCCATTTTCTTTAGTAAGTTGCAAACTAGCAAACTTGAGTATGAGGGACCCGTCCGAAAACCCTCAACATAGGCCCTGGGCGTGGCTGCAGGGCATAGGTGATCCGGTCGTTGGACCACGTCTTCGGCCACGCCAAACGTGTTTTTATTCTGAGGTCTTCGTTGTACAGATATAAAACCAATAAGGGGCACTTTAGGAAGTGCAACTATTTACAAGATCTGTTCTTGGCTGCTCACAGTCCTCAGCCTGTCAGTTCCTTGTACCCTTCCAGGTAATTATAGAAAAACACTCATAATTTTTTTTTTTTTTTTTTAAACTTGCAGCATTCCTGCTATACCCTTCCGGGCAACTTTATACAGTCCACAGTTCCAGCTACTGTCCTCAGTAGTGGTGCTCCCTCCGGGGAAGCTCTTGTCCACTGTAGGCTGGCCCAGCCGGGTCTTCAGCGCTGTAGGGTGAGGAGCTGCTCCCTTTCCCCATCCGGTGGACATTCAGGGCATACCAGCCCCTTTCGCCTCTGTGTCTGGTGTAGTTGATGTAATCACCCAGGTACAGATTCCGGTCCGGGTGACCTTCTTTTAGGTGGGACTCCACGTCCCTCCAGTTTACAAAGAGATCTGTCTCGGACTGTGGGTCCCGGATGAAGCCCCAACCTCCCTCCAGGTTGAACTTCACAATGGTCCCTTCGGCATGGGGACCGTAGGCGGCCCTCCTGTCTTTGCGGGCTCGGGCCTTCTCCTCCATGTTGCGGGCATCCAGCTTCTCCCAATGCACCCGTTGGATGTGCCGCTCCCTCTCAAGCTGCTCCAGCTCCCTCCTGCAGTGTTCTCTCCTGTGGGCCACCTCTGCTTTCGTTTCTTGGGGAAACCCCATGAGGTCTCCCCCAGGGTTGTCCCACTCAAATTGATCCTCCTCACCTTGGGAGACGGCAGGGGGCAGGGGAGCTGGTAGGAGTGGGAGCCGCTTGTCCTCCACCTCCGCGGACCAATCCCAGGGACGGCGTCTACACACCCATTCGAGTGTCAGGGGAGGCGGTTCCCGTAAGGGGCCCAAGAGCGTGCCGATGTCGCTGGTAGATTAGAAGCACTCCGGAGGTGACGGTTCCGGGACCTGAAGGAACGTCTAGGGCGGGCGCGCCTGAGGACAGATGTCCTGGGAGGAGGGTCCGGAATGGGTTCGCGTCTTCCGTGCCCGGGGCAGAGGGCCTTTCTGGGGTGTTAGGAGCAGGCCGTTGTCAGTAGGCCATGGAAGTGCAGAAGCCTCTGTTTTTTCCAGCCGAGACCTGGAGTAACACGGCTGGTCCAGGGACCGGTTCCCTTCTTGCGGCCTGATCCCTCTGACCCCTGGCAGATTCAGGCGTACGGGTGCCGTCCTGCACTCACCGTACCCCCTGGGATCCCTTTTGTTACCGGAGCCTTTTTCCTCTGCTCCCCTCGTGGGCCTCTATTACTAGGCCCCACCTGTGGAGCAGAGCTCCAGAAGAGACTCTGCTCCCCTCTTCTCCTTACTACTCACTGACTGACTGCCCTCACTGACTTGCCACCCTAAGATGGCTTCCCTTTATATACCTGCTATAATAGTGCTCCCCTACCCACACCTACTACTTGTTCCCCCTCTCTTTGGTTCCCCCCCACTCCATCCAGGGACAGGGCTCAGTAGAGACGCAATGCATCTTGCCCTTCCAGAAGGCATGGAGCAGTGTAGTGTTGAATGTGGGTGTTGGGGTCCCGGGCAGCACTCCCTCCTTACCTGAGAGAAGGAGACTCCACACTTCTGGGTGAGGTGCAGTACCTCTGTGGCGACTGAACCCTCAGGGGCGCCACAATAGCAGCAGACAGTTCTGCAGCGGAGAGGGGATCAAGTACTCATGAGCAGAGAAAACAGGCTACAGAGAAGGAGGAAATCAAATGGAGAGGAAAGTACAGTATTAGCTAGTGAAGGCAGTAGCTCACTGGATAAACACAATCCTCACATCACAGAGAGAAACGCTCCTACAAGAGAAAAATCTGAAACTTTGGATCAGGTTGCCCACTGCATATGTGGGAGGTCTGAAAATGAATGAAGGAATGATGATTGCAGAATTAAATTTATTGCAATTTTATTAACCACTAGATCATTGTTTGCATCTCAAATATGTCCATAGTTTTTAAAATAGGCCAGTCTTTAGTAGGTTAAAACTTTTTGAACAGTTAATCTTCGCGTCTTTGAGAAAGCGTCCAGCCCTTCTTTGTTTCTTGTTGTTTTTCCCTTTTCCTGCAGAAGAGTTAATATATGCAGTTTCAGGCTTAGCCCTTGTACAGCACGTAATTTCATCTAACCCCAGGGAGATGGTGCCGTACTACGCCATTCCTTCCCAGCCTACTTCCAGGAGAGTTCAATTTGGACTCGAAATGACAAACGAGTCCGACAATGAAGCCTTCTCACGTGTGTGTCATAAGTGTAGAGTTTACTAACATCCTGCAGGTCACTAGTGCTCAGAGCTCACGCTGAGAGGGAGGAGGAAGGAGGTGGGCTGAGGAAGAGACTGAAACTCGCTCATTCCAAGATGAAGCAAGACGTGAGCTGGTATGTGGAGCTACGAGTACTGATATGTCCACAGCGGGGTTTGTGCTGCTAGATCGGAGTCGGAATTGGGCCCTCAGTTCTTGGCATTAGGTGAGTAGAGTGTGGACCCAGTCCAAAACATTGCTGGGAGGTGGGCAGCAAACATTGCTGGGGAGGTGGGCAGCAAACATTGCTGGGGAGGTGGGCAGCAAACATTGCTGGGGAGGTGGGCAGCAAACATTGCTGGGGAGGTGGGCAGCAAACATTGCTGGGGAGATGGGCAGCAAACATTGCTGGGGAGGCGACTTGCAGCTGTAATCTCAGCAAAAGGTGGCGCTACAAAGTATTAACTCAAGGGGGCCGAATAATATTGCACGCCCCACTTTTCAGTTTTTAATTTTTTTAAAAAGTTTAAAATATTCAATAAATTTCGTTCGACTTCACGATTGTGTCCCACTTGTTGTTGATTCTTCCCCCAAAAATTAGAATTTTATATCTTTATGTTTGAAGCCAGAAATGTGGCAAAAGGTAGAAAAGTTCAAGGTGGCCAAATACTTTCACAAGGCACTGTATACCTTTTCACTTATGTAATTACTACGCATTTTTTTTCAAAAATATTTTTGGGGAATCTGTACAAAAACGTCTTCTTGTGTGTGACCAGCTTAAGATCGGGTCCAGATGGACATAAGAAAAATAGTCCAATTTTCAGAAAATGGACGGTTTTCATCCATAAAACAACCGTATTCGTTCGTCTGACACCTATTTTTATATATCAACAGTTATAAACATTTAGAATACTAAATACAGCTAACTATGTTATTAACTGCAATGTATCTGTAAAAAAGTGATGAAAAAAAAAGCAGTACAGATGATCTCTATGGGATTTGTTTTTTTAGCGCACACATTCATTATTATTATTTATTATGTATTGCTTATATAGCACTATAATATGCTGCAAAACTTTACAGACATTATCATCACTGTCCCCATTACGGCTCACAATCTATATTCTCTATCAGTATGTCTTTGGAGTGTGGGAGGAAACCGGAGAACCCGGAGGAAACCCACGCAAACACGGGTAGAACATATCAACTGCTTGCAGATGTTGTCCTTGGTGGGATTTAAACCCAGGACCCCAAACCAATAGTGCTAACCATTGAGCCACAGTACAGTGCTAACCACTGAGCCAGCGTGCTGCCCATATAGACATGAATGGGTGAATCTCATCCAAAATTTGAAGAGACTAGTGCATGCTGCAATTTTTTTCAGATACCAGGTTGATGTGAAAAAACTGTCATCTGAAAAGCAGTATTGAATAACATTGTCGGCACACATACGTGTAATGCGCTTGTCTGAACGAGCCCTTATATTTTAATTCGTTATTGATTAGCAAGTGATACTTCGAGGGCTATTTCTGGTTTCAGAAAATTAAAGTTTTTTTTTCATTTAATGAAAAGTTCCATACAATTTTTCAATATATTTACTGTATCACTAACTCATAGTTTTCAAGATATGTTCTGTAGTTCAATACATCTTCTTTGTTTGCCTCCCGGGGGTAAAAGAGGGTTCTGGTCATGAGAAGATCACACAGGTAACGAGATAATTGTAAGACCCCTATACATATTAGATAATAGTTGTATAGTTATTATTATTATTTATTATTATAGCGCCATTTATTCCATGGCACTTTACATGTGAAAAAGGGGTATACATACAAGAACAATTACAATAATCTTGAACACAATGTGACAGCGACTGGTACAGGAGGAGCGAGGACCCTGCCCGTGAGGGCTCACAATCTACAAGGGATGGGTGAGGATACAGTAGGTGAGGGTAGAGCTGGTCGTGCAGCGGTGGTTACTGCAGGTTGTAGGCTTGTCGGAAGAGGTGGGTCTTCAGGCTCTTTTTGAAGGTTTCCACGGTCGACGAGAGTCTGATGTGTTGGGGTAGAGAGTTCCAGAGAAGAGGGGAAGCACGGGAGAAATCTTGTATGCGATTGTGGGAGGAGGAGATTAGAGGGGAGTAGAGAAGAAGATCTTGTGAGGATCGGAGGTTGCATGCGGGTATGTAGCGGGAGACTAGGTCAGAGATATATGGAGGAGACAGGTTGTGAATGGCTTTGTATGTCGTGGTTAGGGTTTTGAACTGGAGTCTCTGGGCAATGGGGAGCCAGTGAAGAGATTGACAGAGAGGAGAGGCCGGGGAATAGCGGGGGGACAGGTGGATTAGTCGGGCAGCAGAGTTTAGGATCGATTGGAGGGGTGCAAGAGTGTTGGAAGGGAGGCCACAGAGCAGGAGGTTGCAGTAGTCAAGGCGGGAGATGATGAGGGCGTGCACTAGTGTTTTTGCAGATTCATGGTTGAGGAATGTGCGGATCCGGGAGATATTTTTGAGTTGGAGTCGGCAGGAAGTGGAAAGGGCTTGGATGTGTGGTTTGAGGGAGAGTTCAGAGTCCAGGGTTACCCCAAGGCAACGAGCTTGATGGACTGGGGAGAGTGGGCAGCCATTGACTATGATGGATAGGTCAGTTGGGGGGGTTGAATGAGACGGCGGAAGGATGATGAATTCTGTTTTGTCCATGTTAAGTTTTAGAAATCTAGCAGAGAAGAAGGATGAAATAGCAGACAGACATTGTGGGATTTTGGTTAGTAAGGAGGTGATATCAAGTCCAGAGAGGTAGATCTGTGTGTCGTCAGCATAGAGGTGATAATGAAAGCTATGTGACTCTATGAGCTGTCCCAGGCCTAAGGTGTAGATGGAGAAGAGCAGGGGTCCTAGAACTGAACCTTGGGGGACACCGACAGATAGGGGGCGAGATGAGGAGGTGGTATGTGAGTGGGAGACACTGAATATCCGGTCTGTAAGGTATGAGGAGATCCAGGATAGGGCCAAGTCTGTGATGCTGAGAGATGAGAGAGTCTCTAGTAAGAGGGAATGGTCCACTGTGTCGAAGGCAGATGACAGGTCTAGGAGGAGGAGGACAGAATAGTGTCGCTTAGATTTGGCGGTTAGTAGGTCGTTGGTAACTTTGGTCAGTGCAGTTTCAGTAGAATGGTGCAGTCGGAAACCAGATTGTAGGCGGTCGAAGAGGGAGCAGGAGGAGAGGTGGGAGGACAGCTCAGAATGGACATGTTGTTCCAGTAGTTTGGAGGCATAGGGGAGAAGTGATATGGGGCGATAGCTAGTCAGAGAGGATGGGTCAAGGGAGGGCTTTTTGAGGATGGGTCTGATTGAGGCATGTTTGAAGCATGAGGGGAAGACACCAGTTGTTAGTGACAGGTTGAAGAGGTGGGCTAGGGCTGGGATGAAGATAGTGGTAAGGTTTGGGATGAGGTGGGACAGGATTGGGTCAAGTTTGCAGGTGGTGAGGTGTGATTTGGAGAGTAAAGAGGAAAGTTGATCTTCAGAAATGGTGGAGAAGGTGGTTTTGGAGGAAGAGGGTTGAGTAGGTGTGAGGAGGGGCTGTGGGGACTTTAGGCAAAAGCTTTGTCTGATGGTGTCAATCTTCTGTTTGAAGAATGAGGCAAAGTCTTTGGCTGAAATAAGAGGAGAGGAAGGAGGCACTGGGGGACGGAGGAGAGAATTGAAGGTGTTGAATAGTTGTTTGGGGTTGTGAGACGGAGGAAATGAGAGATGAGAAGTATGTTTGTTTTGCTGCAGTGAGTGTGGACTTGAAGGTAGTGAGGGTCTGTTTGAATGCGATGAAGTGCTCATTGGAGTGGGACCTTTTCCATCTACGCTCAGCAACCCTGGAGGCCCGTCGCAGTTCTTTAGTTAGGCTGGTGTGCCAGGGTTGTCTGTTGATTGTGCGAGCTTTGGTATGTGTCAGGGGGCGACCGAATCGAGAGCTGCAGCTGTTGTGGTGTTGTATAAAGTGGCAGCAACATCTGCATCATGTAAGGAACTATTGTCTGTAAGAGGGAGAAAGGATTCAGAGAGTGAGTGTAGGTCAAGGTGTTTGAGATTTCTGCGAGGGTATGCAAGTTTGTGGAGTGGGGATTGTTGCCCCAGGGAGGAGAGAGAAGTGAATGTAAGTAGGCTGTGGTCAGAGAGAGGGAGAGGTGAGTTAGAGAGGTTAGATACGGAACAGAGGCGGGTGAAGATGAGGTCCAGCGTGTGGCCGTCTTTGTGGGTGGGTGTGGAAGACCACTGGGTAAGACCAAAGGAGGAAGTGAGGGATAGAAGCTTAGAGGCAGCTGAGAGGGAAGTGTCAATGGGGATGTTGAAGCCACCCATGAGGATAGTGGGGATGTCAACGGAGAGGAAATGAAGTAGCCAAGTGGTGAAGTGGTCAAAGAAAGTGGTGGTTGATCCTGGGGGGCGGTAGATGACAGCCAGTTGGAGGTTGGAGGAGGAGTAGATGTGCACACAGTGCACTTCAAAAGAGGGGAGAGTAATTGAGGGCGGCAGTGGGATATGGGTGAAGGATCAGTTTTCTGAGAGGAGGAAACCTATTCCTCCACCGTGCTTGCCGGTGGGGCGGGGGGTATGGGAGAGGTGGAATCCGCCATACGAAAGTGCAGCAGGAGAGGCCGTGTCAGAGGGGGTGAGCCAGGTTTCAGTGATGCCAAGGAAGGAAAGCTTGTTGGTGATGAAGAGGTCGTGAATGTAGGAAAGTTTGTTGCAGACGGAGCGAGCGTTCCATAGTGCTCCTGTTAGGGGGGTTGGGGAAGCGGGGGCTGGGCGGATGGGTATAAGGTTAGAAGGGTTACGAGAGTTTGGGATAGATCGTGGGTAGGGGGTGGAAGTGACTGTGGGGATGTGGTGAGGAGGGCCAGAATTTGGAGAGATGTCGTCGGCAGTAAGGAGGAGCAGAGAAAGCGTTAGTAGGTGGGAGCAGGAGAGGGCATGAGGTGGCTGTCTGTGTTTGGAGGCAAAGGATTGTATGTTGAGGAATAGCTCTGAGGAGGAGGTGAGATGGGTGGGGAGAATGGAGGGAGAGATGAAGAGTTCCTTACTAGGTGTATGGATTAGGGGTGGTTGGAAAAGGTGAAGGATTAAGGGGGTGAGAGTGAAAACAAAGACAAACATTGTTTACTGTGACTTAGTATCCAATTACCTTCAGTTCACTTCAGGTTCTATTCAGAATTAATTCATATTTCTCACACTTAAGCAATGGACACTTAAGGTGATGCACACAGACTAAAGTCTGACACAGACTCCTGGCTCTCAATATATTTGTAACTGAATGCATTCAGCTGTGAAACAGATGGGAGTGGTCTGTGCTCATCTTGATCAGCTGATTAAGGCTGAACCAGATGCAGGATACTCAAAGGTTCAGTAAACAAGGTCATAAATGAAAGTGGGGGGTGGGGGGTGTAACTTGGGTCACGTACCATTAGTATATAGTAGGAGCAGAGAGATATAGGGAAGGCTGCATGGAAATCAGGATGGCCAAGTTGGGTCACGTACCATTAGTATATAGTAGGAGCAGAGAGATATAGGGAAGGCTGCATGGAAATCAGGATGTCAAAGTTGGGTCACGTACCATTAGTATATAGTAGAAGAAGAGAGATATAGGGAAGGCTGCATAGAAATCAGGATGGCAAAGTTGGGTCACGTACCATTAGTATATAGTAGGAGCAGAGAGATATAGGGAAGGCTGCATGGAAATCAGGATGGCAAAGTTGGGTCACGTACCATTAGTATATAGTAGGAGCAGAGAGATATAGGGAAGGCTGCATGGAAATCAAGATGGCAAAGTTGGGTCACGTACCATTAGTATATAGTAGGAGCAGAGAGATATAGGGAAGGCTGCATGGAAATCAGGATGGCAAAGTTGGGTCACGTACCTGTAAGAGGAATGGATAAACAGAGATGCTGATTAGAGTGCGGTGATGGCCGGTAAGGTACAGTCTGCATGCATCATATTATTCAGAATTAATTCATATTTCTCACACTTAAGCAATGGACACTTAAGGTGATGGACACAGACTAAAGTCTGACACAGACTCCTGGCTCTCAATATATTTGTAACGGATCTCCCGATTCTTCACTAAAAGATGATTTTGGTGGAGAAAAGGGTCAAGTAGTTAAAATTCAAACACCCAATCTTCTTATTTCCCCCATCTGCCCATTGAGACTGGAGAGTATAAGGAATCTCAAGAGCTAACATTCTGGTGGTCGAGCTTTTGGGCCAGCTTAAGAGCTCTCTTGAAAACTGAGACAAGGTAATAGATCATTTACCTTTTGGTGAACGCTGTATCTCTCCATCAGGTCCACAAGGATCGATATGGTTAACAGATTTTTTTGACAAACTCCTAATATGATGGTTTGTCTCCAATTTGGGAAAAAAATAGTTAAACAAAGTTAAGCAACATTAACATAAAAAGTCCCCAAAATGAAGTAAAGTTATCAGAATTCCTTTTACAAAACTTTTTATTGCATAATAGCCATTCAAATCTATACATGTGTACAATTAGGTTGAAGCCTTCTTTTTGTGTATTATTTTTTGCATTTCTTTTTAAAATAAAATTAATAATAATAAACATTGAATTACATATATTTCAAAGTGGTAACTTTATATGGTACAAGAGTGGCGCAGCAAGCATGGGTTGCCAACGCCCAGGTTAAGGCAAGTATTTTGCGCCTCATAACCCGTGACCCTTTAGTTTTCCAGAAGTTACAAGTATAATCAAGGAAACTTTGTCATTTCGAGCACTGACAAACTTATCTCCATTGCTGTGTGCTCCAGACATAATCCAGTCCATGTAGGAGTTGCTCCAGCACCAATTTCATGAGGATGTCTGTCCTGTGACGCACAGTCAGCTGAAATATATTGCGGTGCAGAGACCTGCCAGCTCCCTGCATTGCATTACACACTACAGGCCAATTAGAGACCAGCAGCAGACATCGACTTGATGGGTGGCGCATGGCCATGATGTCGTGCGCTGCCCATGCCAGCACACCAAAGTCAACTACTGGTTTCTGCATTGACTATAGTGGAGGACGCCACATGTCATGGGAGTGGGTGAAGGAAAAAAATAATCATTTGTTTCTTTTTAAAATGTGATAGAGAAGAACGGAAATGGCCCAGGATGGGGGGGGACATTATACCAAGAAGGGGCCCAGGATGGGGGACATATCAGGAAGAGGCCAAGGATGGGAGACATTGTTATTGGATCGGGCCCAGGATGGGGTGCATTGCTGGAAGTGGCACCGCATGGGTTGCCAACGCCCGGGGTAAGGCAGGTATTTTGCACACCCTAACCCATGACCCATTTACTTTTGGTGGCTTTTATGTTAATTTTGCTTAACTTTATTTAACTTTTTTATTTTCGGAATGTCGGTTGCTGCCTATGCATAGTGCAGCGGGCTATGAATAACTCATCTCACCTGTTGCATAAGCAGCTCATGGCTGTACTAAGATTTCTGGCGTAAGGAACGCTGTGGCTCGTCATGAATTAGAGGAGCCATGGCGTCACGCTCCCACCGCATCCCCGTCAAGTCCCAGCTCCATCCAGCTCAGATAATTTTGGAATAGCTGGGAGAAACGGGTGTGAAAACACCAAAAGTTGTACAGTTTTGGCATAACTCCGAGTTGTGCCAAAATTTTGCAACTTTTCAAAGCAATTTACACCATAGTGTAGTTGCCAAGGTTGGGAAAATAAAAAGAAAATAATAACCTGTACTCACCTCTTGAACCATCACCACTACACGATATGGACTACTGTATTCCCTGCCGGACCTGTGGCATAAACAATGTCACAGGACGGCTGCAGTCAATCACCAAAAGCTGATTGGCTACAGCCTTTACTTTCAGTCCAAACAGGTTTCGGCTGGCTCAGAAGGAATGTAGAGGCTGCATCCGTTAAGAGTCATCGTCTAAGCCAGGAGACTGGGGGGGGCAGTAGCCTGAGTTGAGGAGTGGTCCTTCTCCAGGAGGTGAATATTAATATTGGGAAAGGTTCCTTTAAGCTGTTCTAACCAATTAAAGAAGTTTTCAGTGATTCTGCATTTTATGCATATGCCATTATAGGCTATAAGGAAAGGGGTTGTCCTACTGAGCTGACCAACTAATTTGGATAAAAGGGTTTTATAGAAATAGAAATTGATGGATTAACCTGACCCCCTGGTCTTTTTATTCTGCCAATCATCATGATAATGGCTTATTCTAGAAAAAACAAAAAACAAAACTAAAAGCATATTCCTTAAAAAAATAATAGAATAAATTTGGCTCCTACTCCGATAGACCCAGAACATCAATGGACAAGCCATTCATCTGAATGGCCACAATGTCTATGCTCGGCATGTCATGCTAGCCCAGTGGAGTCCTGGTCAGGTCCCTATAAGAATTCCCAGTATATCTGCTAGTACTTTGGTATGTAGAATATTCCACTAGTACTGATTGTTATTGCTTTATCGTAGTGACATGCCAGAAATTTTGATTGGTGGAGATCCAGGTGTTGAGCTTCCCCACTAATGACTAAAACTAAGGAGCAGAAGCACTTAACTGAGCACTGTGCTCTCAGATTAGATTGGCAATGTTCAACTCTCCTTGGAGACCTGATTAAGTGATGTACCAACTCTGCTTTCTTTGGATCTATACATCTTAGACCCAGCTCTCCAAGATGAGCTAAGCAAAGCCGGAGCGGTACCGTGTTCAAGGAAAAGATTTTACCACTTCATTATAGCGATTAGGGGAGGTTGTGACATGTCACTATTTGTCAACAGTTATCTACAATAATAAGCAACCTTTAACGTACTACAACATTTCAGACCTCCCGGACCTTTATCGTCAGTCATTGGTGTCTGAATGATAGAAAATCAGATTTGGTAATGAACATCCAAATTTGTGTAAAGTCGTTAAAGAATATGACCAAACTCAACAAACAGGGCAAAAAAAAAAATAAGATACATATTATTCCCATAGTTCAATTACATGGAGATATAAAGGTGAGACACAAAATATGGTGAGATACAAACATATACTGTACAATACATAGTGATATTATTTTCACAATAGTGTATAAGAATCTGCAACATTAGGAATTGGCTCACGTCCATAAAATCTAATAGGGTAAAATTGAGAGCCTACATGGATATATGAGCCAGCTCATAAAGTTATGTATCCATCAGCACCACTGTGCGCTTGGCGGAAATATTATCTCTATATATCGTTATGTTTATATCTCACTAAATTCGTATCTAACCATTGTTCGTAAATATCATTTAACCACCGGAATAATATGTGTCGTACCTGTTTTTTTATTTTGTCTTGTTAAGATTGGTCTCTTATGACTTAATAGTACTTTTGATGCTCAGATTTAGATAATTTAAAGCCATTGGAAGACCGAAAAGTCCAGTATATCAACTATGTTACTTTCTATGTACCAATGTTCCTACAAATTAATTAATAACTGCACCCATCCTTTTACATTAAACCTTTAGAAAATAATGGGTTTAGTACCCTTAACCACCAAAAGATAATACTGTTTTTAGCACTCATGCCAGTTTAATAAGTCTAGAAACTATTTTGACTCTCATGCTCTATAACTCGCCATCTATTTTCTTTAAGTTGGCGGTTCCTCTTTGTATAGTATATTTTGTCAGTACTATATGTGCTGGAACATCCTTTCCCTCAGTTTTCAGTTCGCCTCTCTGTTATGCCTGAATGCAGTTTGACAGACAGGAGGTCAGGAGCAGAGAGACAAAGATTTGCCTCCACTTCCTGTATCGAGTCACAGAACCACCCCCACTTCCTGTAGAGCATCAGAGACCCACCCACTTCCTGTAGAAAGATGTAAACACGCCCACACTTCCTGCTGCCAGAGATAGATTACACTTGACTACAGGCAGTGGATATCAAGTTAGACAAAAAAGGAAACCCAAGAGCCCGATTCATCAAGACTGGAATTGTTCACATCGGTCTTCATTGATAGATGTGCTGGAGTCAGACGCGTACACCTCTTCATGAGTCAGGACCGTTGAACGAGTGGTGTGTGCCTCGCCACAAATCCTACTCCAGAGCCTGATGGAGTAAGAATTGTGGTGCAGTGGAGGTTGCAATGTTCTAGTCCCTCCCCAGCTTCACCCACTTTGACAGAGCTGGGTGAAAATGGTATAAGAACACCAAAATTCGCAATATTTTAGAGCAGCCTCGAGTTGCACCAATATGATGTGACTTCAAAGCTTCTTACGCTGGCATAAAAGCTTTGTTGAATCGGACCCCAAGAGTCTGGGACAACCACTTTAATCAGAGCATCCATTGGGCCACCTGGGCCACCAGGATAGAGTGTGACTGCAGTCTCTATAGCTAATCAGGTGTGAAGTACACAGTTTTAATGACATTAACTCAGTCATTTCCCAATGATTGAATTCCAAAATAATTAATAACATGAACTGCATGTGTCATCACCATACACTATGAGAAAGGCTATTAAAGCAATGTGCAAAAGTAGAAACTCTTCCATGGAACACTGAACAGGAATTTGCATCCTGGGGGACAGGATACATTGTAAATTTTCTTTATTTAGACCTTTGGCAATCCTGTCTTCTAAAACCATTCCCACATTATTTATTATTATATTTAACGGCCTTTGGCTCGATCTTGAGCCACGGCGACTTGATGGATGGACGCTCTGTAGGAAGATCGATCTTGTGTAACGTGGCACAGGGCTGTAGTCGTGGGCGAGTTACTTGTCTTTCACGACCTGGAACGTTACATAAAGGTGGGGGTCAGGCTGGGTGTGTGGACTTTGTCTATGGGGGTGCTATGCCCTTGCAGGTCGCATGATGCCGGTGACTTTGGCTGGCCAGGACCAGATGTTGAGAAGTTCAATGAGAGAGACCACCAGACAACAATAAACAGTTTTTTCCTGAACTTGGTGGGAATTATGTACAATAAATAGCAGGTGCATAACTTCACGAACGATTCCTTTGCAACATGGAGCATCTTCACAAACGGTCTCTCTACCTCTTCCAGGTTTACTTGCTTCTATCCCAAAGTTCCTCTGCCTTCACCACAACCTAGGACAGTACTACAGTCTAGTAAGGGAGAGTCATGTCCTCAACCTGCGGTTCCAAATACTTTTTCCCCCTGGTGGAGTTAGTTGACCACTATGGCCGCTACTTAGCTTCTCTGCTTGCTGGAACTACCACCCGAGCAATCTCTTCATCTCACGGTCCCTGTAACATCCTGCCGTTATCTCTCAAAGTTATAAATTGGGGGCCGTACCGCTAGTTGTCTCGTCCCAGGACCCATCTCCAGTACATCACTCTGTCCGTCTTTCCTCGTCTCTACTGTGGGTCTCGCTATCCACTCCCTCAGTCTCCTCCATCAGGACCACCCATGTCAAGCGGCTCTGCTGACTAGTCAGATCTTAGGTCTGCTTCTACTGCCGGCTGTGCCCTATCTGATGTATTGATAGAAAACTGTCTCTGTCCCTTCACTTTATCCCCTCTCACTCAGGGTTAGGGCCCTGTCACACTAAGCGATGCAGCAGCGATCCCGACAACGATACGACCTGTCAGGGATCGTTGCTGCATCGCTAATACATCGCTGGTGAGCTGTCAAACAGGCAGGCTCACCAGCGATCAGGGGAGCAGCGATATCGTGGAAAGAATCGTTCCACGATGTCCTGCTCCCGTTACCAGCCTGCTGCAAGCAGGAGCAGGCTGGTAACTATGGTAAACATCAGGTTACTAAGTGCGCGTGTGCCCCTAGTAACCCGCTGTTTACCATGGATACCACTCTGCTACGGTGCGCGGGAGCCTCCGCGCACCGTAGCAGAGTGGTATCCATGGTAAACAGCGGGTTACTAAGTGCGCGCGTGCCCCTAGTAACCCGATGTTTACCATAGTTACCAGCCAGATCGTTGGTCCCGCTGGTCACACACAGCGATGTGTGCTGGCCAGCGGGAGGCCAACGACCAAAAAATGGTCCAGGACACTTTGCAACGATCAGCGACCTCACAGCAGGGGCCTGATCGTTGCAAAGTGTCACACACAGCGACATCGCTGGTGAGGTCGCTGGTGAGTCACCAAAACCGTGACTCAGCAGCGATATCGCTAGCGACCTCACCAGCACTTAGTAACCCGCTGTTACCGTAGCAGAGTGGTATCCATGGTAAACAGCGGGTTACTAGGGGCACACGCGCACTTAGTAACCCGATGTTTACCATAGTTACCAGCCTGCTCCTGCTTGCAGCAGGCTGGTAACGGGAGCAGGACATCGTGGAACGATTCTTTCCACGATATCGCTGCTCCCCTGATCGCTGGTGAGCCTGCCTGTTTGACAGCTCACCAGCGATGTATTAGCTAGCTAGCGATATCGTTATGTGAGACGGGGGCTTTAGTCCCACAATACACATTACAACAATACACATGTCTTCAAGGGGGAACATGGGCAGTATGTCCATCTCCTTACAATTATACCAGCCTAGATATGTCCATTAGGGTCTTCTCTGCCATTATTTTGATTGTATCAAGCCATCGGGTTGTGGTCTTCCTCTTCAATGTGATTGTGTAATTGAAAATTGAATAATACCATTATAAAATAATCCATTTAACATAAGAACTTGACATAAACAATATCTTCTCTCAATATATTCCCTTTAGTAGGAATACCTAGAGACATCTAATATATATAATCATCTTATCCCATCTGTCTGTCTGTCCAGTAAATCCCGCGTCGCTGATTGGTCCGGCCACGGACAATCAGCGACGCGGGATTTCAGAAAAATATGGCGGCCGTTAGCGGCTCATCTGCCCGACGGAGGTCAGCGGCGATGCAGCTGGGAGATGAGCGGCGCTAGATGAGCATAAGTACCCCGACCTGCGGCACCGCTGACCCCCCATGTGGCTACCGTCGGGAGATCAGCGGCTTGGGCCGCTGATCTCCCGACGGCAAGTGTGAAGGGAGGGATGGCACCGCTGCCCGGTCCTCAGTAATACGATTCGCTGATTCAATCAGCGATTTTGGCACCAAATTTAAACACCGCTCTGCTGATTGGTCGCGGCGGCCGGCCGCGACCAATCAGCGAGATTGGCGCCAAGTTTAAACATTGCTCTGCACGGAGGTCAGCGGCGATGCAGCCGGGAGATGAGCGGCGCTAGCAGCATAAGTACCCCGACCTGCGTCACCGCTGACCCCCATGTGTCTACCGTCGAGAGATCAGCGGCTTGGCCCGCTGATCTCCCGACAGCAAGTATGAAGGGAGGACCGGGGAGCGGCGCCGCCGGTCGGGATACTTCTGCTGCGAGCAGCCGGTCATCTCCCGCAGCGCCCCTCCCCGGTCCTCATTAATACAATTCACCGCGACCAATCAGCGATATTGGCGCCAAATTTAAAAACCGCTGTGCTGATTGGTCGCGGCCGCCGGCCACGACCAGTTAGCGATATTGGCGCCAAATTTAAACACCGCTCTGTTGATTGCACCTGGTGTACCGCATACATATTCTAGAAAACCCGATGCGTTTGAATCGGGCCACCATCTAGTCTTTTAATATAATTATATATATAGATATATATATAATATAATATATTTCATTATTGAAGCCAATTTAAATGTTCCTGTTGTCAGTAATAATGGATTCACTTCTTGTTACTCAAAGTAAATAACATTTTACCTAATTTTGGGAAATTTGCCAAAGTTTGGGAAGCAAATTTGTCCTTATTTTAAAATTCCCACAGACATTTCATATAGCATTTAGACCAAATTATAGATCTGTTTTTGCCCTGTATATACACACACAACTTTAGTCCACCACCGGGTATAATTATCATTTCAATACATTAAAATGCAAAAAACATTAGTAATTGTCGGGGCGCGTTAAGGCCCCATCAAATAGGACAAAAATCGACTAAATGAATAGTTGCAAGGACACTTGTTCCTGATCACTGACCGCGCAAATATAGCACCGATCGATCAGTGTCAAAAAAAATGTTCATTCATTGGCTGATTGTATCAATTATGTGTCGTCATTGTCGGCAGCTGATCTCCTTATATAAAAAGGGGACGTGCTGCCGACAATTTGCATTCTGAAATTACCGTAAATGAGCCCAGATCGACCTGTTATATTGTCACTCAATGCTCGTTAGGGGCAGAGTAAATTCAGCTTTTATTTAATTTCAAATACAAATTTAAAATTTTGCTAACATCTAGTGGTTTCATTTTATATCAAACTTTGATTTGGTTTACACTACCAAATAAAAGTAAAAGACATACGGTATAGAAAATGTGGAATTTGTAACAGATCTCCATTAATCATGTGTCATTTTTTAGTCTGATCTTCTCTTTTATCAGGGGAGACTTTAGACCCCCTTTTACACCTGGATTTATGGAGGGCTTCTAGCACCCCTAGAGCTACATCCTAGTTCACAGCTTCCACATGGGCTGTTATCAAAGTTTTTTAGGATCCTGAATTGGAGCAATAAGAAGTAAAGATGAGAAAATCTTTTGAAATTTCAAATCAGCTTCACCGAATTTTGCAAAGAAATTCGATTCACTGTGAATCAAAACTACTCAAAAGCGTCCAATTTCACTGAAAAGATCTGCATGTGTGATTGAACTGCAATAGCACTATAACCTGACTCATCAAGCTGGCAGCAGCTACCAGATATCTATCCCTTCCTGCCTCACAGACGCAGTGACTCTCCTGCCTCACAGATGCAGTGACCCTCCTGCCTCACGGATGCAGTGACTCTCCTGCCTCACGGATGCAGTGACTCTCCTGCCTCACGGACGCAGTGACTCTCCTGCCTCACGGATGCAGTGACTCTCCTGCCTCACGGATGCAGTGACTCTCCTGCCTCACGGATGCAGTGACTCTCCTGCCTCACGGATGCAGTGACTCTCCTGCCTCACGGACGCAGTGACTCTCCTGCCTCACGGATGCAGTGACTCTCCTGCCTCACGGATGCAGTGACTCTCCTGCCTCACGGATGCAGTGACTCTCCTGCCTCACGGACGCAGTGACTCTCCTGCCTCACGGATGCAGTGACTCTCCTCCCTCACGGATGCAGTGACTCTCCTGCCTCACGGATGCAGTGACTCTCCTGCCTCACGGATGCAGTGACTCTCCTGCCTCACGGATGCAGTGACTCTCCTGCCTCACGGATGCAGTGACTCTCCTGACTCACAGACACAGTGACTCTCCTGCCTCATGGACGCAGTGACTCTCCTGCCTCACGGAGGATGTAACTCTCCTGCCTCACGGATGCAGTGACTCTCCTGCCTCACGGACGCAGTGACTCTCCTGCCTCACGGATGCAGTGACTCTCCTGCCTCACGGACGCAGTGACTCTCCTGCCTCACGGATGCAGTGACTCTCCTCCCTCACGGATGCAGTGACTCTCCTGCCTCACGGATGCAGTGACTCTCCTGCCTCACGGATGCAGTGACTCTCCTGCATCACGGACGCAGTGACTCTCCTGCCTCACGGATGCAGTGACTCTCCTCCCTCACGGATGCAGTGACTCTCCTGCCTCACGGATGCAGTGACTCTCCTGCCTCACGGATGCAGTGACTCTCCTGCCTCACGGATGCAGTGACTCTCCTGCCTCACGGATGCAGTGACTCTCCTGACTCACGGACGCAGTGACTCTCCTGCCTCATGGACGCAGTGACTCTCCTGCCTCACGGAGGATGTAACTCTCCTGCCTCACGGATGCAGTGACTCTCCTGCCTCACGGACGCAGTGACTCTCCTGCCTCACGGATGCAGTGACTCTCCTCCCTCACGGATGCAGTGACTCTCCTGCCTCACGGATGCAGTGACTCTCCTGCCTCACGGATGCAGTGACTCTCCTGCCTCACGGACGCAGTGACTCTCCTGACTCACGGACGCAGTGACTCTCCAGCCTCATGGACGCAGTGACTCTCCTGCCTCACGGAGGATGTAACTCTCCTGCCTCACGGACGCAGTGACTCTCCTGCCTCACGGACGCAGTGACTCTCCTGCCTCACGGACGCAGTGACTCTCCTGCCTCACGGACGCAGTGACTCTTCTGACTCTGTCTTCCTATTAATTAAATCTATATCGTTGTCTTTTTCTCAGGCATTATACTTCCTCATTGCTGTGCTGTGTCACACACTATCTGTACATTTTGTTTAGTGTTTTATGGCTTTCTGTCCCTATCACAATTTCCTAAGCTGCGACACTCTCTAACTGTCCAGATTCGCCATACAAAGGCTGCTGAGTTCCCTGCCTCTACTTATTTACAGGCTATGATAGTTGTTCTTGGCTAGCTATGCTATACCATCTAATCTTTTAGCTGCAAGGCATCATAGCGAGGCATCCCCAGTCGCACCCAGCCTCATGTGATCTTTTTGTGGAATCTTCTGCAATGTGCAAAATGGCCCAGGCCATTTGAGGCATTTTGCATAAAGCAAATATATTGTTAGAAATGGGTGAGTTCAGCAAATTCATAAACTCAAATTAAGGAGACTGATAGAGAAATCACATTTAATGGGGGGAAATGCTAAGGAACCAGTCACCACTATATGGTGATGTAGTAGTTCCTACCTTTATGGATGTAACTAGCAGTGCCATCCGGTGATTCTTCTGGAGTCCAAATGTTCCAGGGTGTTTGCAATGACACTCTGTTTCAAGTACTTGAAAAAAGTCCTTACCGTGAACTTAGTATGTGTGGTCCTTATCAAGCATTCTAGCTGGTTGCACTTGAATGAATACTTTACAGTCAAACAGCAAACGATCGAACAGTGTGACGTCACCCGCTACAGAGTGATAAGCATCTCTAGAAGTAACGCATTACTGTTTAACCAAGCAGATTTGCTGTTCTGGAGAAAGCTGAGTATTAACTTGCATGTATCCTATTATTTATTTACATTCTCTTTTACATAAAATGTATTATAGTTCTCTTCAGCTTGTGCCAACCATGAAGACAAGACAATTGATCTGCACTGACGTGTGCCACGTGGATTGCAACGTAGGACACACAGCAAAGATTCTATTAGGAAATTGCACCAATTTTCATTTGGTGCTTGGTTGCTCTGGTGCCAATGTCAGCAAAGGCTTCAGCCATCCTTGTGGTCATACCCCTGAGCTGTGGTTACGGTCTCTGCCATAGATGATTCCTTCTCAGATTACAATCAGGTTTGACTAAACTTTCTAAGAAGAATATAAAGAAATATGATGAAATTCCGGAATAAAAATGTTGGCAAACCAAGGATTATTGTAGAGGCATTACACATTCCTTCCTTGATGGACTTACACATACACTAGCCTTTATATTTTTTCTCCTTTTTATATATATAAATATATATATATATATATATATATATATATATATATATATATATATATATATATACAGTACAGACCAAAAGTTTGGACACACCTTCTCATTTAAAGATTTTTCTGTATTTTCTTGACTATGAAAATTGTACATTCACACTGAAGGCATCAAAACTATGAATTAACACATGTGGAATTATATACTTAACAAAAAAGTGTGAAACAACTGAAAATATGTCTTATATTCTAGGTTCTTCAAAGTAGCCACCTTTTGCTTTGATGACTGCTTTGCACACTCTTGGCATTCTTTTGATGAGCTTCAAGAGGTAGTCAACGGAAATGGTTTTCACTTCACAGGTGTGCTCTGTCAGGTTTAATAAGTGGGATTTCTTGCCTTATAAATGGAGTTGGGACCATCAGTTGTGTTGTGCAGAAGTCAGGTGGATACACAGCTGATAGTCCTACTAAATAGACTGTTAGCTGCTTTTTTCTTGCCATAATACAAATTCTAAGTAAAGAAAAACGAGTGGCCATCATTACTTTAAGAAATGAAGATCAGTCAGTGCGAAAAATTGGGAAAACTTTGAAAGTGTCCCCAAGTGCAGTTGCAAAAACCATCAAGCGCTACAAAGAAACTGGCTCACATGAGGCCCGCCCCAGGAAAGGAAGACCAAGAGTCACCTCTGCTTCTGAGGATAAGTTTATCTGAGTCACCAGCCTCAGAAATCGCAGGTTAACAGCAGCTGAGATTAGAGACCACGTCAATGCCACACAGAGTTCTAGCAGCAGACACATCTCTTCAATAACTGTTAAGAGGAGACTTTGTGCAGCAGGCCTTCATGGTAAAATAGCTGCTAGGAAACCACTGCTAAGGACAGGCAACAAGCAGAAGAGACTTGTTTGGGCTAAAGAACACAAGGAATGGACATTAGACAAGTGGAAATCTGTGCTTTGGTCTGATGAGTCCAAATTTGAGATCTTTGGTTCCAACCACCGTGTCTTTGTGCGACGCAGAAAAGGTGAACGGATGGACTCTACATGCCTGGTTCCCACCGTGAAGCATGGAGGAGGTGGTGTGATGGTGTGGGGGTGCTTTGCTGGTGACACTGTTGGGGATTTATTCAAAATTGAAGGCATACTGAACCAGCATGGCTACCGCAGCATCTTGCAGTGGCATGCTATACCATCCGTTTTGCGTTTAGTTGGACCATCATTTATTTTTTTTATTTTTCAACAGGACAATGACCCCAAACACACCTCCAGGCTGTGTAAGGGCTATTTGACCAAGAAGGAGAGTGATGGTGTGCTACGCCAGATGACCTGGCCTCCACATTCACCAGACCTGAACCCAATCGAGATGGTTTGGGGTGAGCTGGACCGCAGCTCAACCATTTCCGGTGACTACCTCTTGAAGCCCATCAAGAGAATGCCAAGAGTGTGCAAAGCAGTCATCAAAGCAAAAGGTGGCTACTTTGAAGAACCTAGAATATAAGACATATTTTCCGTTGTTTCACACTTTTTTGTTAAGTATATAATTCCACATGTGTTAATTCATAGTTTTGATGCATTCAGTGTGAATGTACAATTTTCATAGTCATGAAAATGCAGAAAAATCTTTAAATTAGAAGGTGTGTCCAAACTTTTGGTCTGTACTGTATATATATTTACTTATGTTTTAATTGCAGATATACAGTTGAAACCAGAAGTTTCCATACACTATATAAAAAGACACATCTGCATGTTTTTTTCAATATCTGACATGAAATCAGAATAAACCTTTCCAGTTTTAGGTCAATTAGGATTACCATCATTTTTAATATTTGCCAAATGCCAGAATAATGAGAGAGAGAAAATGTTTTAAGGCATTTTTATTACTTATTGCAAAGTCAAAAGTTTCCATACATTTCATTAGTATTTGGTACCATTGCCCTTAAACTGAATGACTTGGGTGAAACGTTTGGGATATCCTTCCACAGGCTTCTCACAATAGTTGGTGGGAATTTCGGCCCATTCCTCCTGACAAAACTGCTGTAACTGATCCAGCTTTGTAGGTCACCTTGTTCGCACCTGCCTTTTCTGCTTTGCCCATAAATTTTCAATAGGACTGAGATCAGGGCTTTGTGATGGCCACTCCAAAACATTGACTTTGTATCCTTAAGCCACTTTGTTACCATTTTGGCAGTATGCTTCAGGTCATTGTTCATTTGGAAGACCCATTTCCACCCAAGCTTTAACTTCCTGGCTGATGTCTTGAGATGTTACTTCAGTATTGCCATATAATCTTTTTTTCTCATGATGCCATCTATTTTGTGAAGTGCACCAGTCCCTTATGCTGCAAAACAACCCCACAGCATGGTGCTGCCAACCCCGTGTTTCACAGCTGGGATGGTGTTCTTAGGCTTCCAAGCTTCTCCCTTTTTCCTCCAAACATAACAATGGTTATTATATCCAAAAAGTTCAAGTTTAGTTTCATCAGACCACAGGACATGTCTCCAAAAATTAAGGTCTTTGTTCCTGTGTGCATTTGCAAACATTAAACTGACTTTTTTATATTTCTTTTGGAGTAATGGCTTCTTCCCGGCAGAGTGGCCTTTCAGCCCATGTTGATACAGCCCTCGTTTCACTGTGGATATTGACACAATCTTACCAGATTCTGTGGCGCCCCTGAGGGTTCAATCGCCACAGGGGTACTGCACCTCAGACCGAGGTGTGGTATCTCCTCTCCGAGGTAAGGAAGGGGCACCTTTCGGGACCCAACCTCAGCATCCAACACTACACCTCTCCTACCTGAGGGTGACTTATAAGCACCAGGGTGCTGCCCCAGCCGGGATAAGAGGAGATGGGGGGAACCAAAGTTAGGGGGAACCATGTAGTGGGTGAGGGTGGAGGACGCACTTAGAGGTTACACCACTAAATTCATATTTAATAAACGGCCATCTTGGGCTTATGGTCTTTGATTGTGATCTTCATCACTGAACGTGGCTTTCTGTGTGAACCTGCAGCTGATTGAAGATTCACGGTCCTCGTGCTCTGGCCTCTTGGCGAGGAGCGGGCTAGAGTTAATGGTTGTCTCTACCCGGTCAAGGTCCCTACCTAAGAAGGCCTGGAGGGGAGTAGAGGAGAAAAGCTCCACAGGCAAAAGGATCCCAGGGGATGCGGACGGAGTGGCGTACGCCACCTGCTACCCTCATTCTGGCCAAGCCAGAGGGACTCCTGCTGCAAGAGGGGTACCGGCCCCCGATATCTGACTCTGTCACTTCAAGTCTTAGTCAGAGAAGCCCGGAGGCTCAGTGGATCCCACCGGGTAACGGACGGAGCGGAGTCGCCACCCATACCCTTGTTCTGTGCATAGTCCAGGGGGAGACCTGGCCTTAGTACACGTACCACACACGGACAGGAGAGGACCTAGTGGGCAAGTCTAGGAACACTCTGGTGCGGGGGTCCTGATTCATGCACCCGAACTACCCGGAGTGCGCTGAACCCTTTCCTGGTGGCCTCAGCGCACCATGAGGAGCAAGGAGAAGCCTTGCAGCTGACACCTAACATCGTGAGTAAAGCTTGGAGGACTGAATCCACTGCCTCCGGTTCCTTATTCCAATGCGGCACCACACTTTACCACACCACCCACTACTACTCCCCTGATCCCTCTTCTCTGCCCTAAGGCCCTGCTCCGCCTGTGGGGAGTAGTACCATCTGCTGCTGCCACAACATCCCGCCTCAGAGGACTGGAAGATCACCAGAAACCACAGGTGGCGTAGTCATTTAATCCACTCGATTACCACCGTCCCTCCTAGCCCTTATTTTTTGACTGTGACAACCCCGTTCACGGACCTAGGCCACGACTGCATCCACACTACACTGGAGGCCCGGTTCCGAGTTCCCTTCATCTCTCAGGGTGGGCTAGCGAGCGGGGAAGGAGAGGCGTCCCCTTCCGACGTCGTCTCTCCTCCACCCGGGCATCACACTTCCACCACCATCTTCATAAGGTCTTTTGCTTTTGTCTTTGGGTTGATATGCACTTGTTGGACCAAAGCACGTTCATCTCTGGGACACAGAACCCGTCTCCTTCCTGAGCGGTATGATGGCTGGACATTCCCATCTTGTTTGCACTTGCGTATAATTGTTTGTACAGATGAACGATGTACCTTAAGGTATCTTGAAATTGTACCCAAGGATGAGCCAGACTTGTGCAAGTCCACAATTCTCTTCCTGATATATTGGCTGATTTCTTTAGACTTTGCCATGATGCCACACAAAGAAGCAGCGTGCTTCAGGTGTGCATTAAAATACATCCACAGGTGTGTCTCTAATTAACTCAGATGTTGCCAAATAACCTATTAGAAGCTTCCAAACACATGACATCATCATATGGGCAGTCCAGAATTGTTTAAAGGCATAGTAATCTTAGTGTATGTAAACTTTTGACTTTGCAGTAAGTAATAAAAATGCCTTAAAATCTTGGAGATAGGAATACTTCTTTAAAGGTATTACACATTCCTTCCTTGATGGACTTACGCATACACTACCCTTTATATTTTTTCTCCTTTTTTATATATATACACTGATCAGAGTTTCATCAGATTGGGATCAGTTTTTCAGATGTGGAAAGAAAAGAAAAAGGTTCTCCACCTTCTCCATTCTTTCATCCGAGAGTTGTCCGATCTTTTTCTCACGGACTCATACGCTTGCGTTGCCAATTTTGATCCGACACTCTGGTCAAAATCAGACTTGTCTCCGTTTTTTTCCGCGGAATACTCGGTCCATGGAAAAAATCGGACATGCGCACTGTCCCATAGAATATCTGAGGTACGAGTGCTATCCCTGAAAGCCACGGCTAGGACTCGTCCGAGAAAATCGGTATTGGGCACGAGCCGAAACAGTGGAAATAAAAACCACAGCTTCACAAAACAAAGAGACACACATACAGTAAAATAGAACTAGGCATCACCTGAACATTTTACAGAAAGTAACGTATTCCTGTGTATTATTAAAAAAATAAAATTGAAAAATATAAGTTCCCTTTGTTGGATAAAACTAAAAATAGCTAATGAAATTGTTAAAAAAAATATGTGCAAGATTACTAAAAGTGATTATGGAAAATATTTTTAAAATACAATATAAATACAATTAAGATGTTTGCAAAATTTTGGGTAATAAATAATATTAACAGAATTGAATACAAAATTAAATATTACATTTTTATGTGCTGAAAATTTTTTTTAAAAAAAAAGAAAAAAAAATCCATCTCACATCTTTATGAGTTAATGTGTAATAACTGGCAAAGAAATTTGCAGCTCAGGGAGGACTGTGCAGCTGTTGGTTCACAGAGTCCTCCCCATCGCTCTCTGCTCTGATCTCTGTACCAGTGCAGGGCAGTCGTGATAAACTCGCTGCCTTTAGCTTCCTGCAAGAGGAGACATCACTGGAGCCCGGGAAGGTGAATTATCGGCTAAACACCAGGTAGGATTAATCCTTTCACTGTCCGAGACCACCAAGGATAGTTAAATTGAACCCTCACAAACCCTAGACCACCAGGAATGGTTACATTAACCCTGTACAGGCCTAAACCCCTTGTCAGCCATTAAACCCTTAGCACCCTAGACCACCAGGACTACTGATATTACCATTTACAACCCTAATCCACTAAATATTGTTACATTAATCCCCTCTTTCCCTAAGCCAGCCGGGATGGCTACACTACTCCTTGCTTGTCCTAGAACACCAAGGACGCAGTCATTAAAGGGGTATTTCCATCTCCAAGATCATATCCCAATTTGCAGTAAGTGTAATATAATAATGTTAGCAAAAACTTCTAATTAGATATATAGTATTGTTCTTCTGATTCGCTATGTTGCTTACTCTATGTGCAGGGCATTGCAGTGGCTTAGATATCCATGGTTATGACCGCTCACAAAGTGAGTTAGTTAGTGGTCATAACCATGGATATCTAAGCTACTGTAATGCCTTGCACATGGGGTAAACGACATAGCTAATCAGGAGAACTATACTACATTTCTAATTGGAGATATTTGCTAATATTAATATTATTACATATTGAGATAGGATCTTGAAGATGGGAATACCCCTTTAACCATGAAGTGTACGCGCAGGAGTCTCCATTCAGAAAAACACTTGAAAAATCTGTAAAAAAAGAACTATTAAAAGACTTTTCTTATTCATTTCTATTGTAAATCCACTTTGCTGTTCATATATTCCATTTTTGAGCATTTTTTCCCCTTCAGGTCTTGTACCCATAAATAAATATTCTTATGAAAAAAACAATAAAAGTACACATATTTGATATCGCCGCGTCCGGAACGACCTGATCTATAAAATTGTCAGACTAGTTAACCCCTTTAGTGAACACTGTAAAAAATAAAAATAAAAAACGAAGCAAAAAACTATGCTTTCTCAACATACCGCCAAACAAAAAATGGAATAAAACGCGATCAAAAGGATGAATGTAAATAAAAATGGTACCGCTGAAAATGTCATCTTGTCCCGTAAAAAACAAGCCACCATACAGCTCCAACGGACGAAAAATAAAAAAGTTATAGCTTTCAGAATAAAGTAATGCAAAAACAATTATTTTTTCTATAAAATAGTTTTTCTTGTGTAAAAGCGCCAAAACATAAGAAAAACAATATAAATGTGGTACCGCTGTAAACGTGCTGACCCGAAGAATAAAGCTACCTTATCAATTTTACGACATGCGGAACGGCATATATAAAAAAAAATTCCTGAATTGTTGTTTTTTGTTTATTCTGCTTCCCAAAATCGGAATAGAAAGCGATAAAAATATATCACGTGCCAGAAAATGGCACCTAATAAAAACGTCAACTTTTCCCGCAAAAAACAAGCTGTCACTTGACACATGAAAATTATAACTCTCAAAATATGGCGATGCAAAAACTAGTCTTTGCAAAAAAGAGGGTTTTTTTAGTGTGTGACAGCTCTCAATCATAAAAACCCCACATCAATCTGGTATTGCTGTAATCGCTGTAATCACACCGACCCGAAGAATAAAGTCGTCTAATCACTTGTAACGCATGAGGAACAGCATAAAACATAAACTCTAGGGTTAGGGTTGGGCTAGGGTTAGGGTTAGGGTTGGGCTAGGGTTAGGATTGTATTAGGGTTGGGGTTAGGGTTGTGTTGGGGTTGGGATTTTTTCCGAAGTAAAGAAAAAAAATGATGACGATATGGCGATTAGTGTTGAGCGCAAGTGCGCGCTACTTGAGTTTGCATCGGGTGCTCAGGTATGCACCCAGTATCGCGGGTGCTCCAGTGACATGCTCGAGTCTTCGCCTCATATGTTTTGCAACTGTTATACAGCCAAAAAAACCTTGTGGGGATTGTCTGCCATGCACGAGTGATCCCCGCATGATTTTTTTGGGGTGTCTAACAACTGTGAAACATGCGGGGCAGGGACTCGAGCATCCGCAATACATGGTGCATACCCGAGTACCCGATGCAAACTCAAATAGCGAGCACTTGCGCTCAAGACTAATGACAACTTATTCAATATGATGACCTAATGTTATCAAATTCTGTGTCGTACCTCTGGGTTCAAAATGTTCACTATACCCCTTGATAAAATCCTTGAGGGGTGTAGTTTACAAAATGGAGTCACTTGTGGGGGGTTTCCACAGCTTAGGCACATCAGGGGCTCCCCAAATGCGACATGGCTTCTGCTATTTATTCAAGAAAATTTTACATTCAAAAAGTTAAATGGCGCTCCTTCCCTTCCGGACCCTGCCGTGCGCCCCAACAGTGGTTTTCCCCCACATATGGGGTATCGGTTTACTCAGGAGAAATTGCACAACAAGTTGCATGGTGCAATTTCTCCTGTTACCCTTATGAAAATGCAAAATTGGAGGCTGAAAAACATTTTTGCGGGAAAAATATAAAAATTTTATTTTTACAGCTCAATGTTATAAACCTCTGTGAAGCAGTTGGGTGTTCAGGGTGCTCAACATACATCTAGATAAGTTCCCTGAGGGGTCTAGTTTCCAAAATAGAGTCACTTGTGGGGGGTTTCCACTGTTTAGGCACATCAGGGACTCCACAAACGCAACATGGGGTCCGCTAATTATTCAAGCAAATTTTACATTCAAAAAGTCAAATGGCGCTCCTTTCCTTCCAAACCCTGCCGTGTGCCCAAACAGTGGTTTTCCCCCACATATGGGGTATCGGGGTGCTCAAGAAGAATTGCACAACAAATTTTGGGGTCCATTTTTTCCTGATACCCCTGCGAAAATAAAAAAATTGGGGTCTAAAGTAACATTTTTGTGAAAAAAAAGTTAGATGTCCCTTTTCTTCTTCCACATTTCAAAAATTCCTGTGAAGCACCTGAAGGGTTAATAAGCTTCTTGAATATGGTTTTGAGCACCTTGAGCGGTGCAGTTTTTAGAATGGAGTCACTTTTGGGTATTTTCTGTCATAAAGGCCCCTCAAAGTCACTTCAAATGTGATGTGGTTCCTAAAAATGTTTTTGTAAAATTTGTTGTAAACATGAGAAATCGCTGGTCAACTTTTAACCCTTATAGCTCCCTAACAAAAAAAATAATTTGTTCCAAAATTGTGCTGATGTAAAGTAGACATGTGTGAAATGTTACTTATTAACTATTTTGTGTGACATATCTCTCTGATTTAAGCACATGAAAATTGCGAAATTTTTGAAATTTTCACCAAATTTCATTTTTTTTTCACAAATAAGCGCAAGCGATAGCGAAGAAATTTTACCACTATTATGAAGTATAATATGTCATGAAAAAACATTCTCAGAATCAGCGGGATTTGTTGAAACGTTCCAGAGCTATTTGTGACATGCAGAAGTAGTGTTGTTGCTTTAAAAGCATTCAGCAACTATTAGAAGTAGCACAAGTACAGGAGACAGGAAGTGTTGTGTTTCAGAAGCATCCAGCAACGAGAGGGGTTAACACAGTCACAGAAGGAGAGTGTTTTAGCAGAGCCCCAGGGAGATTGTGGGGAAGTTGTTTACTGTCTGGTCGGAGCCGAAGAGAAAGATGGCTTATGATCTGTATCTCACAGAAGGCAAGGGAACAGAATTCAGGTCAGAAGGGAAGCTAAACAAAGGTCAGTTAGACTTCCTGAGCTAACAGTATGGAGTATTATCGGCCAGAAAGATAAGGACTGTAAAGAAGCCTGTCATAGAGATTATCTCCCTCATCACACCCTTTCTCCCCTCCATCTCCATGCAGGATAAAGAATGCTGTGTATTATTGAGTCCTTGTGAAGGAAAAGCCTGTGGTTGTGTATGCATTAAAATTGTGCTGTATTGTGTTGCCGGATAATAGACTGTGTACTGCTGTGCTGCAAAGGAGATTGTACTGTTATTACTGGTGCCTGTTGCTCAAAGAGACATTTGCATTGCACTGGCCGTGCCTCATTAAATGTTACTCTTCTATCTTTTATGAAGACTCTTGTCAGATGTGTCTGGTCAGCAACTGAATCTACTGTGTGCCTGAGAGAAGCTGCAGCCTATGGTCGCCCTGAGTAACGGTTCCCCCAGGATTCCAATAAATTCATGTAACCGGTCTCGCCCCTATCTGATCTTAGGCGGTGTTCATGTAACATATCACCTCATAAAGTGACAGTGGTCAGAATTGTAAAAATTGGCCTGGTCATTAACGTGCAAACCACCTTGGGGGGTAAAGGGGTTAATTCACTTAGTCACCAAGAATCTTCCAATTGATTCCTGTAGTACCTAGACTACCAGGACAATTGACATTAACCCCAGAAGTACTGCAGACAACCAGGGATTTTAGATAATAAAGGGGCTTTGTATCCATTCCCCTCCTCAAAACAACAATGCTTTTTAATATAGATGGCATTTCTTTGATAGTGAAGCAAAAACTCCACTGCTAAGAACCCCAAGATATCCTAACTAAAGAGGCAAAGGAGCAATGTGGTGCTTTGGTGTGGTGCTGTGAATGACTTAATTAAAGAGTAACCGCCATTTTTATTTTTTTCTGATAAATTACGGTAATAGTACACATGAAAGTAAGAAACTTTGTAAGATCTCTTATTAGAGAAATCATCTTTTTTTTCCTCCTGGACTAATCTCTCATTCTCAAAATTCTAAATTTTATGAGTAACGTCATCAGTGAATACAGGTTTCTCCATTACTGAGATAGGAGCAGTTGGTGCTTTTAAGTTCTATGGAGTGGGGGGAGGGAGAAGGAGGAGCTAGAGGCAGACAGACATGCTGCTGCACGTTCTCCATAGAACTTTAAGAGCATCAACCAACTGTCATCTCAGGAGAACGTGCAGCAGAATGTCTCTCTAGCTCCTCCCCTTCACTCTACATAGAATCTTATAAGCACCAATTGTCATCTCCTATCTCGGTAATGGGAAAATCTGTATCCACCAAATACAGATTTTACTCATGAATTGAGAGTGAAAGATCAGTCCAGGAGGAGAAAGAAGAGGATTTCTGTGATAAGATATATTACAAAGTTGCTTATTTTCATGTGCACTATTGATTTATGCAATAAAAATGAAAACGATGATTACACTTTCAGCTCTTTCTGTGGGACGAGTCGTCAGCTGGGTGCAGAGCAGAGACTTTGTATGAAGCCACATTTACACGTTCAGCATTTGGTCAGTATTTCACATCAGTATTTGTAAGCCAAAACCAGGTGAGGAACAATCAGAGGAAGAGTATAATAGAAACACGTCACCACTTCTTGATTTATCATCCACTCCTGGTTTTGGCTTGCATATACTGATGTAAAATACTGACCAAATACTGAACGTGTGAACGTGGCCTCAAAGTAACAGCGCAAAGCCAATTATAACCAGTGGGGCACTCCCTTACTTTTTATTGCACTATTTAGTCTTGGGGTGGTGATTTGTTTTCTTAGCTCTGGTTGTTACTGGTTGAGGTCGCACCTTCATGTCAATAAATTAGTACAAAAGTAAGATCTTATTGATAAGCGTAATCATAATAAATACACAAAAAATAAACTCCATTCACGAGAATAAAAACTCAGTAAACCGCTTACAGCAGCAGTGGAAGTCATTTGATTGTATCCACTGTAAATCCCATGCCTCATGTGCAATCGTAAAAAAAATACAGAGATTTCTTCTGCTAACTCTGCCAGGATCCTCCGCACGGTAGGAGGAAATGTCCATTTAAAGGGATTTTCAGCTACACAGATAATGATGACCTTATCATTATCATCATCATTACCTTTTTAGTTGTTTTTTTTTAAACTATAATGCACTGGTATACAAAGATACTGTATATCTTTATGTACCATTATGATATGCATATAAAGTAGAAGAGTATCATTTAGATCTATAGGCAGAGAAAATACTTTCTTATTTAACAATGTAGGCTGTGGTTCACTGTTAGTGTTTCTGTCTCCCATGTCCTGTGGTTCACTGTTAGTGTTTCTGTCTCCCATGTCCTGTGGTTCACTGTTAGTGTTTCTGTCTCCCATGACCTGTGGTTCACTGTTAGTGTTTCTTTCTCCCATGTCCTGTGGCTCACTGTTAGTGTTTCCGTCTCCCATGTCCTGTGGCTCGCTGTTGGTGTTTCTGTCTCCCATATCCTGTGGCTCACTGTTAGTGTTTCTGTCTCCCATGTCCTGTGGCTCACTGTTGGTGTTTCTGTCTCCCATATCCTGCGGCTCACTGTTAGTGTTTCTGTCTCCCATGTTCTGTGGCTCAGTGTTAATGTTTCTGTCTCCCATATCCTGTGGCTCACTGTTGGTGTTTCTGTCTCCCATGTCCTGTGGCTCACTGTTAGTGTTTCTGCCTCCCATGCCCTGTGGTTCACTGTTAGTGTTTCTGTCTCCCATATCCTGCGGCTCACTGTTAGTGTTTCTGTCACCCATATCCTGCGGCTCACTGTTAGTGTTTCTGTCTCCCATATTCTGCGGCTCACTGTTAGTGTTTCTGTCTCCCTTATCCTGCGTCTCAATGTTAGTGATTCTGTTTCCCATATCCTGTGGCTCACTGTTAATGTTTCTGTCTCCCACATCCATACTAGAGGTTCTGAGCTTAACTCCCAGTAAAAAAATCAGCTATGAGAAAAACAAATGAATTAATCTAATATATAAAGCTGAATGTGTGTGTGTGTGTGTGTGTGTATGTATTTATGTGTGTATGTATGTGTGTATGTATGTGTGTATGTGTGTATGTCCGGGATTGGCATCTGAACCGTTGCAGCTACAGCCACAAAATTTTGCACAGTCACACGTCTGGACCCCGAGAGCGTCATAGGCTATGTTGTGAGGCGAAATTTTAACCCCGCGCGTTCCAATTCACCAAACTATTTTGCCCCTATTTACATAATGGGGAAAAAGTGAAAGGAAAAGTGTTGGAGGCAAATTGACAGCTGCCACATGTGAACAAGGGAGAATTAAAGAATGAGAGTGATGGCGCCAAAGAGTATATACCGTACAGTTGCCAAGGTGGGGCCCCGACATGGGATACTCATACTCACCACACACGGGGATATGAACACACACACAAAATGCGCCACATACTACCACGGGCTTGAACACATATACCACCCTCAGCACACACAAAACTCATCTCACAAAGATTTATCAGGCTGCCAATAGCAACCAATCACAGCTCAGCTTCTATTTTGCTACAGTTAATTAATCTGAGCTGTGATTGGTTAATATAGGCAACAAAGGACATTCTCAGTATAACAAAGCTTGTGTAAGGTAATAAGATGTCAGTTAGGGTGTGTTGGTGGAAAGGCTGATGTCAGTCACATTACTTCTATGTGAGAGGATATAGAAACTGCCAGTTACAGACTATTTTTACCACAATAATGCCTCATAAGAAAAGGAATTTCATGGCACGAATGTCAGCTGATGCGAAAAGAAAAGCTGCATTACGGGCCAATGAAAAATGTGAAGACCAAGAAACAAGGCTGACACACATGAGAACAGCAGCTACTTCCTCAAGAGCCAATGAACTTTCTGAGCAGAGGGAAGCGAGGCTTGCAGACAAGAGAACAAGAGCTGCTTCCTTAAGGGCCAATGAACTTTCTGAGCAGAGGGAAGCGAGGCTTGCAGACAAGAGAACAAGAGCTGCTTCCTCTCAAGGGCCAATGAACTTTCTGAGCAGAGGGAAGCGAGGCTTGCAGACATGAAAACAAGCGCTGCTTCCTCAAGGGCCAATGAACTTTCTGAGGACAAGGAAGAGAGGCTTGCAGACATGAAAACAAGAGCTGCTTCCTCCAGAGCCAATGAACTTTCTGAGGAGAGGGAAGTGAGGCTTGCAGACAAGAGAACAAGAGCTGCTTCCTCAAGGGCCAATGAACTTTCTGAGCAGAGAGAAGCGAGGCTTGCAGACATGAAAACAAGAGCTGCTTCCTCCAGAGCCAATGAACTTTCTGAGGACAAGGAAGCGAGGCTTGCAGACAAGAGAACAAGAGCTGCTTCCTCAAACGCCAATGAACTTTCTGAGCAGAGGGAAGCGAGGCTTGCAGACAAGAGAACAAGAGCTGCTTCCTCAAGGGCCAATGAACTTTCTGAGCAGAGAGAAGCGAGGCTTGCAGACATGAAAACAAGAGCCGCTTCCTCAAGGGCCAATGAACTTTCTGAGGACAAGGAAGCGAGGCTTGCAGACATGAAAACAAGAGCTGCTTCCTCAAGGGCCAATGAACTTTCTGAGGAGAGGGAAGCGAGGCTTGCAGACAAGAGAACAAGAGCTGCTTCCTCAAGGGCCAATGAACTTTCTGAGGAGAGGGAAGCGAGGCTTGCAGACAAGAGAACAAGAGCTGCTTCCTCAAGAGTGTCACCACTAGATTCCCTAAAGTCTCTGATGACAGGTACCAGTACAATACCAAAGCATTTCTTGGACAACATTAGGAAGTACAACTCCTGCTTCCAAATGACATCATTTGGTGCAACAAAAGAAATGTTTACAACAGGATTTATGCCAACATTTAAGGTTTACCACTCAATTGGCTCACTGCTTCCATTACAAGGAGAAGAACCTCAATGTCTTCAACTCTTCTTTATGGGAAATGCAGAAGCAGAGGCTCAGCGGAGATGCTCTTTAATTCCTAACACTCGCCTTGATATTGTCACTATTTTGCAGCAGTTCCTTCACTCCAACAATCTATATGTTCAACTTTTCAAGGCTGCACTTGAATGCATGCCAAATGACGATTACAAGGTTGTCATTCGAGTTGACAAAACACCACAAGGTGAACATCAACGACGTTTCAATGCTCCCACATTTGATGAGGTAGCCATCTTGATTGTAGGTAATGATTTTCAAAGCCGTGACATTGTGCTTCAGAAAAGGAACAATAGTTTGCAACGAGTAGCAGAAACTCACAGGTCCTATGATGCTCTGCAATATCCAATCATCTTTTGGCAGGGACAGAATGGCTATCACTTTGGAATACCTCAGACAGATCCTACAACAGGCAACCCTTCAGGAAAAAAAAGTGTCTGCCATGGACTTCTATGCATATAGGATCATGACAAGATTTGCAGAGGAAAATCACATCTTGAAATGCAAACACCTCTTCCACCAATTTATTGTTGACATGTATGCAAAGATTGAGAGTGAACGTCTTTTTTATATCCGACTAAATCAAAAGAAGCTCAGGGCAGAGGAATATATTCACCTTAGAGATGCTGTTGCAAATGATGCTGATCCAAAAGAGTTGGGGAAAATGGTTATTCTTCCATCAACTGTCACTGGAAGCCAACGACACATGCATGAATACACACAGGATGCAATGACTTATGTGAGAAAGTATGGCCGTCCAGATCTTTTCATCACCTTTACTTGCAATCCTGCCTGGGAGGAAATTGGAGGGCACCTGTTGCCGGGCCAAAAAACAGTGAATCGCCATGACCTTATTGCTCAAGTTTTCAAACAGAAACTTTCAAAAATGACTAATCTCATCACAAAATCACATATTTATGGTGAGACGCAGTGCTGGATGTATTCAGTTGAATGGCAAAAAAGAGGCCTTCCTCACGCCCACATCTTGATTTGGCTGAAGCAAACAATACAGCCTACCGAAATTGACAATGTCATCAGTGCCGAATTGCCAGACCCTCAGATTGACCCATTGCTGTTTGACACCATCACAAAAAACATGATCCATGGTCCGTGTGGGAGTCTGAACAAAAATTCTCCCTGTATGATTGATGGCAGGTGTTCAAAGCATTACCCACGATCCCTGGTCCAAGAAACCCAAACAGGACAAGATGGATATCCAGTCTACCGAAGAAGAAAGCCAGGGGATGGTGGTTTCATAGCAAAGCTCAAAATGCCTGTTGTATCATCACTCCAAGAGATAGAAATTGACAACAGCTGGGTAGTGCCTTACAACCCTTTGCTCTCAAAAATCTTCCAGGCCCACATAAATGTCGAATCTTGCCACTCTGTGAAATCAATCAAGTATGTCTGCAAATATGTCCACAAAGGAAGTGATCAAGCAGTTTTTGAACTCCAGAAAAATGGACCTATTATTGATGAAGTGGAGGCATTCCAGATGGGCAGGTACATAAGCAATAATGAAGCTGTTTGGAGAATACTAGGATTCTCCATTCATGAGCGCTACCCACCAGTTGTGCATCTGAGTGTGCACTTGGAAAATGGACAGAGAATTTACTTTAACCCAGCAAACTTGCAGCAGCAGCTCCTAACACCACCTAAGACCACCCTCTTGGCATTTTTTGAGCTGTGTCAACAAGACCCTTTTGCAAAAACAATTCTCTACTGTGATTTACCAAAGTACTACACTTGGAATGCCTCCAGAAAAACAATGGAACGGAGGAAACGGGGGCTTGATATTGAAGGCTATCCAGGGGTGAAAGCAACTGATACTCTTGGTCGCGCCTACACTGTTCATCTGTCACATGCAGAGTGCTTCTACCTGCGCATGTTACTTCACGTTGTCAAAGGCCCTACATCATTTTCTGACCTGAAGACTGTCGGAGGCCATGTGTGTGAAACATTCAGGGAAGCTTGCCAAAGAAAAGGACTTTTGGAAAATGATGGACACTGGGACATGACCCTCAGTGAAGCAGCTGCCACACAAACCCCAAAGCGACTAAGGCTATGTGCCCACGATGCAGAAATGAAGCAGAAAATTTCTGCAGCATTTCTGCATCTCCCTGGCAGAAAAAACGCATGCAGATTGTGCATGCGTTTTTCTTGCAGAATACATGCGGATTCACATGCAGATTCACATGCGTTAACGCATGTGTTTCTGCATGCGGACTGACAAGCACTTTCCAGGCGATAGCATCACTTGGAAAGTGCTTGACAACTAGGTCACACTATATAAATCCATGCAAACAGCATAGATTTATATAGTGTGATCGTAAAAATAAAAAAATAAAGCTATACTTACCTCCGATGCCGCCGCGTGAGCTGTCGCGCTCGTCCTGGCTTCTTCCTGGTTGCCGACATCTCGCGAGACAGCCTGCGGTCACATGACCACGACGTCATCTCAGGTCCTGGAAGGTAAGCACTGCAGGGGCTGCCGGACAGGTGAATATAAACTTTATTTATTATTTTATTCTTTTTTTCACAGGTACAATGGTGCCCAGGTCTGGATGAGAGTCTCCTCTCCTCCAGAACTGGGTACCATCCGCACATTGAAACGCATATTATCCGCGTGTAGAAATGTACAGACACGGATTCTATGCATCTCAATGCAAGTCAATGGTGGCGCTTCCGCAAAATTAATGAACATGCTGCGGTTTTATGAGCGCTGCAGAAACGCTGCAGAAAAATCCGCAGCATGTGCATTGACATTGCAGAATGCCATTGGGGACCATGGGGTGCGGATTACCATGCGTTTTTGCTGCGTTTCCGCTGCGGAAATTCCGCAGCGGAAACGCATGAAAAACGCATCGTGTGCACGCAGCCTAAGACACCTCTTTGCTATTATTCTAACAACCTGTAGCATTTCAAATCCTCTTGAGATTTGGACAAAGTACAAAACTGATCTCAGTGAGGATATCCTCATGCAAATTAGAAGGGGAAAATCCTCAGCAACTCATCAACTTCACTGAGGAAATGTTCAATGAAACTTTAATGCTCCTTGAAGATCAGTGCATAGCAATGTCAGGAAAAGACTTACAGTTGCTTGGTTTGCCTGCTTCAATAAGAAATCCTGAAGGCATCCAAATGTGTAGGGAGATTTTCCTAGAAACAAACTACAATATTGATGAACTGACAGCATTTGTGTCTCAGAACGAGCCAATATTGGTACCAGATCAAAGGGACGCCTATAACTACATTTTAAGTTTCAGTGAAACCAACAAAGGTGGGATTGTCTTCCTTGATGCTCCAGGTGGAACAGGAAAGACATTTGTAATCAACTTGCTCCTGGCAAAATTTCGACAACAAAAAAAGATTGCACCTGCAGTGGCATCTTCTGGAATTGCAGCTACGCTTTTAAAAGGTGGCAGGACAGCACATTCGACATTCAAACTACCACTTAACCTGTCTCATAGTGACAGCCCCGTGTGTAATATTGCCAAGGGATCAGGACTGGCCAAATTGCTTCAAAAATGCAGTGCCATCATTTGGGATGAATGCACCATGTCACACAAAAGGGCTCTGGAAGCAGTGGACAGACTGCTGCAAGACCTGCGTAGCAACAAATATATCATGGGAGGAGTAGTTGTTGTTTTGGCAGGTGACTTCCGCCAAACACTACCTGTTATTCCAAGATCAACCCCTGCAGCCGAACTGAATGCCTGTCTCAAAGCATCGTACCTTTGGAGAAAAGTAAAGAAAATGTCACTGAACACAAACATGAGGGTCTACATGACAGGCGATGTTTCTGCTGGACTGTTTTCGAGCCAGCTGTTGACTATTGGAGATGGCAAGGAACCAGTAAACTCAACCACTGGACAGATCACCTTCCCAAGCAACTTTTGTTGCATTGTAACTTCCATTGAGGAGTTGAAAGCAAAGGTTTTTCCAAACATTCAACTCCATTTCAAAAATTCTGGCTGGCTGTGTGAAAGGGCTATTCTAGCTCCCAAAAATGACAGTGTCAACAAGATCAATCTTCAAATTCTAAATCTCCTTCCAGGTGTGTGCACAACCTACAAGTCAGTGGATACAGTAATAGACCCTGCTCAAGCATTATTTTATCCAACTGAGTTCCTCAATTCCTTGGAGCCACAAGGACTTCCTCCTCACAACCTCTTTCTAAAACCTGGAGCACCTATTCTGCTATTGAGAAATTTGGATCCACCAAAGCTGTGTAATGGAACAAGACTCTTGATTAAGAACCTGTTTCCACATGTAATTGAGGCAACCATTTTGACAGGATGTGCCACAGGAGAAGATGTTTTCATTCCAACAATTCCTCTCATTCCATCTGATTTGCCTTTTGATTTTAAACGCCTCCAGTTTCCTGTTTGACTGGCATTTGCTATGTCCATCAACAAGGCTCAGGGACAGTCCTTGAAAGTAGTTGGAATCAATTTACAATCCCATGCTTTTCTCATGGTCAACTTTATGTGGCCTGTTCAAGAGTTGGAACAGCCAAAAATCTGTTTGTGTTTGCACCTGAAGGAAGAACTAAGAATGTCGTTCATCAAAAGGCTCTCGAATAAGGAGTAGAAGATTACTTCACATTACTTGGCCAATTTAGTTAAATCTGTGTGGAATATCTCTGGTGTTGAAATATATGTTGTGAAATGCTTCTATTAGCTTAGTTTTTGCCTTTTAATAATTACATTTCTATCTATTTGTTTTGTGGTTTTTGTGTGGAGAATACATTTTTGTTAACACATTCTGTTTTGCTAACAGCAGTTATTAATCCGGGCGAAGGCGGGTAGTACAGCTAGTTAAAAATAAAACAGCATCTTCGGATGCCAAAAAAACCTTCCAAATATTTTTATATTTTGCTGTTTGAATGTTACAAAATGGTATTTTAACTTTTTCTTACACATGAAGGCCAATAATTATTAAAAAACAACTGGCTATTTGATACAAATATGACATGGTTATATTCAATCTGGCAACGAAAAAAAGCACAAAAACCTAAAAAAAATGGTAAAATTGTAAAAAAAAAATTGTAATGGTTAATAAAATTTAAAATGCTTCCCAGGGTGAAACGGTTAAAGCAGTTTTAGATTATGTACATTTTTCTATCTTAAAATATGTGACACAAGAATCTGGAGATGGGGATGGAGACTAAAAAATGAGTATTTAATAACTGATAAGTGAGGAATTGGGCAGGGAGCAGAGAATTCCTGAGATTGACCAGATTGTAGCGAGTCTATAGGAACCGCGGATAATAAGCAAAGTTTATTGTGAAACGTTCTATCAACAAAGTGTATATAAAGGCACTGTGCGAGAGTTTGAGAAAACGGTGATATCATTACCTGCTGGTGCGGTGTCTGAGTGTTTATTAGTATTAAAAACGATTCATGTAAGTGGTATGTTATAGTAAGTTTATGAAAAATGTTTCATTTTTTTTTCATTTTCAGCTTTTTTTTCCCTCTAACTCACCTATAATGATATAATTTTTCCTTACTTAAAATAGTATACAAATATGTATCTCTATGTACCAGTATGATTTGCCTTTAAAGCAAAAGAATATCCTTTAGATCTTTAGGCAGATAAAATGCTCTCACATATTACAGTGCGGCCTGCAGCTCACTGTTAAAGTTCCTGCCTACCATAATAAAGGTCCAGAGGTTAAATACCAGTAAAGAGCAACTAAAGCAAATCAGTTATTAAATATTAAAAGGCACCTAGTGAACACAGACAGATGCTGGACGTCCACCCCAAGTCCTGAGTCATCAGAGGGTCATCTACAGGGTGGGCCATTTATACCCAATGGGCAGCACTTTGAACACATTTTATAAGTGGTCATAAACTTGTAAAAAACTCATGAAAGAATAAAGGTACGTTAAAACCAAGCACACCATTGTTTTTCTTATGAAATTCTCAATAAGTTTCCGCCAAGTTGTCATGCTGTAGGTGTTTCCTATGTTTCTTGCCCCAACGTTTGCGTTTTTTGTCGAGTTTTTTTGTAGGTGGATTTCCTTCATAAGGAAGTGATGTAGATGGCTCCGAATCAGATTCATTGGGATGTACAGTACAGACCAAAAGTTTGGACACACCTTCTCATTTAAAGATTTTTCTGTATTTTCATGACTATGAAAATTGTACATTCACACTGAAGGCATCAAAACTATGAATTAACACATGTGGAATTATATACTTAACAAAAAAGTGTGAAACAACTGAAAATATGTTTTATATTCTAGGTTCTTCAAAGTAGCCACCTTTTGCTTTGATGACTGCTTTGCACACTCTTGCCATTCTCTTGATGAGCTTCAAGAGGTAGTCACCGGAAATGGTTTTCACTTCACAGGTGTGCCCTGTCAGGTTTAATAAGTGGGATTTCTTGCCTTATAAATGGGGTTGGGACCATCAGTTGTGTTGTGCAGAAGTCTGGTGGATACACAGCTGATAGTCCTACTGAATAGACTGTTAGAATTTGTATTATGGCAAGAAAAAAGCAGCTAAGTAAAGAAAAACGAGTGGCCATCATTACTTTAAGAAATGAAGGTCAGTCAGTGCGAAAAATTGGCAAAACTTTGAAAGTGTCCCCAAGTGCAGTTGCAAAAACCATCAAGCGCTACAAAGAAACTGGCTCACATGAGGACCGCCCTAGGAAGGGAAGACCAAGAGTCACCTCTGCTTCTGAGGATAAGTTTATCCGAGTCACCAGCCTCAGAAATCGCAGGTTAACAGCAGCTTAGATTAGAGACCAGGTCAATGCCACACAGAGTTCTAGCAGCAGACACATCTCTTTAACAACTGTTAAGAGGAGACTTTGTGCAGCAGGCCTTCATGGTAAAATAGCTGCTAGGAAACCACTGCTTAGGACAGGCAACAAGCAGAAGAGACTTGTTTGGGCTAAAGAACACAAGGAATGGACATTAGACCAGTGGAAATCTGTGCTTTGCTCTGATGAGTCCAAATTTGAGATCTTTGGTTCCAACCACCGTGTCTTTGTGCGACGCAGAAAAGGTGAACGGATGGACTCTACATGCCTGGTTCCCACCGTGAAGCATGGAGGAGGAGGTGTGATGGTGTGGGGGTGCTTTGCTGGTGACACTGTTGGGGATTTATTCAAAATTGAAGGCATACTGAACCAGCATGGCTACCACAGCATCTTGCAGCAGCATGCTATTCCATCCGGTTTGCGTTTAGTTGGACTATCATTTATTTTTCAACAGGACAATGACTCCAAACACACCTCCAGGCTGTGTAAGGGCTATTTGACCAAGAAGGAGAGTGATGGAGTGCTACGCCAGATGACCTGGCCTCCACAGTCACCAGACCTGAACCCAATCGAGATGGTTTGGGGTGAGCTGGACCGCAGAGTGAAGGCAAAAGGGCCAACAAGTGCCAAGCATCTCTGGTAACTCCTTCAAGATTGTTGGAAGACCATTTCTGGTGACTACCTCTTGAAGCTCATCAAGAGAATGCCAAGAGTGTGCAAAGCAGTCATCAAAGCAAAAGGTGGCTACTTTGAAGAACCTAGAATATAAGACATAATTTCAGTTGTTTCACACTTTTTTGTTAAGTATATAATTCCACATGTGATAATTCATAGTTTTGATGCCTTCAGTGTGAATATACAATTTTCATATTCATGAAAATACAGAAAAATCTTTAAATGAGAAGGTGCGTCCAAACTTTTGGTCTGTACTGTATATCAGCATTATTTATGTGCTATATGGCAGTATTATTAGGACTTGTAAGGCAGTATTATATATGCAGTGTATGGCAGCATTATTTATGCAGTGTATAGCGTTATTATTTAGGCATTGTATGGCAGTATTATCTAGGCATTGTATGGCAGTATTTATGCAGTGTATGGCAGTATTATTTATGCAGTGTATGGCAGTATTATTTAGGCAGCGTATGGCAGTATTTATGCAGCGTATGGCAGTATTTATGCAGTGTATGGCAATATTTAAGCATTGTATGGCAATATTTAGGCAGTATATAGCAGTATTATTTAGGCATTGTATGGCAGTATTAATTATGCAGTGTATGGCAGTATTATTTAGGTATTGTATGGTAGGATTATTTGTGCATTGTAAGGTAGTTTTTAGGCTTTGTATGGAAGTATTATGTAGGCGTTATATGGCAGTATTATTTATGAAGTTTATGGTGCTATTATTTAGGCATTGCATAGCAGTATTTATGCAGTGTATGGCAGTATTATTTAGGCATTGTATGACAGTATTATTTAGGCAATGTATGGCAGTATTAATTATGCAGTGTACGGTAGTATTTTGTAGGCATTGTATGGCAGAATTATTTATGCAGTGTATGGTAGTAATATTTATGCAGTGTATGGGCAGTATTTATTCAGTGTATGGCAGTAGTATTTGCACAGTGTATGGCAGTATTATTTAGGCATTGTATGGCAGTATTATTTAGGCATTGTACGGCAGTATTTAGGCATTGTATGGCAGTATTTATGCAGTGTATGGCAGTATTATCTAGGCATGGTATGGCAGTATTATCTAGGCATGGTATGGCAGTATTTATGCAGTGTATGGCAGGATTATCTACGCATTGTATGGCAGTATTATTTATGCATTGTATGGCAGTATTATTTATTCAGTATATGGCAGTATTATCTACGCAATGTATGGCAGTATTATTTAGGCAATGTATGGCAGTATTGTTTATGCAGTGTATTGCAGTATATGGCAGTATTTAGGCATTGTATGTCAGTATATGACAGTATTATTTATGCAGTGTATGGCAGTATTGATGCAGTGTATGGAAGTATTTAGGCATTGTATGGCAGTATTTAGGCAGTGTATGGCAGTATTATTTAAGCATTGTATGGCAGTATTAATTATGCAGTGTATGGTAGTATTATTTAGGTATTCGATGGTAGGATTATTTGTGCAGTGTAAGGTAGTTTTTAGGCATTGTATGGAAGTATTATTTAGGCATTGTATGGCAGTATTATTTATGAAGTTTATGGTGCTATTATTTAGGCATTGTATAGCAGTATTTATGCAGTGTATGGCAGTATTAGTTAGGCATTGTATGACAGTATTATTTAGGCATTGCATGGCAGTATTAATTATGCAGTGTATGGTAGTATTTTGTAGTCATTGTATGGCAGGATTATTTATGCAGTGTATGGTAGTAATATTTATGCAGTGTATGGCAGTATTATTTATGCAGTGTATGGCAGTATTTATTCAGTGTATGGCAGTAGTATTTGCACAGTGTATGGCAGCATTATTTAGGCATTGTATGGCAGTATTATTTAGGCATTGTACGGCAGTATTTAGGCATTGTATGGCAGTATTTATGCAGTGTATGGCAGTATTATCTAGGCATGGTATGGCAGTATTATCTAGGCATGGTATGGCAGTATTTATGCAGTGTATGGCAGGATTATCTACGCATTGTATGGCAGTATTATTTATGCATTGTATGGCAGTATTATTTATTCAGTATATGGCAGTATTATCTACGTAAAGTATGGCAGTATTATTTAGGCAATGTATGGCAGTATTGTTTATGCAGTGTATTGCAGTATATGGCAGTATTTAGGCATTGTATGGCAGTATTTATGCAGTATATGACAGTATTATTTATGCAGTGTATGGCAGTATTGATGCAGTGTATGGAAGTATTTAAGCATTGTATAGCAGTATTTAGGCAGTGTATGGCAGTATTATTTAAGCATTGTATGGCAGTATTAATTATGCAGTGTATGGTAGTATTATTTAGGTATTCGATGGTAGGAATATTTGTGCAGTGTAAGGTAGTTTTTAGGCATTGCATGGAAGTATTATTTAGGCATTGTATGGCAGTATTATTTATGAAGTTTATGGTGCTATTATTTAGGCATTATATAGCAGTATTTATGCAGTGTATGGCAGTATTAGTTAGGCATTGCATGGCAGTATTAATTATGCAGTGTATGGTAGTATTTTGTAGTCATTGTATGGCAGGATTATTTATGCAGTGTATGGTAGTAATATTTATGCACTGTCTGGCAGTATTATTTAGGCATTGTATGGCAGTATTAATTATGCAGTGTATGGTAGTATTATGTAGGCATTATAAGGCAGGATTATTTATGCAGCGTATGGCAGTATTATTTAAGCATTGTATGGAAGTATTATTTATGTACTATATGGAAGTATTATTGCATTAAATAGCATTATTCCTATGCTGTGTAAATCAAGAAAGTGAAGAGTCAGCTAGTGGTTCTCTTAACATTAACAGGTGAAGACAGAAATCCCTGGAATTTGCTTATCATCAGGACTTGTGAAAAACAGAAACCAGCCGGTCGGTTGTGAGAATGCGACTAATGAACAATATCCCGACCATGTTTCTGTAACACGTGGATTTTCTTCTTTTCATTGCAGCAACTACTGACTAGCGACAATGACTGCAGTTGTAGCCGCGATTACTGAGACGAAGTGCATCAGGTATGTTTTTTAATACTTTTATAGATATATATTTGTGTTACAAAATTAGCATAATCCAGTCATAACACAATTTTTTTTTCATCTGCGGCTTCTTGCAACCATTGCTATATCAAATGGGCCCACTACTGTGAATGGGCACAATCTATGGTTTTACATGAAAATCTTCCTTTGAATAATCCCTTTGTTAGAAAAGTCCATATCATTAAACTGATCACAAGTTGTCCTGCTGTATGCAATCCTAGTGATTAGTTATAATCTGCAGAGGAATCTTTCAGCAGTTGTTTAATTTCCCTACTCTGCCTCCACAGGTAAAATGAAGTAGTGCACATTTCACATTGAAATAACTGGACTAAATATGTAATGCTTGGACATATACCATAGATACTGAAAAAAGACATGGATCACATATTTTAATCTTATATATTAACCTACTAAGCCTAAACTTTATTTACAAAATGGAACATGAGGTTCTTAGTCAGCATTTCGATCGAAATGTATAAGCCCACTGCCAAGTCATGGAGAACCTCTCAGCAGGGGCGTAATGATCATGGTTTCACCATCTGTCGTGCGGGAGGGGGCCAGCCATCTATTGTGCGTCTGAGGATACACATTCAGCTGAAGTGTATTGCGGCACAGAGAACTGCTGGGTCCCTGCACCAAAATATACACCGTGGGCCAATCAGAGGCCGGCAGATGACATCGGAGTGCAAGTCACTGGCTGCGCTGCTCTTCACATGCATGCTGATGTCAGCTGCTGGCCTCTGCACCCGCTACAGAAGATGACGCCACGTGGCGTGGAAGCGAAGAAGGTGAGTTTATTTATATATTTTTTTATGTTTCAAAGAACATCGGCAGAATGGGGGACATATATACTAGGGAGGGCCCATGATTAAAGACATATATAGCAGGATGGGGGACATATACCAGCATGGGTGACATACTGTATATACTAGGATAAGGGACATATATACCTGTAAGGGGCCCGGGATGGGGGACACTAGTATGAAATGGGGGACCTTACTACATAATGGGGAACAGGGGCAATACGATTTAGAGCACTATAGGATTTAGAGCACTATAAGTGCCCATAGATATGACTAATATACGTGGGAGACAAACATGGGGGGAAAGTAACTTAGCTTGGGCCGACTTCAGAGAGATTACACCACACGTCCTCCTAGCACCTGAGAGGAAGTAAGCAGACTGCAATAGCTCCAAGCCTTCACAAGGGAACATGTGAATATCACGGCACCTCCCTGTAGCAAACAGAAAGTATTTAAAAGCCCAGGCCTGGGTGTCGTTTAGCAGGAGGGAGGTAGCCGCTGGGTCCTAGAGTGAGACAGATCTATGAAGGTGTCTGTAATGCCAAACGAAGAGATCTTCTGCAACCAACTGCAGGGTGACTGTCTCACATCTGACACACCCGTGACAGTAGAGCGACCCACGTGCACCACAACACCCATGCTCTCAAGCTAAGCCTCCATGACTCTGAGCCACACCACCCCACAGACATGCACTGTAGCAACAATGGCCAACATACAGCACCAACACCAAGTGAAGTGATCTAAAAAAAACTCACCTTCAGGCTCAACCAAATGGGTTTGAATGGCTATAAAAGGTAACATCCTCACCTGTGACCTGTTTGCTTGTAATCAGTATGTGTGCATAAAAGTTGAGTGAGTTTCTGGGATCCAGACAGACTCTTGCATCATTCATCCAGCCACTGACGTTTCAGGATTGTGAGTCATGAGGAAAGCAAAAGAATTGTCAATGGATCAATGGGAAAAGGTAGCTGAACTGTATAACACAGGAAAGGGATACAAAAAATATCCAAGGAATTGATAATGCCAGTCAGCATCGTTCAAATTGTGATTAACAAATGGAAAATCAGGGGCTCTGTAAAAACCAAACCACGGTCAGGTAGACCAACAAAAATTTCGGCCACAACTGCCAGGAAAATTGTTCAGGATGCAAATAAAAACCCATAAATAACATCAGCTGAAATTCAGGACTCTCTGAAAACTGGCGGTGTGGCTGTTTCAAGATGCACAATAAGAAGGCACTTGAAGAAAAATAGGCTGCATGGTCGAGTCGCCAGAAAAAAGCAATTACTAACAAATGCCACAAAGTATCTCACCTACAATACACCAAACAGCACAGAGACAAGCCTCAAAACTTCTGGAACAAGGTAATTTGGAGTGATGAGACCAAAATTTAACTTTTTTGCCACAACCATAAACACCATTCCTACAGTAAAGCATGGAGGTGGATTGCTGATGTTTTGGGGATGTGTGAGCTACAAAGGCACAGGAAACTGCTGAAGGAAAGATGAATGCAGCACGTTATCATCAAATTCTAGAGGCAAATTTGCACTCATCAGCCTGGAAGCTGTGCATGGGACATACTTGGACGTTCCAACATGACAACGATCCAAAACATAAGGCCAAGTCGACCTGTCATTGACTACAGCAAAACAAAGTGAAGGTTTTGGAGTGGCCATCTCAGTCTCCTGACCTCAATATCATTGAGCCACTCTGGGGAGATCTCAAGCGCGCAGTTCATGCTAGACAGCCCAGGAATTTACAGGAACTGGAGGCTTTTTGCTAAGAAGAATGGACAGCTTTACCATCTGAGAAAATAAAGAACCTCATCCACAGCTACCACTAAAGACTTCAAGCTGTCATTGATGTTAGAGGAGGCAATACACGGTATTAAGAACTGGGGTATGTGAACTTTTGATTAGGGTCATTTGGATGTTTTTGGTTGTGTAAGGCGGCGGTGTTCACACTGTGCAGTAACTGAGGAAGTGACCCAAGCAAGTGCAACATAAGCAGCTTTTATTCAGAAAAACTCACAGGTAAACAGAAACTCCTCTGATTTGCAGCCGGGTTAACACAAGTTCATAACAACGGTTGCCGGGGGCAACGGCTGCGCCGGGCCGCTCAGAGCCTGACAGGTGCAGAGCCTTCCCAGGCGTGGGTTCAGCTACTCACAGGCCCACCAAGCTTTCCTGCTATGCTCCTAGCAGGTCCCAACACTGAACAACACTAATCCTTAATGCAGGGTTTTTAAAGGACAAGAGCAAGAGCCACTGGAAAACCCGGGTTGGAGGGAGGAGGCCGCCCCACTGCCTCCCTGTAGCCTCCTCCAAGAAATGAAGGCCCTGCCGGGTTTTACTTAATCAGCCTTAGCCAGATAGCCTGACCAGGTCAATGCTCACCTTCATTCCTGCATTGCAGCTGTGTCTGTGACTGCAGTGCACTCCAATGGGTTTAATAGTTCTCTGTACACATTCTGGGGGATATATACCATCCCTCATATACGATCCCAGTCATTGCCTCACATACCCCCCTTCCCTGTTCATACTTGTGGGGTTGAACATTTGTCACCATGCAGGGTGCCCGGGACAGGGCATCAGCGTCTGCCTGCGACTTCTACAGAGAAACTGAAATTTTGCAGTGACAGAAACCACCTGGTGACTCGCGCATTCCTCTCCTTGGCATTGGACAAAGGTCCAACTTCAACACTTCATTTAATTTACGGAAATCGTTAAAGGAGCGTAATGATTTGTCTGGTTTCGGGATCAGTACGATGGGGCTAGCCCATTCACTCCGTGATTTCTCGATGAATCCTAACTGGAGCATTTGTTTAACCTCAGCCGTGACGGCTTGCCTCCGCGCTTCGGGTACCCGGTACGGTCTCATTCGTACCCTTACCCCAGGTTTGGTGACAATGTCATGTTGGAGAACCGCAGTCCTACCCGGTAGCTCTGAGAACACGTCGGTATTTTGCTGCACCAGCGAGCGAGCCTCCCGTCGCTGCTGTTTAGTGAGAGCATCACTTATCCTGACCTCTCCCCCGGAAGCATCCCTGGCTAAGGGTACACGTACTACCACCCGATCACCCCTGTTAAAAGCCCGTCGGTTTGAGGGTGGTATGCTGAGGTGCGCAATTGTTTTATTTTTAGCAGTTTGCACAGTTCCCTCGTCACCTTGGACATAAAAAGGGTCCCTTGATCAGTCAGGATCTCCTTAGGTAGCCCAAGGCGACAGAACATAGCAAACAGCTCCCGTGCAATCAGTTTCGCCGAGGGGTGGCGTAGCGGTATAGTCTTCGGGTACCGGGTGGCACAGTAGAGGACCACAAGTATATGTTGGTGGCCACGAGCGGATCTTACAATGGGCCCTACCAAGTCCATTGCAATCCGTTCAAAAGGTACCTCTATCACTGGCGTAGGTACCAATGGGCTACGGAAGCTTGCGGTGGGTGTGGTCAGCTGACATTCTGGGCAGGATTCTCAGTACTTTTGGACCTCTGCGTAAATCCCCGGCCAAAAGAACCGCTGCAAGATACGCTCTTGAGTCTTTTTTAACCCCTAACTGTCCTCCCAACAGGTGTGTGTGCCATCTCCAGAACCGCCCGATGGTACGACTGAGGTACCACTAACTGTTCCACGACCTCGTCCCTGATTTTGTCTACCCTATAGAGCAACTCACCGTTGCCCACCATGCATGGAATCACAGTATCTGCACCGGGCTGTTGAGCTACACCATTTACCTCTAACACCCTTTTCCACACACGAGTCAGGGTGGGATCCTGTAGCTGAGCTGTCCCAAACGTGCCCCGGGACACTTCCAGCTCGGGGATCAATGGGGTCTCTTCGACCTCTCCTGCTAGCACCTCTAGGGGAAACCTATCGGGATTACACTCTGTCCCTAGGTTGGGCACCCCTACGGCAGGTATCCCTGACTCGGGTTCTTCTGGTACAGCACCCGTAATAAATTTTACTGGGGAAGAGTGTTTTTTGTTTTCCAGAGAGTCCAGAACAGGGGCAAGTCTCTTCCCAACACAGTCCCATAGGGAAGAGTTTTTACCACCCCCACCATATGTTTCGTGTCCCCACATGGCGTGTACAAACTACCTCCGCGGTTGGGTATTCTCGGAGGTCCCCATGGATACACACAACCCCGACTGTCCGTCCACTGGGGTTATCTCCTGCCACCAGCGACTCATGTACCAAAGTCACTAGGCTCCCCGAGTCTAAAAGGACCTCCGTTGGGTACCCATTAATCAGTACCTGGCACAGTTGGGGTTCACTGTTCGAGAGAGTCGGCACTCGCAGAGCCGACGGTCTGGGTGTACAGTGAGACCCGGCGGTTATACTCGCAGTCCATGGGTTCTGTAGTCAGGGGGCAGTTAGTAACCACATGTCCCGGCCCCTGACACAGCCAGCACCTAATGGCGGAGGTACTGTTAGATCTTGTGACCTTTTTGGAGGGAAACTGTCTCCTGTCACTCTCACTCCGGGGTACCCCTTCAGCACGGGTACGGTGCTGACTGTCCTCAGCAGAGGGATGTGACCCCTTTCCCGGTTCCTGAGTTGGCATGGATCGGCGTGACAGTCGCGAGGGGCAGAGTCCCGGATAAAGTCATGAGTGGCCGAGTAGCGCTAGATCAGGCTGACCACCTGGTCGAGGGTGCCAGGGTTCCCTTCCCCCACCCAACATTGGATAGCGGCCGGCAGAGTCTTCACCAGCTGGTCGACCACCACCCTCTCCACTATATGGGCTGGAGTCAAAGTCTCAGGCTGGAGCCACCTCCTTACCAGCTGCAGAAGGTCATAAGCCTGAGACCGGACGGGTTGGGTCTCCACAAAGGCCCATGAGCGGAGCCCTCACGTATGTATTGACCCCCAGTCGGGCAAGGATCTCACCTTTGAGCCTCTGGTAGTCCTGGGCGTCCTCCCGACTGAGGTCGAAGTAGGCCTTCTGGGCATCGCCGACCAAAAACGGAGCCACCACTTCTGCCCACTGGTAGGTTTTCCCGCTCTGCTGTGCGTTCATAGATGGTCAGGAAGGCTTCCACGTCGTCCTCCGGTCCCATCTTTCTCAATGCTGAGCAAACCTTGTCCCGGGCCTCTTGACGTTCCGGGATTGGCATTGTGGCCGTTTCCCGCAGGGCAGCAATCTGTTGCAGCATCAGTTCATTTGTTTTTTTGCTGCTGCTGGTACAGTAGCTGCTGCTGCTGATTGTGCTGCTGTTCCCGCTCCTGCTGTTGCCGCTGGAGACTCTGTTGCTCCTCCTGCTGTTGCCGCTGAGACTGCAGCAGCTGCTGCTGGGTGAGTATCAGCTGCTTTAAAAGTTTCTCCATTTTGTCCATGGGGTGGGGCTGAAAGGTGGCAGGCCGGATTGTGGTCATGCAGCTGCCGGTGGGGTATGCCTCAGTCACAATGCCCACATTCTCCACCAAGCTGTAAGGCGGCAGTGTTCACACCGTGCAGTAACTGAGGCAATGACCTAAGCAAGTCCAACATAAGCAGCTTTTATTCAGCAAAACTCACAGGTAAACAGAAAGTCCTCCGGTTTGCAGCCGGGTTAACACAAGTCTATAACAACGGTTGCCGTGGGCAATGGCCGCGCCGGGCCGCTCAGAGCCTGATGGGTGCAGAGCCTTCCCAGGCGTGGGTTCAGCTACGCACAGGCACGCCGAGCTTTCCTGCTATGCTTCTAGCAGGTCCCAACACTGAACACCACTAATCCTTAGTGCAGGGTTTTTAAAGGACCTGTGGCAAGAGCCACTGAAAAACCCGGGTTGGAGGGAGGAGGCCGCTCCACTGCCTTCCTGTAGCCTCCTCCAAGAAATGAAGGCCCTGCCGGGTTTTACTTAATCTGCCTTAGCCAGATAGCCTGACCAGGTCTATGCTCACCTTCATTCCTGCATTGCAGCCCCAGCTGTGTCTGTGACTGCAATGCACTCCAATGGGTTTAATAGGTCTCTGTGCACATTCTGGCGGATATATAACGTCCCTCGTATACGATCCCAGTCACTGCCTCACAGTTGTCATTAAGATTTAAAAAGAGAAAACACAGTAGTTTCACAATAAATGGCTTCACCCAACCAATAAACAAGAGTGGAGAAAAAGGTTTTTTGTTATCATTCATATTCTCGGAAACAAGGCCAAGAAAGCAACAATTCTGCCAGGATAAAAACATCAAATTTTATTTAATGCATTAAAAAAAGGTGAAAAAAATATACATACTTTGTAAAAGGTTGAAGTGAATACTCTCCTTAAAAACGCTTAGTGGGCTAAGAACGCTGTAGCATTTTTAACACGTTTGGTTTTTATGGACGGTATTGACTTCACCCTTTTGCAAAGTATACAATTTGATCTTTTTAATATATACTGGAAGGTGGATCCTTTACCTTTCTAGGACAGATCTACCCAAAATGCCATGCAGTGTGTGCTTTCCGGGCTTCCCCAATGGCTGGATTAATTTTGGAAAAGGACAGCTGGATCATTTTGTTTATTTGAACCAGGAGATATTTGCTGCCCCATCTGACAGCAGCCTGATTCCAATTTCACTCACTGAGCTGCTTGCTGCAGTTTTGATAAAATCTCTGTTTTATTTGCTGCAGACCTAGCAGTTCTCTGATTGCTGAGCTGTGTATAACCCCGCCCACACCACTGATTGGCAGCTTTCTGTGCACACTGTGCACACATAGGTAGAATGCTGTCAATCAGTGCTATACAGAGAAGTACAATTTTTATGTTTAATTACCCCTTTTCCCCAATTGAAAATTAATAAATAAAAAAAAGCTTGATCCGTATTGATGCATCTATTAAAGTCCGATTTATGAAAATATAAAATTATTTATTTGTTACGGTAGGTAAATATTGTAAAAAAAAATGAAATTGCAATTTTTTTGGGGTCACCACATCTCTGCCCAAAAAGTGCAATAAATAGTGATCAAAATTTCATGTGTACCCTAAAAAATGGCATTAATAAAAACTACCGCTTGATGTGCAAAAAGCAAGCAACAGAATAATTAAATAGCTATGGATCTCGGAATATGGCGAAAGAAATAATTTTTTTAAGAAAGTACTGAAATTCTTTTAAGGCACTAAAAAAAGAAAATAACAAAAAAATACAGTATGAGTTTGGGGTCACGGTAATTGTAATGACCTGAAATTTCATCTTACCAGATCATTTTTTACTGCACAATGAATGAAAAAATAAAGAAAATTTCAGCTCTGGGAAAAGGAAGGGAAAACACGAAAATGGTGGGAAGGTGTTAAAGGGAAATTATAACCAGTAAATGTCTAACTAGCAGAGATGTGTATAGAAGAGCAGTCTACATGTGCCCGCCATTTATTAAGGCTCCAATCTACTGTAAATACCAGAGACGTGCATTGTAAGCAGCTGGAAAGGCCACGGCATCATCACCAGATGGGTCACCTGCTCGCTGCCTCCACAGACAATGATCTGATTGTGTCTGAGCTCGGTGTGTGTTGTGTCATATCAGGAGAAGCTCTATTGTGCAATCCAGAAATCTGCAAATAGAATGGCATTTACTGTACAAGTCCCCCATATCAGTCACCGCAGGATCCTGGAGTTACCACATCTTCTTGCTCTGCGCTGAGATTTTGCAAGATGTCTATTAAAAGGGTTGTCACGCAAATGTAAAAAGATGGGCACACTGCCCACATTCCCCCTTGAAGAACAAGTGTATTGTTGTATTGTGTAATGTAAATTGTGACATGCATTAATAATGTTGGTATTATGTGTTGCCCGACAGTAGTGAGAGTTAAAGATTGAGACTTGCCCAGAGTGGGAGGGATTAAGAGGAAGGGACAGAGACGGTTTCCTGTCAGAACAAAGGATAGGGCCCAGTGTGCGTAGAAAGCAGACCTAAGGTCTGATCAGTGAGCAGTGCCGCATGACGTGGGTGTCCCTAACATGAGAAGAGACCGTGACAGAGGATAGCAAGAACCTAGAGGAAGGGAGGTAGAGGAGTGACTGAGAGACAGAGTAATTCACCAGAGACGGATCCTTGGAGAGGACACCTAGCAGTACGGCCCAGAGTTTTTAACTCAGAGAGGTAACGGGGTAGACTGACTCGAACCCAGCAGCTCTTGTACACCAGGGGCAGCACCGTCAGGTAGCATGGTCAGGAAAAGCCAGGAGTCGATACACAGGAACAGAAGTATAGTCTTGAAGGATTTCGAAGGTTGCATAGTCAGGAAAAGCCAGGAGTCGGTACACAGGAACAGAAGTATAATCTTGCATGAAACAGCAGGTGAAGGGCTGGGAAGTCAATAATCTCACAAGGAAGGATGTGCCAGGCCAGGTTTAAATAGGGTGTTCAATCAGAAACTCACAGGATGAAGCCAATCAGGAACAACATCGGGTGAAGCTGCTCAGGAACAACACAGGTACTAGAATCTAGGTTAGTCATGAACCGTCAAGCGAGCTGCATATCTCAGCGTGAAGAGCTGCCGCCTGGTGCACAAGAGCTGCTGGGTTCGAGTCCTGACATAGACAAGACGGAGTACATGAGACAGAGAGAGTGACTTGGGCGGGAGGTCCAAGGCGTCAGGGGCGGAGAAGATAAGTACCGACCATACCGGCAAAATAGTTCCCTGAAGACGAGGAACCGCGGGTTGACAATAAGACTCTTGCTAACTGTACTGTAGTACTGAGCTGGGTTGTGGTGAAGTAGAGAGGAACAAGTGAGTAAAGAGGAAGGAATTGAAACTGTGTCTGGAAAATGCTACGTAAGGAAACGTGTGGACCCGCTAGCCACTGTATATAATCCCCACCAAGTTATCATTTATTTTTCACTCGTGGTCTCACTCATTGAAGTCCTTAACATCTAGTCCTGGCCAACAGAAAGTCATCAGTATCATGCGGCCTGCAAGGGCGTAGCGCCCCCATAGCACACACCCAGCCATGACCCCCACCTCCATGTAACATGCCGGGGCGCAAGAGATGAATACCTCGCCCTCGGCTCGTACCATCTCATTGAACCCTTGGCAATCAGCTTATATAACGCTGAGGAATATTTCTCAGGCCTTGCATTGTTCCTGTACATGCTTTCACCAAGTTTACCAGAGTGGGGGCTCCTTTTACTTTACCCCTAGAAAACAGAGCATTTTTTCGTTTTTCTGCTTTTGATGTTTTCTCTCCCTTTTTCTAAGAGTCGTACCTTTTTTTTTTCCCTCCACATAGCCGTCCGTATGAGAACTTGGGTTTTTTTTTTTGCGAGATGAGTTCAATTTACTGTACAACGTACTGAAAACCAAAATATAAATTCCAAGTGCAGTGAAATGGTGAAAAATAAAAAAGCAATTCTAACATTCTTTTTTGGGAATTGTTTTTGCATTGTTCATTGTGCGGTAAAAATGATAACCTAATTTCCCAGGTAAGTACGATTACAGCGATACCAAACTTGTAAAGTTTCTTTTAGATTTTAGTGTTAAAAAAATAAATAAATCTGAAATTCAAAAATAAAAAAAAATCGGTTTGTGTCACCATTTTAGGAGACCCGGAACCTGTATATTTTTCTGATGATGGAGCTGTGCGAGGGCTTCTTTTTTTGTGACACTATTTTTGTTGCACAGCTTCTGGATACCCATAGTTGTGGTAGAAACTTCACAGAGCAGATTACATGGGATAACAAGCTTTTACTTCTCAGAACATGAGGTAAAGGAAAAAACGCGCAGTCACACAGTACTGCACCAGGAAGTAAAAACAAAACAGAAAGTACAAGAGAGACTTTTTTCTTTTACAATACAGTAAACAAGGAAACTTTACATAACATCGCCATCTACTGTCAGATCAGCATAAAGTCCTCCTTCACACAAACAAAGAAGTCCACAACTGTTGCATATACCAACAATTTTGGGATACGTACCACATTCTGATCGCTTTTTATTGCATTTCTGGGGCGAACAGCAATGACCAAAAAACTGCTGGAGCTGCTGATCTAGAGAACTACTACTCTTTACATACTTATACCAAAACAACCAAACACAAGGCTAATATGCACTAAGCTTTGTCCCTGGGATGTGTTCACATTGGAATCCATGTTGACCTGATGGATTCATATTTAAAAAGACACAGACTGACACTGGTATCTGCCAGGGATGTGATATTTTTACCAGATCAGCCCTGAACATTGCGCTTTTCTTACCATCCAGAGTACTGGGATAGCCATGAGTGCCACAGAGGATTCATGTTTAAAATTTTATATGAAGTTATACAATACTGTACATCTAAAAAGAGGATAAAGCTTTTAGAAAAGGAAACATTGCTGAAAACAAAAAGTGGAGCAACTTTGTAAATACATTGTTTTCGCTAAGTTGCAGCCTGTATGGTACGTACTCCAGAGCTGCACTCTTACAGGTGCATCTCACAAAATTAGAATATCATCAAAAAGTTAATTTATTTCAGTTCTTCAATACAAAAAATTAAACTCATATATTATATAGAGTCATTACACACAGAGTGATCTATTTCAAGTGTTTATTTCTGTTAATGTTGATGATTATGGCTTACAGCCAATGAAAACACAAAAGTCATTATCTCAGTAAATTAAAATAATTAACAAAAACACCTGCAAAGGCTTCCTAAGCATTTAAAAAGGTCTCTTAGTCTGTTTCAGTAGGCTCCACAATCATAGGGAAGACTGCTGACTTGACAGATGTCCAGAAGGCAGTCATTGACACACTCCACAAGGTCCCAGAGTTCCAATTTTCATTCGGAAATCAAGGTCCCAGAGTCTGAAGGAAGAGTGGAGAGGCCACAAACCAAGCTGCTGGAGGTCTAGTGTGAAGTTTCCACAATCAGTGATGGTTTGGGGAGCCATGTCATCTGTGTTTTATCAAGACCAAAGTCAGCGCAGCCGTCTACCAGGACATTTTAGAGCACTTCATGCTTCCCTCTGCCGAAAAGCTTTTTGGAGATGGAAATGTCATTCTCCAGCAGGACTTGGCCCCTGTCCACACTGCCAAAAGTACCAATACCTGGTTTATACACAACAGTATCACTGTGCTTGATTGGCAGCAAACTCGCCTGACCTTAACTACATAGAGAATCTATTATAGAGAATCTATGGGGTATTGTCAAGAGGAAGATGAGAGACCCCAGACCCAACAATGCAGACGAGCTGAAGGCTGCTATCAAAGCAACCTGGGCTTCCATAACACCTCAGCAGAGCCACAGGCTGATCGCCTCCATGCTACATTGCCGCATTGATGCAGTAATTGATGCAAAAGGAGCCCAACCAAGTATTGAGGGCATTTACTGAACATACACTTCAGTAGGACAACATTTCAGATTTTAAAATAATTTTTCAATTAACTTTTTGATCATATTCTAATTTAGTGAGATGAACCTGTGATTCTGTTGGTTGTCATAAAGCAGCAGTTTTCAAGCTTGTACAGACACCCTTCCAATGCAGAACCTAATGCATGTGGCCACATCGCATATACAGTGGCTTGAAAAAGTATTCATACCCCATGAAATTTTCCACATTTTTTCAAGTTATATTTAAGTTTCTAGGTGTATTTTATTGGGATTTTATTTGATATACCTACACAAAATAGCAAGTATTTGTGAAAGGGTAAAGGAAATGATACAGGGCTTTCTAATTATTTAAAACTATATTTCTGAAAATTGTGACATGTATTTGTATTCAGCCCCCTGTAGTCTGATACACCTAAATAATATCCTGAGTGACCAACTGCCTCCAGAAGTCACATAATTAGTACATTGTGTCCACCTGTGTGTAATTTATTCTCAATATAACTACAGCTGTTCTGTGAAAGCCTCAGAGGTTTGAGAACATTAGGGATCAAACAGCATCATGAAAACCAAGGAGCACACCAGACAGGTCAGGGATAATGTTGTGGAGAAGAAAAAAAGCAAGGTTAGGTTATCAAAAAATAGTCCAAACTCTGAACATCTCAAGAAACACTGTTCAATCCATCATCCAAAAAGGGAAGGAGTATGGCACAACTGCAAATCTATCAAGGCAAGGAGAGCACTAATTAGAGAAGCAGCCAGGAGGCCCATGGTCCCTCTGGAGGAGAGATCCACAACTCAGGTGGGAGAGTCTGTCCACAGGACAACTATAGTCGTATACTCCACAAATCTGGCCTTTATGGAAGATTGGCACGAAGAAAGCCATTTTTTAAACAAATAAGAAGTGACTCCACCAGCAGAATAGTGAGTGCAGCTCTGGAGTATAATACACAATATAACTCAGGATCAGTAATGTAATGTATGTACTTAGTGACTGCACCAGCAGAATAGTGAGTACAGCTCTGGTGTATAATACAGGATGTAACTCAGGATCAGTAATGTAATGTATGTACTCAGTGACTGCACCAGCAGAATAGTAAGTGCAGCTCTGGAGTAGAATACAGGATGTAACTCAGGATCAGTACAGGATCAGTAATGTAATGTATGTACACAGTGATTGCACCAGCAGAATAGTGAGTGCAGCTCTGGAGTATAATACAGGATGTAACTCAGAATCAGTAATGTAATGTATGTACACAGTGACTGCACCAGCAGCATACTGGGTGCAGCTCTGATCAGCTGCTAGTCAGTGTGCTGATTACGGGTGTGGTGGCTGCAGATCCTGCTGTGAGCTCCTGATCTCTGAGAACCAACACCTCTCCACCTGGGGACCTGCTCTCTCTCTTTCCCGGAGGGAGAGCTGGTTTCTGGGATGAGTGAAGGAGCCAAGTCCCAGGCTTCTGCTTCCCGAACCAGGCCGGCGGGGGGCAGAAGAAACCAGCAACCGGCCTGCACATCAGAGGACTCGGGGGTGAGACGCTGCACCAGGAGTCGCAGCAATGTGGCTCCTACTCCCCCTGGGATTGTGGAGACCCCCAGAAGCCGCAAGGCTTCCAGCATGGAGGAAAAGCCTGACAGCGGCGTGCAAGATGGTGCTCCTTCCGGAGGAAAGCTGAGTGCTCACGGAGGTGAGGCCGACCTCCCTGAGGGGGGGTGGGCGCAGCAGGGACCCCGGGAGTCTGTGTCCACCTATGCCTCCCGGGTCATGATCCACCTCCATGAGTATGAAGATGCCAGTAAGCTCATCAGGAGGCTCCGGGAGGAGCTGCGCTGCACAAGCGCCAAAGCTGCAGGGGCCTCCAAACCAAGGAAGGCAAAGCTCCAAGCTGAGGTAAAAAGACTGAGCAGTGAAATTCAATGCCTGGAACTTAGGAAAGCCACCATCAGGGAGCAGAGTGGTCATTTCAAAGAAAAACGTATAAATGAAAACCGCTACAGAGAAATGGCTGATACCAGAGAGCAAAGGCAGATGGGGCTGCAGCCTGAGAGCCAGGTGGATGATGAGAGTGATGATGACCAGCAGGAAGCCCCACCTGGCAGCCTGCAAAGTCACCCGCAGGCCACGTGCAGCGAGCTCCCTGCAGGACAGGCGACAGTGACATCCGGTCGCAGTTCTGCCGGCTCTGGGGAGGACAGTGACAGCAGCGGCCAGGGAGGGGCGCTAATGGCGGAGATTAAGCTCCTGGAGTCCTCAGTGTGCCTCCAAAACTTCCATCTTGGTGACGATCTACCAGAAGAGGCACCTGGGGGCCACAAAAAGGCAAAGAAGACCAAGCCAAAGCTGCAGGAGGCGGTAAGATACGTATATGCCCCCCTCCCTGTACCCCCTGAGTCGGCGGCAGGCTCAGCTCGCTGTATAAGCCCCGTTGCCCAGCCCAGCCCGGGTTCTGCTGTGGATCCGGTGCAAAGGCGCGGGGAGATTACAGAGCGCGGTAGTGAGGCGCAGAGCTCCGTCTCTGCTTGTAGTAGCGGGGACGCAGCAGGAGGTGCATCAGCCGAGAGGCTGGACAGTGAGGGCGGCCCGGCGGCGGGCGTTCCATCAGGCCACGATGCTGTGGTGCGCTCCTCAGTGGGAGGGGGGAGCAGCCCGGTGTCGGGGGCAGCTCCGGTAGCCTCGGCGCCTCTGAATGCTGTTGCCGCTGATCACTTAGTTGAGAAGCGGCGGCAGTGTGAGGGGGCAGTTGGGGCTGAGCGTTCCGGTCCTCCCACGAAAGTGCTATTTTGTGTTGGCGTCGCTGGTCCGGAAGATCCTGATGCTAAAGATCAGCGGCGCCTAACTGCAGCTAGAGATCAGCGGCACATTATACCAAATGCCAAACAGCGGAAATTACCGACCGATGATGTGGAGGGCACACATAAGACCGGGGGTGAGGTCGCCTCCAGTTCTATGGAGGTGACTAAGCCCCTTGTGCCTGATGCGGAGGTCAAAAGGTCATCCACCATTGTTACTGGTCCAGCAGGAATGAATGTGGTGGTGGAGGTGAATGAGGATAATTCATTGTCTGGTGGTGTGGTTGCTGGTTTGGTGGAGGGTGAGATGGAGGTGGGTAATGGTGATACTGTTGGGGCTGACGTGGTCACTGGTCCGGTTGCCCCCCCGGGGGTGGCAACACCTGTCCGGAGTTATGCCAGTGTCACCTCCGGGGCAAATAGGGCATACTCCTCGTCTCCGGGCTTTGGGGACGGCATGTTGCAACGGCGCCTTCTGGAGGCTCTAAAGAAGGGGGAGAGATCACTAATGGTAGAGGGTCGAGAGGTTGATCTATCCTTCTGGATAGAGAGGCATGGCCTCGGGGCCTTCCGAGAGCAAAAAGGGGGAGATACAGTGTGGTCCCTCCCAACAGCCGGGCCAGGCAGTGTGCGTAGGAATGTGGTCCGTCTTCGGTGGAGGGGCAGTGATGCATGTCCGCCAAGGTCTAAAGTTGTGGAGCTCCTGCTGAGGATGGGCTTCAAGGCGATTGACATCTACGCCTTGATACATCCCTATTCCACGCCTGAGTTTGATGTCAGCTTTGTTCGGCCGGAGGGGCTTGAGCTCTTCTGGGCGAATTATGAGTTGGCAAAAAATGAGCCCGGCTGGCGAGACTTTGCCGTTCAGGCAGTGTCTCGCCAAAACCAGATCAAGAAAGTGACCGTGATGACTCGTAACGAGTCGCTTTCTTGCTATGACATCATGACGTGGCTTGGTCGGTATGGAGAGGTGGTGGAGATGCCAAAGAAAAACCGCGACGAGTTTGGTATCTGGTCAGGGGCCTGGACGTTTATGGTAAAACTTAAGCGTTCAGGTGGTACGGTTGCCCACATTCCATCGTCTGCCTTCCTGGGTAGGGATCGTATCCTGGTCTTCTACCAGGGGCAACCGAAGCTCTGTCACAGGTGCGGCGACCCCACACACTTCAGTGCAAACTGCACCGTGCAGAAATGCGCGTTGTGTGGGGGTGTCGGCCATCTTGCCGCCTCTTGTGTTGAGATTAGGTGCCACCTGTGTGGTGAGTTAGGCCACCCATTCAGCCGTTGTCCTCGCTCCTTTGCTAATGCAGTCGAGACCCCGGTGGGAGTAAGCCGTGAAGCCGATTCTGCTGGGGAGGGGACTAGCAGGGGTGGGGGAGCTGAGGGGCCAGGGAAGAAAAGCAATAAAAAGACGCCTGCCCAGCTGAGGCGTCTAGACAAGCGCAGACAGGAGAGGGAGTGGGGCGAGCCCCAGACTACCGGGGCAGCCCCTGTCCTGGATGCCAGTCTTGCTGCTGAGGCCCCGAGGGATGATGAGTTGGATGAGGAGGTCAGGAGGATCCACAGGGAGGAAACTGCCTCTGCTTCAGAATCCTCCCATTATGAAAGTATGGATGAGGATAATAAGCGGTGGCTAGAGAACAAGCGTAAGCTCGGCACCAAAAAGAAGAAAAAGAAGGGAGATAAAACATCTTCTCCCACTCTGACCAAGGTACCTAAGGAAGGTAAAACCGACTCCCCTCTAGTTGGTCTTTCTAACCGGTTCCAAGCCCTTGATAACATCTCTTCCTCTGAGGAGGAGGCTGAGGGTGAGGATCCGGCTTCAGCGGAGCTTACAGGGGGCGCCGAGTCTCCTTCTCCTGGGGATGCAAGGTCCTTGGGGGGAGGGACTGGCCCAGAGTCCGGAGACGAGGACGAAAAAAGAAGGAAAAATGTGGGAATGGACACCTCTGTGTCATTAAAGAGGGGGAAGGATTCCTCCTCTGAGGCAGAGGATAAGGGGAGTGGGAAGAAGAAAGCCATCTAACTCAATCACCAATGATGGCGGTACCCACTCCGTTGACGCTGGCGTCCATTAATGTCGCCAGCATTAAGTCAAACATGGCTAGATTTGCGGCCTTTGATTTTCTCAGCCGGGTTGAAGCTGACATTTTCTTTTTGCAAGAGACCAGGCTGCCAAATATGGCAGAGGTGTTTATAGCTAAGAGGGAGTGGAGACTCGGGCCCTCCTATTGGTCTCTTGCGGCCGAGCCGTATAGCGGAGTGGTGGTCCTTTTTACCGCACCGGTAGAATGCCGACGGGTTATTGAGTTAGAAATGGGGAGGTGCCTGATATTAGATGTCCTCATGAAGGGACAAGAGCTTCGGCTCATTAACATCTATGGTCCCCAATCTAAATGGGACCGGAAGTGTCTCTTTATGAGGATCAAGCCCTACCTTTTTACGAGTCGGCAGGTCGTCTTTGGAGGGGACTTCAACACTGTCACGAGGCCCCGGGATAGAGGAGGTTCCAGAGACAAGCTGACTTATGATAGCGTAGCCCTTAATAGTATAGCTAGTGAGGCTCGCCTGGTGGATGTCCACATCCGACACACCGCAGGCCACGAGGGGTTCACCTATCATAGAGGTAACTGTAGGTCCAGGATAGACAGGTTTTATTTAAAGGAGGAAGCCGTCTCTTCAGCAGTATCTGTTGTTGAGGTGGAGTTCTCCGATCAATGTTTGATTTTGTTTTCCCTGAATGTTACAGAGACCCCCCGGATGGGAAGAGGCTTTTGGAGGCTCAATTCGTCTCTCTTGGAAGAAGCGGAGATAAGACACTCCTTTGAGGATTTTCTTCAGAGCCAGGTACCCTTACTGGATCTTTGTAGTAGTAAGTCAGAGTGGTGGGAGATGTTTAAGAAAAGGGTGGCGAGATTCTTCCGCCAGCTCTCGAGCCTCAGAAGCCTGGACAGGTACCGCCTGTATCAGGGCCTGAGGAGGAAACTCGAGCATCTTGTCTCAACTGGAGGTAGCCGCGAGGAGATCTCCAGAGTGAAATCTTTGCTAATGAGGTGTCAGTATGATAGACACGCATCTTTGGTTTTTGAGAGGGATTACGGGAAGTACCGCTCGCCCGACCCTTACAGAAACTGCAAGATGTCAGTGAATAGTAAAGTTGTTACAGGACTGGTTGACGCTGCGGGGTCCCTGAAAAGATCCAGATCAGGGATCCTGGAGGTCGTCAGATCCTTCTACTCGCACCTCTTGGGGAAGAGGGATCTGGAATGGGATGAGATATCGGCTTTTCTGGCTGAAGCTGTCCCCGAACCAGGGGTAGACCCCTCTCTTGGCGTTTTGACAGAGATGATCAGGGAAGAGGAAGTTAAGTTGGCGATTGAAGGGCTTGCCCTGAAGAAATCTCCCGGTCCGGATGGCTTAACATCTGAATTCTATAAGACCTTTAAGGACGCCTTGGTTCCCCTCTTGACTGAGGTATTCAATGAGTGTCTTTCCTCGGGCACTCTGCCAAAGTCAATGAGGAGGTCTGCCCTGATCATCTTGTCAAAGGGTAAGGACCCATCTTGCATTGAGAATTGGCGTCCCATAGCGCTTCTCAATGCAGACAGGAAGGTTTTGGCAAAGGTGCTGTTTAATCGGCTGGTGAAATTTGCACCCCAGCTCCTTTCGGGGGCCCAGCATTGCTCTGTTCCGGGCCGCAGTACAATTAGTGCTGTACTCTGTGTCCGAGAGGCGGTGGAGCAGGGTAGGGCTGGCCACTGGAAGGGGTACATGCTGTCATTGGACCAGGCAAAAGCGTTTGATCGGGTTAATCATGAGTACCTCTGGTCTGTCCTTCTGAGGTATGGCCTGCCGGGGGGTTTCGTTGATTGGCTTAAGACCTTGTACGCTGGGGCAGAGAGTTTCCCGCTTGTGAACGGTTGGATTGGCAGCTCTTTTGAGGTTGGGTGTGGTGTTCGCCAGGGTTGTCCCTTGAGCCCGCTACTGTACGCGTTTTCGATTGACCCACTTCTTAGGAGGGTGGAGCGTGGACCGTTAGCTGGGATCGGGATGGACCGGGCAGCACCGGAAGCCACTCTGAGAGTGGTGGTGTATGCCGATGACGTCACCGTTTTTGTTTCCTCTGATGGGGAGGCAGAATGGCTGATGTCAGAGGTAAATCGCTACTCGGAGGCATCCGGGTCTAAGATCAACCGGGATAAGTGTGAGAGTCTCTGGCTGGGAGGAGGAGATCCTGGTTTTGATCTCCCGGACACCCTTCCAGAACCCAAAGTCTCTGCAAAAGTTCTTGGCATCGAATTTGGCCAGGGGGATTACCCCAAACAAAATTGGGACAGCAGGCTAGAGATCGCCACTCAGAAGGTGAACCAATGGAAGGGTTGGTCTTTGACCCTAAGGGAAAGGGTAAACCTGATCAAAACTTACCTGCTCCCTTTGCTGATCTATCTGGGCAGTGTGTGCATCTTGCCAGAGCCTCTCTGGACTCGGGTCTACAGTTTGTTCTTTCAACTGTTATGGGGGAATAGACTGAACCTGGTCAAGAGGGAGGTTACTTACCGTACGAGGAGACTAGGAGGGTTGGGTATGGTCAACCCTGTGGTATTCCTTGTGAATACCTTCATTAAGATCAATATTGCAAACCTCTGGAAAGAGAGGGTTCCTCCGTGGGTATTCTCCTGTAAGGGATGGTTTCAGCCTTTCTTCCAGGAATGGGAGACAGGAGGGCAAGTGAAGGATCTCCGCACACCGCATGGACATCTCCCGGCTTACGCTACCGTGGTTCTGAAGGTAATTCGCCGGTGGGGTCTGGGAATGTGGGAGGTCAGGACTCTGCCAAGGAAGCTCCTTGACAAAAGGGTGCTGTTGACCCATTTTCAGAGGCCTCTGGCGCTCAGGGATTGCCCAAGTCGGGATCTTGGGGTGGGTCTGCATCTTTTGAATTCTATCAGGATCCCCTCGAAGGTTTGGGACTTGGCTTGGCGCTGCTTCCATGGGAAACTGTGTGTGAGGGACAATCTGAAGTGTAGGAGCTCTGAGGACAGGAACTGTCCTCGGGAGCATTGTGGTACCATGCTTGAAAGCATGGACCACTTCCTGCTTTGTTGTCCCTTTAACACAGAGGTGTACAACAGGGTGGGCGCCTCCACTGGCTGGCCCCGGCTGGCCGGTCTCTCTTATGCGGAATGGGCCTATGGAGCATTCGGGGACCTGGGTGGTCGGGACCGCTGCACCTTATTTCTAGTTAGCGCAGTGGTTAGGTATCACACGTGGAACGCACGGTGCTTAGTATCGACGCAGCGGAAAATCCTCCCAGTGGACGATGTGTTTAGGACCATACTCGGTGACCTGGTGAAGGTGCGTTCTCTGGAGTATGAGAGACTGGGTACACGGAGGGCCGCTCTCCTCTGGAGGGGCTTTTCTTTTAGTGTGCCCTAGTCTGGTCGTCTCCTCTCCTGGTGGTGGGCTGCTGCTGACACCATAGATTTTTGTTTTATTGATCAGTAGACAGTGATGTAGGGCTGCAGGCACCGAACTTGGGCTTTGTCAGTTGTGGTTATTGTATTGTTTGTTTCTGTATATATTGTATATATGGGTTTGGGTGTAGGTGTTAGGTTGGGTGGAGGGAAAAGGGGGGAGGTGGGTTCATCTTGTGGGACACTGGTTATTTGGGTGAAAAACTGGCACTGCCTGATCTGGCCTATGGACGTTGGACATGGACTGAGGCATGAGACGCAGGACCAGCTCTCAGGTCAGTGCCGGGGAGGGACTGGTGGGCTCGAGTGTGGGGCGTTTTGTTTTGTCTTGTATATATTTGTATACTTGGCATTTATTTTATTTATTTAAAAAAAAAAGAAAAAAAAAAAAAAAAGAATTTATATATTAGTTTGTATATAATTTGTCGGTTATTGTTTATTATATTGTTATTTTTTGTTTGGTAACCGGACCAGATGTCATGGTGTAGGTAGTTATTATTCTGTATATATGTATAATATGTGTGTGAGGAGAGAGGGAGCGGCTGGACCAGTTCATTACATTGTTTATTTTCTGGTTATTAATTTTGTTATGTTTTTCATTTTTATAATAAAAGATCTACAGGATGTAACTCAGGATCAGTAATGTAATGTATGTACTCAGTGACTGCACCAGCAGAATAGTGAGTACAGCTCTGGTGTATAATACAGGATGTAACTCAGGATCAGTAATGTAATGTATGTACTCAGTGACTGCACCAGCAGAATAGTGAGTGCAGCTCTGGAGTATAATACAGGATGTAACTCAGGATCAGTACAGGATCAGTAATGTAATGTATGTACACAGTGACTGCGCCAGCAGAATAGTGAGTGCAGCTCTGGAGTATAATACAGGATGTAACTCAGGATCAGTAATGTAATGTATGTACACAGTGACTGCACCAGCAGAATAGTGAGCGCAGCTCTGGAGTATAATACAGGATGTAACTCAGGATCAGTAATGTAATGTATGTACACAGTGACTGCACCAGCAGAATAGTGAGTGCAGCTCTGGAGTATAATACAGGATGTAACTCAGGATCAGTACAGGATCAGTAATGTAATGTATGTACACAGTGACTGCACCAGCAGAATAGTGATTGCAGCTCTGGAGTATAATACAGGATGTTACTCAGGATCAGTAATGTAATGTATGTACACAGTGACTGCACCAGCAGAATAGTGAGTGCAGCTCTGGAGTATACTACAGGATGTTACTCAGGATCAGTAATGTAATGTATGTACACAGTGACTTCACCAGCAGAATAGTGAGTGCAGCTCTGGAATATAATACAGGATGTTACTCAGGATCAGTAATGTAATGTATGTACACAGTGACTGCACCAGCAGAATAGTGAGTGCAGCTCTGGAGTATAATACAGGATGTTACTCAGGATCAGTAATGTAATGTATGTACACAGTGACTGCACCAGCAGAATAGTGAGTGCAGCTCTGGAGTATAATACAGGATGTTACTCAGGATCAGTAATGTAATGTATGTACACAGTGACTTCACCAGCAGAATAGTGAGTGCAGCTCTGGAATATAATACAGGATGTTACTCAGGATCAGTAATGTAATGTATGTACACAGTGACTGCACCAGCAGAATAGTGAGTGCAGCTCTGGAGTATAATACAGGATGTTACTCAGGATCAGTAATGTAATGTATGTACACAGTGACTGCACCAGCAGAATAGTGAGTGCAGCTCTGGAGTATACTACAGGATGTTACTCAGGATCAGTAATGTAACATCATGTGTTCAAAATGTAACTTTTTATGTAAATATTTTTATAGAACATATTCAAGGTGAACATGTGTTTTTCTCCTCTCTAAGAATATTGTAGGGATGACTTATCCTCTGGTTAGATGACTCCTTTATTGTCGTACCTCTGGTAATCACTGTAAAAGGCCGCAGACAATAAGAACAGTGATTCTTCCCTGCTCTGGATGTTTGACAACGTGAATTGGCAGGATTTGTAGGTAACCAGAAAATGAGACTGAGAACCTAACACAAAGCTGGTGGTGAAATGTTACTGACTTGTGACAAAAGGCAGGGCACGTCTATGGCATCATCAAGAAGACGTACAATGCCGAGATGACTGATTCTTGGTTGTACTTCGGCTAATTTCAGTGTTCACTAGAATATGTTAGGAAAATGACGACTAGATTTTCTGTTTGTCCTGACTGGTTTCAAGGAAAACATTGCAGATGCAAATTTAGGGCTTGTTCACATGTTGTGTTTTTGCTGCATTTTTTTCCCCTTTTGTTTTTGCCATTCAAAACGCAGTGTTTTACGGTACCAGAAAAGTGAATGCCATTTCTGAAACCTCATGCAGACGCTGCTTATTTTTTCCTTGCAGATTAGAACCTTCAAAGCATTTTTTCAAATCTGCAGAGTCTCAATTCTTTCAGCATTTTTGACCCATTCAGACAAATGGAAAAAGCTCAAGTAAACACATAAAAAAACTATTTAACCCCTTTAAAGCCTATGGCGTATTAGTACACTCCAGGCCATCACCTTCTGTTCAGCACGGGCTCCGGCACTGAGCCCGCACTGAACAGGGCACATGTGAGCTGATTTATACAGCTGACATGTGCCCGCAACAGCTGCGGGTGGAATCGCGATCCACCCGCGGCTGTTAACTAGTTAAATGCGGCTGTCAATCTCTGACAGTAGCATTTAAATCGCAGCGCCGGAAGCGCGGCATTAGCCCCGCCCATCGGTGACCCCGTCACATGATCACGGTTCACCGATGCGTGGGCATGACAACCCGGGGTCTGCAGCAGACCTCTGTGGTTGTCATGTAAAGATTACTATGAGCGCCACCTAGTGGTCGGCGCTCAAAGCACAGGAGCATTTCTGCTACACAGAGGCGATCTGCTCATCACCTCTATGTAGCAGTGGCGATCGGAAAACTACTGCTTCTAGTCTCCTATGGAGACTATAGAAGCAAGCAAAAAGTGTAAAAAAAATGTTTTTAAAAATATTATAAAATAAAAAAAAATTTAAATCACCCCCCTTTCGCCCCATTCAAAATAAAACAATAAAAAAACAACACATGCACATATTTGGTGTCGCCACGTTCATAATCGCCTGATCTATCAATATAAAAAAAATAAGTAATCCGATTGGTAAACGGCGTAACGAGAAAAAAATTCTAAACGCCATAATTACGTTTTTTTGGTCGCCGCAACAGTGCAATAAAATGCAATAACGGGCGATCAAAGCATCGGATCTACCCCAAAATGATATCAACATCAGCTCAGCGCGCAAAAAATAAGCTCTCACCCGGCCCCAGATCACGAAAAATGGAGACGCTACAAGTCTCAGAAAATGGCGCCATTTTTTTTTTTTTTTTAGAAATCTTTGGATTTTTTTTCACTACTTAAATAAAAAAGAACCTGTACATGTTAGATGTCTATGAACTCGTAATGACCTGGAGAATAATAATGGCAGGTCAGTTTTAGCATTCAGTGAACGTGGTAAAAAAAAACAAAAAAAACAACAACTGTGGTATTGCACTTTTTTTTGCAAATTCACCGCACTTGGAATTTTTTTCCCGTTTTCCTGTACACGATATGGTAAAACCAATGGTGTCGTTCAAAAGTACCACTTGTCCCGCATAAAAATAAGCCCTCAAACGACCATATTGACCAAAAAATAAAAATGCTATGGCTCTGGGAACAAGGGGAGCAAAAAACGAAAACGCAAAAAACTGAAAATCCCAAGGTCCTTAAGGGGTTAAAAAGCGTAAAAAATGCACGTATTTCACGCAGCATTTTTCCTGCCAACACCTTGTTTTTTGCAGCAGAAAAATCTGCTAGAAATACTCAATGTGTACACATACCGTTAAACAGAAAAATACACTTTTTCAACCAGTCCGTTTCTGTATTGCCCAAATGCACCTATACTAATAATATTAATATTTGCAGACCAATTTATCTCCATTGCTACAAACTACACAAAATCCCCTGCATAGTCTTCTGTTGTAGATATGTTACTCCATTCCTTCTGCCTTTTATTCTTCTATTTTTGAGACTTACAGACAGTAGAAGAAAAAACTACAGCCTCAGACTACATACAGGGTTTGATTGTTGTCTGTTGTTGTGGAGACGCATTAGTCTACATAGAAGCTGTAAACTCTTATACAATTTTGTAGTTGCTAGTAGAGATGAGCGTTGTTCTACTCGAACTGTTCGCCAATCTCAAATTCGAGCTGTTTTGGGCGGTGTTCGAGCCGTTCGGCGAACACGAACAATTTGAGAAAAATTCGGCTGTTCGAGGTTATGTTCGATAACTGTTCGTGCACCAAAATCATAACTGGATTTTTTCTCAGTAATGATGAAAATTAATGTTAATACGCAGTTTGAGTGTACAGCGGGGCGGGGGGAGGGGCAGGGGATGGATCTCTGCAGGAACAATGAAGATCTCCATTTTTTTTTCTCTTTCCCGCATTTGCAGTGGGGAGGTGCAGTCTGTCAGCCTATCAGCAGCGCACACACGGAGTGAAGTGCTTTTTTTCACACAAGCAAGGGCATGTGTCATTGGCAGTGTATGTCACATGTCCTTGCCCTATAAGACCAAGCCATTTTCCCCGTCGCCACCATTTTCTCACTGCTGCAGCTGCGTGTTAGACGGCACCGCTGTTGCTGTGTGCGCTATACCTTGTTAAATTCAAGCCAATTTTCGCACAAATATACAGATAGCTTGGGAGTAGGGAATAGTTGTGATTGCAGTCCATTTAAGGACTAGGTTACAGCATTTCCTACGACTTTTATCAGGGAGGTCTGTGCTCTTAAATAAATAGGTTGTGGGAGTAAAGACTAATTGTAATTGGAGTCCTTTTCAGGACTAGGTTACATCAGTTCCTATCAGTTTTTGCCAGGCAGGTCTGTGCCAGTGCTGTGCAAGTTTTTTTCACAGCATTTGGCTGAATCTAGCAAAGCTAATCCTTTTTGGCCTATTGCAGAGTGTGTTAGTCAGTGGAGTAGCCTATCTGTGTTGCAAGATATACCACCTGTGTATAGAATACCAATTTTTTTACTGCACCTAGTGAAGTAAAATCTTTTGGGCATAGCATCATTCTATTAGTCCATCTATACTGACCTCCATCAGGTTGCAAACTGAATATAATTTTTTTCTGCATCTAGCTCTGAAAAAATATTTGGCCTTCTAGCAGTGTGTGGGACTTTCTCTGTTAGTCCATCTATACTGACCTCCATCAGGTTGCAAATTAAAAATAATTTTTATCTGCATCTACAGTACCTCTGAAAAAATATTTGGGCTTCTAGCTGTGTGTGGGACTTGTTGTATTAGTCCATCTATACAGACCTCCATCAGGTTGCAAACTGAATATATTTTTTTCTGCATCTACCTCTGAAAAAATATTGGGCTTCTAGCTGTGTGTGGGACTTGTTGTATTAGTCCATCTATACTGACCTCCATCAGGTTGCAAACTGAATATATTTTTTTCTGCATCTACCTCTGAAAAAATATTGGGCTTCTAGCTGTGTGTGGGACTTGTTGTATTAGTCCATCTATACTGACCTCCATCAGGTTGCAAACTGAATATATTTTTTTCTGCATCTACCTCTGAAAAAATATTGGGCTTCTAGCTGTGTGTGGGACTTGTTGTATTAGTCCATCTATACTGACCTCCATCAGGTTGCAAACTGAATATATTTTTTTCTGCATCTACCTCTGAAAAAATATTGGGCTTCTAGCTGTGTGTGGGACTTGTTGTATTAGTCCATCTATACTGACCTCCATCAGGTTGCAAACTGAATATATTTTTTTCTGCATCTACCTCTGAAAAAATATTGGGCTTCTAGCTGTGTGTGGGACTTGTTGTATTAGTCCATCTATACTGACCTCCATCAGGTTGCAAACTGAATATATTTTTTTCTGCATCTACCTCTGAAAAAATATTGGGCTTCTAGCTGTGTGTGGGTCTTGTTCTATTAATCCATCTATACAGACCTCCATCAGGTTGCAAACTGAATATAATTTTTTTCTGCATCGAGCTCTGAAAAAATATTTAGCCTTCTAGCAGTGTGTCGGACTTTCTCTATTAGTCCATCTATACTGACCTCCATCAGGTTGCAAATTAAAAATAATTTTTATCTGCATCTACAGTACCTCTGAAAAAATATTTGGGCTTCTAGCTGTGTGTGGGACTTGTTGTATTAGTCCATCTATACTGACCTCCATCAGGTTGCAAACTGAATATATTTTTTTCTGCATCTACCTCTGAAAAAATATTGGGCTTCTAGCTGTGTGTGGGACTTGTTGTATTAGTCCATCTATACTGACCTCCATCAGGTTGCAAACTGAATATATTTTTTTCTGCATCTACCTCTGAAAAAATATTGGGCTTCTAGCTGTATGTGGGTCTTGTTCTATTAATCCATCTATACAGACCTCCATCAGGTTGCAAACTGAATATAATTTTTTTCTGCATCTAGCTCTGAAAAAATATTTGGCCTTCTAGCAGTGTGTGGGACTTGTTCTATTAGTCCACCTATACTGACCTCCATCAGGTTGCAAATTAAAAATAATTTTTATCTGCATCTACAGTACCTCTGAAAAAATATTTGGGCTTCTAGCTGTGTGTGGGACTTGTTGAATTAGTCCATCTATACTGACCTCCATCAGGTTGCAAACTGAATATATTTTTTTCTGCATCTACCTCTGAAAAAATATTGGGCTTCTAGCTGTGTGTGGGACTTGTTGTATTAGTCCATCTATACTGACCTCCATCAGGTTGCAAACTGAATATATTTTTTTCTGCATCTACCTCTGAAAAAATATTGGGCTTCTAGCTGTGTGTGGGACTTGTTGTATTAGTCCATCTATACTGACCTCCATCAGGTTGCAAACTGAATATATTTTTTTCTGCATCTACCTCTGAAAAAATATTGGGCTTCTAGCTGTGTGTGGGACTTGTTGTATTAGTCCATCTATACTGACCTCCATCAGGTTGCAAACTGAATATATTTTTTTCTGCATCTACCTCTGAAAAAATATTGGGCTTCTAGCTGTGTGTGGGTCTTGTTCTATTAATCCATCTATACAGACCTCCATCAGGTTGCAAACTGAATATATTTTTTTCTGCATCTACCTCTGAAAAAATATTGGGCTTCTAGCTGTGTGTGGGTCTTGTTCTATTAATCCATCTATACAGACCTCCATCAGGTTGCAAACTGAATATAATTTTTTTCTGCATCTAGCTCTGAAAAAATATTTGGCCTTCTAGCAGTGTGTGGGACTTTCTCTGTTAGTCCATCTATACTGACCTCCATCAGGTTGCAAACTGAATATAATTTTTTTCTGCATCTAGCTCTGAAAAAATATTTGGCCTTCTAGCAGTGTGTCAGACTTTCTCTATTAGTCCATCTATACTGACCTCCATCAGGTTGCAAATTAAAAATAATTTTTATCTGCATCTACAGTACCTCTGAAAAAATATTTGGGCTTCTAGCTGTGTGTGGGACTTGTTGTATTAGTCCATCTATACTGACCTCCATCAGGTTGCAAATTGAATATAATTTTTTTCTGCATCTAACCCAGCCAATAGTTTTGGCCTAATACCACAGTTTGGCCACTCAGCTCTGCTCGGTTACCATCCATTGTTTTTTTGTGCAAACAACTCCAGAGTTGTGAATTAGTTAACCACCAAAATGAGTGGAAAAAGACCTGCTGCTGGTGGAAAGGGGAATAGGCGTGTTGGGAAGGGGAAAAAAGGTTGTGTCCGTGGGGTAGGTGTTAAAGCAACAGTAACATCTGCAGAAGAAAGACCATCTTCCAGCCAAACTAAAATGTCTACTTCTTTTAGCGGACAATGTGATAAGATCTCTTTCTTACGGCCACGCCAATCGCTACAAATTCCAGATGAGGCACAAAAACAGCAGGTGCTTCAACGGATATCAAGTGCTCCTTTAAGTGGGTTCTCCTCCACATCAACTTCAACATCACAAATACTCCAGTCCTCAAAGTGTCACCCCAATCGCACTTGCTTCCTCACAGCTCCCAAATCTCCAGCTGCCCGTCTGAGTATGAGGTAGAACAGATGGTTGAGTCTGCAGAGCTGTTTACTCATACTATAGCCTGGGAATCAGAGGTCGACTCCAGCGGTTCTGTGAATCCAGACGAGGAAATGATCTGCACTGATGCCCAGAATCTTTATGAGTCGGATCCAGGACCAGACGCAGAAGGTTCTGACCATAATGTAGACCCTCATTCCCAAACTGTAACTCCTGTTGGTGGAGACAATGAGGAAGACGATGATAAGACTCAAATACCTGATTGGAGCGACAACTTTAGTTTTTTGTCAGGGCAGGAACAGGTTGGCTCTGAGGACGACGGGTGTGATAACGCACAGGGTGATGATGATGAGGTTGGAGATCCCACTTACTGTCAACCCACAGTCAGCCAAGAGATGAGGTCAGCAGAGGAGGTGGAGGAAGATGCTAGTGACGACGAGGTCAGGTTGCGCCTTCCTGGACAGAGACGTAGTACTGGAAGCACGTCAACAACTGCATCCTCAAACACAACTCTGCCTCTCACCACAAGTCGTGGTGGCTCTTCAGGTCGCATGGGTGCTAAGCCTTGCATAGCCTGGGCATTTTCTCAGATCGATAAAGATGACCCAACTCGTGTTATCTGTAACATTTGTCAGCAAAAGCTAAGTAGAGGCCAAAAAATACATAGTTTGAGTACTTCATGCATGAACCGGCACATGGACATGAAGCATAAGTTGCAGTGGGAAGCTCAGTGTGCTACAATGCGGCCTAGCCGGCCGGGCCAACCACCGTCTGCCATATCTTGTGCATCCGCGGCCTCTTCATCCTCTGTGACTGGGGAGACAGCAGTCACACCTGTTTTGGGGCGCAGACCTGCCACCTCTTTACCCGCAACAGCCAGCGTGATTGGCAGGTCATCATTTTCTTTGGAGGTGGGAACACCAGCTGGTGTTGAGCGCTGTCCGACATCGATAGCACCACCTTTGGATCAAGGCAACCTAACATGTCCGCCTGCATCTTCCTCACAGACCGGCAGTTTGCCGGGGACACCCTTATCAACCCCGTCTAAGCACAATAGCCAGCCCTCGGTCCCTCAGATGTGGACAAGTAAAAGACCATTTCCTCCTAGCCATGAGAAAGCTAAGAGGTTGAATTTCACCATCTGCAAGCTCTTGGCTACAGAAATGCTGCCTTTCCGCCTGGTGGACACAGAGGATTTTCGAGACCTTATGTCCGTCGCAGTGCCCCAGTACCAGATGCCCAGTCGGCACTACTTCTCAAAGAAAGGTGTGCCTGCGCTCCACCAGCATGTCGCACACAACATCACCGCTTCTTTGAGAAACTCTGTGTGTGACAGGGTGCATTTCACCACAGACACTTGGACGAGTAGGCATGGACAGGGGCGTTACATGTCGCTGACTGGGCACTGGGTAACTATGGTGACAGCAGGACAAGGGGCTGCTGTCCAAGTCTTGCCGTCCCCACGAGTTGTGCGTCAATCCTCTTTATGTCAAAGTTCCTCCACTGCTTGTGCCTCCTCAACCTCCTCTCGGTCTTCCACCTGCACCCAAAGCCTGTCTGGTCATGCCACAAGCTTTCTAACTGCGCAGAAGGGATCCTGCACAGCTCCTTACTATGCTGGCAGTAGGGCTCAACGTCATCAGGCGGTTTTTACATTGAAATGTCTGGGAAATGTGAGTCACACAGCTGAGGAGTTGTGGTCAGCTCTGGAGAACCAATTTCATGAATGGTTGTCTCCACTGGACCTGAAACCAGGGAAGGCCATGTGCGACAATGCTGCAAACCTGGGTGCGGCCCTTCGCCGGGGCAATGTCACACACGTGCCTTGTATGGCTCACGTGTTGAACCTGGTTGTCCAGCAATTTTTAGCCCACTATCCCAGACTAGATGGTCTTCTGCAGAGGGCACGGTCGCTGTGTGCTCACTTCCGCCGTTCGCATCCCGCAGCTCAGCAGAAGTCGTTGGGCCTGCCACTTCACCGGCTAAAATGCGATGTGCCTACCCGGTGGAATTCAACTCTGCACATGTTGCAGCGACTGTGGCAGCACCGACAAGCCCTGGTGCAATACGTTCTGACGTATAGCCTGGGCCAACGAGATTCAGAGGTGGGGCAAATCACGCTGGAGGAGTGGTCTCAGATCAGGGACCTATGCACCCTTCTGCACAGTTTTGAAATGGCGACGAAGATGTTTAGTGCTGACGATGCCATTATCAGCATGACTATTCCGGTGATTTACATGCTGGAGCACATGTTAAACAGAATTCGGAGTCAGGTGGTGGCACAAGAGGAGGTGGAGGAAGTAGAGGAGGAGGAGTTGTATGCGGAAGGGCTAACATCTGCAAGGTCCAGACGGTCGGCAGCACCAAGGCGGCAGGCATGTGAGGGTGGGGGAGATGGTTTTACCAGGGCGCATGGTAGCAGCCAAACTAGTGAGGAAGGTGCAGGAGTCCAGGAAGAAGTGGAGGACGAACTGATGGAAGACTCATCAGATGAGGGAGACCTTGATCACATTTCTGTTGTGCGAGGTTGGGGGGAGAGGACAGAGGAAGGAAGCATGATTGTTACCTCGCCACCAACACAACAGGGACTTGGTGCTCCTGGATGCGCAACACACATGAGTGCCTTCTTGCTGCACTACCTGCAACATGACCCTCGAATTGTGAGAATTAGAAATAATCCTGACTACTGGGTTGCCACACTGTTAGATCCCCGGTACAAAAGTAAATTTGCAGAAATTATTCCTGCCATAGAAAGGGATGCACGCATGCAGGAGTATCAGCAGAGACTGTTGCAGAATCTTACATGTGCTTTTCCACAAAATACCAGTGGTGCACGTAGTGAATCTCACAGTTCCAACTTGCCAACCGTGGGACCGTCAAGTGTTCAGCACTCAAACCGTAACAGAACCACAGTATCTGCTGGTAACATCAATTTTGCGGAATCATTTCACCACTTTTTTAGCCCATCCTTTGCAAGGCCACAGGAGACAAGAAGTCTGACACATAGTCAACGCCTAGAGACGATGGTACAGGAGTATCTCCAAGTAAACATTGAAGCCACGACTGTGTCACTGGACCCTTGCTCTTTTTGGGCTTCCAATCTGGATAAATGGCCGGAGCTAGCCACTTACGCCTTGGAGATCTTGTCATGCCCCGCAGCCAGCGTTCTGTCTGAACGTGTGCTCAGCGCTGCTGGTGGTGTGCTGATAGATAAGCGCACGCGGCTCTCCACTGATAATGTAGACAGACTCACGTTCATAAAGATGAACAAATCATGGATCCGAAACGACTTTTCTACCCCTGTGTCATCCTGGGGAGAGTAAAAGCTTGATGATTGGTTAAAATCACCCTACCAACCGTTTTAAGCTTTCAAATTACTAATCATGTTTATCTGTATCTTGACTGGAAAATAATTTGGGCTTTGTAGCAGTGTGCAGCACTGATCCTATTAGGCCATCTATACTAAAGCTTCACCAGATTTAAAATTAAAATAATTTTTAGCTGCATCTAGCCCGGAAAATAATTTTGGGGCTCCGAGATGCGCAAGACACATAAGTGCCTTCTTGCTGCACTACCTGCAGCATGACCCTCATATTGTCAGAATTCGAAGTAATCATGACTACTGGGTTGCCACACTCTTAGATCCCCCAAACTTTTCGATCAACCTTTTCATTTTAATAAAGACCAAAAAAATGGTCATTTTTGAAATTATAAGCATTAGCAGGTTGTTAGAAACTGAAATCAAACAGTTTTCAACTCAAAACTTTATTCTAGGTGATGTTACATTTTCACATAGGACCCCTTGTTCGAAAGGAGCTTCTGAACTCTCTCGTCCATTGAATTTGTCAGGTTTTGGATGGTTTCTGCTTCAATTGTTTTGCATGAGGACAGAATACCCTCCCAGAGCTGTTGCTTAGATGTGAACTGCCTCCCGCCATCATAGACACTCCTTTTAATGATGCTCCAAAGGTTCTGAATGGGGTAGAGGTCAGGGGAGCATGGGGGTCACACCATAAGTTTGTCCCCTTTTATGCCCATATCAGCCAGAGATGCAGATGTTTTATGTGCAGCATGAGATGGTGCATTATCATGCAGAAAAATGATCTTGCTGTGAAATACACGGTTCTTATTCTTGAACCATGGCAGGAAGTGCTGTTTGAGAAAATCCACATACATTATGGAGTTCATCTTTAGCGCCTTCAGGGATCCTAAAGGGGCAGACAATCTCTCTCCCCATGATTCCAGCCCAAAACATTACTCCACCTCCTCCTTGTTGGCGCTGTAGCCGTGTTTGCGTGGGGTGTCCATCAACCAGCCATCATCCACTCCATCCATCTGGACCATCGAGCGCTGCACGGCACTCATCCGTGAACAAAACTGTTTTGAAATCAGTCTTCATGTAATGTTTGGCCCACTGGAGCCATTTCTGCTTGTGTGAAGTGGATAGAGGAGGTCGACAGGATGGCGTATGCACAGCTGCAAACCTCTGAAGGACCCTGCATCTTGTTGTTCGGGGGACGTTGGAGGCACAAGCAGCTTCAAAAACTTGTCTGCTGCTATGACAAGGCTTTTTTGCCGCTGCTCTTTCAACCTGACGTAATTGCCTGTAGGAAAGAGTCCTCAATTTGCCCTTATCAGCACGCACACGTGTGTACTGTGAATCAGCTACATACTTCTTGATTGCCAAGACACTTCATCCTGATCATCGCACAATGTTGATTGTAGTCATGCCTTGACCTAAACACTCCACAATTTGTTGCTTCTCAGCAGCCGACACATCCTTTTTCTTTCCCATTTTTGCAGAAAATGTAGGCTGCTTAATAATGTGAGGGAGCCTTCTTAAGTAGTCTTGCCTTTCATTGGACACACCTGCCAAACTAATTAGCACAGGTGTCTGCAATTGCTTACAGTGATATAAAGAGCCCTGACACACATCACCATCAATGAGTTTAACTGACAAACAAACAAATTCTTCCCTTATCACTCCTAAACACTTTTTGCATAATAATTTGGAACGCAGTGTACATGTGCTTTTCCACAAAACACCAGCGGTTCACGTAGTGAATCTTACAGTTCTAACTTGCCAACCGTGGTCTGTATGGAGTTGTTCAATAAAGGGCCCAAAATTAAGATAACATAGATGGGAGAGGTCTCTATGAATAGGAATTCCTAAGTATTTGATACCCTGTGAGGGCCAGGCAAAGGGAAAGTTGGACTGGATGGAATCCTATATGGATTTGGGGAGGGAGACATCGAGGGCCTCAGACTTCGCTGCATTGATTTTAAAATTTGACCATGTAACAAAGTGATCTATTTCAGCCATAACAGCATGGATGGATATATGTGATTGAGTGATATATACTAGGACATCATCAGCAAATAGAGAGCACTTGTACTCGGTGCCTCCCACCTCAATCCACCTAATATTGGGGTTATGGCGAATTGATGAGAGCAGGTGCTCCGTCACTAGGATGTATAAGAGAGGGGACAGAGGACATCCCTGCCTTGTCCCATTGGTGATTGTGAAAGGTGATGAAAATGTTCTGACGCACCCCCTGGGCCTTGGGACACCCGGAGCCGGACCCTTTTTGGTGGATGCTGGTGGTTGTAGTCTTCGTGGCGGCGACCCGGTTCCGTGGCTCAGGGCGGTCAAACCAGTGGCGGAACTATTTATGTGGTTTTGATGTTTAAATGTACGACTACGCCACCCGTGGATTGCGGTCAGAGTGAACCGCCGCTACAGGGCAGACCGCTGAGGCTGGTGTTGTGGGTGCAGCAGAGCGTAGCATAACTCCCCACGGGAGGAGTATAGCCTCAAGGCAGTGTATGCGGAGGATGGGGGTGATGGTGCAGGGCAGCAGCAGTAACGACACGGAGTCAGTGATGCAGTTCAGGGCCTTTACTCACAGTTCTTATTATCCAGACCACGTCTGCAGGTAACGGCTGCCCACGTCGTACTGTGCTCACCAGGTGAGGGGCTCAGACAACTCCCAGATAACTTTGGAGCACTTCACAGGACCCCCTTTGTGTGTCCTTTGTCTGGCCTTTCTTACCAACACTTCTGTCCGGCTGCCTCGGGCCTCCTCTTGGTAAACTTGGCGCCAGTTTCCCTGACCCTATGTGGTGCCTTCCTAGCGGGTGTAGCGAGGGGCTGCGCCACATAAAATGTCAGAGCCTCCGGTTTCTAGCTGAGGGTCGTTTCCTGCCTCCACTAGTTCGGGGACCGGTCTCCCCCTTTGGCTTGACCCCTCCACGCAGGTGGATTCGGGCGTGCGGTGGCGACTCGCCCGTCCGCACCCCTGGGATCCCTTCATTCCTCGTTCCTGGAGCCTTCTCCGCTCCTCTTCCTTCCTTCTCCCTCTTCCAGGCCTGGGCCTCTGTTACTAGGCCCGCCTCCGGAGCAGAGCTCATGCAGAGCCCCTGCTCCCTGCCACTTCTGCTCAGACTTCTCTGCACTGAACTAAGATGGTGCCCACCTTTTATACTCCCTTCTCAATGCACCCAGGAACTGCTTCCTCCCTGCTCCTGCACTACAGGGTTCCCCTTCCTCAGTGTTCCCTCCCCCCACTCCAGCCAGGGACAGGGACTGTCGTGCCCATCTCAGGGGCATATTGGTCGCCCTGCCCCACGCAATGTGGTGTAATGCATGCAGGTGTCGGGTCCTGATCCACACTCCATCCTTACCTGAGAGTGAGATATCACACCTCTGGGTGAGGTGCAATACGTCTGTAGCAACCGAGCCCTCAGGGTGCTACAGTTCCATTTATCTTCAGCCTAGGTGACGTATTGTGATACAGGGCCGTGATTTTGGCTATAAAAGGGTCCCCTAGACCCCTACCCCAAGCTTTTTAAGAGAATCATATATGGCGTGCCAGGAGACTCTATGGAATGCTTTCTCAGCATCCAACGAGAGTATCTAATTACAAATTTTTAACTGCATCTAGCCCAGGAAATACTTTGTGCCTAGTAGCAGTGTCTGCTAGTCAGCGGATTATCCCGGCTGTTAAGCAAGCTACACCACCTGTAGTTTAGACACTTAATTTTTTCAAAGGAAATGCTTCGGGACCATGAGATACTTAGTGAAGAGCATCAGGAGGCACCCCAAGGCATAGGGGCTGGGACTGGCAGTAGGATGCCTTGCGGTGGACAGCCGAGCTCGATCCTTATAAAAGCTTTTTAACTGCAGCAGCTTTAGTGGACGCTACTGGAGCTGGAATTACGCGGCTGCTGGCATGAGACTTGCCCTCCAATAGATCCTTGTAAATGGATTTAAAGTGTATTCATTCAAATTAGAGACTCAATTTAAATTAAAAAGCTTAGAGCTGCCTCCACCACAGGGGGGCTCGCTCGACCCACCAGCGGACAGGCACCAGTATTGGGAGAGGGGGGCTGGCCATCAGGGTTCACCGCGGCTCTGGCACAAACCCGGCGACACGGAGGTGGCACGGGCAGGAGCGGACTGGCCGTGTCGGCTTCTCACTTTTTGGATTTTAGAAGGGCATGACATGCCTATATCTGTGTCTCCCCCTCCTTTTACTCCTCCACCTCTTTTATTTTCGCATGACTATATGTACTTGTCACTTTTCCATGTGTTAGTTATGTCTTCTGAGCAGTTTGTCAGCTTTTGGACACCTTTGAAGGTGTTTTCTATGTATTTCTATGTGTTTTTGTTTGCCTGCCATTGGTTTTAACGGTGTTCGAAGGTGTTCGACGAACAGTTCGACGAACAGTTCGGCGAACACACGGGTGTTCGACGAACCGAACTCGAACACTACGGGGGTGGCTCAACACTAGTTGCTAGTACTATGGTATTATTAAGTTTCTACATGGATAGACTGTACAGCATTGTTCAAAATAATAGCAGTGTGTTCAAAAACATGAGTTAAGCACAAAATCTTGATACTAGTTTTTACTTCCATGCATTGGGAACATTGCACACTGTTTTCTAATTCAACACATGAAGAGAAATGTATATAATTTTTAACTACTTTACAGAAAATAACAAAAAATGAACATTGGGCTGTTCTAAAAAATATGAGTGTCTGTATTTGTCTTATAAACTCTCAATATGTACTCTCTCTCTTTTTTTTAGTATGTAGCATTCCTGTGAATCATTAACCTTATATTTAGTTGTATACCCACAGTATATTAGAACTGCTTCACATCTATGTTGCATAGAGTCAACCAACTTCTGGCACCTGTCACCTGTTATTCCAGCCCAGGATGCTTTGACTACATCCCACAATTCTTTGGCATTTGTTGACTTTGCCTCAGAAACGGCATTTTTGATGTCACCCCACAAGTGTTCTATCAGATTAAGGTCCAGGGATTGGGCTGGCCACTCCATAACCTCAATTTTGTTGGACTAGAACCAAGATTTTTCTTGTTTACTGGTGTGTTTAAGGTCATTGTCTTGTTGAAACACCCATTTCAAGGGCATATCCTCTTCAGTGTAAGGCAGCATGACCTCTTCAAGTATTTTAATATATTCAAACTGGTCCATGATCCCTGGTCTGCGGTAAATAGGTCCGGCACCATAGTAAGAGAAACATGTCCATATCATGATGCTTGCACCACCATGCTTCACTGTCTTCAGAGTGTACTGTGACTTGAATGCAGAGTTTGGGGGTCATCTGATGAACTGTCTGTGTCCCTTGGACCCGAAAAGAACAATTTTACTTTCATCAGTCCACAAAATGTTTCTCCATTTCTCTTTAGGCCAGTTGATGTGTTCTTTGGCAAATTGTATCCACTTCAATACATGTCTTTTTTTAACAGTGGGACTTTGTTGGGACTTCTTGCTAAGAGATTAGCTTCACACAGGTGTCTAACTGTCACAGTACTCACAGGTAACTTGAGACTGTCTTTGATCATCCTGGAGCTGATGATTGGCTGAGCCTTTGCCATTCTGGCTATTCTTCCATCCATTTGAATGGTAGTCTTTCGTTTTCTTCCGCGTCTATCTGGTTTTGCTTTCCATTTTAAAGCATTGAAGTTTTACCCTCTCCATTCTGAACAACATCTCGAACGACCCATATTTCTCAGGCTTTCAAGGAGAAATGCATTTATAACATGTGCCGGCTTCACCCTTAAATAAGGGCCACCTGATTCACACCTGTTTCTTCACAGAATGATCAACCTCAATAATTGAACTCCACACTGCTATTATGTTGAACTCATCCCCGTACAATTAATTATTCAAATATACAGACTCAAAAACATGCGGATCATGAATGCGGAGTCTGGTGGTTTTCTTAGAATCTACTGCACCAACTGGTAAATTGTTTGACATGTGGTAATATAATTTATATCAAAAACAGGGATTAATCTGGTTAGTCATATTGGACTGCTATTATTTTGAACACTACTGTATATACATAAGTTGTGGTGTATTATATATACAGCTATAAATATAGATGAAGGCATGGGTGGGTACCCCTGCCTTAAAGGGTTAAGTCCAGATTGGTAGGGGTCCAACTGCTTGAAGCTGAGAGATTATATTCTGCAGTCTTTGGCATTCCCTTACACCAGGGATGTCAAACTCAAATATAAACTCAAGGACCAAACCGTAAAACGCCGACAAACTCCCGGGTCAACCAGTATACAGAATAATAAGCCCCACAAAGTCCTCCATACTGAAAAATGGGCCCCACATAGTCCTCCATACAATATAATGGAACCAACATAGTCCTCCATACAGAATAATGGGCCACACATAGTCCTCCATACAGAATAATGGACCTCACATAGTCGTCCATACAATATAATGGGCCCCACATAGTACTCCATACAGAATAATGGGCCCCACATAGTCCTCCATACAGAATAATGGGCCCCACATAGTCCTCCATACAGAATAATGGGCACCACATAGTCCTCCATACAGAATAAGGGCCCCACATAGTCCTCCATACAGAATAAGGGCCCCACATAGTCCTCCATACAGAATAATGGGCCCCACACAATCCTCCATGCAGAATAATGGACCCCACATAGTCGTCCATACAGAATAATGGCCCCACATAGTCCTCCATACAGAATAATGGGCCCCACATAGTCCTCGATACAGAATAATGGGCCCCACATAGTCCTCCATACAGAATAATGGGCCCCACATAGTCCTCCATACAGAATAATGGACCCAACATAGTCCCCCATACAATATAATGGGCCCCACATAGTCCTCCATGCAGAATAATGGGCCCCACATAGTCCTCCATACAGTATTATGGGCCCCACATAGTTCTCCATGCAGAAAAATGGGCCCCACATAGTCCTCCATACAGAATAATGGCCCACATAGTCCTCCATACAGAATAATGGGCCCCACATAGTCCTCCATACAGAAAAATGGGCCCCACATAGTCCTCCATGCAGAATAATGGGCCCCACATAGTCCTCCATACAGAATAAAGGCCCCACATAGTCTTCCATACAGAATAAGGGCCCCACATAGTCCTCCATACAGAATAATGGGCCCCACACAATCCTCCATGCAGAATAATGGCCCCACATAGTCCTCCATACTGAATAATGGGCCCCACATAGTCCTCGATACAGAATAATGGGCCCCACATAGTCCTCCATACAGAATAATGGGCCCCACATAGTCCTCCATACAGAATAATGGACCCAACATAGTCCTCCATACAATATAATGGGCCCCACATAGTCCTCCATACAGAATAATGGGCCCCACATAGTCCTCCATACAGAATAATGGACCCAACTTAGTCCTCCATACAATATAATGGGCCCCACATAGTCCTCCATACAATATAATGGGCCCCACATAGTCCTCCATACAATATAATGGGCCCCACATAGTCCTCCAGACAGAATAATGGGCCACACATAGTCCTCCATACAGTATAATGGCCCCGCATAGTACTCCATACAGAATAATGGGCACCACATAGTCCTCCATACAGAATAATGGCCCCACATAGGGGTGGTGGTCTTGGTGTCGAGGGTCAAATAAAACCACCCTGCGGGCCAGATTTGGTCCACGGGCCAAAATTTGTCATGTATGACAGACAGTTAATTGAATGATAATATATTTGACCACTGCGCGATCACCTGGGTTTCCAACCATCCGTAAATTTATTGGCAGTCCGTGAAAAATAGGTGCTTTTTTTCTGCCATCTGTAATGTCTGGCAGAAAAAAAAAGCACCGTCCATGATTTCTTTTTTTTTTTTAGCTTCCCACTGCGCCTGCGCAGACACCCCTGGGCGCAGGGCTTCAGTACAGTGAACTGGAGAGAGGAGAGCGCAGAGCGGGCTGGACGGAGCAGGACTGGAGGAGGAGTAGTAGACATTAGCCAATCAGTGGTCAACGCCAGCTTCTTTCCCGCACTTACCATCTGCACCCCCGTTCGTCGTCCTCTGCCTCAGAACAACTGACACCATTCCGGCGGCATCTGATGTGCAGCTACTTCTTTAGGCTCCACTCAGGCCGAGATGTTCTCACGTCTCTACTCCATAATTGATTCATTGTGCCCAGCATTGTGGCCCAGACCATATGGTCCCACGACTCCCACCACCAGACACCACACTAGTCCACCGCCGACTGACTCTCCAGGAGAGTGTGATCCTCCTACAGGAGTCCTACTGCTGCTTCTAAGTCTGAGTTTTTCAACCAGTCAGTTGAGGTGGTTTTAACACTGTGTGGTCCATGGACGGAGGAATCTATGGCTTGGTCTGCTTCTTTACAGTCTAACTACATTATAACTAATATATAGTGTGGTGGTAACTGGTGTGCTGACTGTATATATACTATGGTATTTATAATGGGGCCTTAGGCCACACTATATCATACATAGTATATACATACATAGACATAATATATACATGTACAGAGTAGTAATAACAAAGCTGAACTGGAGCTGTGTCCAAGTGTATATATTGTGGTCCTGTCTGTGTATATACTATGTAGGATATAGTTTGGACTCCAGTTGAGCTGTGCATAAGTACATATTATTATAGGGCTGTGAATGTAGCAATCCCCTGGACTCCAGTAGTAGTATATACATAGCACAGTGCATGACACAGATACATAGCTCCCCTGGAACTGTATAGAAAATGATATATCATACATCATATATATATAATAATATATTATAATATGTGTGGTGCTTTCATACAGTAGTACCACGCTTATTATTATATATAGACAGTTGAAAAGCAATAAAAACACATCGGAGCGGTCTATCAGCTGAAAATAGAGAAGAACAGGAAGAAATTAAAATGTTTCTTCCTTTCAAGAATTCTCGAAGATCATGTGCCAATTCCTGAAATGCAGCTGTAAAAAAACATCAGCATATTTCTCCTGCACCAACTTCTTCAGTGAAAATATAGTATTATATTGCACCCATTGAGATGTTATCAGGTTGTAGAGCCAAAGCCGCTGTTTATAACAACTTTATAATGTAGGGTGTAGAGAGAGGATGAGGATAAAGTCTGCAGCACTTATGGAAAGCTATTCTGACTCCATAACTAGGCTTGCGAATGTGGGGCTCTTGAGACAGATTCTTGGCTACTTGTATGGACCAGTACTCACACGAAGAGATTTCATCAGATAGCTTGACTCGACTGCAGAGGCACGAATGAAAATCTCAGAAGAAGGTTTATTTTCAAGCTGAATTCTTGTAGTTATGCACAATTACAGAAGGTAAAAAAGACGTTTCTGATTAAGAGATGCAGAGACATAAACCTTATAACATGTCTGACATACTCAGAATAAAGAAGGGCGGGGTTACTGGCATCAGAGCTAGGGAGGCAGACAGGGAGAGATGAAGCACAAACTTCTAAAAGGCAAACCTTATTGCATAACAACGCAACAACAATACGGTATGATGTATGATTCCCAAGTCGTGAGACATGACAGGAGCTCTACGGAATATATTGCTGCTACTGTACATCAGGAGCCCTGCTAGACCTAATGGGATGATTACCACCTTGTGTTTTTTCAGACTGATTGTAATCTAGACTGCAATATGTTATATCTATTATTGATGCAATTATAAAAAAGTCTAAGTTTTGAAGAAATCATTTAATTTAATATTTTAGTGCTTTTTGGAATTGTTTAATATTTTAGTGTATTATTTCGTACAAGGTGCTAATCTTCTTCTTTTTTTTGTATTTAGGAAAACAATCGTCCTTCTCCTGTTGCTTCTCTTTTTGGATGGACATTTCCTTCTGGAAAATAATGAATTGAGTTGCGAAATTATTGAACGTACTGCTATTTTTTATGCTTGCAACTTGACTCAAATTCCTTGGGTACCAATGAATACTAATTATCTGGTCTTGAGTAATAATTATTTATCAGAAGTGAACTCTGCATCATTTTCACTATTGCTGGACTTAGTTGTGTTAAAACTGGATGGCCAGAAAACAGAAAAGTTGACCGTACGTAAGGATAGTTTTAAAAATTTAACAAAGCTGATTGAACTCGATCTATCCTACAATAAAATCCTGCTGCTCGATCAAGATGCCTTCACTGGCTTATCATCACTAGAAATTCTTGTGTTATATTCCAATGGGTTGAACGGATCCTTTTTGGAAAACAATTATTTTAAAGATTTGACCAATTTGGTCTACATAAACCTTTCATATAACAAACTCACATATCTTAAGCCCCATCCTAAATTTTATAATTTATACAGGTTTGAACTATTAGATTTAAGGGAAAATCGAATATCAAGAATTTGCGAAGGGGACTTACACAGTTTCCAACAGAAAAAAATTAAAGTTATAGATCTGTCAAACAATCAGCTTTATCACTTGAATGCCACTGATTGGGAACATTGTGGGAATCCGTTCCGAAATATTGAGTTTGAAACTCTAAACCTAGGTGGAAATGGATTCAATGAAAGAACCACAAAAGCATTGTGCAACGTGTTGAATGGAACCAAAATCTTATTTCTGCAACTTCGTTCTCACTTGATGGGACCAAATTTTGGATACAACAACTTTAAGAATCCAGATAATACAACCTTTGCTGGACTTGAGAACAGTGACCTTCTAATCCTCGACATCTCAAAAGGACTCATTTTTGCTCTGCAGCCGTACGTATTTGGAAAACTTTCTAAACTGTTACATCTTAACATTGCCGAAAACACGATAAACCGCATTGAGACCAATGCCTTTCATGGCCTTCAAAATTTACAATTGCTCAACATGTCCTTCAACCTGTTGGGTGAATTATATGATGATGCTTTTGATGGCTTGACTAGTTTAGTAGAGCTTTACCTGAATGACAATCATATTGGAAAAATACAGGACAAAGCCTTTCGCAACCTTCCAAAATTAAAGACTTTGGATCTAACTAACAACGCCATTATGACACTTGAATTTTGTGAATATCTGCCGTTGTTACATTCTATTGGTTTGAAGGGAAATAAACTAAGTTCTGTCCAGGCTGCCAAAGTGAAGACCTCAATTGTTAATTTTTCTAGGAACCAACTGTCAAACATTGCAGACTTTTTTTACTTTCTTAAGAACAACATGATTGAATATGCTGCCATTCAAAAGAACCAACTGTCCATTTGTAATTATGACGTTAATATTCCAAAAAACCATTCACTACTTTACTTAGATCTATCTGGCAATATGATCCAGCTCATTTGGGAAAATGGTCATTGTTTGGGAATGTTTAGGAATTTTAGTGCTCTTCAATCAATAAATTTATCAAATAACCATATTCGAATCCTTCCCAATGGAGTCTTTGGAGGACTTACGTCTTTACAAGAGCTTAACTTGTCATCCAACTATCTCACCCATGTCATGTCAGACCTTTTACCTGTCAGTCTTCACACTTTGGATGTTTCTAGGAACCAACTATTGTCACCCAACCCAGATGTGTTTCTTGGGTTAGGAACCATTGACCTAAGACATAACCAGTTCATCTGTGAATGTCCCCTTGTTGATTTTTTGATATGGTTTAATACAACTAATGTTACTTTAGTTGGTGATCGACAGGACATTTACTGTGCATATCCCGACAGGCTAAGGTTTTTCCCACTTGATTTTATGGAATTTTCAGACTGTAATGAGCCCACATTAGAGCCGCTTATGTTTGCGTTATTTGTGTTCACAACAGTAATAATTGTGACTTTTATGACAGCGGTGATTGTATATAACCATTTCCGAGGATATTTCTTTGGACTCTACAAAGAGTTGACCAAATCTCTACTTGGGGAAAAGCCTAGAGAAGAAAAAACATTTAAGTTTGATGCCTATTTGTGTTACGCCAGAAAGGATTTCCCATGGGTTGAAAACGTCTTCATCAGAAACTTAGATTCCGACTATGGTGAGCAGAATCGTTTCGATCTGTGTTTTGAAGAAAGAAATTTCATTCCAGGAGAAGATCATATTGTAAATATTCGAGATGCCATTTGGAACAGTAAAAAAACCATTTGTATTGTGACCAAACATTTTCTGCAGGACGGATGGTGTGTAGAGGCCTTTAATTATGCCCAGAGTCGATACTTTACAGAACTCAAAAATGTCTTAATAATGGTCGTGGTAGGGTCTCTATCACAGTACCAATTGAAAAAGTATAAGCCCATCCGGGCATATATACATAGATGTGAGTACTTGACATGGCCTGAAGATGATCAGGATGTTGAATGGTTTCTAAGTAGACTTTCTTATAACATTTTACGAGAGGAAAAAGTCAAAAACAGAGACTTAAAAGTCCGAACTGTAAGTTCCACTTTAGAATTACAACAAATAGGTGTTTCTTGAGTGGACAGTTTGGCCACTGTTCAGTAACAGAAGGTTTCAGTGAGTTGAGTTTCTATAAGTGAAGCACTTTGCCAAATGTGAATTTGTATATAAACTATATCTGAAAATGTTTCCTCCTATGAAAGAAGTTATTGAAGTATTTGATATCCTAAAATATGTATAAGAAAAGCAAACTCAGTCATTATAAAAGAAATTCTCCTGCACGTTACCATCCATAGAGGGCTGTGTTCTACATGTTAGCCCTAGTGTAGGTTTACTTTTAAACTAAGGCTATGATTGGGCATGTTGATTTCAATATGCCCGACCCTTTTGTTCAGCTGAAGATAATTATGTGGGTGTGTTGCTTTCCTGCATATTTTTTTTGCAGGCATTGGGGGATTTTGCTCAGAGTAATTTCTTATTTTCTTGGCAGCTAATTTATTTAATCCTCCAATGGTAATGATGCTTGACATATAATCTGCTCTACTGCAGCCCCCATATAGGGGTCTGAAGGTTGTTAAGTAGTCACAATAACACAGACTAGCATGTAAGTATTAGTGCATATGGTCTGAAACTAAGTAGTATTACATTTTATTTATCCACAAGGTGTAAATGGCAATGACAGGCCACATAGAGATATTTTAAAGGTGTTGTCTGAGACTGAGATATTGATGACCTGCAGTTCAATTCCATTTTAGTGAATGGATCTGAGCTGTGGGACAAGAACAGCCACAACACAGTATACAAGGAGTTCGAGCCCTATATACTCTGTAGCACCAGTTGTCAGATGATTGGTGTGGTGCCTGGTGTCAGATCCCCATTCATCTTATATTGATGAAATATCCTATGAAATCGTCATCGATATCTCAGTCTCAAACAACCCTTTTAAGGTTTTGAACAACCTTAAATATTTTTATAGCATTATGTTCACTTTTACAAATAATACAGATATGTATCTGGTTATTAAACAATGTTTTAGGTTATTATTATTGGTTATTAAAAAAAAGTTCACAAGTTTGGCTCCTGCAGTTTGCGTGTAATACAATACAATGCAAGCTGCTTAGTGCTGTTCTGTGCTAAATCCATCAGACAGTCAAACAGTTTAGGCTGCAGGCTCTTTCTCTGCTCCTCTAATCTAAGCTTTCACCTTATAAGATCAAAGAAGATAAGCTGAAATTTCATAAGGTTGGAGGTTAGATTAGCATTACGGAGAGGACAGTAAGGGGCTATGGACTTAGCTGATTAGTTTAGTACAGGAAAGCAAAGCAGCTAGCACTGTATTACATGCAAGCTGCAGCAGCCAAAAAGGAGACCATTTTTAATTTAAAAAAAATAGCAAATTTGCAAATAAAAAGAAATTGCCAATTTTTGAAATTATATGCAATGTGATAAAAATTGTTTTAAATGGTATAAAAGACTTTAAAAGAGCAATAAAAATGTAAACTCCAATGCTGGAGAAGGCAGAGCATGACACAGACAAAGTCACTGTTGGGGGCTTTCTTATTCCCTGTGCCATGCACGGCTCCGTCAGGACCAGCAGTGGACGTTTCCTGGAGCATTTTTTTTATGATAGGGCCGAACCCTTGGTGTGCATTCAGTTAATAGTTTTATTCGTCTAAGTATCACAACTTTCAATATTTTATTGGATGTTTTATGCACCAGCATATCATATTTTACTATGTTATGTTTCTGAAGGAAATCATCTTCTAGATATTCTGTAAGGATTGCTCTTGGGTAGAGTTGCACTTACTAAATTCTTCGGTGCCCTTAAAGAATTGTGGGAACATTTTTTTTTACTCAATGCAAATATTTTTGGCTTAAAAGAAATTTTGTAAAGTGTTTCGTTATACATTTTGGACCGTTTTTTGGCTTCTGTTTCCTCTATGTGTAACAGAACATAGCAGTCTGCAGAATGAGTTATGAGTGAATCAACCAGTGAGCTTGTTCTCCGGTCTGTAACCCTTGTCTCTCTTCTCCTCAAACATCTTCTAAACTGATTTATGACCACATCACAGTTTAATTTTCAGCCGCTTATAAATCAGCTTAAAGGGGTTGTCCACTACTCGGACAAGCCCTTCTCAATCCCTATGTTTTCCGCTTGTAAAATAATAACACCTATACTCACCTCTGGCGTCAGCGCCATTCCAGCTGTATTGGGTTTCCTATTGTTATGTCAAGTGATACCTGTGGCCAATCCCAGCCGCTTCACTCTCCACCCTTGAGACAAATCTGATATGTCCGGTGGAAGTGAGAGAGGAGCAGAATGGTGGAACGGCGCTGACACCGGAGGTGAGTGTAGATGTTATTTCAAAAAGGGGAAACATAGGGATTGAAATGGAGTTGTCCAAGTAGTGGACAACCCAATTAAGAGAGCTTAAAAATAGATATAAGGGTTACACACCTTGCCCTCAGAATGAGCTCACTGGTAACTCATTCTGTGATACACAGAGGCTACGGAAGACAAACAGTCCAAAATGTATAATGAAAATCACCAAAAAATTGTTTTAGCCAAAACATAAAAAAACACATTTGATAGCTGTTGATATCGTATCCTAATCGGTATGAAACCTGAAGAGTCGCAGAGTTGACAAGATGTCTCACCAGTCCTTGGTACTTGGTTGGTTCTATAAGGACCCATAGTCTTGGCCTCCTACTGTTAGGTCCTTATTCTTGCCAGTTCTTGGTCTTCCTCCTCTGGACCTCCAAGATTGCCATGTAACCTCCTTAGTGGTATGATGTTACAAATATCCGTCAGATCTTTGGTGGGCATTTACTAGGAAAATTTCTTCCCACTTTTTAAATCCTTAGGGGAAATCTGGAAGATTCATCATCTTAGTAGGCTTGTTCTAGTCCTCTATTTCAAGACGCTACCTAGATCCAAACAGCATTTCATGTTATTGTTTTCATTGCCTTATTCAATACCTCATTTTTTTTATCTCTCTTTGTATGTGTTGTATGTGTTAATCAAGTATTTGTCATATCTCACAGAAGAGGCAGCCATATTTACTAGGCTATAGAATAGCTGATTAGATCATTAAAAAAAGAGAAGATTCGCCCAGTTTAGAAAACTCATTAGGAAATTCTGAGCTAATAGAGGGGAGTCTTTTGTTGAGGACCCTCATCTCTTGGCCATAGTGGAGAGTTGTTACAAAGAGCGTCTCACTGTGGAGGACCTGCCTTGTCCTGCATTATATGAACAGACCATTGATGTGAAGGAGCACTGTGTAATTCTTCATTTCACCTGTGGTGGAGCTGTAGAAAAACTAGACACTTATTATAAGTTTTCTGAAAAAGAATAAAAGTGGATTTCTGGTGGACCTAACTGTGTGATCAGATTATTGTTCTAATAAGTAGGGATTGTCTAAAATGGAGAATCCCTTTAAAGAGATTGTCTGGTTTAGAAGCCCCCTTTTCAAATGTCCTATTAAGAAATTCTGAGAACTTTTTAGGACCTTATCTATGAGTCAGATCACGGGGTGGCTACAAAATGTATCTCTAACTGTGGAGGATCCAGCAAGCCCATGCATTACGTGGACTGCCCAATGATTTCAATGGGAAGTGCATAATTCTTCAAGTCCCTAGTGGTGACACTGCGGTGAAATGAAACACTTACTAGCAACTTTCATCCCAAATCACAACTAATCACTGGGGACTCCAGAAGCGGAAAATCCGGTGCTTAGGTTATTTTTTATGGGACATGTCTAACAAAAAGAGATTGTCCGAAGTGGACAACCAGTTCAACTTTTACTTCAAAATTGCCAACTTTATAAGAGTCCTCTGATAATAAAATGATTACTGGTGAAGATTTCCCAGTGTTCAGATCTAATCGAGATGGGGATCCCATTACTAAGTTTTTAATTCCCCTGCAGCGCCACCACAGGGTAGATAAAGCATTACATGGCGCACATTGCAATTCTTTACAGACCTGATATTTGAGATATTAGAGGAAATGTAAAAGTATTTAGGAAATAAAAATATTTTCTTAAAGATTATATTGGGAGTCAGTTAATATCATCCACCAACCAGTCCCACTGCCTAATTACGAAAACTCTGTCTTCATCAGTTGCCCAATGGTTGGAGTAATTGGGGAAAAAACTACTCCAGACTGAAAAATAATGTGATTAGAGGCAAAACTTGCGGCTTATAGGTTCCAATGCAAAATATGTAACAGCACGGACCATGTGCCATTTAAAATACTGATGTCTTCTTATATAGGGAAAAGAGGCCATTGTGCTTCCTTGGGTACCAGGGAATGGGTTCATCGGAATTTGCGCCTGCAGTGAAATGTTGATCTACAGGGCAAATCGACTTCCCCAAAATCATCCATCCATATTGAATATTACATTTGATTCATGCTGTCTAGGTTTTTAAAGGCACACAAAGTCTTTCTTTATAGCGCTCACTTTCACGGCAGCTCTGCCCCAGTGTCTTTTGCTTATATCTTCTATTATACAGAACAAGAGGCTTCCAAACAAAGCTGCCGAAATAATGAACATGTATTATGGAGCTCACCTTGTGAGGTGGATGCTCTAAGCCCAGGTCGGGGTGGGCACACGAATCCTAGGCATTCCGAATCCTGAAGTGGTTAAAAGAAGTGACATTCAGTAGCATGTAAAAGTTTCGGCACCCCTGGTCAAACAGTTAAGCAAGTTGAAGATGAAATGATCTCTAAACAACCTAAAGTTAAAGATCAGATTAAATAAAGTCCGATTAGAATAGGACAATATTCACATCGGTGGACACCACCAGTTACACTACCAATCAAATTGGGAAAGGGGAGAGAGGGAAAGGAGTTGTGAATAAAAATGAACTTTTATTAATTTGATTTAAAATATCATAAATATCATAAGTGTGTAAAAAAACACACATACACCCTGTGTGGATGTATATAAGGTCACAGCGGTGGATAAGGTGACTGTAACCCTGTAAATCCTAGAAATTATAGGACAGCGCAAATTTATATTGCCACAACCAGGGTCCCTTAAATTAGATGGTTGGGTAATAAATCAACCTAGAATTCTGAATTAAACCTATCCCAAGTATGTATATATTCTCTATTTAGTGACAACTGCCCTTATTCACAGTGCTATATGTTTTGAGCACTTGCCACAATCTTGTAAGTACCCATAGATCGCTAGCATGCAGTGTACTATTAGATGTGCCGATATATTAAAGGTTATTACAATTAAAGATCGCCCCTGTGTTGTGTGCGATCATATATCAAGGGTGCGGAGATTGTATCTACATTACCACCATTATCATACAGGTCAGGTAGTCAGCCTGACCGTTTAGGTGGATGATAATCCATCCACACCGTACCCTCTGACGGGAGCAGTGCGGTCTCCAAAACTGATCGCGTGCACGTGGTGCGCACGCGGTCTGTGTAAGCAGGAGACGGTAAGGCTCCAGGGAGACGCTATCGCGTTCCACTTAACATATCAGCTGATGTGTCAGAGGCATGAGCGGCACTGTGGGACAGGACTCAGAACACCTAGTAGTGCTGTCACATAATTTATTATCACAGGATCATTCGTCCCTGACGCGCTTTTCACCGGAGCTACCGGCTTTTTCTAAGGGCGGAGTCGGCCGCCTCTTCAAGCTATTTATACACCCCGTCGAGATTGACGGGTATGGCAGCCAATCATCCTCCTAGATGTAAGAATTACACAAATAGTTAGGTTAGGGAATGCAGTGGGCAGATATTACGGCATAAGAATGCCCGAAATGATTAGTCTGCACACTGCAACCCCATAATTTAATAAATGACATCTGCAATGACAGTCTTTGTAGTTCAAATTAAAAGTATCACATACAGGTGCATCTCACAAAATTAGAATATCATCAAAAAGTTAATTTATTTCAGTTCTTCAATACAAAAAGTGAAACTCCTATACTCTATAGAGTCATTACATACAGAGTGATCTATTTCACGTATTTATTTCTGTTAATGTTGATGATTATGTCTTACAGCCAATGAAAACACAAAAGTAATATGGTTACATTCCTGCATCTGTGTGCAGTGTCGGTGTGCTGCCCGCTTTTACAGACGCATTGAGCATGTCTTATTCTAATCCTCAAAATCAGATCAGAACAGGACATTCTCTGACCCTCACAGATCTCATTCTCAGATCCGGATGTTTCATGGATGTGTGATTGGATCTATAAAACTCTACGAGTCAGTGTGCTGTCCGATAAAAAGATCTGACAGCACACGGACATTTCACACAAATGTGAGAATGCAGCCTAAGGGATTTTACAGACAACATTATCACTCCAAGTCACACAGTGCAGATACAGAATAATATTTACATCCAGGCACTTACCGCTGACGTCTCATCTGATCAGAGTCGGTTTCTGCTGCTTCTTCTCCATCTGGTCAGACCTTCATATCGACATCTCCCAGTCACGCCTTGTCTTGTCACGATGATCTCCAGCCTAGAAAATAACAAAGTCACATATTGTATACATACATATATCTCCCCTGCACTGCACCCCTGAATACAGATATGTACCACACCATTAATATACTATTAGTCACTTAGTAATCAAAATATAAAGTGATAAGCAGCACTCTGCCCTATTAAATATAATCTCCACCGGCCAATAATATAAATTATTCAGTCTCTGTGACTCTCCCCAATTAACTGTAAGACTATGTGCACACGGAAAATACACAAGGCTTTACAGTACAAGCAAAGTGAAACCCCCATCATTGCGCTCTCCCAGCACCCCCATCATTGCTCTCTCCCAGCACCCCCATCATTGCTCTCCCCACACCACCCCGTCACTGTTCTCTCCCAGCAACCCCCGACATTGCTCTCCCCAGCCCCATCATTGCTCTCCCCATCCCCATAATTGCTCTCCTCATGCTCATCATTGCTCTCCCCAGCCCCATCATTGCTCTCCCCAGCCCCATTATTGCTCTCCCCAGCCCCATTATTGCTCTATCCAGCCCCATCATTTCTCTCACCAGCCCCATAATTTCTCTCACCAGCCCCATCATTGCTCTCCCCAGCCCCATCGTTGCTCTGCTCTTCTCAGCCCCATCATTGCTCTCCCCAGCCCCATCATTGCTCTCCCAGCTCCATAATTGCTCTCCCCATCATTGCTCTAACCAGCCACATCATTGCTCTCTCCAGCCTCATCATTGCTCTCTCCAGCCCCATCATTGCTCTTCCTAGCCCCATCATTGCTCTCCCCATCCCCATCATTGCTCTCCCCATCCCCATCATTGCTCTCCCCATTCCCATCATTGCTCTCTCCAGCCCCATCATTGGTCTCCCCAGCCCCGTCATTGCTCTCCCCAGCCCCATCATTGCTCTCCCCTTCCTGCTGCCAGAACATAGCCACAATGCATAACAGTGCCTCCACCATGCCTCACTGTGGGTATGGTGTTCTTTTGGTGACACTCAGTGCTGGCTTTTTTCCAAACATACCTTTTGGAACTATGGTCAAAATGTTCAACCTTGATCTCATCAAACCATAACAAATTCTCCCACATACATTTAACAGCCTTGATGTAGGTTTTTGCAAAATAGAGTTGGACTTGAATGTTTTCCTTTGTAATAAAATGCTTCCTCCTTGCCCCCCTACCCACAGACCAGACATATGAAGGACATGGGAGATGGTTGTCACATGCAGTACACAACCAGTCCTTGCAAAAAATTCCTGCAGTTCTTTTAATGTTGCTGTAGGCCTCTTGGCAGCCTCCAGGACAAATTTTATACTTGTCTTTTCATAAATTTTTGAGGGATGTCAAGTTTCAGGTAGCATCACAGTCATTCCAAATTTAAGCCACTTCTTAATGACATCTTCACAGTATTCCATGATATATCTAATACCTTGGAAAAAATTGTATCCTCCAGACTGATAACTTTCAACAATGAGATCCCTTTGCTGTGTTGTCAGCTGTTTACAGACCATTGCTTTTGCTGTAAAATGCAACTAGGAAAATGTCAGGAAATTCCTCCTAGAAAAGTGAAACTTTTTATGTAGTTAATCAAAATCAGTATAAAGAATGGCAGCTGTGCACTGACTACTATTTACCATGAGACTACATGTGATTGGTAAATTGTGAATGCAACATACCCAATTATAAGAGTTTTTTTACACTAAAGCAACCATATTTATTTTATTTTTATTTTTATTTCCCTTCTTAAAATGATTTCAGTTTTTTTCAGTGGATTTGTACAGATTATGAGTGTCATTAAAGGTGGAAAAAGCTGTGAAATGATTCTTCCTGGTAGGATTTTTTTACATGACAAAAAAATATCATTTTTGCAGGGATGTGTAGAGTGTTGTATGTATATGATACTCTATAAACATAACAAATACACCTTCTATCTGACCTAGACTGTCATATAGTATTGATTTAATGTCTTGTGATTAGTTTGATCTAGGTTCTATGGTCACATGTATCAAAGAATATGTTCAATCAAATAAACCATTCATTATAGGACATGATCCTATATATTTCAATGAGATTGCTGAACAATTACATAATATATATATATATACATATATATATATATATACAGTACAGACCAAAAGTTTGGACACACCTTCTCATTTAAAGATTTTACTGTATTTTCATGACTATGAAAATTGTACATTCACACTGAAGGCATCAAAACTATGAATTACCACATGTGGAATTATATACTTAACAAAAAAGTGTGAAACAACTGAAAATATGTCTTATATTCTAGGTTCTTCAAAGTAGCCACCTTTTGCTTTGATGACTGCTTTGCACACTCTTGGCATTCTCTTGATGAGCTTCAAGAGGTAGTCACTGGAAATGGTTTTCACTTCACATGTGTGTCCTGTCAGGTTTAATAAGTGGGATTTCTTGCCTTTTAAATGGGGTTGGGACCATCAGTTGTGTTGTGCAGAAGTCTGGTGGATACACAGCTGATAGTCCTACTGAATAGACTGTTAGAATTTGTATTATGGCAAGAAAAAAGCAGCTAAGCAAAGAGTGGCCATCATTACTTTAAGAAATGAAGGTCAGTCAGTCCGAAAAATTGGGAAAACTTTGAAAGTGTCCCCAAGTGCAGTTGCAAAAACCATCAAGCGCTACAAAGAAACTGGCTCACATGAGGACCGCCCCAGGAAAGGAAGACCAAGAGTCACCTCTGCTTCTGAGGATAAATTTATCCGAGTCACCAGCCTCAGAAATCGAAGATTAACAGCAGCTCAGATTAGAGACCAGGTCAATACCACACAGAGTTCTAGCAGCAGACATATCTCTATGTAACGGGTCTGGGAGGCGGAACCTCTGAGCAACTTATACAAGGGGGCAGTCCTTGAAAGGAAGCGGGTGGCGACCAGGGAAGACAGGCAGGCGGTCACAGCAGGTGACCGGGACAGTCTCTGGGCAAACGGGCAGGAGGTCACGGCAAGTGACCGGGACAGTCTCTGGGTAAACGGGCAGGAGGTCACAGCAAGTGACCGGGACAGTCTCTGGGTAAACGGGCAGGAGGTCACAGCAAGTGACCGGGACAGTCTCTGGGTAAACGGGCAGGAGGTCACGGCAAGTGACCGGGGCAGTCTCTGAGTAAACGGGCAGGAGGTCACGGCAAGTGACCGGGGCAATCTCTGGGTAAACGGGCAGGTACGACCTGTGACGGGTGAGCCTCCAGGTAGGCTAACAGGCAGGTAGCAGATGAGCGCTCCCAGGTGAGCGGGCAAGAGTCTCTGGACTGGCAGGTGGTCACAGCACGTGACGGCGGAGCCTCTAGGTAGGCTAACAGGCAGGTAGCAGATGAGCGCTCCCAGGTGAGCGGGCAAGAGTCTCTGGACTGGCAGGTGGTCACAGCACGTGACGGCGGAGCCTCCAGGTAGGCTATCAGGCAGGTAGCAGGTGAGCGCTCCCAGGTGAGCGGGCAAGCTGGTCCATAGACAGACTGACAGGTGTCGGAAGGCAGACCGTCGGACCTCAGGCTAGCAAGCAGGAAAGCGGATGACAGGCAGGAATCAGGCAGCAAACTGGCAGGAGACTGGCAGGTAACTGGCAGGTAACTGGCAATGGGACCTGAGGGCTGAAGCAGAGTAGTGAACAGTGCAACAACATTGCTCGGGCACCTCCATTTTGGAGGAGGTGCCTTATATATGGAGGGATCCTCCGGCCATTGGCCGGGGACTCCTTAGGGCGACGCGCGCGGCCCCTTTAAGAGAGGGGGAGCGCGCGCGCGCGCGCCCTAAGCACAGTGACCGGGGGAGAGCGGGCGCTGCAGGCTGAGCGGGAGGAAGCCGCCGGGCACGGAGCAGAGAGGTGAGGGGAACAGCGTCCCTGCCTAGCAGGAGGCAGGGACACCGACGCTACAGTACCCCCCCCTTTAGGCCCCCCCTTTTTTAGGCCAGACAGAAATTTAGCAAGGATGAGAGGGGCATGGATGTTCTCCCGGGGCTCCCATGTTCTCTCCTCAGGACCAAACCCCTTCCAATCCACTAGAAAAAAGGTCTTTCCTCTTACCCTTTTGGTGGCCAGAATGTTCTCTACCTCAAACTCGTCTTCAGCAGAAACCGGAGCAGGAGGCGTACCTGTAGACTTGGAAAAGGAGTTAAGTACCACGGGTTTGAGAAGAGATACATGGAAGGAGTTAGGGATCCGTAAGTTGGCCGGGAGTTTCAATTTATAGGCCACCGGGTTGATCTGTTTGATAACCTCCAGTGGGCCAATGAACCGAGGCCCTAACTTATAGGAAGGAATCTTGAGCCGGACATATTTGGATGAGAGCCAGACTTTATCTCCGGGACGAAATTGTGGGGAATCCAGGCGTTTTTTGTCGGCGTGTCTCTTCATCCGCTCGGATGACTGAAGGAGTGCGGATCGGGTGCTCTCCCAAATGGAGGAAAATTTGCTAACGAGAGATTCCGCGGCCGGGTTGTCCACAGAGGTGGAGACAGGAAAAGGGATCCGAGGATGCTGACCGCGCGCGTCGCCCTAAGGAGTCCCCGGCCAATGGCCGGAGGATCTCTCCATATACCGGGGGAGAGCGGGCGCTGCAGGCAGAGCGGGAGGAAGCCGCCGGGCACGGAGCAGAGAGGTGAGGGGAACAGCATCCCTGCCTAGCAGGAGGCAGGGACGCCGACGCTACACTCTACAACAACTGTTAAGAGGAGACTTTGTGCAGCAGGCCTTCATGGTAAAATAGCTGCCAGGAAACCACTGCTAAGGACAGGCAACAAGCAGAAGAGACTTGTTTGGGCTAAAGAACACAAGGAATGGACATTAAACCAGTGGAAATCTGTGCTTTGGTCTGATGAGTCCAAATTTGAGATCTTTGGTTCCAAACACCGAGTCTTTGTGTGACGCAGAAACGGTGAACGGATGGACTCTACATGCCTGGTTCCCACTGTGAAGCATGGAGGAGGAGGTGTGATGGTGTGGGGGTGCTTTGCTGGTGACACTGTTGGGGATTTATTCAAAATTGAAGGCATACTGAACCAGCATGGCTACCACAGCATCTTGCAGCGGCATGCTATTCCATCCGGTTTACGTTTTAATTGGACCATCATTTATTTTTCAACAGGACAATGACCCCAAACACACCTCCAGGCTGTGTAAGGGCTATTTGACCAAGAAGGAGAGTGATGGGGTGCTACGCCAGATGACCTGGCCTCCACAGTCACCAGACCTGAACCCAATCGAGATGGTTTGGGGTGAGCTGGACCGCAGAGTGAAGGCAAAAGGGCCAACAAGTGCTAAGCATCTCTGGGAACTCCTTCAAGATTGTTGGAAGATCATTTCTGGTGACTACCTCTTGAAGCTCATCAAGAGAATGCCAAGAGTGTGCAAAGCAGTCATCAAAGCAAAAGGTGGCTACTTTGAAGAACCTAGAATATAAGACATATTTTCCGTTGTTTCACACTTTTTTGTTAAGTATATAATTCCACTTGTGTTAATTCATAGTTTTGATGCCTTCAGTGTGAATGTACAATTTTCATAGTCATGAATATATATTTATATGTGCCAAAAGCATGTTCATCTCATCACTGCCTAACACCTCTTTGTGTGTGACTATTATTACTAAAAATAATTACATTACTGGTTATTTCAAGGAAAAAAAACTCCATAAATAAATAAATTCTTGTTATATAAATGGTATTTTTTCAGTTCATGTCTGTGCAGGGGATTTGGTGCTCTGCTACAGAAAATGAAGCTTTAACCACTAAAAAGACACAAGAAATGAATATGAGAAGTGAAGAATGTTAACCCCATTTACAGAATTTACTGAACCGTATAAATAACATAATAATTGAATTCTAGGGTTCAGTATGATTGCAGCAACACCAAATTATATATTTTATTATCATTCTACTTTTTTTTTTCAATGATAACAATTTTGAAAGAAAAGAAAAGGTTTTGATTAATTTTACTTGAATTTGTTACATTTTCTGGGCACTTTTGAAAATTTTTTTTAACTTTATTTCAGCCCCAGTGACATTCTCTATTGTAGTCCAAAACGGCTGTCTGCATAAACTGAGAGAATACTATCTATCTATCTACAGTGGCTTGCAAAAGTATTCACAACCTTGCCTGTTTTTCCTATTTTGTTACATTACAACCTGTGTTTAAATATGTTTGTAATCCGATTTGTGTGTGATGAATCAGCACTAAATAGTCTAAGTTGGTGAAGTGAAGTGAGAAAAATATTGGCATAAATTAAATTTATGGGATCAAATAACTAAAAAGTGGCATGTGCATATGTATTCAGCATAAAGTTTATAACTCGGATGATGATTCTATTCTACCACACCCAAATCTATTCTAAAACGCAAATTTAAAAAACCTCTTCTCTGTATAAGTCACACGTGAGTTTCAGTTCATCGGATCCTGATTTATCAGACATACGTCCCAATGAATCTGATTCGGAGCCATCCACATCACTTCCTTATGTAGGAAATCCACCTACAAAAAAACTCGGCAAAAAACGCAAACGTGGGCGCAGGAAACATAGGAAACACCTACAGCATGACAACTTGGTGGAAAAAGCACAACTATGAACAGATCCTAAAAGTGTTCTGAATTTATCTACACGCTCTTTCACTCCCCAACAAATAGAACTTTTGTCATATGGCTTGAATTTTGTTCACAGCAGAAATTTCAATTTATTCAATACCGTTTTGGACATTAATCGTTTTATTAGAAATTTGACTATCAAAAAAGCATTTTTGGTGCAAAACTGATGTTTTTTCTGATATTCCAAATGCTACCATTGTGAATTCTTATAGAAACTTTGATTTTCTTGAACAATTTTCCACTATTTGTCTAGAAGAATTGGATTCCAGGGAAACTTCTGGTGACATCAATGAGGCTACCCAATTGCAACCCAAAAATCCTTTTTTTTATCCTGTGAATTCGAGGGTGGAATGTATGGACAGGTACCAAGAACTTGTAGAAGGAGAACTAAAAAAACCTGCATGACTCTAGAAGTGATTTTGCTCCCAAATCCAACTTGTCTCCTGCATTGAGAAACGCATTATCTGAACTCAAACAAATGTCAGACATTGTCATAAAAATGTCTGACAAGGGGGGCGCTGTTGTTATTATGGACTCTACAATGTACCAATCACAGATTACTAATATGTCGAATGATATTTCTACTTATAGATTACTTGATGGTAATCGAGTGAAAAGATTTTCTGAGTTGACAGCACAGGTAATTCAAGATGGGGTCTCTTTGGGTGTAATTACTAAAAAGCAATCTGATTCTCTGGTGGTAAAAAACCCTGTGACACCAACATTGCATAATTCCTCCCCCATGAGACCAATTATAATGGGCATAGGGTCTGCAAATGAGCATTTGGGGGAATGGCTGGACGCACTTCTATAGCCTTTGGCACAACGCACCCCTGGCTACATAAAAGATTCAATTGATATTCTCAATCAATTTTCTATCAAAAAATGGCAATCTCATTATACATGGCTTAGCTGCGATGTCATATCTTTATAAATCTCTATACCGCAGCCTGTTGCCATACAAGCATTAGAGTTTCATCTATCTAAATATAGTCAGTATACTTCTGATTTACAATCATATATTATTCAGGTTACACTTCTCATATATCATAATTTTTTGTTTTTGATTCTAAATATTATAGGTAGCACAGGGGGGTATCAAAGGGAGCCAAATTGTCACCCTCATTAGCTAATCTGGTTATGGCCTTTTGTGAGGAATAATTCCTCTACAATTCACAAAATCCGTTTCTAGATTGCATCCATTGGTATGGTAGATTTATAGATGATTTACTGTTTATATGGTCTGAGGATGTAATTACAATACCAGACTTTATGGAATATATCAATACCAATAGATGCAATCTGAAATGTACTCATTTTTTTGACCCGTTTAATATTACTTTTCTTGATCTGAAATTCACTGGTGTACCTAACTGTGTTATTTCATCTACTATGTTTAGGAAATGTTACACGCGCGCCGCTAGGTTCAGATAGGGGAGAGACAGGTTACATGAATTCTTTGGAATCCTGGGGGAACCATTACTCAGGGTGACCACAGACCATGTGCTGCAGCTTCTTTCAGGCACAAAGGGGTATTGACCCTTAAGCACAGATGCATAGGTTTTTTCACTTGCTGACCAGACACACTTGACAAGAGTCCTCATAAATGGTAGAACAGTAGCATTTAATAAGAAGCCACACAGTCAGTGCAAGTTAAGTCTTATGAGCAACAGGCTCCAGTGACAAACAGTACAGTTTCCTTAGCTGCACAGCAGTTCACAGTCTTCCCAGTAGTACAGGACAGCACAGTTCTAATGCAAAGGCACATTTATGAACACAGCATTCTTTACAGCACAGTGAGATGGAGGAGGGGGGAGGGTTTGCTGAGGGAGATGATCCCTGTGACACCACTTCTTACAGTCCTTATCTTTCTGCTTGACAATACTCTGCACTGCTAGTTCAGGAACTCTACCTGACCTGTGCTTAGCTTAACTCCTGACTTGAATCCTTTTCACTTGCAGGGGCGCTTCGGTGAGATACAGAACACACACACCACCCTTCTCTTCGGCTCCAGCCAGACAGTAAACAACTTCCCCACAATCCCCCTGGGGCTCTGATAAAACACTCCCCTTCTCCTGTGACTGTGATAACCCCTCTAGTTGTTGGATGCTTCTGGAGCACAACACTTCCTGTCTCCTGTGCTTGTGTTACTTCTAATAGTTGCTGAATGCTCTTAAAGCAACAGCACTACTTCTGCATGTCACAGAAACCTATAGCTGGTAACACCTTATTGCACACAAGCAGCTGTCACCCCAGACACACCATCAAGTCTATTCCAGTGGGTGAGCTCACAAGGGTTTTCCTTAATTGCAGTGATCCTGCAAGCTGTGAATGAGAAACTTCACAGACTGAATTAAGATTGGGGAGCAGAGGTTATCCTAAATCAGTGTTTCCCCATCCTCACGGCCCCCCACAGGTCATGTTTTCAGGATCTCCTTAGTATTACACAGGTGATTTGTAACGGGTCTGGGAGGCGGAACCTCAGAGCTACTATACAAGGGGGCAGTCCTTGTAAGGGAGCGGGTGGCGACCAGGGAAGACGGGCAGGAGGTCACAGCAGGTGACCGGGACAGTCTCTGAGTGAACGGGCTGGAGGTCACGGCAAGTGACCGGGGCAGTCTCTGGATGAACGGGCTGATGGTCACGGCAAGTGACCGGGGCAGTCTCTGAGTGAACGGGCAGATGGTCACGGCAAGTGACCGGGGCAGTCTCTGGATGAACGGGCAGATGGTCACGGCAAGTGACCGGGGCAGTCTCTGGATGAACGGGCAGATGGTCACGGCAAGTGACCGGGGCAGTCTCTAGGTAAAGGGTTGGTACGACCTGTGGCGGCTGATGATAGACGTGAGCTCCCAGGTGAGCAGGCGAGAGTCTCTGGATGAACGGGTGGTCACAGCATGTGACGGCGGAGCCTCCAGGAAGACCAACAGACAGGCGGCAGATGAGCGCTCCCAGGTGAGCGGGCAGAAGTCTCTGGACAGGCGGGTGGTCACAGCACGTGACGGCAGAGCCTCCAGGTAGGCTAGCAGACAGGCAGCAGATGAGCGCTCCCAGGTGAGCGAGCAGGAGTCACTGGACAGGCAGGTGGTCACAGCACATGACGGCGGAGCCTCCAGGTAGACTAGCAGGCAGGTAGCAGGTGTGTGCTCCCAGGTGAGCGGGCAAGCTGGTCCATAGACAGACTGACAGGAGTTGGAAGGCAGACCGTCGGACCTCGGGCAAGCAGGCAGGTAGTTGATGTGCGCTCCCAGGTGAGCAGGCAGACTGGTCCTTAGACAGACTGACAGGAGTAGTAAGGCAGACCGTCGGACCTCAGACTAGCAGGCAGGTAGCAGATAATCAGGCAGGAATCTGGCAGGTAACTGGCAGGTAACTGGCAACGGGACCTGAGGGCTGAAGCAGAGTAGTAAACAGTGCAACAACATTGCTCGGGCACCTCCATTTTGGAGGAGGTGCCTTATATATGGTGAAGTCCTCCGGCCATTGGCCGGGGACTCCTTAGGACGGCGCGCGCGGCCCCTTTAAGAGGGAGGGAGAGCGCGCGCGCGCCCTAAGCACTGTGGCCGGGAAGGAGCGCGCGCTGCCAGCAGAGCGGGAGGAGGACGCCGGGCACGGAGCAGGGAGGTGAGGGGAACAGCGTCCCTGCCTAGCAGAGGGCAGGGACGCCGGCGCTACAGTACCCCCCCTTTAGGCCCCCCCTTTTTTAGGCCAGACAGAAATTTAGCTAGGATAAGAGGGGCATGGATGTTCTCCCGGGGCTCCCACGTTCTCTCCTCAGGACCAAACCCCCTCCAATCTACTAGAAAAAAGGTCTTTCCTCTTACCCTTTTGGTGGCAAGAATGTTCTCTACCTCAAACTCGTCCTCAGCAGAAACCGGAGCAGGAGGCGTACCTGTAGACTTGGAAAAAGAGTTAAGTACCACAGGTTTGAGGAGAGATACATGGAAGGAGTTAGGGATCCGTAAGTTGGCCGGGAGTTTTAATTTATAGGCCACCGGGTTGATCTGACTGATGACCTCCAGAGGACCGATGAACCGAGGCCCTAACTTGTAAGAAGGTATCTTGAGTCGGACATATTTAGATGAGAGCCAGACTTTATCTCCAGGACGAAATTGTGGAGGATCCAGGCCTTTTTTGTCAGCGTGTCTTTTCATCCGTTCGGACGACTGAAGGAGTGCTGATCGGGTACTCTCCCAAATGGAGGAAAATTTGCTAACGAGAGATTCCGCAGCCGGGTTGTCCACAGAGGTGGAGACAGGAAAAGGAATCCGAGGATGCTGACCGAAGACTACAAGAAACGGGGATTTGGAGGAGGATTCGCTCTCGTGATTGTTATAGGAGAACTCGGCCCATGGTAGGAGATCCACCCAGTCAGAATGATGGGCATTAACGAAGTGCCGGAGGTAACTGGTCAGGTTCTGATTGATCCGCTCCACTTGACCATTGGACTGTGGGTGGTAAGCGGAAGAGAAGTCCAGGGTGACGTCTAGCAGTTTACAAGTGGCTCTCCAGAAACGTGAGGTGAACTGTACCCCACGATCCGACACGATGTGGAGGGGCAGGCCATGAAGACGGAAGATGTGGCGGATAAAGTCTTTAGCCAGCTCGGGTGCAGACGGGAGGCCAGGCAGGGGAATAAAGTGAGCCATCTTGGAGAAGCGGTCAGCGACCACCCAAATGACCGTACAACCGGCAGAGACGGGGAGATCAGTTATGAAGTCCATTGCAATATGCTGCCAGGGGGCAGCAGGCACAGGAAGCGGAAGAAGGCGACCGGCTGGCAGGTGTCTCGGGACTTTGTTGCGGGCGCAGGACACACAGGCAGAAACAAAGTCTATTACGTCCTTGTGCAGGGTAGGCCACCAGTAGTGCCGGGCAATAAGCTGGAGGGTCTTTTTCTGACCGGCGTGGCCAGCTAGTTTAGACGAGTGACCCCAGTGTAGGATCTTCTCCCGATCAGGTACTGATACGAACGTCTTACCGGGAGGGAGACGATTTAGGCTCACGGGAGCCACCTGCATTACTCTGGCGGGATCGATGATATGTTTAGGTTCTTCCTCGAGATCGGACACCAGAAAGGATCGGGACAAGGCATCTGCTTTGACGTTTTTGTCAGCCGGGCGAAAATGAAGAACAAAATCAAAGCGAGCAAAAAACAAGGACCACCGGGCTTGGCGCGGGTTAAGTCTCTGGGCATGCTGGAGGTAAGCCAAGTTCTTGTGGTCAGTGTAAATTATTACCGGGTGAAGAGCCCCCTCGAGTAGGTAACGCCACTCCTCCAATGCCAGTTTGATGGCCAATAACTCTCGGTCTCCTATGGAATAGTTGCGCTCAGAAGAGGAGAAGAGTTTGGAGAAGAAGCCACAAGTTACCATTCTCCCGGAAGATGATTTTTGAGTAAGTACCGCACCGGCTCCAGAGGAGGAGGCGTCAACTTCCAGGAAGAACTGGTTGTTGCCGTCCGGGCGATGCAGCACCGGGGCGGAAGAGAAGGCCTGTTTTAGGGAAAGAAAGGCCTCCTCTGCTTCGGGCGGCCACTCTTTGGGATTAGTACCCTTACGGGTGAGCGCGGAAATTGGGGCAGTCCGGGAAGAGAAGTGTGGTATGAAGAGGCGGTAGTAGTTGGCGAAGCCCAGGAATCGCTGAATGGCCTTCAACCCCTCCGGTCGAGGCCATTTCTCGATGGCAGACAGTTTCTCTGGATCCATTCGTAGGCCGGTCTGAGAAATAATGTAGCCCAAAAACGGAAGCGAGGTCTGCTCAAAGAGGCACTTCTCGTATTTAGCGAAGAGGTGATTCTGCCTGAGCCTGAGCAGGACCTGACGAACGTCCCTCCGGTGAGTCTGGAGATCCGGAGAGAAGACCAAGATGTCGTCCAGGTACACCACTACGCAGGAGTAGAGAAGGTCCCGGAAGATGTCATTGACCAACTCTTGAAAGACGGCAGGAGCGTTACAGAGACCAAAGGGCATTACCAGATATTCATAGTGGCCGTCCCGGGTGTTGAATGCCGTCTTCCATTCATCCCCCTGACGGATACGAACCAGGTTGTACGCCCCACGGAGGTCCAGTTTGGTGAAGATTCTAGCCCCCCTCAGACGATCAAATAACTCCGGAATGAGCGGAAGGGGGTACTTATTCTTCACCGTGATCTGGTTAAGGCCTCTATAGTCTATACAGGGACGGAGAGAGCCGTCCTTCTTTTTGACGAAAAAGAAGCCTGCTCCCGCCGGGGAGGTAGATTTCCGGATGAATCCCCTGGCCAGATTCTCCTCAATATATTCGGACATCGACCGGGTCTCAGCAGCGGATAAAGGATAAATACGCCCACGGGGAGGAGTAGTACCAGGTAACAGGTCGATAGGGCAGTCGTATGGTCTATGAGGAAGTAGTGTCATAGAATCATAGAATCATAGAATGGTAGAGTTGGAAGGGACCTCCTGGGTCATCTGGTCCAACCCCCTGCTCAAAGCAGGATTCACTAGATCATCTCAGACAGATGTCTAAGACAGGTGTCTCTGCTTCCTTTTTATTAAAGACATCAGCATAAGACCAATAAGGAATCGGAAGTCCAGGTAGATTAGCTGGGGTAGGAGAAGGACGGACGGGATGGACGGGAACCAGACAGGTCTTATGGCAGTCCTGTCCCCAGCGAAGGACTTGTCCGGTCTGCCAGTCAAGCACGGGTGCATGTCTCTGGAGCCAAGGTAGGCCTAGCAAGAGGGCGTGAGAGAGTCCAGGCAGAACATGAAAGGAGATACTCTCAGAATGCAGCATTCCCACCTGCAGAGTAATGGATTCGGTGATGAGTTGGATGGGGCGTGGTAAGAGGCCCCCATCCACGGCAGCAACAGACAAGGGTACAGCCAGAGGTTTGGTGGGGATGCGGTATTTCTCTACCAGGGACTGTGAAATAAGATTCCCGGCTGCTCCAGAGTCAAGTTGGGCTAGTTCGAAATAACGGTTCTCCCCGCAGATGATTGAGACTGACAGCAGCAGAGATGGAGAGGATTTATTCTTGTCTAGGTTGACCTCTCTGAGCGAACCTAGACACAGGCGTTTCCCGACCTCTCCGGGCAGGCACGGATCCGGTGCTCCTTACTGCCACAGTAGAAGCAGCTCCCCTCGGCACGGCGTAAGTCCTGAGGGGTTTTGACCATCTTGGTCTGGTCGACCTGCATAGACTCAGGAGAGTGTACCTGGGTAGAGACGGAGGGAGTGACGGGTCTCTGAAAAGTAGGAGCTAGACATGGTAACCTCCTCTCACGGGTGACCTCTTTGGCACGCTCCTGGAACCGTAGGTCAATCCGGGTGGCAAGAGTTATTAGGTCATCGAGAGTGGTAGGAATGTCCCGACCGGCAAGTTCATCTTTAATACGGCCGGACAGACCCTCCCAGAAGACGGATACCAGAGCGTCGTTAACCCAGGCCAGCTCCGAGGCAAGGGTACGGAACCGTATGGCATATTGGCCCACGGTGAGACTTCCCTGACGGAGGCGTAGCAGTGATGATGCGGATGAGGTCTTCCGTCCGGGTTCGTCGAAGACTTTCCGGAAAGCCGTGAGAAAATCAGGCAAGTTGGACACCAGGGGGTCTCCTCTCTCCCATAGAGGATTTAGCCAGGCCAGGGCCTCCCCGGTGAGATGGGACATGATGAATGCAATTTTGGCCCGGTCGGAGTTAAACTGGTGGGACAATAGTTCAAAGTGCAGGGTGCACTGATTTATGAAGCCCCGAGCCTGGGCGGAGTCGCCTCCGAAGCGAGGAGGTGCAGAAAGCCGGGGTCCGGGGTAGGATACCATGGTATTAGTGGGCAGCGGAGCTGCCGGATTGCGAGACATGGCACTGGCGGAGGTTGCTGGTGGAGCAGTCAGAGTGTCCAGGCGAGTATTGACATTCCGCAGGTGACCCAGGATGGACTCCTGTTGGGACCTTTGACGGGACAGTTCATGACACAGGTCCGAGAGCGAGGGAGCTTGGGTGCCACCGGGTTCCATGGCCCGAGCAAACTGTAACGGGTCTGGGAGGCGGAACCTCAGAGCTACTATACAAGGGGGCAGTCCTTGTAAGGGAGCGGGTGGCGACCAGGGAAGACGGGCAGGAGGTCACAGCAGGTGACCGGGACAGTCTCTGAGTGAACGGGCTGGAGGTCACGGCAAGTGACCGGGGCAGTCTCTGGATGAACGGGCTGATGGTCACGGCAAGTGACCGGGGCAGTCTCTGAGTGAACGGGCAGATGGTCACGGCAAGTGACCGGGGCAGTCTCTGGATGAACGGGCAGATGGTCACGGCAAGTGACCGGGGCAGTCTCTGGATGAACGGGCAGATGGTCACGGCAAGTGACCGGGGCAGTCTCTAGGTAAAGGGTTGGTACGACCTGTGGCGGCTGATGATAGACGTGAGCTCCCAGGTGAGCAGGCGAGAGTGTCTGGATGAACGGGTGGTCACAGCATGTGACGGCGGAGCCTCCAGGAAGACCAACAGACAGGCGGCAGATGAGCGCTCCCAGGTGAGCGGGCAGAAGTCTCTGGACAGGCGGGTGGTCACAGCACGTGACGGCAGAGCCTCCAGGTAGGCTAGCAGACAGGCAGCAGATGAGCGCTCCCAGGTGAGCGAGCAGGAGTCACTGGACAGGCAGGTGGTCACAGCACGTGACGGCGGAGCCTCCAGGTAGACTAGCAGGCAGGTAGCAGGTGTGTGCTCCCAGGTGAGCGGGCAAGCTGGTCCATAGACAGACTGACAGGAGTTGGAAGGCAGACCGTCGGACCTCGGGCAAGCAGGCAGGTAGTTGATGTGCACTCCCAGGTGAGCAGGCAGACTGGTCCTTAGACAGACTGACAGGAGTAGTAAGGCAGACCGTCGGACCTCAGACTAGCAGGCAGGTAGCAGATAATCAGGCAGGAATCTGGCAGGTAACTGGCAGGTAACTGGCAACGGGACCTGAGGGCTGAAGCAGAGTAGTAAACAGTGCAACAACATTGCTCGGGCACCTCCATTTTGGAGGAGGTGCCTTATATATGGTGAAGTCCTCCGGCCATTGGCCGGGGACTCCTTAGGACGGCGCGCGCGGCCCCTTTAAGAGGGAGGGAGAGCGCGCGCGCGCCCTAAGCACTGTGGCCGGGAAGGAGCGCGCGCTGCCAGCAGAGCGGGAGGAGGACGCCGGGCACGGAGCAGGGAGGTGAGGGGAACAGCGTCCCTGCCTAGCAGAGGGCAGGGACGCCGGCGCTACAGTACCCCCCCTTTAGGCCCCCCCTTTTTTAGGCCAGACAGAAATTTAGCTAGGATAAGAGGGGCATGGATGTTCTCCCGGGGCTCCCACGTTCTCTCCTCAGGACCAAACCCCCTCCAATCTACTAGAAAAAAGGTCTTTCCTCTTACCCTTTTGGTGGCAAGAATGTTCTCTACCTCAAACTCGTCCTCAGCAGAAACCGGAGCAGGAGGCGTACCTGTAGACTTGGAAAAAGAGTTAAGTACCACAGGTTTGAGGAGAGATACATGGAAGGAGTTAGGGATCCGTAAGTTGGCCGGGAGTTTTAATTTATAGGCCACCGGGTTGATCTGACTGATGACCTCCAGAGGACCGATGAACCGAGGCCCTAACTTGTAAGAAGGTATCTTGAGTCGGACATATTTAGACGAGAGCCAGACTTTATCTCCAGGACGAAATTGTGGAGGATCCAGGCGTTTTTTGTCAGCGTGTCTTTTCATCCGTTCGGACGACTGAAGGAGTGCGGATCGGGTACTCTCCCAAATGGAGGAAAATTTGCTAACGAGAGATTCCGCAGCCGGGTTGTCCACAGAGGTGGAGACAGGAAAAGGAATCCGAGGATGCTGACCGAAGACTACAAAAAACGGGGATTTGGAGGAGGATTCGCTCTCGTGATTGTTATAGGAGAACTCGGCCCATGGTAGGAGATCCACCCAGTCAGAATGATGGGCATTAACGAAGTGCCGGAGGTAACTGGTCAGGTTCTGATTGATCCACTCCACTTGACCATTGGACTGTGGGTGGTAAGCGGAAGAGAAGTCCAGGGTGACGTCTAGCAGTTTACAAGTGGCTCTCCAGAAACGTGAGGTGAACTGTACCCCACGATCCGACACGATGTGGAGGGGCAGGCCATGAAGACGGAAGATGTGGCGGATAAAGTCTTTAGCCAGCTCGGGTGCAGACGGGAGGCCAGGCAGGGGAATAAAGTGAGCTATCTTGGAGAAGCGGTCAGCGACCACCCAAATGACCGTACAACCGGCAGAGACGGGGAGATCAGTTATGAAGTCCATAGCAATATGCTGCCAGGGGGCAGCAGGCACAGGAAGCGGAAGAAGGCGACCGGCTGGCAGGTGTCTCGGGACTTTGTTGCGGGCGCAGGACACACAGGCAGAAACAAAGTCTATTACGTCCTTGTGCAGGGTAGGCCACCAGTAGTGCCGGGCAATAAGCTGGAGGGTCTTTTTCTGACCGGCGTGGCCAGCTAGTTTAGACGAGTGACCCCAGTGTAGGATCTTCTCCCGATCAGGTACTGATACGAACGTCTTACCGGGAGGGAGACGATTTAGGCTCACGGGAGCCACCTGCATTACTCTGGCGGGATCGATGATATGTTTAGGTTCTTCCTCGAGATCGGACACCAGAAAGGATCGGGACAAGGCATCTGCTTTGACGTTTTTGTCAGCCGGGCGAAAATGAAGAACAAAATCAAAGCGAGCAAAAAACAAGGACCACCGGGCTTGGCGCGGGTTAAGTCTCTGGGCATGCTGGAGGTAAGCCAAGTTCTTGTGGTCAGTGTAAATTATTACCGGGTGAAGAGCCCCCTCGAGTAGGTAACGCCACTCCTCCAATGCCAGTTTGATGGCCAATAACTCTCGGTCTCCTATGGAATAGTTGCGCTCAGAAGAGGAGAAGAGTTTGGAGAAGAAGCCACAAGTTACCATTCTCCCGGAAGATGATTTTTGAGTAAGTACCGCACCGGCTCCAGAGGAGGAGGCGTCAACTTCCAGGAAGAACTGCTTGTTGCCGTCCGGGCGATGCAGCACCGGGGCGGAAGAGAAGGCCTGTTTTAGGGAAAGAAAGGCCTCCTCTGCTTCGGGCGGCCACTCTTTGGGATTAGTACCCTTACGGGTGAGCGCGGAAATTGGGGCAGTCCGGGAAGAGAAGTGTGGTATGAAGAGGCGGTAGTAGTTGGCGAAGCCCAGGAATCGCTGAATGGCCTTCAACCCCTCCGGTCGAGGCCATTTCTCGATGGCAGACAGTTTCTCTGGATCCATTCGTAGGCCGGTCTGAGAAATAATGTAGCCCAAAAACGGAAGCGAGGTCTGCTCAAAGAGGCACTTCTCGTATTTAGCGAAGAGGTGATTCTGCCTGAGCCTGAGCAGGACCTGACTGTAACGGGTCCGGGAGGCAGAACCTCTGAGCTACTATACAAGGGGGCGGCCCTTGTAAGGGAGCGGGTGGCAGTCTCTGGGTGAACGGACAGGGAGTTACGGCAAGTGATCAGGGCAGTCTCTGGGTAAGGGGTAGGTACGACCTGTGATGGCGGAGCCTCCGGGTAGGCTAGCAGGCAGATGGTAGATGTGTGCTCCCAGGTGAGCAAGCGAGAGTCTCTGGAATAGCAGGTGGTCACGGCACGTGACGGCGGAACCTCCGGGCTGGCAGGCAGGTAGGTAACGGAGAAGCGCTCCCAGGTGAGCGGGCAAGAGTCTCTGGAATAGCTGGTGGTCACCGCACGTGACAACGGGACCTCCGGGCTGGCAAGCAGGCAGGTAACGGAGATGCGCTCCCAGGTGAGCGGGCAAGAGTCTCTGAGATAGCTGGTGGTCACAGCACGTGACAACGGAGCCTCCGGGCTGGCAAGCAGGCAGGTAACGGAGAAGCGCTCCCAGGTGAGCGGGCAAGCTGGTCCATAGACAGACTGACCGGAGTTGTAAGGCAGACCGTCGGACCTCAGGCAAGCAGGCAGGTAGCTGATGTGCGCTCCCAGGTGAGCGGACAAGTTGGTCCTTAGACAGACTGACCGGAGTTGTAAGGCAGACCGTCGGACCTCAGGCAGGCAGGCAGGTAACAAGTATTCAGGCAGGAATCAGGCAGGTAACTAGCAGGAAACTGGCAGGAAACTGGCAGGTAACTGGCAGGTAACTGGCAACGGGACCTGAGGGCTGAAGCACAGGTGAGACACAGGTGCAAACAACATTGCTCGGGCACCTCCATTTTGGAGGAGATGCCTTATATATGATGAAGTCCTCCGGCCATTGGCCGGGGACTCCTTAGGACGGCGCGCGTGGCCCCTTTAAGAGGAGGGGAGCGCGCGCGCCCTAAGCACAGGGGCCGGGAAGGAGCGCGCGCTGAGAGCAGAGCGGGAGGAGGACGCCGGGAAGGAGCGCGCGCTGACAGCAGAGCGGGGAGAGGACGCCGGGCACGGAGCAGAGCGGTGAGGGGAGCAGCGTCCCTGCCTAGCAGAGGGCAGGGACGCCAGCGCTACAGTACCCCCCCCTTTAGGCCCCCCCTTTTTTAGGCCAGATAGAAATTTAGCTAGGATGAGAGGGGCATGGATGTTCTCCCGGGGCTCCCACGTTCTCTCCTCAGGACCAAACCCCTTCCAATCTACCAGAAAAAAGGTCTTTCCTCTTACCCTTTTGGTGGCAAGAATGTTCTCTACCTCAAACTCGTCCTCAGCAGAAACCGGAGCAGGAGGCGTACCTGTAGACTTGGAAAAAGAGTTAAGCACCACAGGTTTGAGGAGAGACACATGGAAGGAGTTAGGGATCCGTAAGTTGGCCGGGAGTTTCAATTTATAGGCCACCGGGTTGATCTGACTGATGACCTCCAGTGGGCCGATGAACCGAGGCCCTAACTTATAGGAAGGGATCTTGAGCCGGACATATTTGGACGAGAGCCAGACTTTATCCCCAGGGCGGAATTGAGGAGGGTCCAGACGTTTTTTGTCAGCGTGTCTTTTCATACGCTCGGATGACAGAAGGAGTGCGGACCGGGTACTCTCCCATATGGAGGAAAATTTGTTAACAAGAGATTCCGCAGCCGGATTGTCCGCCGAGGTGGAGACGGGAAACGGGATCCGAGGATGCTGACCGTAGACTACAAAAAACGGGGATTTGGAGGAAGACTCGCTCTCGTGATTGTTGTACGAGAATTCGGCCCATGGCAGGAGATCCACCCAGTCAGAATGGTGGGCATTAACGAAGTGCCGAAGGTAACTGGTCAGGTTCTGATTGATCCGCTCCACTTGACCATTAGACTGTGGGTGGTAAGCGGAGGAGAAGTCCAGGGTGACGTCCAGCAATTTACAAGTGGCTCTCCAGAAACGGGAAGTGAACTGTACCCCACGATCCGACACGATGTGACGGGGCAGGCCATGAAGACGGAAGATGTGGCGGATAAAGTCTTTAGCCAGCTCGGGTGCAGACGGAAGACCTGGCAGTGGAATGAAGTGAGCCATCTTGGAGAAGCGGTCAGCGACCACCCAAATGACCGTACAACCGGCAGAGACGGGTAGATCAGTAATGAAGTCCATCGCTATATGCTGCCAGGGGGCAGCAGGTACTGGCAGAGGTAGGAGACGGCCGGCCGGCAGGTGTCTCGGAACTTTGTTGCGGGCGCAGGACACACAGGCAGAAACAAAGTCTATTACATCCTTGTGCAGGTTAGGCCACCAGTAGTGCCGGGTAATAAGCTGGAGGGTCTTTTTCTGACCGGCGTGGCCAGCTAGTTTAGACGAATGACCCCAGTGTAGGATCTTCTCCCGATCAGGTACTGGTACGAACGTCTTACCAGGAGGAAGACGATTTAGACTCACGGGAGCCACCTGCATTACTCTGGCGGGATCGATGATATGTTTCGGATCCTCCTCGAGATCAGACACCAGAAAGGACCGAGACAAGGCGTCCGCCTTGACGTTTTTGTCAGCCGGGCGAAAATGAAGGACAAAATCAAAACGAGCAAAAAACAAGGACCACCGGGCTTGGCGCGGGTTAAGTCTCTGGGCATGCTGGAGGTAAGCCAAGTTCTTGTGGTCAGTGTAAATTATTACTGGGTGAAGAGCCCCCTCGAGCAGGTAACGCCACTCCTCCAATGCCAGTTTGATGGCCAATAACTCTCGGTCTCCTATGGAATAGTTGCGCTCAGAGGAGGAGAAGAGTTTAGAGAAGAAGCCACAAGTTACCATCCTCCCGGAAGATGATTTTTGAGTAAGTACCGCTCCGGCTCCAGAGGAGGAGGCGTCAACTTCCAGGAAGAACTGTTTGTTGCCATCTGGGCGATGCAGCACCGGGGCGGAAGAGAAGGCCTGTTTAAGGGAAAGAAAGGCCTCCTCTGCTTCGGGTGGCCACTCTTTGGGATTAGTACCTTTACGGGTGAGCGCAGAAATTGGGGCCGTCCGGGAAGAGAAGTGTGGTATGAAGAGGCGGTAGTAGTTGGCGAAGCCCAGGAATCGCTGAATGGCCTTCAACCCCTCCGGTCGGGGCCATTTCTCGATGGCAGACAGTTTCTCAGGATCCATTTGTAGGCCGGTCTGAGAGATAATGTAGCCCAGAAACGGAAGCGAGGTCTGCTCAAAGAGGCACTTCTCAAATTTAGCGTAGAGATGGTTCTGCCTTAGCCTGAGCAGGACCTGACGAACGTCCCTCCGGTGAGTCTGGAGATCCGGAGAGAAGACCAAGATGTCGTCCAGGTACACCACTACGCAGGAGTAGAGAAGGTCCCGGAAGATGTCATTGACCAACTCTTGAAAGACGGCAGGAGCGTTACAGAGACCAAAGGGCATTACCAGGTATTCATAGTGGCCGTCCCGGGTGTTGAATGCCGTCTTCCATTCATCCCCCTGACGAATACGAACCAGGTTGTACGCCCCACGAAGGTCCAGTTTGGTGAAGATCCTAGCCCCCCTCAGGCGATCAAATAATTCTGGAATGAGCGGAAGGGGGTACTTATTCTTCACCGTGATCAGGTTTAGGCCTCTATAGTCTATACAGGGACGGAGAGAGCCGTCCTTCTTTTTGACGAAAAAGAAGCCTGCTCCCGCCGGGGAGGTAGATTTCCGGATGAATCCTCTGGCCAGATTCTCCTCAATATATTCGGACATTGACCGGGTTTCAGCAGCGGATAAAGGATAGATACGCCCACGGGGAGGAGTAGTACCGGGTAGCAGATCGATGGGACAGTCGTATGGTCTATGTGGTGGTAATGTCTCTGCCTCCTTTTTATTAAAGACATCTGCATAAGACCAATAAGGAATCGGAAGTCCAGGTAGATTAGCTGGGGTAGGAGAGGGACGGACGGGATGGACGGGAACCAGGCAGGTTTTATGACAGTCTTGTCCCCAGCGAAGGACCTCTCCGGTTTGCCAGTCTAGCACGGGTGCATGTCTCTGGAGCCAGGGCAGACCTAGCAAGAGGGCGTGAGAGAGTCCAGGCAGAACATGAAAGGAGATACTTTCAGAATGCAGCATTCCCACCTGCAGGGTAATGGATTCGGTGATGAGTTGAATGGGGCGAGGTAAGAGGCCCCCATCCACGGCAGCGACAGACAAGGGTACAGCCAGAGGTTTGGTGGGGATGCGGTATTTTTCAACCAGGGACTGTGAAATAAGGTTCCCGGCTGCTCCAGAGTCAAGTTGGGCTAGTTCGAAATAACGGTTCTCCCCGTAGATGATCGAAACTGACAACAGCAGGGATGGAGAGGATTTATTCTTGTCTAGGTGGACCTCTCTGAGCGAACCTAGACACAGGCGTTTCCCGACCTCTCCGGGCAGGCACGGATCCGGTGCTCCTTACTGCCACAGTAGAAGCAGCTCCCCTCGGCACGGCGTGAGTCCTGACGGGTTTTGACCATCTTGGTCTGGTCGACCTGCATAGGCTCAGGAGAGTGTACCTGGGGAGAGATGGAGGGAATGACGGGTCTCTGGAAAGTAGGAGCTAAACGTGGAATCCTTCTCTCACGGGTGACCTCTTTGGCACGCTCCTGGAACCGTAGGTCAATCCGGGTGGCAAGGGTTATTAGATCATCGAGAGAGGTAGGAATGTCCCGACCAGCAAGTTCATCTTTAATACGACCGGACAGACCCTCCCAGAAGACGGATACCAGAGCGTCGTTATCCCAGGCCAGCTCCGAGGCAAGGGTGCGGAACCGTATGGCATATTGGCCCACGGTGAGACCCTCCTGACGGAGGCGTAGCAGAGAGGATGCGGATGAGGTCTTCCGTCCGGGTTCGTCGAAGACTTTCCGGAAAGCCGAGAGAAAAGCAGGCAAGTTGGACACCAGGGGGTCTCCTCTCTCCCATAGAGGATTTAGCCAGGCCAGGGCCTCCCCGGTGAGATGGGACATGATAAAGGCAATTTTGGCCCGGTCGGAATTAAACTGATGGGACAAAAGTTCAAAGTGCAGGGTGCACTGATTTATGAAGCCCCGAGCCTGGACGGGGTCGCCTCCGAAGCGAGGAGGTGCAGAGAGCCGGGGTCCGGGGTAGGATACCATAGTATTAGTGGGCAGCGGAGCTGCCGGATTGCAAGATATGGCACTGGCGGAGGTTGTTGGTGGATCAGACAGAGTGTTCAGGCGAGTATTAACATTCCGCAGGTGACCCAGGATGGCCTCCTGTTGGGACCTCTGACGGGACAGTTCAAGACAGAGGTCCGAGAGCGAGGGAGCTTGGGTGCCACCGGGTTCCATGGCCCGAGCAAACTGTAACGGGTCCGGGAGGCGGAACCTCTGAGCTACTATACAAGGGGGCGGCCCTTGTAAGGGAGCGGGTGGCAGTCTCTGGGTGAACGGACAGGGAGTTACGGCAAGTGATCAGGGCAGTCTCTGGGTAAGGGGTAGGTACGACCTGTGATGGCGGAGCCTCCGGGTAGGCTAGCAGGCAGATGGTAGATGTGTGCTCCCAGGTGAGCAAGCGAGAGTCTCTGGAATAGCAGGTGGTCACGGCACGTGACGGCGGAACCTCCGGGCTGGCAGGCAGGTAGGTAACGGAGAAGCGCTCCCAGGTGAGCGGGCAAGAGTCTCTGGAATAGCTGGTGGTCACCGCACGTGACAACGGGACCTCCGGGCTGGCAAGCAGGCAGGTAACGGAGATGCGCTCCCAGGTGAGCGGGCAAGAGTCTCTGAGATAGCTGGTGGTCACAGCACGTGACAACGGAGCCTCCGGGCTGGCAAGCAGGCAGGTAACGGAGAAGCGCTCCCAGGTGAGCGGGCAAGCTGGTCCATAGACAGACTGACCGGAGTTGTAAGGCAGACCGTCGGACCTCAGGCAAGCAGGCAGGTAGCTGATGTGCGCTCCCAGGTGAGCGGACAAGTTGGTCCTTAGACAGACTGACCGGAGTTGTAAGGCAGACCGTCGGACCTCAGGCAGGCAGGCAGGTAACAAGTATTCAGGCAGGAATCAGGCAGGTAACTAGCAGGAAACTGGCAGGAAACTGGCAGGTAACTGGCAGGTAACTGGCAACGGGACCTGAGGGCTGAAGCACAGGTGAGACACAGGTGCAAACAACATTGCTCGGGCACCTCCATTTTGGAGGAGGTGCCTTATATATGATGAAGTCCTCCGGCCATTGGCCGGGGACTCCTTAGGACGGCGCGCGCGGCCCCTTTAAGAGGAGGGGAGCGCGCGCGCGCGCGCCCTAAGCACAGGGGCCGGGAAGGAGCGCGCGCTGAGAGCAGAGCGGGAGGAGGACGCCGGGAAGGAGCGCGCGCTGACAGCAGAGCGGGGAGAGGACACCGGGCACGGAGCAGAGCGGTGAGGGGAGCAGCGTCCCTGCCTAGCAGAGGGCAGGGACGCCAGCGCTACACTGACGAACGTCCCTCCGGTGAGTCTGGAGATCCGGAGAGAAGACCAAGATGTCGTCCAGGTACACCACTACGCAGGAGTAGAGAAGGTCCCGGAAGATGTCATTGACCAACTCTTGAAAGACGGCAGGAGCGTTACAGAGACCAAAGGGCATTACCAGATATTCATAGTGGCCGTCCCGGGTGTTGAATGCCGTCTTCCATTCATCCCCCTGACGGATACGAACCAGGTTGTACGCCCCACGGAGGTCCAGTTTGGTGAAGATTCTAGCCCCCCTCAGACGATCAAATAACTCCGGAATGAGCGGAAGGGGGTACTTATTCTTCACCGTGATCTGGTTAAGGCCTCTATAGTCTATACAGGGACGGAGAGAGCCGTCCTTCTTTTTGACGAAAAAGAAGCCTGCTCCCGCCGGGGAGGTAGATTTCCGGATGAATCCCCTGGCCAGATTCTCCTCAATATATTCGGACATCGACCGGGTCTCAGCAGCGGATAAAGGATAAATACGCCCACGGGGAGGAGTAGTACCAGGTAACAGGTCGATAGGGCAGTCGTATGGTTTATGAGGAGGTAGTGTCTCTGCTTCCTTTTTATTAAAGACATCAGCATAAGACCAATAAGGAATCGGAAGTCCAGGTAGATTAGCTGGGGTAGGAGAAGGACGGACGGGATGGACGGGAACCAGACAGGTCTTATGGCAGTCCTGTCCCCAGCGAAGGACTTGTCCGGTCTGCCAGTCAAGCACGGGTGCATGTCTCTGGAGCCAAGGTAGGCCTAGCAAGAGGGCGTGAGAGAGTCCAGGCAGAACATGAAAGGAGATACTCTCAGAATGCAGCATTCCCACCTGCAGAGTAATGGATTCGGTGATGAGTTGGATGGGGCGTGGTAAGAGGCCCCCATCCACGGCAGCAACAGACAAGGGTACAGCCAGAGGTTTGGTGGGGATGCGGTATTTCTCTACCAGGGACTGTGAAATAAGATTCCCGGCTGCTCCAGAGTCAAGTTGGGCTAGTTCGAAATAACGGTTCTCCCCGCAGATGATTGAGACTGACAGCAGCAGAGATGGAGAGGATTTATTCTTGTCTAGGTTGACCTCTCTGAGCGAACCTAGACACAGGCGTTTCCCGACCTCTCCGGGCAGGCACGGATCCGGTGCTCCTTACTGCCACAGTAGAAGCAGCTCCCCTCGGCACGGCGTAAGTCCTGACGGGTTTTGACCATCTTGGTCTGGTCGACCTGCATAGACTCAGGAGAGTGTACCTGGGTAGAGACGGAGGGAGTGACGGGTCTCTGAAAAGTAGGAGCTAGACATGGTAACCTCCTCTCACGGGTGACCTCTTTGGCACGCTCCTGGAACCGTAGGTCAATCCGGATGGCAAGAGTTATTAGGTCATCGAGAGTGGTAGGAATGTCCCGACCGGCAAGTTCATCTTTAATACGGCCGGACAGACCCTCCCAGAAGACGGATACCAGAGCGTCGTTATCCCAGGCCAGCTCCGAGGCAAGGGTATGGAACCGTATGGCATATTGGCCCACGGTGAGACTTCCCTGACGGAGGCGTAGCAGTGATGATGCGGATGAGGTCTTCCGTCCGGGTTCGTCGAAGACTTTCCGGAAAGCCGTGAGAAAAGCAGGCAAGTTGGACACCAGGGGGTCTCCTCTCTCCCATAGAGGATTTAGCCAGGCCAGGGCCTCCCCGGTGAGATGGGACATGATGAATGCAATTTTGGCCCGGTCGGAGTTAAACTGGTGGGACAATAGTTCAAAGTGCAGGGTGCACTGATTTATGAAGCCCCGAGCCTGGGCGGAGTCGCCTCCGAAGCGAGGAGGTGCAGAAAGCCGGGGTCCGGGGTAGGATACCATGGTATTAGTGGGCAGCGGAGCTGCCGGATTGCGAGACATGGCACTGGCGGAGGTTGCTGGTGGAGCAGTCAGAGTGTCCAGGCGAGTATTGACATTCCGCAGGTGACCCAGGATGGACTCCTGTTGGGACCTTTGACGGGACAGTTCATGACACAGGTCCGAGAGCGAGGGAGCTTGGGTGCCACCGGGTTCCATGGCCCGAGCAAACTGTAACGGGTCTGGGAGGCGGAACCTCAGAGCTACTATACAAGGGGGCAGTCCTTGTAAGGGAGCGGGTGGCGACCAGGGAAGACGGGCAGGAGGTCACAGCAGGTGACCGGGACAGTCTCTGAGTGAACGGGCTGGAGGTCACGGCAAGTGACCGGGGCAGTCTCTGGATGAACGGGCTGATGGTCACGGCAAGTGACCGGGGCAGTCTCTGAGTGAACGGGCAGATGGTCACGGCAAGTGACCGGGGCAGTCTCTGGATGAACGGGCAGATGGTCACGGCAAGTGACCGGGGCAGTCTCTGGATGAACGGGCAGATGGTCACGGCAAGTGACCGGGGCAGTCTCTAGGTAAAGGGTTGGTACGACCTGTGGCGGCTGATGATAGACGTGAGCTCCCAGGTGAGCAGGCGAGAGTCTCTGGATGAACGGGTGGTCACAGCATGTGACGGCGGAGCCTCCAGGAAGACCAACAGACAGGCGGCAGATGAGCGCTCCCAGGTGAGCGGGCAGAAGTCTCTGGACAGGCGGGTGGTCACAGCACGTGACGGCAGAGCCTCCAGGTAGGCTAGCAGACAGGCAGCAGATGAGCGCTCCCAGGTGAGCGAGCAGGAGTCACTGGACAGGCAGGTGGTCACAGCACGTGACGGCGGAGCCTCCAGGTAGACTAGCAGGCAGGTAGCAGGTGTGTGCTCCCAGGTGAGCGGGCAAGCTGGTCCATAGACAGACTGACAGGAGTTGGAAGGCAGACCGTCGGACCTCGGGCAAGCAGGCAGGTAGTTGATGTGCGCTCCCAGGTGAGCAGGCAGACTGGTCCTTAGACAGACTGACAGGAGTAGTAAGGCAGACCGTCGGACCTCAGACTAGCAGGCAGGTAGCAGATAATCAGGCAGGAATCTGGCAGGTAACTGGCAGGTAACTGGCAACGGGACCTGAGGGCTGAAGCAGAGTAGTAAACAGTGCAACAACATTGCTCGGGCACCTCCATTTTGGAGGAGGTGCCTTATATATGGTGAAGTCCTCCGGCCATTGGCCGGGGACTCCTTAGGACGGCGCGCGCGGCCCCTTTAAGAGGGAGGGAGAGCGCGCGCGCGCCCTAAGCACTGTGGCCGGGAAGGAGCGCGCGCTGCCAGCAGAGCGGGAGGAGGACGCCGGGCACGGAGCAGGGAGGTGAGGGGAACAGCGTCCCTGCCTAGCAGAGGGCAGGGACGCCGGCGCTACAGTACCCCCCCCTTTAGGCCCCCCCTTTTTTAGGCCAGACAGAAATTTAGCTAGGATAAGAGGGGCATGGATGTTCTCCCGGGGCTCCCACGTTCTCTACTCAGGACCAAACCCCCTCCAATCTACTAGAAAAAAGGTCTTTCCTCTTACCCTTTTGGTGGCAAGAATGTTCTCTACCTCAAACTCGTCCTCAGCAGAAACCGGAGCAGGAGGCGTACCTGTAGACTTGGAAAAAGAGTTAAGTACCACAGGTTTGAGGAGAGATACATGGAAGGAGTTAGGGATCCGTAAGTTGGCCGGGAGTTTTAATTTATAGGCCACCGGGTTGATCTGACTGATGACCTCCAGAGGACCGATGAACCGAGGCCCTAACTTGTAAGAAGGTATCTTGAGTCGGACATATTTAGACGAGAGCCAGACTTTATCTCCAGGACGAAATTGTGGAGGATCCAGGCGTTTTTTGTCAGCGTGTCTTTTCATCCGTTCGGACGACTGAAGGAGTGCGGATCGGGTACTCTCCCAAATGGAGGAAAATTTGCTAACGAGAGATTCCGCAGCCGGGTTGTCCACAGAGGTGGAGACAGGAAAAGGAATCCGAGGATGCTGACCGAAGACTACAAAAAACGGGGATTTGGAGGAGGATTCGCTCTCGTGATTGTTATAGGAGAACTCGGCCCATGGTAGGAGATCCACCCAGTCAGAATGATGGGCATTAACGAAGTGCCGGAGGTAACTGGTCAGGTTCTGATTGATCCGCTCCACTTGACCATTGGACTGTGGGTGGTAAGCGGAAGAGAGGTCCAGGGTGACGTCTAGCAGTTTACAAGTGGCTCTCCAGAAACGTGAGGTGAACTGTACCCCACGATCCGACACGATGTGGAGGGGCAGGCCATGAAGACAGAAGATGTGGCGGATAAAGTCTTTAGCCAGCTCGGGTGCAGACGGGAGGCCAGGCAGGGGAATAAAGTGAGCTATCTTGGAGAAGCGGTCAGCGACCACCCAAATGACCGTACAACTGGCAGAGACGGGGAGATCAGTTATGAAGTCCATAGCAATATGCTGCCAGGGGGCAGCAGGCACAGGAAGCGGAAGAAGGCGACCGGCTGGCAGGTGTCTCGGGACTTTGTTGCGGGCGCAGGACACACAGGCAGAAACAAAGTCTATTACGTCCTTGTGCAGGGTAGGCCACCAGTAGTGCCGGGCAATAAGCTGGAGGGTCTTTTTCTGACCGGCGTGGCCAGCTAGTTTAGACGAGTGACCCCAGTGTAGGATCTTCTCCCGATCAGGTACTGATACGAACGTCTTACCGGGAGGGAGACGATTTAGGCTCACGGGAGCCACCTGCATTACTCTTGCGGGATCGATGATATGTTTAGGTTCTTCCTCGAGATCGGACACCAGAAAGGATCGGGACAAGGCATCTGCTTTGACGTTTTTGTCAGCCGGGCGAAAATGAAGAACAAAATCAAAGCGAGCAAAAAACAAGGACCACCGGGCTTGGCGCGGGTTAAGTCTCTGGGCATGCTGGAGGTAAGCCAAGTTCTTGTGGTCAGTATAAATTATTACCGGGTGAAGAGCCCCCTCGAGTAGGTAACGCCACTCCTCCAATGCCAGTTTGATGGCCAATAACTCTCGGTCTCCTATGGAATAGTTGCGCTCAGAAGAGGAGAAGAGTTTGGAGAAGAAGCCACAAGTTACCATTCTCCCGGAAGATGATTTTTGAGTAAGTACCGCACCGGCTCCAGAGGAGGAGGCGTCAACTTCCAGGAAGAACTGCTTGTTGCCGTCCGGGCGATGCAGCACCGGGGCGGAAGAGAAGGCCTGTTTTAGGGAAAGAAAGGCCTCCTCTGCTTCGGGCGGCCACTCTTTGGGATTAGTACCCTTACGGGTGAGCGCGGAAATTGGGGCAGTCCGGGAAGAGAAGTGTGGTATGAAGAGGCGGTAGTAGTTGGCGAAGCCCAGGAATCGCTGAATGGCCTTCAACCCCTCCGGTCGAGGCCATTTCTCGATGGCAGACAGTTTCTCTGGATCCATTCGTAGGCCGGTCTGAGAAATAATGTAGCCCAAAAACGGAAGCGAGGTCTGCTCAAAGAGGCACTTCTCGTATTTAGCGAAGAGGTGATTCTGCCTGAGCCTGAGCAGGACCTGACGAACGTCCCTCCGGTGAGTCTGGAGATCCGGAGAGAAGACCAAGATGTCGTCCAGGTACACCACTACGCAGGAGTAGAGAAGGTCCCGGAAGATGTCATTGACCAACTCTTGAAAGACGGCAGGAGCGTTACAGAGACCAAAGGGCATTACCAGATATTCATAGTGGCCGTCCCGGGTGTTGAATGCCGTCTTCCATTCATCCCCCTGACGGATACGAACCAGGTTGTACGCCCCACGGAGGTCCAGTTTGGTGAAGATTCTAGCCCCCCTCAGACGATCAAATAACTCCGGAATGAGCGGAAGGGGGTACTTATTCTTCACCGTGATCTGGTTAAGGCCTCTATAGTCTATACAGGGACGGAGAGAGCCGTCCTTCTTTTTGACGAAAAAGAAGCCTGCTCCCGCCGGGGAGGTAGATTTCCGGATGAATCCCCTGGCCAGATTCTCCTCAATATATTCGGACATCGACCGGGTCTCAGCAGCGGATAAAGGATAAATACGCCCACGGGGAGGAGTAGTACCAGGTAACAGGTCGATAGGGCAGTCGTATGGTCTATGAGGAGGTAGTGTCTCTGCTTCCTTTTTATTAAAGACATCAGCATAAGACCAATAAGGAATCGGAAGTCCAGGTAGATTAGCTGGGGTAGGAGAAGGACGGACGGGATGGACGGGAACCAGACAGGTCTTATGGCAGTCCTGTCCCCAGCGAAGGACTTGTCCGGTCTGCCAGTCAAGCACGGGTGCATGTCTCTGGAGCCAAGGTAGGCCTAGCAAGAGGGCGTGAGAGAGTCCAGGCAGAACATGAAAGGAGATACTCTCAGAATGCAGCATTCCCACCTGCAGAGTAATGGATTCGGTGATGAGTTGGATGGGGCGTGGTAAGAGGCCCCCATCCACGGCAGCAACAGACAAGGGTACAGCCAGAGGTTTGGTGGGGATGCGGTATTTCTCTACCAGGGACTGTGAAATAAGATTCCCGGCTGCTCCAGAGTCAAGTTGGGCTAGTTCGAAATAACGGTTCTCCCCGCAGATGATTGAGACTGACAGCAGCAGAGATGGAGAGGATTTATTCTTGTCTAGGTTGACCTCTCTGAGCGAACCTAGACACAGGCGTTTCCCGACCTCTCCGGGCAGGCACGGATCCGGTGCTCCTTACTGCCACAGTAGAAGCAGCTCCCCTCGGCACGGCGTAAGTCCTGACGGGTTTTGACCATCTTGGTCTGGTCGACCTGCATAGACTCAGGAGAGTGTACCTGGGTAGAGACGGAGGGAGTGACGGGTCTCTGAAAAGTAGGAGCTAGACATGGTAACCTCCTCTCACGGGTGACCTCTTTGGCACGCTCCTGGAACCGTAGGTCAATCCGGGTGGCAAGAGTTATTAGGTCATCGAGAGTGGTAGGAATGTCCCGACCGGCAAGTTCATCTTTAATACGGCCGGACAGACCCTCCCAGAAGACGGATACCAGAGCGTCGTTATCCCAGGCCAGCTCCGAGGCAAGGGTACGGAACCGTATGGCATATTGGCCCACGGTGAGACTTCCCTGACGGAGGCGTAGCAGTGATGATGCGGATGAGGTCTTCCGTCCGGGTTCGTCGAAGACTTTCCGGAAAGCCGTGAGAAAAGCAGGCAAGTTGGACACCAGGGGGTCTCCTCTCTCCCATAGAGGATTTAGCCAGGCCAGGGCCTCCCCGGTGAGATGGGACATGATGAATGCAATTTTGGCCCGGTCGGAGTTAAACTGGTGGGACAATAGTTCAAAGTGCAGGGTGCACTGATTTATGAAGCCCCGAGCCTGGGCGGAGTCGCCTCCGAAGCGAGGAGGTGCAGAAAGCCGGGGTCCGGGGTAGGATACCATGGTATTAGTGGGCAGCGGAGCTGCCGGATTGCGAGACATGGCACTGGCGGAGGTTGCTGGTGGAGCAGTCAGAGTGTCCAGGCGAGTATTGACATTCCGCAGGTGACCCAGGATGGACTCCTGTTGGGACCTTTGACGGGACAGTTCATGACACAGGTCCGAGAGCGAGGGAGCTTGGGTGCCACCGGGTTCCATGGCCCGAGCAAACTGTAACGGGTCTGGGAGGCGGAACCTCAGAGCTACTATACAAGGGGGCAGTCCTTGTAAGGGAGCGGGTGGCGACCAGGGAAGACGGGCAGGAGGTCACAGCAGGTGACCGGGACAGTCTCTGAGTGAACGGGCTGGAGGTCACGGCAAGTGACCGGGGCAGTCTCTGGATGAACGGGCTGATGGTCACGGCAAGTGACCGGGGCAGTCTCTGAGTGAACGGGCAGATGGTCACGGCAAGTGACCGGGGCAGTCTCTGGATGAACGGGCAGATGGTTACGGCAAGTGACCGGGGCAGTCTCTGGATGAACGGGCAGATGGTCACGGCAAGTGACCGGGGCAGTCTCTAGGTAAAGGGTTGGTACGACCTGTGGCGGCTGATGATAGACGTGAGCTCCCAGGTGAGCAGGCGAGAGTCTCTGGATGAACGGGTGGTCACAGCACGTGACGGCGGAGCCTCCAGGAAGACCAACAGACAGGCGGCAGATGAGCGCTCCCAGGTGAGCGGGCAGAAGTCTCTGGACAGGCGGGTGGTCACAGCACGTGACGGCAGAGCCTCCAGGTAGGCTAGCAGACAGGCAGCAGATGAGCGCTCCCAGGTGAGCGAGCAGGAGTCACTGGACAGGCAGGTGGTCACAGCACGTGACGGCGGAGCCTCCAGGTAGACTAGCAGGCAGGTAGCAGGTGTGTGCTCCCAGGTGAGCGGGCAAGCTGGTCCATAGACAGACTGACAGGAGTTGGAAGGCAGACCGTCGGACCTCGGGCAAGCAGGCAGGTAGTTGATGTGCGCTCCCAGGTGAGCAGGCAGACTGGTCCTTAGACAGACTGACAGGAGTAGTAAGGCAGACCGTCGGACCTCAGACTAGCAGGCAGGTAGCAGATAATCAGGCAGGAATCTGGCAGGTAACTGGCAGGTAACTGGCAACGGGACCTGAGGGCTGAAGCAGAGTAGTAAACAGTGCAACAACATTGCTCGGGCACCTCCATTTTGGAGGAGGTGCCTTATATATGGTGAAGTCCTCCGGCCATTGGCCGGGGACTCCTTAGGACGGCGCGCGCGGCCCCTTTAAGAGGGAGGGAGAGCGCGCGCGCGCCCTAAGCACTGTGGCCGGGAAGGAGCGCGCGCTGCCAGCAGAGCGGGAGGAGGACGCCGGGCACGGAGCAGGGAGGTGAGGGGAACAGCGTCCCTGCCTAGCAGAGGGCAGGGACGCCGGCGCTACAGTACCCCCCCCTTTAGGCCCCCCCTTTTTTAGGCCAGACAGAAATTTAGCTAGGATAAGAGGGGCATGGATGTTCTCCCGGGGCTCCCACGTTCTCTACTCAGGACCAAACCCCCTCCAATCTACTAGAAAAAAGGTCTTTCCTCTTACCCTTTTGGTGGCAAGAATGTTCTCTACCTCAAACTCGTCCTCAGCAGAAACCGGAGCAGGAGGCGTACCTGTAGACTTGGAAAAAGAGTTAAGTACCACAGGTTTGAGGAGAGATACATGGAAGGAGTTAGGGATCCGTAAGTTGGCCGGGAGTTTTAATTTATAGGCCACCGGGTTGATCTGACTGATGACCTCCAGAGGACCGATGAACCGAGGCCCTAACTTGTAAGAAGGTATCTTGAGTCGGACATATTTAGACGAGAGCCAGACTTTATCTCCAGGACGAAATTGTGGAGGATCCAGGCGTTTTTTGTCAGCGTGTCTTTTCATCCGTTCGGACGACTGAAGGAGTGCGGATCGGGTACTCTCCCAAATGGAGGAAAATTTGCTAACGAGAGATTCCGCAGCCGGGTTGTCCACAGAGGTGGAGACAGGAAAAGGAATCCGAGGATGCTGACCGAAGACTACAAAAAACGGGGATTTGGAGGAGGATTCGCTCTCGTGATTGTTATAGGAGAACTCGGCCCATGGTAGGAGATCCACCCAGTCAGAATGATGGGCATTAACGAAGTGCCGGAGGTAACTGGTCAGGTTCTGATTGATCCGCTCCACTTGACCATTGGACTGTGGGTGGTAAGCGGAAGAGAAGTCCAGGGTGACGTCTAGCAGTTTACAAGTGGCTCTCCAGAAACGTGAGGTGAACTGTACCCCACGATCCGACACGATGTGGAGGGGCAGGCCATGAAGACAGAAGATGTGGCGGATAAAGTCTTTAGCCAGCTCGGGTGCAGACGGGAGGCCAGGCAGGGGAATAAAGTGAGCTATCTTGGAGAAGCGGTCAGCGACCACCCAAATGACCGTACAACTGGCAGAGACGGGGAGATCAGTTATGAAGTCCATAGCAATATGCTGCCAGGGGGCAGCAGGCACAGGAAGCGGAAGAAGGCGACCGGCTGGCAGGTGTCTCGGGACTTTGTTGCGGGCGCAGGACACACAGGCAGAAACAAAGTCTATTACGTCCTTGTGCAGGGTAGGCCACCAGTAGTGCCGGGCAATAAGCTGGAGGGTCTTTTTCTGACCGGCGTGGCCAGCTAGTTTAGACGAGTGACCCCAGTGTAGGATCTTCTCCCGATCAGGTACTGATACGAACGTCTTACCGGGAGGGAGACGATTTAGGCTCACGGGAGCCACCTGCATTACTCTTGCGGGATCGATGATATGTTTAGGTTCTTCCTCGAGATCGGACACCAGAAAGGATCGGGACAAGGCATCTGCTTTGACGTTTTTGTCAGCCGGGCGAAAATGAAGAACAAAATCAAAGCGAGCAAAAAACAAGGACCACCGGGCTTGGCGCGGGTTAAGTCTCTGGGCATGCTGGAGGTAAGCCAAGTTCTTGTGGTCAGTATAAATTATTACCGGGTGAAGAGCCCCCTCGAGTAGGTAACGCCACTCCTCCAATGCCAGTTTGATGGCCAATAACTCTCGGTCTCCTATGGAATAGTTGCGCTCAGAAGAGGAGAAGAGTTTGGAGAAGAAGCCACAAGTTACCATTCTCCCGGAAGATGATTTTTGAGTAAGTACCGCACCGGCTCCAGAGGAGGAGGCGTCAACTTCCAGGAAGAACTGCTTGTTGCCGTCCGGGCGATGCAGCACCGGGGCGGAAGAGAAGGCCTGTTTTAGGGAAAGAAAGGCCTCCTCTGCTTCGGGCGGCCACTCTTTGGGATTAGTACCCTTACGGGTGAGCGCGGAAATTGGGGCAGTCCGGGAAGAGAAGTGTGGTATGAAGAGGCGGTAGTAGTTGGCGAAGCCCAGGAATCGCTGAATGGCCTTCAACCCCTCCGGTCGAGGCCATTTCTCGATGGCAGACAGTTTCTCTGGATCCATTCGTAGGCCGGTCTGAGAAATAATGTAGCCCAAAAACGGAAGCGAGGTCTGCTCAAAGAGGCACTTCTCGTATTTAGCGAAGAGGTGATTCTGCCTGAGCCTGAGCAGGACCTGACGAACGTCCCTCCGGTGAGTCTGGAGATCCGGAGAGAAGACCAAGATGTCGTCCAGGTACACCACTACGCAGGAGTAGAGAAGGTCCCGGAAGATGTCATTGACCAACTCTTGAAAGACGGCAGGAGCGTTACAGAGACCAAAGGGCATTACCAGATATTCATAGTGGCCGTCCCGGGTGTTGAATGCCGTCTTCCATTCATCCCCCTGACGGATACGAACCAGGTTGTACGCCCCACGGAGGTCCAGTTTGGTGAAGATTCTAGCCCCCCTCAGACGATCAAATAACTCCGGAATGAGCGGAAGGGGGTACTTATTCTTCACCGTGATCTGGTTAAGGCCTCTATAGTCTATACAGGGACGGAGAGAGCCGTCCTTCTTTTTGACGAAAAAGAAGCCTGCTCCCGCCGGGGAGGTAGATTTCCGGATGAATCCCCTGGCCAGATTCTCCTCAATATATTCGGACATCGACCGGGTCTCAGCAGCGGATAAAGGATAAATACGCCCACGGGGAGGAGTAGTACCAGGTAACAGGTCGATAGGGCAGTCGTATGGTCTATGAGGAGGTAGTGTCTCTGCTTCCTTTTTATTAAAGACATCAGCATAAGACCAATAAGGAATCGGAAGTCCAGGTAGATTAGCTGGGGTAGGAGAAGGACGGACGGGATGGACGGGAACCAGACAGGTCTTATGGCAGTCCTGTCCCCAGCGAAGGACTTGTCCGGTCTGCCAGTCAAGCACGGGTGCATGTCTCTGGAGCCAAGGTAGGCCTAGCAAGAGGGCGTGAGAGAGTCCAGGCAGAACATGAAAGGAGATACTCTCAGAATGCAGCATTCCCACCTGCAGAGTAATGGATTCGGTGATGAGTTGGATGGGGCGTGGTAAGAGGCCCCCATCCACGGCAGCAACAGACAAGGGTACAGCCAGAGGTTTGGTGGGGATGCGGTATTTCTCTACCAGGGACTGTGAAATAAGATTCCCGGCTGCTCCAGAGTCAAGTTGGGCTAGTTCGAAATAACGGTTCTCCCCGCAGATGATTGAGACTGACAGCAGCAGAGATGGAGAGGATTTATTCTTGTCTAGGTTGACCTCTCTGAGCGAACCTAGACACAGGCGTTTCCCGACCTCTCCGGGCAGGCACGGATCCGGTGCTCCTTACTGCCACAGTAGAAGCAGCTCCCCTCGGCACGGCGTAAGTCCTGACGGGTTTTGACCATCTTGGTCTGGTCGACCTGCATAGACTCAGGAGAGTGTACCTGGGTAGAGACGGAGGGAGTGACGGGTCTCTGAAAAGTAGGAGCTAGACATGGTAACCTCCTCTCACGGGTGACCTCTTTGGCACGCTCCTGGAACCGTAGGTCAATCCGGGTGGCAAGAGTTATTAGGTCATCGAGAGTGGTAGGAATGTCCCGACCGGCAAGTTCATCTTTAATACGGCCGGACAGACCCTCCCAGAAGACGGATACCAGAGCGTCGTTATCCCAGGCCAGCTCCGAGGCAAGGGTACGGAACCGTATGGCATATTGGCCCACGGTGAGACTTCCCTGACGGAGGCGTAGCAGTGATGATGCGGATGAGGTCTTCCGTCCGGGTTCGTCGAAGACTTTCCGGAAAGCCGTGAGAAAAGCAGGCAAGTTGGACACCAGGGGGTCTCCTCTCTCCCATAGAGGATTTAGCCAGGCCAGGGCCTCCCCGGTGAGATGGGACATGATGAATGCAATTTTGGCCCGGTCGGAGTTAAACTGGTGGGACAATAGTTCAAAGTGCAGGGTGCACTGATTTATGAAGCCCCGAGCCTGGGCGGAGTCGCCTCCGAAGCGAGGAGGTGCAGAAAGCCGGGGTCCGGGGTAGGATACCATGGTATTAGTGGGCAGCGGAGCTGCCGGATTGCGAGACATGGCACTGGCGGAGGTTGCTGGTGGAGCAGTCAGAGTGTCCAGGCGAGTATTGACATTCCGCAGGTGACCCAGGATGGACTCCTGTTGGGACCTTTGACGGGACAGTTCATGACACAGGTCCGAGAGCGAGGGAGCTTGGGTGCCACCGGGTTCCATGGCCCGAGCAAACTGTAACGGGTCTGGGAGGCGGAACCTCAGAGCTACTATACAAGGGGGCAGTCCTTGTAAGGGAGCGGGTGGCGACCAGGGAAGACGGGCAGGAGGTCACAGCAGGTGACTGGGACAGTCTCTGAGTGAACGGGCTGGAGGTCACGGCAAGTGACCGGGGCAGTCTCTGAGTGAACTGGCAGATGGTCACGGCAAGTGACCGGGGCAGTCTCTGGATGAACGGGCAGATGGTCACGGCAAGTGACCGGGGCAGTCTCTGGATGAACGGGCAGATGGTCACGGCAAGTGACCGGGGCAGTCTCTAGGTAAAGGGTTGGTACGACCTGTGGAGGCTGATGATAGACGTGAGCTCCCAGGTGAGCAGGCGAGAGTCTCTGGATGAACGGGTGGTCACAGCATGTGACGGCGGAGCCTCCAGGAAGACCAACAGACAGGTGGCAGATGAGCGCTCGCAGGTGAGCGGGCAGAAGTCTCTGGACAGGCGGGTGGTCACAGCACGTGACAGCAGAGCCTCCAGGTAGGCTAGCAGACAGGCAGCAGATGAGCGCTCCCAGGTGAGCGAGCAGGAGTCACTGGACAGGCAGGTGGTCACAGCACGTGACGGCGGAGCCTCCAGGTAGACTAGCAGGCAGGTAGCAGGTGTGTGCTCCCAGGTGAGCGGGCAAGCTGGTCCATAGACAGACTGACAGGAGTTGGAAGGCAGACCGTCGGACCTCGGGCAAGCAGGCAGGTAGTTGATGTGCGCTCCCAGGTGAGCGGGCAGACTGGTCCTTAGTAGTGTTGAGCCACCCCCGTAGTGTTCGAGTTCGGTTCGGTTCGTCGAACACCCGTGTGTTCGCCGAACTGTTCGTCGAACTGTTCGTCGAACACCTTCGAACACCGTTAAAACCAATGGCAGGTAAACAAAAACACATAGAAACACATAGAAAACACCTTCAAAGGTGTCCAAAAGCTGACAAACTGCTCAGAAGACATAACTAACACATGGAAAAGTGACAAGTACATATAGTCATGCGAAAATAAAAGAGGTGGAGGAGTAAAAGGAGGGGGAGACACAGATATAGGCATGTCATGCCCTTCTAAAATCCAAAAAGTGAGAAGCCGACACGGCCAGTCCGCTCCTGCCCGTGCCACCTCCGTGTCGCCGGGTTTGTGCCAGAGCCGCGGTGAACCCTGACGGCCAGCCCCCCTCTCCCAATACTGGTGCCTGTCCGCTGGTGGGTCGAGCGAGCCCCCCTGTGGTGGAGGCAGCTCTAAGCTTTTTAATTTAAATTGTCTCTCTAATTTGAATGAATACACTTTAAATCCATTTACAAGGATCTATTGGAGGGCAAGTCTCATGCCAGCAGCCGCGGTAATTCCAGCTCCAGTAGCGTCCACTAAAGCTGCTGCAGTTAAAAAGCTTTTATAAGGATCGAGCTCGGCTGTCCACCGCAAGGCATCCTACTGCCAGTCCCAGCCCCTATGCCTTGGGGTGCCTCCTGATGCTCTTCACTAAGTATCCCATGGTCCCGAAGCATTTCCTTTGAAAAAATTAAGTGTCTAAACTACAGGTGGTGTAGCTTGCTTAACAGCCGGGATAATCCGCTGACTAGCAGACACTGCTACTAGGCACAAAGTATTTCCTGGGCTAGATGCAGTTAAAAATTTGTAATTAGATACTCTCGTTGGATGCTGAGAAAGCATTCCATAGAGTCTCCTGGCACGCCATATATGATTCTCTTAAAGAGCTTGGGGTAGGGGTCTAGGGGACCCTTTTATAGCCAAAATCACGGCCCTGTATCGCAATACGTCACCTAGGCTGAAGATAAATGGAACTGTAGCACCCTGAGGGCTCGGTTGCTACAGACGTATTGCACCTCACCCAGAGGTGTGATATCTCACTCTCAGGTAAGGATGGAGTGTGGATCAGGACCCGACACCTGCATGCATTACACCACATTGCCGTGGGGCAGGGCGACCAATATGCCCCTGAGATGGGCACGACAGTCCCTGTCCCTGGCTGGAGTGGGGGGAGGGAACACTGAGGAAGGGGAACCCTGTAGTGCAGGAGCAGGGAGGAAGCAGTTCCTGGGTGCATTGAGAAGGGAGTATAAAAGGTGGGCACCATCTTAGTTCAGTGCAGAGAAGTCTGAGCAGAAGTGGCAGGGAGCAGGGGCTCTGCATGAGCTCTGCTCCGGAGGCGGGCCTAGTAACAGAGGCCCAGGCCTGCAAGAGGGAGAAGGAAGGAAGAGGAGCGGAGAAGGCTCCAGGAACGAGGAATGAAGGGATCCCAGGGGTGCGGACGGGCGAGTCGCCACCGCACGCCCGAATCCACCTGCGTGGAGGGGTCAGGCCAAAGGGGGAGACCGGTCCCCGAACTAGTGGAGGCAGGAAACGACCCTCAGCTAGAAACCGGAGGCTCTGACATTTTATGTGGCGCAGCCCCTTGCTCCACCCGCTAGGAAGGCACCACATAGCGTCAGGGAAACTGGCGCCAAGTTTACCAAGAGGAGGCCCGAGGCAGCCGGACAGAAGTGTTGGTAAGAAAGGCCAGACAAAGGACACACAAAGGGGGTCCTGTGAAGCGCTCCAAAGTTATCTGGGAGTTGTCTGAGCCCCTCACCTGGTGAGCACAGTACGACGTGGGCAGCCGTTACCTGCAGACGTGGTCTGGATATTAAGAACTGTGAGTAAAGGCCCTGAACTGCATCACTGACTCCGTGTCGTTACTGCTGCTGCCCTGCACCATCACCCCCATCCTCCGCATACACTGCCCTGAGGCTATACTCCTCCCGTGGGGAGTTATGCTACGCTCTGCTGCACCCACAACACCAGCCTTAGCGGTCTGCCCTGTAGCGGCGGTTCACTCTGACCGCAATCCACGGGTGGCGTAGTCGGACATTTAAACATCAAAACCACATAAATAGTTCCGCCACTGGTTTGACCGCCCTGAGCCACGGAACCGGATCGCCGCCACGAAGACTACAACCACCAGCATCCACCAAAAAGGGTCCGGCTCCGGGTGTCCCAAGGCCCAGGGGGTGCGTCAGAACATTTTCATCACCTTTCACAATCACCAATGGGACAAGGCAGGGATGTCCTCTGTCCCCTCTCTTATACATCCTAGTGACGGAGCACCTGCTCTCATCAATTCGCCATAACCCCAATATTAGGTGGATTGAGGTGGGAGGCACCGAGTACAAGTGCTCTCTATTTGCTGATGATGTCCTAGTATATATCACTCAATCACATATATCCATCCCTGCTGTTATGGCTGAAATAGATCACTTTGTTACATGGTAAAATTTTAAAATCAATGCAGCGAAGTCTGAGGCCCTCGATGTCTCCCTCCCTAAATCCATATAGGATTCCATCCAGTCCAACTTTCCCTTTGCCTGGCCCTCACAGGGTATCAAATACTTAGGAATTCCTATTCATAGAGACCTCTCCCATCTATGTTATCTTAATTTTGGGCCCTTTATTGAACAATTCCATACAGACCACGGTTGGCAAGTTAGAACTGTAAGATTCACTACGTGAACCACTGGTGTTTTGTGGAAAAGCACATGTACACCGCGTTCCAAATTATTATGCAAAAAGTGTTTAGGAGTGATAAGGGAAGAATTTGTTTGTTTGTCAGTTAAACTCATTGATGGTGATGTGTGTCAGGGCTCTTTATATCACTGTAAGCAATTGCAGACACCTGTGCTAATTAGTTTGGCAGGTGTGTCCAATGAAAGGCAAGACTACTTAAGAAGGCTCTCTCACATTATTAAGCAGCCTACATTTTCTGCCAAAATGGGAAAGAAAAAGGATGTGTCGGCTGCTGAGAAGCAACAAATTGTGGAGTGTTTAGGTCAAGGCATGACTACAATCAACATTGTGCGATGATCAGGATGAAGTGTCTTGGCAATCAAGAAGTATGTAGCTGATTCACAGTACACACGTGTGCGTGCTGATAAGGGCAAATTGAGGACTCTTTCCTACAGGCAATTACGTCAGGTTGAAAGAGCAGCGGCAAAAAAGCCTTGTCATAGCAGCAGACAAGTTTTTGAAGCTGCTTGTGCCTCCAACGTCCCCCGAACAACAAGATGCAGGGTCCTTCAGAGGTTTGCAGCTGTGCATACGCCATCCTGTCGACCTCCTCTATCCACTTCACACAAGCAGAAACGGCTCCAGTGGGCCAAACATTACATGAAGACTGATTTCAAAACTGTTTTGTTCACGGATGAGTGCCGTGCAGCGCTCGATGGTCCAGATGAATGGAGTGGAGGATGGCTGGTTGATGGACACCCCACGCAAACACGGCTACAGCGCCAACAAGGAGGAGGTGGAGTAATGTTTTGGGCTGGAATCATGGGGAGAGAGATTGTCGGCCCCTTTAGGATCCCTGAAGGCGCTAAAGATGAACTCCATAATGTATGTGGATTTTCTCAAACAGCACTTCCTGCCATGGTTCAAGAAGAAGAACCGTGTATTTCACAGCAAGATCATTTTTCTGCATGATAATGCACCATCTCTTGCTGCACATAAAACATCTGCATCTCTGGCTGATATGGGCATAAAAGGGGACAAACTTATGGTGTGACCCCCATGCTCCCCTGACCTCTACCCCATTCAGAACCTTTGGAGCATCATTAAAAGGAGTGTCTATGATGGCGGGAGGCAGTTCACATCTAAGCAACAGCTCTGGGAGGGTATTCTGTCCTCATGCAAAACAATTGAAGCAGAAACCATCCAAAACCTGACAAATTCAATGGACGAGAGAGTTCAGAAGCTCCTTTCGAACAAGGGGTCCTATGTGAAAATGTAACATCACCTAGAATAAAGTTTTGAGTTGAAAACTGTTTGATTTCAGTTTCTAACAACCTGCTAATGCTTATAATTTCAAAAATGACCATTCTTTTGGTCTTTATTAAAATGAAAAGGTTGATCGAAAAGTTTGGGGGATCTAAGAGTGTGGCAACCCAGTAGTCATGATTACTTCGAATTCTGACAATATGAGGGTCATGCTGCAGGTAGTGCAGCAAGAAGGCACTTATGTGTCTTGCGCATCTCGGAGCCCCAAAATTATTTTCCGGGCTAGATGCAGCTAAAAATTATTTTTAATTTTAAATCTGGTGAAGCTTATTATAGATGGCCTAATAGGATCAGTGCTGCACACTGCTACAAAGCCCAAATTATTTTCCAGTCAAGATACAGATAAACATGATTAGTAATTTGAAAGCTTAAAACGGTTGGTAGGGTGATTTTAACCAATCATCAAGCTTTTACTCTCCCCAGGATGACACAGGGGTAGAAAAGTCGTTTCGGATCCATGATTTGTTCATCTTTATGAACGTGAGTCTGTCTACATTATCAGTGGAGAGCCGCGTGCGCTTATCTGTCAGCACACCACCAGCAGCGCTGAACACACGTTCAGACAGAACGCTGGCTGCGGGGCATGACAAGATCTCCAAGGCGTAAGTGGCTAGCTCCGGCCATTTATCCAGATTGGAAGCCCAAAAAGAGCAAGGGTCCAGTGACACAGTCGTGGCTTCAATGTTTACTTGGAGATACTCCTGTACCATCGTCTCTAGGCGTTGACTATGTGTCAGACTTCTTGTCTCCTGTGGCCTTGCAAAGGATGGGCTAAAAAAGTGGTGAAATGATTCCGCAAAATTGATGTTACCAGCAGATACTGTGGTTCTGTTACGGTTTGAGTGCTGAACACTTGACGGTCCCACGGTTGGCAAGTTGGAACTGTGAGATTCACTACGTGCACCACTGGTATTTTGTGGAAAAGCACATGTAAGATTCTGCAACAGTCTCTGCTGATACTCCTGCATGCGTGCATCCCTTTCTATGGCAGGAATAATTTCTGCAAATTTACTTTTGTACCGGGGATCTAACAGTGTGGCAACCCAGTAGTCAGGATTATTTCTAATTCTCACAATTCGAGGGTCATGTTGCAGGTAGTGCAGCAAGAAGGCACTCATGTGTGTTGCGCATCCAGGAGCACCAAGTCCCTGTTGTGTTGGTGGCGAGGTAACAATCATGCTTCCTTCCTCTGTCCTCTCCCCCCAACCTCGCACAACAGAAATGTGATCAAGGTCTCCCTCATCTGATGAGTCTTCCATCAGTTCGTCCTCCACTTCTTCCTGGGCTCCTGCACCTTCCTCACTAGTTTGGCTGCTACCATGCGCCCTGGTAAAATCATCTCCCCCACCCTCACATGCCTGCCGCCTTGGTGCTGCCGACCGTCTGGACCTTGCAGATGTTAGCCCTTCCGCATACAACTCCTCCTCCTCTACTTCCTCCACCTCCTCTTGTGCCACCACCTGACTCCGAATTCTGTTTAACATGTGCTCCAGCATGTAAATCACCGGAATAGTCATGCTGATAATGGCATCGTCAGCACTAAACATCTTCGTCGCCATTTCAAAACTGTGCAGAAGGGTGCATAGGTCCCTGATCTGAGACCACTCCTCCAGCGTGATTTGCCCCACCTCTGAATCTCGTTGGCCCAGGCTATACGTCAGAACGTATTGCACCAGGGCTTGTCGGTGCTGCCACAGTCGCTGCAACATGTGCAGAGTTGAATTCCACCGGGTAGGCACATCGCATTTTAGCCGGTGAAGTGGCAGGCCCAACGACTTCTGTAGAGATGTAAGTCGCTGAGCTGCGGGATGCGAACGGCGGAAGTGAGCACACAGCGACCGTGCCCTCTGCAGAAGGCCATCTAGTCTGGGATAGTGGGCTAAAAATTGCTGGACAACCAGGTTCAACACGTGAGCCATACAAGGCACATGTGTGACATTGCCCCGGCGAAGGGCCGCACCCAGGTTTGCAGCATTGTCGCACACGGCCTTCCCTGGTTTCAGGTCCAGTGGAGACAACCATTCATGAAATTGGTTCTCCAGAGCTGACCACAACTCCTCAGCTGTGTGACTCACATTTCCCAGACATTTCAATGTAAAAAACGCCTGATGACGTTGAGCCCTACTGCCAGCATAGTAAGGAGGTGTGCAGGATCCCTTCTGCGCAGTTAGAAAGCTTGTGGCATGACCAGACAGGCTTTGGGTGCAGGTGGAAGACCGAGAGGAGGTTGAGGAGGCAGAAGCAGTGGAGGAACTTTGACATAAAGAGGATTGACGCACAACTCGTGGGGACGGCAAGACTTGGACAGCAGCCCCTTGTCCTGCTGTCACCATAGTTACCCAGTGCCCAGTCAGCGACATGTAACGCCCCTGTCCATGCCTACTCGTCCAAGTGTCTGTGGTGAAATGCACCCTGTCACACACAGAGTTTCTCAAAGAAGCGGTGATGTTGTGTGCGACATGCTGGTGGAGCGCAGGCACACCTTTCTTTGAGAAGTAGTGCCGACTGGGCATCTGGTACTGGGGCACTGCGACGGACATAAGGTCTCGAAAATCCTCTGTGTCCACCAGGCGGAAAGGCAGCATTTCTGTAGCCAAGAGCTTGCAGATGGTGAAATTCAACCTCTTAGCTTTCTCATGGCTAGGAGGAAATGGTCTTTTACTTGTCCACATCTGAGGGACCGAGGGCTGGCTATTGTGCTTAGACGGGGTTGATAAGGGTGTCCCCGGCAAACTGCCGGTCTGTGAGGAAGATGCAGGCGGACATGTTAGGTTGCCTTGATCCAAAGGTGGTGCTATCGATGTCGGACAGCGCTCAAGACCAGCTGGTGTTACCACCTCCAAAGAAAATGATGACCTGCCAATCACGCTGGCTGTTGCGGGTAAAGAGGTGGCAGGTCTGCGCCCCAAAACAGGTGTGACTGCTGTCCCCCCAGTCACAGAGGATGAAGAGGCCGCGGATGCACAAGATATGGCAGACGGTGGTTGGCCCGGCCGGCTAGGCCGCATTGTAGCACACTGAGCTTCCCACTGCAACTTATGCTTCATGTCCATGTGCCGGTTCATGCATGAAGTACTCAAACTATGTATTTTTTGGCCTCTACTTAGCTTTTGCTGACAAATGTTACAGATAACACGAGTTGGGTCATCTTTATCGATCTGAAAAAATGCCCAGGCTATGCAAGGCTTAGCACCCATGCGACCTGAAGAGCCACCACGACTTGTGGTGAGAGGCAGAGTTGTGTTTGAGGATGCAGTTGTTGACGTGCTTCCAGTACTACGTCTCTGTCCAGGAAGGCGCAACCTGACCTCGTCGTCACTAGCATCTTCCTCCACCTCCTCTGCTGACCTCATCTCTTGGCTGACTGTGGGTTGACAGTAAGTGGGATCTCCGACCTCATCATCATCACCCTGTGCGTTATCACACCCGTCGTCCTCAGAGCCAACCTGTTCCTGCCCTTATCATCGTCTTCCTCATTGTCTCCACCAACAGGAGTTACAGTTTGGGAATGAGGGTCTACATTATGGTCAGAACCTTCTGCGTCTGGTCCTGGATCCGACTCATAAAGATTCTGGGCATCAGTGCAGATCATTTCCTCGTCTGGATTCACAGAAGCGCTGGAGTCGACCTCTGATTCCCAGGCTATAGTATGAGTAAACAGCTCTGCAGACTCAACCATCTGTTCTACCTCATACTCAGACGGGCAGCTGGAGATTTGGGAGCTGTGAGGAAGCAAGTGCGATTTGGGTGACACCTTTGAGGACTGGAGTATTTGTGATGTTGAAGTTGATGTGGAGGAGAGCCCACTTAAAGGAGCACTTGATATCCGTTGAAGCACCTGCTGTTTTTGTGCCTCATCTGGAATTTGTAGCGATTGGCGTGGCCGTAAGAAAGGGATCTTATCACATTGTCCGCTAAAAGAAGTAGACATTTTAGTTTGGCTGGAAGATGGTCTTTCTTCTGCAGATGTTACTGTTGCTTTAACACCTACCCCACGGACACAACCTTTTTTCCCCTTCCCAACACGCCTATTCCCCTTTCCACCAGCAGCAGGCCTTTTTCCACTCATTTTGGTGGTTAACTAATTCACAACTCTGGAGTTGTTTGCACAAAAAAACAATGGATGGTAACCGAGCAGAGCTGAGTGGCCAAACTGTGGTATTAGGCCAAAACTATTGGCTGGGTTAGATGCAGAAAAAAATTATTTTTAATTTGCAACCTGATGGAGGTCAGTATAGATGGACTAATAGACCAAGTCCCACACACCGCTAGAAGCCCAAATATTTTTTCAGAGCTAGATGCAGAAAAAAATTATATTCAATTTGCAACCTGCTGGAGGTCAGTATAGAAGGACTAATAGAACAAGTCCCACACACTGCTAGAAGCCCAAATATTTTTTCAGAGCTAAATGAAGAAAAAAATTATTTTTAATTTGCAACCTGATGGAGGTCAGTATAGATGGACTAATAGACCAAGTCCCACACACTGCTAGAAGCCCAAATATTTTTTCAGAGCTAGATGCAGAAAAAAAATATTTTTAATTTGCAACCTGATGGAGGTCAGTATAGATGGACTAATAGACCAAGTCCCACACACTGCTAGAAGCCCAAATATTTTTTCAGAGCTAGATGCAGAAAAAAATTATATTCAATTTGCAACCTGCTGGAGGTCAGTATAGAAGGACTAATAGAACAAGTCCCACACACTGCTAGAAGCCCAAATATTTTTTCAGAGCTAAATGAAGAAAAAAATTATTTTTAATTTGCAACCTGATGGAGGTCAGTATAGATGGACTAATAGACCAAGTCCCACACACTGCTAGAAGCCCAAATATTTTTTCAGAGCTAGATGCAGAAAAAAATTATTTTTAATTTGCAACCTGATGGAGGTCAGTATAGATGGACTAATAGAACAAGTCCCACACGCTGCTGGAAGCCCAAATATTTTTTCAGAGATAAATGAAGAAAAAAATTATTTTTAATTTGCAACCTGATGGAGGTCAGTATAGATGGACTAATAGACCAAGTCCCACACACTGCTAGAAGCCCAAATATTTTTTCAGAGCTAGATGCAGAAAAAAATTATTTTTAATTTGCAACCTGATGGAGGTCAGTATAGATGGACTAATAGACCAAGTCCCACACACCGCTAGAAGCCCAAATATTTTTTCAGAGCTAGATGCAGAAAAATTTTTTATTCAATTTGCAACCTGATGGAGGTCAGTATAGAAGGACTAATAGACCAAGTCCCACACACTGCTAGAAGCCCAAATATTTTTTCAGAGCTAGATGCAGAAAAAAATTATTTTTAATTTGCAACCTGATGGAGGTCAGTATAGATGGACTAATAGACCAAGTCCCACACACCGCTAGAAGCCCAAATATTTTTTCAGAGCTAGATGCAGAAAAAAATTATATTCAATTTGCAACCTGCTGGAGGTCAGTATAGAAGGACTAATAGAACAAGTCCCACACACTGCTAGAAGCCCAAATATTTTTTCAGAGCTAAATGAAGAAAAAAATTATTTTTAATTTGCAACCTGATGGAGGTCAGTATAGATGGACTAATAGACCAAGTCCCACACACTGCTAGAAGCCCAAATATTTTTTCAGAGCTAGATGCAGAAAAAAAATATTTTTAATTTGCAACCTGATGGAGGTCAGTATAGATGGACTAATAGACCAAGTCCCACACACCGCTAGAAGCCCAAATATTTTTTCAGAGCTAGATGCAGAAAATTTTTTTATTCAATTTGCAACCTGATGGAGGTCAGTATAGATGGACTAATAGACCAAGTCCCACACACTGCTAGAAGCCCAAATATTTTTTCAGAGCTAGATGCAGAAAAAAATTATTTTTAATTTGCAACCTGATGGAGGTCAGTATAGATGGACTAATAGAGAAAGTCCCACACACTGCTAGAAGGCGAAATATTTTTTCAGAGCTAGATGCAGAAAAAAATTATATTCAGTTTGCAACCTGATGGAGGTCAGTATAGATGGACTAATAGACCAAGTCCCACACACTGCTAGAAGCCCAAATATTTTTTCAGAGCTAGATGCAGAAAAAAATTATTTTTAATTTGCAACCTGATGGAGGTCAGTATAGATGGACTAATAGACCAAGTCCCACACACCGCTAGAAGCCCAAATATTTTTTCAGAGCTAGATGCAGAAAAAAATTATATTCAATTTGCAACCTGCTGGAGGTCAGTATAGAAGGACTAATAGAACAAGTCCCACACACTGCTAGAAGCCCAAATATTTTTTCAGAGCTAAATGAAGAAAAAAATTATTTTTAATTTGCAACCTGATGGAGGTCAGTATAGATGGACTAATAGACCAAGTCCCACACACTGCTAGAAGCCCAAATATTTTTTCAGAGCTAGATGCAGAAAAAAATTATTTTTAATTTGCAACCTGATGGAGGTCAGTATAGATGGACTAATAGACCAAGTCCCACACACCGCTAGAAGCCCAAATATTTTTTCAGAGCTAGATGCAGAAATTTTTTTTATTCAATTTGCAACCTGATGGAGGTCAGTATAGATGGACTAATAGACCAAGTCCCACACACTGCTAGAAGCCCAAATATTTTTTCAGAGCTAGATGCAGAAAAAAATTATTTTTAATTTGCAACCTGATGGAGGTCAGTATAGATGGACTAATAGACCAAGTCCCACACACTGCTAGAAGCCCAAATATTTTTTCAGAGCTAGATGCAGAAAAAAATTATTTTTAATTTGCAACCTGATGGAGGTCAGTATAGATGGACTAATAGACCAAGTCCCACACACTGCTAGAAGCCCAAATATTTTTTCAGAGCTAGATGCAGAAAAAAATTATTTTTAATTTGCAACCTGATGGAGGTCAGTATAGATGGACTAATAGAACAAGTCCCACACGCTGCTAGAAGCCCAAATATTTTTTCAGAGATAAATGAAGAAAAAAATTATTTTTAATTTGCAACCTGATGGAGGTCAGTATAGATGGACTAATAGACCAAGTCCCACACACTGCTAGAAGCCCAAATATTTTTTCAGAGCTAAATGAAGAAAAAAATTATTTTTAATTGGCAACCTGATGGAGGTCAGTATAGATGGACTAATAGACCAAGTCCCACACACTGCTAGAAGCCCAAATATTTTTTCAGAGCTAGATGCAGAAAAAAATTATTTTTAATTTGCAACCTGATGGAGGTCAGTATAGATGGACTAATAGACCAAGTCCCACACACCGCTAGAAGCCCAAATATTTTTTCAGAGCTAGATGCAGAAATTTTTTTTATTCAATTTGCAACCTGATGGAGGTCAGTATAGATGGACTAATAGACCAAGTCCCACACACTGCTAGAAGCCCAAATATTTTTTCAGAGCTAGATGCAGAAAAAAATTATTTTTAATTTGCAACCTGATGGAGGTCAGTATAGATGGACTAATAGACCAAGTCCCACACACTGCTAGAAGCCCAAATATTTTTTCAGAGCTAGATGCAGAAAAAAATTATTTTTAATTTGCAACCTGATGGAGGTCAGTATAGATGGACTAATAGAACAAGTCCCACATGCTGCTAGAAGCCCAAATATTTTTTCAGAGATAAATGAAGAAAAAAATTATTTTTAATTTGCAACCTGATGGAGGTCAGTATAGATGGACTAATAGACCAAGTCCCACACACCGCTAGAAGCCCAAATATTTTTTCAGAGCTAGATGCAGAAAAAAATTATATTCAATTTGCAACCTGCTGGAGGTCAGTATAGAAGGACTAATAGAACAAGTCCCACACACTGCTAGAAGCCCAAATATTTTTTCAGAGCTAAATGAAGAAAAAAATTATTTTTAATTTGCAACCTGATGGAGGTCAGTATAGATGGACTAATAGACCAAGTCCCACACACTGCTAGAAGCCCAAATATTTTTTCAGAGCTAGATGCAGAAAAAAATTATATTCAGTTTGCAACCTGATGGAGGTCAGTATAGATGGACTAATAGAATGATGCTATGCCCAAAAGATTTTACTTCACTAGGTGCAGTAAAAAAATTGGTATTCTATACACAGGTGGTATATCTTGCAACACAGATAGGCTACTCCACTGACTAACACACTCTGCAATAGGCCAAAAAGGATTAGCTTTGCTAGATTCAGCCAAATGCTGTGAAAAAAACTTGGACAGCACTGGCACAGACCTGCCTGGCAAAAACTGATAGGAACTGATGTAACCTAGTCCTGAAAAGGACTCCAATTACAATTAGTCTTTACTCCCACAATCTATTTAAGAGCACAGACCTGCTTGATAAAAGTCGTAGGAAATGCTGTAACCTAGTCCTTAAAAGGACTGCAATCACAACTATTCCCTACTCCCAAGCTATCTGTATATTTGTGCGAAAATTGGCTTGAAATTAACAAGGTATAGCGCACACAGCAACAGCGGTGCCGTCTAACACGCAGCTGCAGCAGTGAGAAAATGGTGGCGACGGGGAAAATGGCTTGGTCTTATAGGGCAAGGACATGTGACATACACTGCCAATCACACATGCCCTTGCTTGTGTGAAAAAAAGCACTTCGCTCCGTGTGTGCGCTGCTGATAGGCTGACAGATTGCACCTCCCCACTGCAAATGCGGGAAAGAGAAAAAAAAATGGAGATCTTCATTGTTCCTGCAGAGATCCATCCCCTGCCCCTCCCCCCGCCCCGCTGTACACTCAAACTGCGTATTAACATTAATTTTCATCATTACTGAGAAAAAATCCAGTTATGATTTTGGGGCACGAACAGTTATCGAACATAACCTCGAACAGCCGAATTTTTCTCAAATTGTTCGTGTTCGCCGACCGGCTCGAACACCGCCAAAAACAGCTCGAATTTGAGATTGGCGAACAGTTCGAGTAGAACAACGCTCATCTCTAGTCCTTAGACAGACTGACAGGAGTAGTAAGGCAGACCGTCGGACCTCAGACTAGCAGGCAGGTAGCAGATAATCAGGCAGGAATCTGGCAGGTAACTGGCAGGTAACTGGCAACGGGACCTGAGGGCTGAAGCAGAGTAGTAAACAGTGCAACAACATTTGCTCGGGCACCTCCATTTTGGAGGAGGTGCCTTATATATGGTGAAGTCCTCCGGCCATTGGCCGGGGACTCCTTAGGACGGCGCGCGCGGCCCCTTTAAGAGGGAGGGAGAGCGCGCGCGCCCTAAGCACAGTGGCCGGGAAGGAGCGCGCGCTGCCAGCAGAGCGGGAGGAGGACGCCGGGCACGGAGCAGGGAGGTGAGGGGAACAGCGTCCCTGCCTAGCAGAGGGCAGGGACGCCGGCGCTACATGATTGAAGTGTCATCAAGGCATCAGGAATTCTCTCATCTGTGCAATACTAAGGAGATCCTGAAAACATGACCTGTGGGAGGCCGTGAGGATGAGGTTTGGGAAACACTGTACTAAATGGACCATTAAATGTGCCCGTAATCTGGTAGCTGATAAGAATAGAACAAAGCTGATTAATTACAGCACTAGATCTTCCACTAGTATTTCTAATATTACTGTCAAGCCTCTTGTGTCCATCCAGTACCATTCTCAATTTGCTGATATCAAAAGCGTTATTACTAAATGTTTACCTCTTCTGTATGAAGACAAACTCTTAGCTGAAATTTTAAAATCAGGATGCAATATTGGAGCCAAGAAAGCACCTTCTCTAGCTAATTCCTTATCACCAAGCTTTTTCCAACAAAAGAAACAGGGAGAAACTTGGTTGAATCACAAAGGTTTTTTTAAATGTGGAGCAACACTGTGCAGAGTTTGTAATTTTGCATATTCATGTAGTACTTTCTATAATCACAATGGTACACAAACTAATCTAATTAAACAGTATATTAACTGTAATTCAGTTAATGTAATTTACTGTATTCGATGTGTTTCTTATTATATGTCGGATGTACTAGCCGAAAAATGAAAACGCGCATCAAGGAACATTTAAATTACATTACTAACACCAATAGTTTGAATAACAGAAATATATCTGCTGTGGGTAAACATTTTATTACCTGTCATTCCAGACGTTTATCTTTGTTCCAGGTCTTTGCATTTGAAAGAGTGAAATTACCGCCCCGTGGTGGTGACATCAAAAGACTGTTACCAACCAGAGAAGCCTTTTGGATCTTCCAGCTGGGAACAATGTGTGAGACTGTGAACTGTGATAGTAGCAGGAGAGTATTAGGACCCTGTGAGTTTTGACTGGTTGAGCTCAGAGCAGGGGCAGATCAGGAGACCCTGTGTGTTCTGAGGGTGTCTGCTGTGTGAGACTGGACGGGGCATCTGAGGAGAACTGTGAGGACTGAACTGCAACAAGACTCTCGGTCTACAAGCTTTCCTGTGGGGGTTGTTAACCCCTGGCCCTGGTGCAGCTGTGTCCCTGCTTAAGAACGAGTGCTGAGCTGGGGAAAGCTGTGTGGCTCTTTGGAGTTTTGTGGAAGACCATGCTGAGTGACTAGAGACTTTGTGCTGAAGGAGCCAAGTGTCGAGTGAGAGGGAAAGAGTCTGAGGATATCATCTCTGTGATGGAGGACGTGGTCGGTGGTCTGGAAAACAGTGAGTGACTGCGAGAGGAGAGAAAGGGTCCGATGCCATTCACATTAAGAGGATACTGACAATCCTTGTGAAGAGATCTTCCCAGACCTTAACCTGAGGCTACAGGACTAAAGTCCCCGGCGTGTGGGCTCGGCATCGGCCGACAAAACAAGGAACCTTTGCTGTTTTTGTGAACTTTGCTTATTATTTGGCGCCAAAGTTTTCCGGGACTAGCTGCAGCCACCGCGATTCACAGGCCTGTGATAGACCACATCTGAGGTTAATGGTACCGTAACTTTAAGATATCCGTGTATCCCTATACTAGGGGAATAAGAGCAATTGATATAGTTTCATGCATTTTTATTGTTAATAGTGGTAGGATTGTACTCAGGGGTCCCTATAGAACACCCTCACTAGACTGACACAGTGTTTAAGTAAAATTGTTCCAGATCTTTAGAATAATTCACATAAACTGGAAACCTTGAGATTGGCACATTGATTTCAGCTTTTGCTGATTGTGTGTATTTAGTAGAGACAGTGTCCCAGGTAGAACCTGAGACTGATTCATGCAATACTGAATTTTAGTCTAATCCCTGTTTTAGTAAAGAAAGTGTTGTTTATTTCTGTCTCTTTCTCAGTTTGTGACTCACTGGATCTCTCTCGGACCTCCGGTCATTACATTTTTGGCGTAGTCAGCAGGATCCAGTGCTTGTCATGGACGGAGGCGAGGGAAAAAAATGACTCTGCCGCACCAGCAGCCGGTAGCGGAACCCCTGGCAGCCGCGGCAACTTTGGGAGGATATGTGCCGGTCGGAGCTTTACTCCAGCACATGACGAAATACGACGGGCGTAACATGCCGTTACAGGATTGGGCTGAGAGGGTCCGGAGTGTTCTGCGGATGTGTAATCTGGCCCCCGCGTTACGAGCAGAGCTGGCATTAAATGCACTAGAGGGCGACGCTAGGCGGATGGTGATGGTACGTCCAGAGTCAGAGAGGAGCTCGTTAGAGAAAATCTTGGAGCTGTTAGAGGGGAGTTCGGGAGGCCGGGCTCGCATGGCCCAGCTTCGTTCCTTGTTTTTCAGTCGTCCCCAAAGGGAATGTGAGACCTTGATGCAGTACTCGAATACCTTACAGGAAATGTCAAATGAGGTGCAGTGACTAGACCCAGGGGCCATGGGGGCATTCCGAGAGGTTAGACCACTTGCTCCAGCATCAATTCATAACAGGGTTAGACAAATAAACTCCTTCGAGACAAACTGATGGAGATGACCCGAGCTACCCCGGAATTATCCTTCCGGCAGATTTATTGGGCCGCGGTGGAAAGGGAGGAGGAGTCTACTCTGGTGGTCGAGTGGGCAGTGGACAGTGCACAGCTGGAGGGAGGTCGGGCGCCAGTTTCAGGAGGGGAAGGACTGGTAAACGTTGTACAGGCTCTGCGTGCCGAACTGAAGGAGCTAAAGCTGGAGGTGTGTAAACTCAGAGCTGGGCCGGTCCCTACTCCCACGGAAGGGCCACTTGAACGTACTCTGGAATGGTGGTTCCGCAGTCTGCCAGGTCGTCCTCCTTGAATGATTCAAGTTCTCGTCCACGAGGAGCAGTCACCTGCTGTAGGTGTGGGTGTCGGGGACACATCTCCCGATACTGCCGGATGTCTGCAGCCCCGGAGCCTCCTTTGCCGGTGTTAAACTCCCAGCCGCTGCCATGAGGGGGCGAGCAGCAGCGGCCCACCCCCCACAAAGCCATCGACGGGAAGAACAAGATTTGTTCGCATGCAGTCTAGTGCTGGAAGCAGAGTTTGAAGGGCGGAAGATGAGATGCTTGGTTGACACAGGATCCGAATGTACCATAATGCCCTTAGAGGTGTACGAAAGGCACTTCAGTCAACTAGTGGTTCCCGAGGACGGCCGAGTGATACGACTTACCGCCGCTAACAATGGCCAACTGACGGTGAAGGGGATCGTGTGGATGCAACTGAAAATGTTTGGTCAGGAACTAGGTCAGAAAGGGATAGTGCTGGTGGCCCACCCTCCTAGAAGAGGGATGGAGGTGAATGAACGTTCTGCGAGAATTAAATCATCAGATGTATGCCAGTGAGGGACCCCGATACTGGGCTCGTGTTACCCACCATCGACCCACACAGAGAATGTTACACTGTCTAGTGCTGAGCTGCGATCTCCTGAAGAGTGCGGTCCCTGGGGGTCGGGTGGGCCTGGTCCGAGTGCCATCGCGGACCACGATCTCGCTAGCTCCCCGACAACAAGAACTCTTAATGCTACTGGTGGGAGCTGCGCAGAGACTGAATGGGCTTGAAGTACTACTCGAGCCAGCCCCAGAGAAGTCCTCGTTCGCCAAGGCACATGTGGCCCGGTCTCTGGCGATTGTGAAGAATGGACGGGTGCCGGTCAGATGTATCAACGTTCTAGATGAGGCTGTTACAATTCCTGCTGGGGCCATTCTGGCTGAACTGTTCGTGCCAGCAGGGAAGGTGCCTGACAAGGCAGTGTTCGAACTGCGCCCAGATGAACAGTCTTCCTGGACATACGCGGTCGAAGTAGGCCAGACCGAACCTCCTACCGAAGAATGGAATGGTCGTGTGATCATGGACCAGATGGGATTGGATCGGGAGAAACTTGACCCCCGTGCAATTGGAGCAGCTTGAGAGGGTCTTGTGGGAACATCAAGAGACCTTTTCGCGACATGCAGAGGATTTTGGTTTTTCCCGGACGATTGAGCATGAGATTCCCACGGGGGATACCCCTATTAGGGAATGTTATCGTCAAATTCCCCCAATGCTCTATCAAGAGGTGAAGCGCATGGTGGCCAGTATGCTTGACAACCAAGTGATCCGAGAGATCCAGAGCCCCTGGGCGGCCCCTGTGGTCTTGGTGCGGAATAAGGATGGGACCCTTCGGTTTTGTGTGGACTATCGCGAATTGAATGCTCACAAAGTGCGGGACGCATATCTATTACCTCGCATAGAAGAGTCTCTGTCGGCATTGGGTCGGGCCAAATATTTCTCGACGTTGGATTTAGCAAGTGGCTATTGGCAGGTACCAATGGCCGAAAAAGATCGGGCCAAGACAGCGTTTGTCCTACCAATGGGGCTTTATGAATCCAACCGGATGCCCTTTGGGCTCACTAACGCCCCGGGAACTTTCCAACGCCTGATGGAACATTGCTTAGGCGATCTGAATTTTGAATCAGTCCTGATATATCTGGATGACATTGTGGTGTTCGGGACCTCATTTGAAGACCATCTTGAGAAGTTACGTCAAGTTCTCCGGCGGCTGAGTTGTTACGGACTAAAAATAAAACCAAAGAAGTGCCAACTGTTACAGAGTCAGATTGAGTATTTAGTGTTATGTTCTGCTACCAGAGCTAAGGAAAGAGAGGAGATCTGTCCCTACGATAGAACTCAGCTTGATCCCTACGATGTAACAGGGAACCTGATCCTGCGATCAGACCTGCTAAAGTCCTAAGCTAGTCTGTACGGAGACCTATAGATGTGGGGAAGGAATCCCTACAAGTACTAAGGACTGGGAGGAAAATGGGACACCTCCTAACAGAAATAGTAGCAGACAGACGAACAAACAAAATATAAAGAACACAGAGGTCCGTAGACCAAGCAAACTAACAGAGTAGATACAGAGCACAGGCTAGCTAGAAAGTAGTTATACAATGAAGTCCAGCAAAGCCAGAAGGGCGGAGCAGGATTAAATAGGCCAACAAGGTCATGTGACCAGCAAAGGAAAAAACCTAAGAGCAAGGTTCTAACAGTACCCCCCCTTCTAAGAGGATCCTCCGGATCCCCTAGGACCAGGCTTATCAGGAAATCTCCTGTGAAACGCTCTGATAAGTCTGGACGCGGAAACATCATCCGACCTCACCCAAGAGTTATCCTCGGGTCCGAAACCTTTCCAGGCCACAAGATACTGCAAACTACCTCTATACCGTCTAGAGTTAAGGATGCGAGAAATTTCATATTCCTCGTCCTCCACCACCGGAGGAACAGAGGCAGAGGCGTCACAATCCGATACAACCGCTTTTTTCAACAGAGAGACATGAAATACCGGATTAATTCTCCAGGAGGTAGGAACCTCCAACCTAACAGCAGATTGGTTGACAACCTGAAGCACCTTAAAGGGCCCTACAAACTTGGGACCCAATTTCTTAGAAGGAATCCTCAACCGCAGATTCCTAGAGGACAACCAAACCATGTCACCAACAGCGAACAAAACCTCCTGTCGTTTCCTATCAAAGTAGTCTTTAGATTTTCTGTTGGCCTCCTGAAGATTACAACGCACATCCGTCCAAACTCTCTCTAAATCACCGGAAAAATTCTCCTCCTCAGGCACGGCAGATCCCAACTTGGAGAACGACCCAAACGACGGATGTCTCCCAGAACAACAAAAAAAAGGCGAACAACCAGCAGAAGAAGATGTATGGTTGTTAAGAGCAAATTCAGCAAGTGGCAGAAACTCAGACCACCCCTCTTGATTGTCTGCCACAAAACAACGCAAGAACTGCTCAACATCCTGGTTTTTCCTTTCTGTCTGGCCATTAGATTCAGGATGATATCCGGACGAGAACGACAAATGAACTCCCAACCTGTCACAAAAGGCACGCCAAAAACGAGCCACGAACTGAGGACCCCTATCAGAAACAATGTCAGTAGGAACGCCATGAAGTCTGACAATTTCCTTGACAAAGGCCTTAGCGAGAGTTTTAGCGCAGGGCAGTTTGACGAAGGGAACCAAGTGACACATCTTGCTAAAACGGTCCACGACCACCCAGATGACAGTAAAACCCTCAGAGGGGGGAAGGTCAGTTATAAAGTCCATAGCCAAATGTGTCCAAGGAGCACTGGGAACCTCCAAAGGACAAAGCAACCCCGCAGCAGGAGTATGTGAGGACTTAGATCTAGCACATATAGTACATTGACGCACCCACTTAATGACTTCCTTCTGCCATCCAGGCCACCAAAAACTGCGACCCACCAGTCTCTTGGTCTCAGAGATTCCGGGATGACCTGCCAACTGAGATTCGTGACACTCAACAAACAAATCTCTCCTAAAGGTCCCAGGCACAAACAACCTCCCATGAGGAGTGTTAGATGGGGCATTCTCCTGTGCTTTAAGAATCTCATCTTCCAAAACGGAGTCTAAAGCAGCTATCACAACACCTTCTTGTCAAATGTTCTCCTCTTTCTCAGCACCGACTATGGGAGAAAAACTGCGAGACAAGGCATCCGCCTTAACATTCTTAGTACCAGGGATGTAAGTAACGGAGAAATTAAACCGCGAGAAAAACAGTGCCCACCTAGCCTGACGGGCATTCAGGCGCTTGGCAGCATCAAGATATATCAGATTTTTATGATCCGTAAGAACCTGAACGGGAAATTCCGCATCTTCCAAGAAGTGGCGCCAGTGTTCAAATGCGAGTTTAATAGCCAATAATTCCCGATTACCAATATCGTAATTCAGTTCAGTCTCCGAAAATTTTTTTTGAAAAAAAGGCACAGGGATGTAATCCATCCCCGTTATCCTGAGACAATACTGCGCCAATCCCCCACAGAGGAAGCATCAACCTCAACCAAAAACGGCTTAGTCACATCAGGCTGCATAAGGATGGGAGCAGAGGTGAACCTCTCCTTGAGATACACAAAAGCTTCAATGGCCTCAGAAGACCACTGAACCGCATCAGCACCTTTCCTGGTGAGATCGGTCAGAGGTTTGACAATACTAGAAAATTTTTTTATGAATTTTCTGTAATAATTGGCGAAACCTAAAAACCTCTGTATCGATTTCAAACCAATAGGCCTAGGCCATTCCTGTACAGCTTGAACTTTAACCGGGTCCATCTCAAAACCTTCGCTGGAGATAATGTAACCCAAAAAACTAATTCTCTGTACAGCGAACTCACATTTCTCCAGCTTAGCAAAAAGCGAATTGTCCATTAATAACTGTAATACCTCACGTACGCTCCGCCAATGAGACTCCAGATCCGGCGAATAAATCAAAATGTCATCCAAATACACAACCACATTTTTGCCGATCAAAGGTCTAAGGATGTCATTAATAAGATTCTGAAAAAATGCAGGAGCATTAGTAAGACCAAAAGGCATAACCAGATTCTCAAAATGACCCACAGGAGTGTTAAAAGCAGTCTTCCATTCGTCACCCTCCTTCATGCGCAACAGATTGTATGCCCCCTTAAGGTCAATTTTAGAGAACCACTTGGCCCCCATTAACTGGTTAAACAGATCAGGAATCAATGGCAGTGGGTAAGGATTGCGTACAGTAATTTTGTTAATCTCACGAAAATCCAGACAAGGACGTAAACCGGCGTCCTTTTTTTTTACAAAAAAAAATCCAACCGCCACAGGAGACTTAGAGGGCCTAATGTGACCGGCGGCCAAACTTGTCTGTATGTATTCCTCCAAAGCCTTCCTCTCAGGAATAGTAAGGTTAAATAAACGACTTTTAGGAAGAGTCGCTCCAGGGACAAATTCAATAGAACAATCATAGTCTCTATGGGGAGGCAAAACCTGCGATTCCTTCTCAGAAAAAACTCTCCAAAAATCCTGAATAGGAACAGGCAATTCTCCCCTATCCAAAGCTGCAATACGCCCGTTACAACACTTGTCATAACATTTATGGCTCCAGGATTTAATTTCACTGGTAGACCAATCCAGTACAGGATTGTGAAATTTTAACCAGGGCAATCCCAATATTACTGGAGAAGGCAAGTTATTCAAAACTACCAAATCCAATTTCTCATGGTGAACACCATTAATAGTGAGAGGAAATTCACAGACCTTGAGAGTAATATTCTTCAAAGGGGAACCATCCACAGAAACCACAGCAATGGGGGATGATAAAGGTTCGGGTTTTAAATTGAGTCTTTCCAAGAATCCCCCATCAATTACATTCAGAGTAGACCCACAATCAACAAACACCCGAAATTCCATTAATTTTTCCTGAGCAATCGTGGAAGCAGCTAAAAATATACCCTTGGAATTTAAACAGGCAATACGGGCATGACTGACCATTTTTTTTTTCTTTCTTCATACGAAGCTCACAGCCTTTAATCAAATGACCAGATTTTCCGCAATAGAAACACAAGCCTTCAGAAAATCGACGGTCTTTTTCTTGAGAGCGAGGTGCCACCGATCCAATTTCCATCGGTTCACCACTGTTAGTACACACATTCTCATAACCAGAAACTGACATAGCAGAGGATTTGCTCTCATTAACCCTTGCACGCAGTCTCCTATCCACCCGTATAGCTAATTGCATAGCCTGTTGCAAATCTTCAGGTGTAGGATAAGCAATTAGCAGGTCTTTAACCCTTTCATTGAGCCCAGCAAGAAATAGACTTTTCAGAGCAGAATCGTTCCACCCTGTTTGAGTAGACCAACGACGGAAATGAGTACAATATTTTTCCACATTACCTGATCCCTGTCTCAAACGTCTCAACTCAGTCTCAGCTGATGCGACACGGTCAGGATCATCATATAATAGCCCCAAAGCAGAAAAAAACTATCCACTGATCTGAAGCATGTATCACTAGGTTGCAAAGAAAAGGCCCACTCCTGAGGCTCTTTGCGCAAAAGTGACATTATGAACCCTATGCGCTGGGATTCATCCCCAGAGGACTTGGGTCTCAAACGAAAATACAATAAGCAAGCATTTTTAAATGAAAAAAATTCTCGGTGTTCACCAAAAAATAAATCCGGCAAACATACCTTAGGCTCCAAGAAATGTGCTCCAGGACAGTTACTCACGTGCTGATGGAGCTCGGCCACCTCCAGAGAGAGTCCCTGCAGGCGTTTAGCCAAATCCAGAACCGACACCATGATGGAACAGAAAAATCTTTCCTTAGAGAATTTGCAGGCTGGACTTACTGTAATGTTCTGCTACCAGAGCTAAGGAAAGAGAGGAGATCTGTCCCTACGATAGAACTCAGCTTGATCCCTACGATGTAACAGGGAACCTGATCCTGCGATCAGACCTGCTAAAGTCCTAAGCTAGTCTGTACGGAGACCTATAGATGTGGGGAAGGAATCCCTACAAGTACTAAGGACTGGGAGGAAAATGGGACACCTCCTAACAGAAATAGTAGCAGACAGACGAACAAACAAAATATAAAGAACACAGAGGTCCGTAGACCAAGCAAACTAACAGAGTAGATACAGAGCACAGGCTAGCTAGAAAGTAGTTATACAATGAAGTCCAGCAAAGCCAGAAGGGCGGAGCAGGATTAAATAGGCCAACAAGGTCATGTGACCAGCAAAGGAAAAAACCTAAGAGCAAGGTTCTAACATTTAGGCCACGTGGTGACTTTGGATGGGGTGCTGCCCGCGATCAGTAAGGTCATGGTTGTGCAGTAGTGGCCACCTCCTCGTACCCTGCGAGAAGTTTGGGCCTTCTTGGGTTTAGCGGGGTACTATTGGCGATTTGTACCTAAGTTTTCACAAGTAGTGAGTCCCCTGAATGAGTTTTTAAGAGGGACGGCACAGGGCCCCCAAAATCGCCCCATTCCATGGGGACCCCAGCAGCAAAAGGCATTTGAGGAGGTGAAGGCCGCCCTAATGAGTGCTCTGTTGTTGGTGTATACCCGGTTTGATTCCCCTTTCCTGTTATACACCGATGGCAGTCTGCATGGGCTGGGGGCGGTAATAGCACAAGAGAAGGATGGTCAGGAGCGAGTAATCGCCTATGGCACCAAGGTCTTTAAGAGACACTGAACCCAATCCAGCTAACTACAGCTCGTTTTGCCTAGACCTACTGGCCCTGGTGTGGGCGATGACAGAACGCTTTTCCGAGTATTTAACAGGAGCTGAGATGCTAGTCATGACTGATAATAACCCTTTGGCTCACCTAGAAAACGCAAAACTGGGAGTGTTGGAGCAGCGGAGAGTTGCTCGCCTTGCTAAGTTTAACTATCGAATTAAGTTTCGCTCTGGGGGGGAAAACGGAAATGCGGATGCACTCTCAAGGGTGCCCCTTGGGTCCTCGGGGGAAAATGTTGATGACCAGCTTGAGGACACTGAAACCCCTGACTTGGGGCAGGTACCTATCTTCCGAAGTGTGGTACATTCAAGTGGGTTGGTATTAGGAATGCCGTGTGTTCTGGGAAAAACACCCTCGGATTGGGAGAAAGACCAGAACGATTGCCCTGACATTGTACTAGTGCGCAATTGGGTACAAAAAGGGGTCTGGCCGCGTGCAGAGGAAAAGGCCCAGCTGTCCGCGGAAGGAATGGAACTACTACGACAGTGGGATAAGTTGTGTGTGGAACAGGGCCTCTTGTACCGTAAGGTGTACCAGCCATCTGAGCTGCAGCATCAGTACCAGCTAGTAATCCCTAAGGGGATGGGTCCGGTGGTCGCTCGCGAGGCGCATGAGAAGGGGGCCCACTTTGGGAGTGAAAAGACACTCCAGTGGCTACAGCGAGTCTTCTGTTGTCCTGAATTGGGGGGGATGGTGACAGAGGCATGTCGGGTCTGTGGGCTCAGAGCCCTGAGCAACGAGCAACCAACCAAATCTATTAAGACTTCTGCTCCCTTAGAGCTGCTCATGATTGACTATGTCTTGATAGGATACTCAACGTCTGGGTATTCCTATTGCTTGGTAATGACAGACCACTTCACCAAGTATGCTGTAGCAGTGCCGACAAGAGATCAGAATGCGAAGTCGGCGGCTGAGGCCGTGTGTCGACATTTCATCCAGGTGTTTGGGTGTCCGCAAAGAACACACTCGGATCAAGGGGCATGTTTTCAGGGGGCATTGATGAAGGAGCTGTACCAGCTGTATGGTATCGCACCGTCGAGAACGACACTTTACCATCCCCAAGGTAAAGGAGCTTGTGAGCGCTTTTATCGGACTTTGTTGCAGATGTTGAGGATGTTAGAGGGTAAACAGCAGGTACGCTGGCCTGAGTATCTCCCCGAATTGATGTGGGCCTACAATAATAGAGTTCACAGCCCTACTGGCTACTCACCACACTATTTGATGTTCGGAAGGCCAGGGCTGGACATTGAGGATTTGAGCATGCCAGGTCCCTCCTCCAATCCCCCTCGGACCGCATCAGAATGGATTCGAGATCACCGGCGGTGATTAAGGGTGCTGCATCAGGTGGTGGGTGATCGACTCAGTCGGGTGACCCATAGGGACGCACGTCCCGTGCAAGCCGAGCCTTTCTCCCCGGGGGATAGAGTGTTGGTGAGAATCAAACGACGGTCCGGAAAGCTGAGTGAACGATCGGAGGCAACTCCGTACCAGGTAAAAAAATGGGTGAGCCCTGAGATTCAAGTCTACGAGGTCGAGCCGGTGGGGACAGGGGGACCAACCCGTAATCTTCATCGTAACATGCTACAACGGTGCTGGTTTGAAGATGCGGTCCCCGTTCCCACAGAACCACAGGCTGTGTCCCGAGGGGTGGGCATTCCTAATGCTCTTGAATATGATGGTGAGTCTGCCTCTGAGCCTGCTTATTTACCCCCTGTGAGCAATCTGTCCCCTTGTGGAGAGAGTGTTGAGAATGTGGTATGTCCTTCAGGGAACAGGGAATCAGGTCAGTTACCTGACCCGGATGATGTGGCATAGGGCGCCACACCTCAGGAGGAAGCAGCCTCATTGGCTCCCTCTGATGATACCGCTGAAGAGACTTCTGCCCCCTCTGGGACCGAGCCTGTTGGGGTGGGTCTCAGGAGAACTACTCGAGCTACGCTGGGTATACCCCCACAGCGCTATGCACAAGACTACTTTGAGTGGGGAGGTGTGTCGACGATGCCAACCTATAGTGGGGTGGCATGTGAAAGTGTGAACTGTGATAGCAGCAGGAGAGTATTAGGACCCTGTGAGTTTTGCCTAGCTGAGCTCAGAGCAGGGGCAGATCAGGAGACCCTGTGTCTCCTGAGGGTGTCTGCTGTGTGAGACTGGACGGGGCGTCTGAGGAGAATTGTGAGGACTGAGCTGCAACAAGACTCTCGGTCTACAAGCTTTCCTGTGGAGGTTTTTAACCCCTGGCCCTGGTGCAGCTGTGTCCCTGCTTAAGAAAGAGTGCTGAGCTGGGGAAAGCTGTGTGGCTCTTTGGAGTTTTGTGGAAGTCCATGTTGAGTGACTAGAGACTTTGTGCTGAAGGAGCCAAGTGTCGGGTGATTGGGAAAGAGACTGAGGATATCATCTTTGTGATGGAGCGCGTGGTCGTTGGTCTGGAAAACAGTGAGTGACTGCGAGAGGAGAGAAGGGGTCTGGTGCCATTCACATTGAGAGGATACTGACAAGCCTTGTGAAGAGTTCTTCCCAGACCTTAACCTGAGGCTACAGGACTAAAGTCCGCGGCGTGTGGGCTCAGCATCGGCCGACAAAACAAGGAACCTTTGCTGTTTTTGTGAACGTTGTTTTTTATTTGGCGCCAAAGTTTTCCCGGGACTAGCTGCAGTCACCGCGATTCACAAGCCTGTGATAGACCACATCTGAGGCTAACAGTACCGTAACTTTAAGATACCCAGGCATCCCTATACTAGGGGTATAAGAGCAATTGGTATAGTTCCATGCATTGTTGTTGTTAATAGTGGTAGGATTGTACTCAGTGTGCCATCTCAGGGGGTCCCTATAGACCGCCCTCACTAGATTGACACAGTGTTTAGGTAAAATTGTTCCAGATCTTTAGAATAATGCACATAAACTGGAAACCTTGAGATTGGCACATTGATTTCAGCTTTTGCTGATTGTGTGTATTTAGTAGAGACAGTGTCCCAGGAAGAACCTGAGACTGATTCATGCAATACTGAATTTTAGTCTAATCCCTGTTTTAGTAAAGAAAGTGTTGTTTATTTCTGTCTCTGTCTCAGTTTGTGACTCACTGGATCTCTCTCGGACCTCCGGTCATTACACAAGGCACCCAGATGGCTTAAAATTACGTCGAGATGTTATGTGTCACTATTAGTATGCTGTTTCTCTCATTATCTTTAATCCTAATGTTTGGATTTTTTATATGTAGTATTATTGTTACTGACATGTTCTTTGTTTTGTTTTGCATGTAATTTAAAGATCACGTGACTTTTGTACCTATTGAAATGGTTTACTTATGTATATAAGGGTTTGTGGGAATTTTCCAAATAGGCTTTGCGCTCGAAACGCGTCGCATTGTGTTTCCCTGCTCCCCACTGTTTGTATAAGGATTTTTAAGCATTTTGGAATAAAGGAATTTTTATGGAATTCTACCAGAAGCTGGACTCCTTTTCTAATTCACTCTACTTTCGCTGGCCAGGGCGTTATCTGGGCATGCTGGATATCATCAGACGGTGAGCTGGCTGACTTTGCTAATGTATTCACCCCTTTTGCTATGAGACCCAAAAAATTTCTGGTGCAAGCAATTTCCTTCATAAGTCCCATGCTTAGTGACACGAAGTTCACCTGTGTGCAATCTAAGTGTCACATGGTCTGTCAGTACATACACTTCACCTTTCTGAAAGGCCACAGAGGCTGCAACACCATTAACCAAGAGGCACCACTAACCAAACAACACCATGAAGACCAAGGCATAGTCAGGACGAGGGGTAGGCAGGGTAGACACCCGCATAGGGCGCTGCCTCCCTGAAGAGGGCTCCAGGAAAAAAAAGTGCCATGGCTGAATGTCTGCGGCTGCCCATTGTCTTCCTACAGCCGCAGACATTCAGCACAGTGATGGCCGGGAGCATGCACGGAGGTGAGCAATGTCAGTCACTGAACCTCTCACCCCTTTCTCTCCTGCGCCCCAGCCGTCGCGCTGTCAATCGTATTCGCGTCTATCAGACGCGAATACAATTGCTGTGAGCCCACTTCTGGCCTGCGGCTGTTGGAGACGGCGCATGCATGGGACTTCAGATGGTGTGATACGGTGACATCATTGCCCCATCCAGCATTGACTGCTGTACAGGATGCAAGAAGAGACGGCGGCCGCAGTGTACAGGCAGCAGAGATTAGGTGAGTATAAGCGTTTTTTTATATTTTGCCAATGAATTGGGGACATATGTGGGGCTGACTATGGGGGACACATGTGGGGCTGGCTATGTGTCACGGGTGTGTCAGGTGTGACAGACAGTCGTTCTGGATCCAACTGTAGAAGGTCATTGCGCTTAGCTCTGCAGGCAACTTCTTGATCTTTTCATCTCTGTAGTGTAGTGATATCCTTCTCCCTCTAGGACCTAGCAGTGACTTCCACCTTCTGCTGCTAATTGACACACCCTTGCTGGATGTTTAAATACCTTCAGTCTCTCCAGAGAGTCACTGGTGATAGCTCTATTTTCCTCTGTTCAGGCTTGAAGTACTAGCAGTCGGTTGGTGTCTTCTTGGATTTTCCTTGGAGGATAGTTGGCGTGATCTCTCCGGTGTCTTCTCAAGCTAAGTGTTTCCCTTGTCTGTTTACCTGTTTGTCTTTAATTGCATTGGGGGCTGATTAGTGCTCACCCCATCACCTCCATAGCTAGGGCCTATCGCTAGCGGCAGTCAGGGATTAGGTTTTCTGCTCGGCGATAGGTGCGGAACCTATTCACGGATGTTAGGGGAGTCAGGGTGTTGTCAGATCTGCCTAGGAGTCTATACTCCCCCTTTCCCTAGTGTTTGGGCTTCCTCACCCTCGTCTCGTTGTTGTGCACTTAGTCTTTCCCTCACCTTGAATGACACTATGGGGGACATATGTGAGGCTGGCAATGGGAGACACAAGAGGGGCTGGCTGTGTGGGATACTAGAGGGGCTGGCTGTGGGGTACATAAGTCAGGCTGGATGTGGAGATATACAAGGGGCTGGCTGTGGGAGCTATCACTAGAAGGGCTGTGGGGGACATCATATTATATCAGAAACTGTGAGGGACATTATACTGGGAACTGTGGGGGACATTATACTGGGAGCTGTGGGGGATGTTATAACTGCGCTGTGGGGATATAATACTATATAGAATATGTGTGGGGAATCATTGTATAGGGGTATATGGGGGGAATCATATTGTATATTTTATAGGGGGCTATAGTGGACATCATTGTGTATATTGGGGGGATGTTGTGGATATCACACTGTATGGATGGTTGTGGTCACCATCATACTGTGTAGGTGAACAGTATGGTGGTGGGGGGGATACAGTTTGGAGTGGACAATGTGGTGGGCAGTATGAGAGCATAGTGTGAAAAGGGGCACAGAATGGATATGGAGAGGGGGCAGTGTGAAATGGGGGCACAGTATGGAGAGAGGTTAGCATGGCACGGTGACAGTGTGGAAATAGAGAGTGTAAGGGAAAACTAGAGTTGGGATAACCATGGTATAGGCTGTGGTTCATAAGGACGGATTGGGTAGCGGTTATAGAGGATAATGGCCGGCAGTGTGGCGGGTGTAGGTCATTAAGGCGGACAATGTGGAGGTCATATACTATAGGAGGCTTATTTAGGTCATAATATGGACAGATATTTTTCATGCAGAGGGCATTATAATAACACTGTTATTTTTAACGGGCACCGTGTTGGAATTTGCTGCAGAAGAGCGGAGAAGAGGGACTCTGGAGAGACGAGATGGGGATGTGAAAAGTCATCATGGCGTCTGGACAAGATGGAGATGAAAAGACTCAATCAGAGAAGAGGTCTCCCATGAGGTACCTGGATGTAAATGTTTACTTGTTGATACTGACTACGTCTCACCCGTACTGTGGTTCCTGTATGGTCCACAGTCTGGTAATGACTGATTATAACAACTCCCAGCATCTCTTTACCATTGTTAAGGACAGGAAATACTGGGAGTTTTAGGTTCATGAGATACAGATGTATATGGGCCTGACTTAGAAGGATTCAGCTCATCAGTTTTTAATCACGTGATGTCACAGACTTAATGGAAAAGGGAAGAACACAGTGCTATATAATGTGATGACTGCAATATATTAAAAGAATAAAAATTTTGATGGGAGGAGGGTTTGTTTAAAAACAATCATACATATCCGTATCCCTTTATCTGTTTAGTTTCCATTAGGGCATCTGCCAAGTGATGGACACTTTAATTGAAACCAAACGGCCTCACTCCTTGTTGAGCCTCACCCCTAAAGTACATTACTTTGTTTTTACTTTTGCTGGTATTTTTTTGTGAAAAAGAGGGGGTACTTTAGGGGTCCTTTTACCTTGGACTCTGACCCATTCCTTTACTTAGGTGCTGAGGGTTCATCAGAGAGGGGTGTGCGTAGGGGGGGGGGGGCACCGTCAGCTTCATCTGCCTAGGGCACAAAAATACCTTGTCCAGACCCTGGACCAAGGTGATCTCCAAATAAGTCAGGGACAAAGTTATTGAGAAGTTGAAGATAAGGTTGGGATACAAAAAAAATATCTCAATCTCTGAGCATCCTCCGGAGCACCATCAAACAAATTCATTATCATCAAATGGAGAGAACATGGTACCACAACAAACCTGCCAAGAGAGGGCGCCCACCAAAACTCTCAACCTGGGAAAGGAGGGCATTAATCAGAGAGGCAAAACAGAGACCAATGGAAACCCTGAAGGAGCTGCAGAGTTTCCAAGCAGAGACTGGAGTAACTGTCCATACGACCACAATAAGCCGTACACTCAAGAGGTGGCCTTTATGGAAGAGTGGGCAGAAAAAGCCTTTACTTACACACAAAAATTGTAAGGCTCATTTTAACTTTGCCAGAAGACGAGTGGGAGACTCCTCAAATGTATGGAGGAAGGTGCTGTGGTCAGATAAGACCAAAATGTAACTTTTTGGCAACCAAGGTAAACGCTATATCTGGCGTCAAACCAACACAGCTCATCACCCCAAGAACACCATCCCCACAGTGAAACATGGTGATGACAGCATCATGCGGTGGGGATGTTTATCGGCGGCAGGGACAGCGAAAATGGTCTGAGTCGAGGGGAGGATGGATGGTACGAAATACAGGGATATTCTTGAGCAAAACCTTTTTCAGTCTGTCAGTGATTTGAGACTGGGACGGAGGTTCACCTTCCAACAAGACAATGACCCAAAGCTTACTGCTAAAGCAACACTCGAGTGGTTTAAGGGGAAACGTGTAAATGTTTTGGAGTGGCCTAGTCAAAGCCAAAACCTTAATCCAATTGAGAATCTGAGGTCAGACTTGAAGGTCGCTGTTCACCAGAGGAAACAATCTAACAAGAAGGAGCTGGAGCAGTTTTTCCTTGAAGAAAGGCCAAAAATCCCAGTGGGAAGATGTGGAAAGCTTATAGAGACTTATCCAAAGCGACTTGAAGCTGTAATTGCCACAAAAGGAGGCTCTACAAAGTACTGACTTTAGGGAGGTGAATAGTTATGCACACTGAAGTTTTCAGTTATTTTGTCCTATTGTTTGCGTCACAATAAAAACAAAAAACAAATGTTCACAGTTGCAGGCATATTCTTTACATGAACTGATGCAAACCCTAAAAAAAAACTGTGAAATTCCAGGTTGTGAGGTAGCAAAACACGAAAAATACCAAGGGGGTGAATATTTTCGCAATCCACTGTATTTATCTATCTAAAATGAAAAAAAATCGAGGAAGCACCAGCAAAAAAGGAGGGAGGGGGGAAAGGGTGCCGAGCCTCCCAGGCATAAACCAATCCTCCTATATACGTACAAAAAAGAAGGCAGCACTCCCAAAACAGAAAATTTGAAAAATTTTAATAGCTCAGAGTGATGACTGTCACTATGAGCTATTAAAATTTTTTTTTTCTTAATTTTATATTTTGGGAGTGCTGCCTTCATTTTTCTATGTATATTGGAGGATTGGTTTATGCCTGGGAGGCTCGGCACTTGTATTTGATTGCATGAAATAAGTATTCACAGTTTTCCAATTGTATCTATCTATCATCTCTTTATTTCTGATTTGAGAACGTGTAAGTAAAAGAGATAAGACCGCACACTAGAAAAAATATGTAAGGACTAGAGTCACCAGCAGTACAGAGAATTTAAGCAGAGACGGGAGCTGTACAACTCAGAATATTAGCTTTATGTGCATACCTTAAGTAGAGTCACCTGCAGCACAGAGTATTTTAAGGAAAGACAGGATGAGTACAACTCGGTATATTAGGAAGACCTCACTGTACCAAAATATGGAAGGCGTAGAATCACCAGCGGTACAGAGTATTTAAGGAGAGGTGCCATTATGTTGTAGGTTTCAGGGCTGTGTCGTAATGTGATGATGGAGGCAATGGACTGCTGTTCATAAACTTTGTGACAAGTTTTGAAGTTATCACCGTATCTGTAGGAAACATCATAATCTGATCACTTCTGATCCCTTGGGATCACTGCTGATCCCGAGATGGAACGGAAGTCAAGGCAGAAAAAAAGAGGACGACAAGAATAGCGCAGCAGAGCTGAGTAAGTGATATGAGGACGGTGAGGAGACGACGTCCCTTGTCCGGATACGTAATACTTCGGACTCTATATCTACGTAGGGTCTTGTAGGATATCGTCGCTATCCGCCCTTTGTGTGAGTTCAGGGCACGTCTGATCCCCAGTAATAGATACCGTTATGTCTCCATTCAGCGCGGCGTCCACCATTGTTTCCAGTGATAGCGACTATCTCGCCCCTATTCACCGAGATCGGGACGTTCTTTATTCGTTCGTCACCAGGATAACGTCTTCACAGCCAAATATCTGTTCTCGGGAGTAAGAAGCCTCTGATATCGGCCGGCTTTGTAAGGAGGCTTCATTTCACCCACACATTGCTGTGACTGAGCGACTTCTGTTCTTATAATGTCACCTGATTGACTTCCCAAATTCTAGGAGCTTTTCTATGGGAACTCTTTTTGCAATGAGATTAAATCCCTAATGACACTTCTACGGCGTGTGAATGGAGTGATTCAGCTTTCCGCACGGTTTCAATAGATCGGAGAAAATCTATGGAGACAGCGAGTGAATAATAGATAAGAAAAAGAAGAAAAAAGTAAAAAAAAGCATGCAACACTGCCACTTGGTGGTCATAGATAGTACTACAGTTTTTGATTCTATACAGAAGATAACACAGGATCCACCATTCACAATAGGTGATGTCACAGCTCACCTCCTCCTGTATAATGACTGATAACACCTCTATATAAAGTAGATAACACAGAATCCACCATTCACAATAGGTGATGTCACAGCTCACCTCTTCATCCTCCTGTACAATGACTGATAACACCTCCATATACAGTAGATAACACAAAATCGCCCATTCACAATAGGTGATGTCACAGCTCACCTCCTCCTTCTCCTGTACAATGACTGAGCACACCTCTATATACAGTAGATAACACAGGACCCACAATTCACAGTAGGTGATGTCACAGCTCACCTCCTCCTACTCCTGTACAATGACAGGTAACACCTCTATATACAGTAGATAACACAGAATCCACCATTCACAATAGGTGATGTCACAGCTCACCTCCTCCCCTCCTGTACAATGACTGATAACACCTCTATATACAGTAGGTAACACAGGATTCATTCACAATAGGTGAAGTCACAGCTCACCTCCTCCTCCTCCAATACAATGACTGATAACACCTCTATATACAGTAGATAACAAAGGATCCACCATTCACAATAGGTGAAGTCACAGCTCACCTCCTCCTCCAGTACAATGACTGATAACACCTCTATATATAGTAGATAACAAAGGATCCACCATTTACAATAGGTGAAGTCACAGCTCAACTCCTCCTCCTGTACAATGACTGATAACACCTCTATATACAGTAGATAACACAGGATCCACTATTCACAATAGGTGATGTCACAGCTCACCTCCTCCTCCTCCTGTACAATGACTGATAACACCTCTATATACAGTAGATAACACAGGATCCACTATTCACAATAGGTGATGTCACAGCTCCCCTCCTCCCCTCCTGTACAATGACTGATAACACCTCTATATACAGTAGATAACACAGGATCCACCATTCACAATAGGTGATGTCACAGCTCACTTCTTCTTCCTCCTGTACAATGACAAGTAACACCTCTGTATACAGTAGATAACACAGGATCCACCATTCACAATAGGTGATGTCACAGCTCACTTCCTCCCCTCCTGTACAATGACTGATAAGACCTCTATATACAGTAGATAACACAGGACCCACAATTCACAGTAGGTGATGTCACAGCTCACCTCCTCCTCCTGTACAATGACAGGTAACACCTCTATATACAGTAGATAACACAGGATCCACCATTCACAATATGTGATGTCACAGCTCACTTCCTCCCCTCCTGTACAATGACTGATAAGACCTCTATATACAGTAGATAACACAGGACCCACAATTCACAGTAGGTGATGTCACAGCTCACCTCCTCCTCCTGTACAATGACAGGTAACACCTCTATATACAGTAGATAACACAGGATTCACCATTCACAATAGGTGATGTCACAGCTCACCTCCTCCTCCTGTAGAATGACTGATAACAGCTCTATATACAGTAGATAACACAAAATCCACCATTCACAGTAGGCGATGTCACAGCTCACCTCCTCCTCCTGTACAATGACTGATAACACCTCTATATACAGTAGATAACAAAGGATCCACCATTCGCAATAGGTGATGTCACAGCTCACCTCCTACTCCTGTACAATGGCTGATAACATCTCTATATATAGTAGATAACAAAGGATCAACCATTCACAATAGGTGAAGTCACAGCTCACCTCCTCCTCGTGTACAATGACTGATAACACCTCTATATACAGTAGATAACAAAGGATCCACCATTCACAATAGGTGATGTCACAGCTCACCTCCTCTTCCTGTACAATGACTGATAACACCTCTATATACAGTAGATAACAAAGGATCCACCATTCACAATAGGTGATATCACAGCTCACCTCCTTCTCCTGTACAATGAATGATAACTAGTGTTGAGCGAACATGCTCGACACTGCTCGGTACTCGCCCGAGCATCACGCTACTCGGGATGTTCGGCGAGCACCGAGCATTTCCGGGTTACTCGGGCGGGAGCTCGGGTCTCCGCCCTGCATGTTTGGCGCTCTTTACAGAGCCAATGAACATGCAGGGATTGCCAGCCAGTCATTGTAATGCTGCAGCCATGTTGGTTGTGGGCATTACAGTGATTGGCTGGCCGCACAGCGTCACCTCGAGTATTTAAAACGGGGCGCCGCCATCTTGGACACAGTCGCTCCGGATTAGACAGTGTAGGGACAGCGCTGCTGATTTAGGGAGAGATATAAACTGCGAAATAGTTAGTGTAGGGTCTGTAAAGGCTGCCAGAACAAACAGAGAGTCCTTTTCAGGACTAATATCCATCCCAGATACCAGGCAGGCAGGCTGTATAGGAGACACAGTGGTTATACCAGCAAACGCTGCATTACACTCCCGTGTGCTCCTGTTGCTGAAATTGCTGGACTTAGCACCAGGTGTCGGGGGCCAGGAAAAATCCTTTTTTTTTCATCTAAATCCTCCTTTTTTTTTCCTCCTTCACACTGTACAAATACCCGTCTTATTAAAGTTTTGGTGTCCCCCCCCCCCCAAAAAAAAAAGCGTGTCTCTGATTTTTCAGACACAAATATAACTGTTGAAAATAGTCTGATGTAGGCTAGAGAAACAGAAGTGTTGTTTTGCACTTCCACGGTTCAAACCTCTGTATTATCCATTTTGGGCCATTTGTATCTAAAAAAAAAACAGTTTGAGTGTGTCGCTCACTGTTCAGCCGCAAATATCTCTATTTAAAAAAGTGTGGTATACCCCAGTAAACAATAACTGTGGTTTTGCCATCCCACGGTAAAAAATCTCTATTATTCAGGTTTTGGTATTTTTTTCCGTAAAGAAAATCAGTAGTGTCTCCTGACTGTTGTGACACAAAAATATATCTGTTGAAAATAGTCTTGTGTAGGCCCGACATCCCAGTGTGGTTTCGCAGTTCCACGGGTCAAATCGCTGTACTATCCAGTTTTGGGCCTTTGGTATCTAAAAAAAAAAGCAGTTTGAGTGTGTCGCTCACTGTTCAGCCGCAAATATCTCTATTTAAAAAAGTGTGGTATACCCCAGTAAACAATAACTGTGGTTTTGCCATCCCACGGTAAAAAATCTCTATTATTCAGCTTTTGGTAGTTTTTTCCGTAAAGAAAAACAGTAGTGTCTCCTGACTGTTGTGACACAAAAATATATCAGTTGAAAATAGTCTTGTGTAGGCCCGACATCCCAGTGTGGTTTCGCAGTTCCACGGGTCAAATCGCTGTACTATCCAGTTTTGGGCCTTTGGTATCTAAAAAAAAAGCAGTTTGAGTGTGTCGCTCACTGTTCAGCCACAAATATCTCTATTTAAAAAAGTGTGGTATACCCCAGTAAACAATAACTGTGGTTTTGCCATCCCACGGTAAAAAATCTCTATTATTCAGCTTTTGGTAGTTTTTTCCGTAAAGAAAAACAGTAGTGTCTCCTGACTGTTGTGACACAAAAATATATCTGTTGAAAATAGTCTTGTGTAGGCCCGACATCCCAGTGTGGTTTCGCAGTTTCACGGGTCAAATCGCTGTACTATCCAGTTTTGGGACTTTGGTATCTAAAAAAAAAGCAGTTTGAGTGTGTCGCTCACTGTTCAGCCGCAAATATCTCTATTTAAAAAAGTGTGGTATACCCCAGTAAACAATAACTGTGGTTTTGCCATCCCACGGTAAAAAATCTCTATTATTCAGCTTTTGGTAGTTTTTTCCGTAAAGAAAAACAGTAGTGTCTCCTGACAGTTGTGACACAAAAATATATCTGTTGAAAATAGTCTTGTGTAGGCCCGACATCCCAGTGTGGTTTCGCAGTTCCACGGGTCAAATCGCTGTACTATCCAGTTTTGGGCCTTTGGTATCTAAAAAAAAAGCAGTTTGAGTGTGTCGCTCACTGTTCAGCCGCAAATATCTCTATTTAAAAAAGTGTGGTATACCCCAGTAAACAATAACTGTGGTTTTCCTCTTCCACGGTTCTAATCTACTCTTTACTACCCTTTTTCCATTGATAGTGCAAGTGTAAGCTATTTTACTTAATTTACAATGGGCAAGGCGCGTGGCAAGGGACGTGGAAGTGGACGTTCTGGTGATGGTTCGTGCAGAGGACGGGGCCGTGGCCAAGGTGAAAATGTGCCACAACCAACAGCCACATCTTCTCGCTCCCACTTCTTGACCGAATTACTAGGGAAGCACAGAACAACACCAGTATTGAGAACTGATCAGTGTGAACAGGTTATTAATTGGATAGCAGATAATACTTCCAGTTACCTGGGCACCACCACCTCCGGTCTGTCTTCCACACGGTCAACTCTTAGTAGCCGTGAGTCACGACCGCATACTCCTCCTCACCCTGATGCTCCTTCCTCCCACCATGCCGAGTGTCGTCAGACAGCAAGTGATCACACACTTGGACACTCTGAAGAGCGGTTCACTGGTCCATTTCCATATTTGGGCCCCTCGCCTGATACGCTTGAAGTGGTGGAAGAGGAGATCCCATGTTGCGATGCCCAAATATTTAAACAGCCACGGCCACAGGAAGTCGACGTTGGCAATCTGTCACAAGAGGTGGACGATGACGAGACACAATTGCCAGGAAGTGATGAGGAGGATCGTGGTGCGCAAGTGGAAGAGGAGGAGGTGGTGGATGATCTAGTAACTGACCCAACGTGGAAGGAGGACATGCAGAGTGAGGCCAGCAGCACACAGGGGGAGGGAGGCAGAGTACCCCAACAGGCAGGAAGAAGCAGTGTGGTGGCCGCAGACAGAAGGCAGGCAACCGTTCCCCGTAACACCAACACGAGGGACGTTGCCAGTACAAGCGGTAGGTCTTCCAGAGTCTGGAATTTTTTTAAAGACTCTGCTGATAACCCCAAAAAGGCCATATGTTCCACCTGCCATGCCAGCATCAGCAGGGGTGACAAAACTACCAGCCTGACCACCACCAGCATGATCAGGCACATGGCAGCAAAGCACCCGACTTTGTGGGGCGAAACCCAGGGTCCACGACCAGTGTCAGCGGGTGTCACCACTGCTTCTTCCACTGTTGTACGTGCAATAGAACCCCCTGTTGTGTGTGCAAGGCAATCCCCTGTCCATACTGCATGTAAAGATGCCCCCTCCTCTCAGTCTTCACTTGTTATGGCAGTTTCTCAAGAAGCAGCATCAACGTCCACGTCCACGTCCCACCGCAGCGTATAATTGTCCATATCCCAGACCTTTGAACGAAAGCGGAAATTCGCAGCTAACGCCCCACAGGCCACAGTCCTAAATTCGCACATTTCACGACTGCTTGCATTGGAAATGCTGCCTTTTAGGCTGGTGGAGACGGAATCCTTCCGCAATCTTATGGCGGTGGCCGTCCCTTGGTACTCGGTCCCCAGCCGACACTATTTTGCCCGGTGTGCCATCCCCGCACTACACAAGCATATGTCCCAAAGCATCTGCCGTGCCCTCAACAACGCAGTTACTGGGAGAGTCCACCTGACAACGGACACGTGGACAAGTGCTTGTGGCCAGGGACAGTACATCTCTCTGACGGCACACTGGGTAAACATAGTGGAAGCCGGGAGCCAGTCGGACCTTGGGACGGAACACATCCTCCCCACACCGAGGATTGCGGGCCCTATGTCAGTCAGAGTTGCCCCCATAGTGTACAGCTCCTGCGCATCCTCCTCCTCCTCCTCATGTTCAGCCTCCATCTCAGATTTCACCACATCAGTTACAAGCTGGAAGCATTGCAGTACTGCCTCCGCCAAGCGGCAACAGGCTGTGCTGAAACTCATAAGCTTAGGTGATAAACCTCACACTGCTTGTGAGTTGTGGACAGCTGTGAAAGAGCAGGCAGATCTGTGGCTGAGACCGCTGAACCTACATCCCGGCATGGTCGTGTGTGACAATGGCCGTAACCTGGTGGCGGCTCTGAGGCGAGGTGAGATCACACACGTACCATGCCTGGCTCATGTGCTTAACCTCGTGGTTAAGCGGTTTCTTAAATCGTACCCCGAGTTGCCAGATCTGCTCGTGAAAGTACGCCGCCTGTCAGCTCATTTTTGCAAGTCGGCTACAGCTTCCGCCGCCCTTGCTGTGTTGCAGCAGCGTTTGCAGCTTCCGGCACACCGACTGGTGTGTGATGTCCCCACACGTTGGAACTCTACCCTCCACATGTTGCAAACGATTTGTGAGCAGAAGAGAGCAGTTGTGGAGTACCAGCTGCAACAAGGCCGTCGATATTCAGGTCAGACTCCACACATAAGACCTCAGGAGTGGACCTGGATGTCTGACATATGTACCATCCTGACAAACTTTGAGGAGGCCACCAAGATGGTGAGTGGCGATGACGCCATCATTAGTGTCAGCATCCCACTTGTCTGTCTTTTGCAACGCTCTCTGCAGAGAATTAAAGAGGAGGCATTGCAGCCAGAGTATGATGAGATGGATCAAGAAGCCGTAGTGGGCGATTACACACAGCCCAGCCTCATCTCATCCCAACGTGCATTGGGGGACAATGAGGGAGAGGAGGAGGAGGAGGAGGAAGAACAGGAGCTGCTATCATGCATTGTAGACGGTAGTACCTGTACAAGTGTCATACCGTCGGTTCAGCGTGGGTGGCCTGAGGACAGGGGGGAGGAGGAAGAGGGTGAGGACACGAAAATCTTGGTGAGGACACGAAAATCTTGCCCGTTACCAGTCTGGCACGCATGGCTGACTTTATGTTACGCTGCCTTAACCGTGACCCTCGCGTTGTCAAAATGTTGGGTGACAGTCATTACTGGTTGGTGACACTTGTAGACCCCCGCTACAAGGAGAACTTTCACTCTCTTATTCCTGAGGTGGAAAGGTCTACAAAAATGGGGCAATACCAGAAGGCCCTTGCTGCAGAACTCTTAAAAAAATTCCCATCTGAACACGCTAGCGGCAGAGGTCACAGTTCGTTGCCCAACCAAGGCGTACAGGCGAGAGAGATGCAACTCCAATCCAGCAGAGGCAGGGGAACACTGTCAACGTTCTGGGACAGTTTTCTGACACCCGCCCAGCTTACAGGCCCTGAGGCGCGGGGTACTCTCACAAGGAGTGGAAAGTTTCAAAAGATGGTGAGGGAGTACCTAGCCGATCGTACCAGCGTCCTCCGTGATTCCTCTGTGCCTTTTAATTATTGGGTATCCAAGCTGGACACTTGGAATGAACTCGCTCTGTACGCCTTGGAGGTCCTGGCCTGCCCTGCTGCTAGTGTGTTATCGGAGCGTGTTTTTAGTGCCGCTGGGGGAATTATAACTGATAAGCACACTCGCCTGTCAACTGACAATGCTGACAAGCTGACCCTTATCAAAATAAACAAGGGCTGGATTGGGCCAGACTTCTCATCACCTCCAAATGACAGCAGAGTAACATAAAGTCAAATCCACTGTGTTATTTCGGGAGGTGTATTCACATGCACCGATTCACACCCACACATGGGTATACGCTTCCTCGTTTCGGCTGTTTAATCTTCTTCTCCTTATCCTCAGCCTCCACCACCACTATACCACCAGGGTGCCAGCATTGCAAGTTCCTCCGTCCTAATTTTTGGCAGCTTTTGCTGGGAAAGCATAAGCAAATACTATGGGACACCCACTCCCCAATAATGGGACTTATGTTTGTAATATGCTGTACTGCATGGCTCTTGTAAGGGGCATTGCAAGTTGCTCCGTCCTAATTTTTGGCAGATTTTGCTGGGAAAGCATAAGCAAATACTATGGGACACCCACTCCCCAATAATGGGACTTATGTTTGTAATATGCTGTACTGCATGGCTCTTGTAAGGGGCATTGCAAGTTGCTCCGTCCTAATTTTTGGCAGCTTTTGCTGGGAAAGCATAAGCAAATACTATGGGACACCCACTCCCCAATAATGGGACTTATGTTTGTAATATGCTGTACTGCATGGCTCTTGTAAGGGGCATTGCAAGTTGCTCCGTCCTAATTTTTGGCAGCTTTTGCTGGGAAAGCATAAGCAAATACTATGGGATACCCACTCCCCAATAATGGGACTTATGTTTGTAATATGCTGTACTGCATGGCTCTTGTAAGGGGCATTGCAAGTTGCTCCGTCCTAATTTTTGGCAGCTTTTGCTTGGAAAGCATAAGCAAATACCATGGGACACCCACTCCCCAATAATGGGACTTATGTTTGTAATATGCTGTACTGCATGTGACGCGCCCCCTGGGCCGTGTGTACACGTGTGTGGGATACCCGGTGCCGGGTCTCTGGGGTCTGTAGTCTCCGTGGCGGTGACCCGGTCCCGTGGCTCAGGCTGGTCAAACCAGTGGCAGTCTTTCTTAGGTTTTGAGGTTAATTGTCCGACTGCGCCACCCGTGGATTGCGGTCAGGGAGTACCACCGCTGGGAGGCAGACCGCTGAGGCTGGTGTTGTGTGCGCAGCATAGAATGGGATAACTCCCCTCGGGAGGAGTATAGCCTCAGGGCAGTGAGTGTGGATGATGGGGGTGATGGTGCACGAACGCAGCAGGAATGACTCAGAGTCTTTGCAGTGCAGTTCAGGGTCTTTACTCCCCAGAGTACTGAAGGAGATCGTAGAAGAAATTTTAGAACCACTCTCCATAATCTTTGAAAATTCTTGGAGAACAGGAGAAGTCCCAGAAGACTGGAGAAGAGCAAATGTTGTTCCTATCTTCAAAAAGGGGAAGAAGGTGGACCCAGGGAACTATAGGCCGGTGAGTCTGACTTCTATACCAGGAAAGATATTTGAACAAATTATTAAACAACATGTATGTAAGTACATGGATAAGAATGAAGTGATTAACCAGAGTCAGCATGGGTTTGTAACTAACAAGTCATGTCAGACTAACTTAATTTCCTTCTATGACAGAATCACTGACTGGGTGGATCAGGGAAATGCTGTAGATATAGTATATCTTGACTTCAGTAAAGCATTTGACAAAGTATCTCACACCATCCTTATTGAAAAAATGACCAAGTATGGAATGGACAAGGCAACTGTTAGGTGGGTTCATAACTGGCTTAGTGATCGGACTCAAAGGGTGGTTGTAAATGGCTTCACATCCAGCTGGATGAATGTCTCAAGTGGGGTACCACAGGGCTCCGTCCTGGGACCTGTATTGTTCAACATCTTTATCAATGATTTAGATGAAGGAATTGAGGGTAAACTGATTAAATTTGCTGATGACACAAAGCTAGGAGGGATAGCTAATACTAGAGAAGAGAGAGAGAGGATTCAAAAAGACCTAAATAAACTGGAGCAGTGGGCAGCAACCAACAGAATGGTTTTTAACAGGGAAAAATGCAAAGTACTACATCTGGGCAATAAAAATGAAAAAAGCATATACAGAATGGGAGGAATAGAGCTAAGCAACAGTACATGTGAAAAAGACTTAGGTATACTAATAGATCATAGACTGAACATGAGTCAACAGTGTGATGCAGCAGCAAAAAAGGCAAATACAATTCTGGGATGTATTAACAGAAGCATACAGTCTAGATCACGTGAAGTCATTATCGGTCTTTACTCCTCTTTGGTCAGACCTCATCTGGAATACTGTGTACAGTTTTGGGCACCACATTTTAAAAAAGACATAGACAAACTGGAGCAAGTTCAGAGAAGAGCGACCAGAATGGTGACTGGTCTGCAAACCATGTCCTATGAGGAACGGTTGCAGGATTTGGGAATGTTTAGCTTGCAAAAAAGAAGACTGAGAGGAGACTTAATAGCTGTCTACAAATATGTCAAGGGCTGTCACATTGTAGAAGGATCATCTTTATTCTCATTTGCACAAGGAAAGACTAGAAGCAATGGGATGAAACTGAATGGGAGGAGACACAGATTAGATATTAGAAAAAACTTTTTGACAGTTAGGGTGATTAATGAGTGGAACAGGCTGCCACGAGAGGTGGTGAGTTCCCCTTCAATGGACGTCTTCAAACAGAGGCTGGATAGACATCTGTCTGAGATGATTTAGTGAATCCTGCTTTGAGCAGGGGGTTGGACCAGATGACCCAGGAGGTCCCTTCCAACTCTACCATTCTATGATTCTATGATTCTATGATTATAAGGTAGACCCTCCCGGGAGTACTGGCTAGCATAAGAGGCCTGGTCAGTCTGTGAGCAAGCAGGAGTTCCCCTGGCCAGGTGGAGTTGTAGGCCTCCCCGTCTGTCTGCACTCTTCCTGGCTACCTTGCTGTAAGCGGGTAGAAGTAGCCCACGTCCCTGAGTGTACCGTGTAGTGCTCATCCATATGGCTGGTGACTTGGGGCCTTCTGTTAGCCTCCGCTCCACGACGGCGGTGCTGGTCCCTTGCTTGTGACTGAGCCTCCGGGCTTCTATGGCCAGAGGACCTGAAGTCCCCTGCCGGCTGGTTTCTGCTGCTGGATATATAAGTCCTCACAGCTTCGGACTCCTGTGTCCGGTTCCTATTGTCTTCTGCCAGGGCGAGCTCTGCTCAGCTTCCAGCCCCTGGTCTTTAGCTCCTAGCTCCTACAGAGCTCCTTGCTGTTACTTTCCCTTGCTCTCACTCTGACTCTGACTGTTCTCTGACTCACTCAACCCCGCCCCAGATCCAGTTTATAAGGGCAGAATTCTCCCCTCCCAGGATTGGGGCAGGAGGATGTTGCATGTTTAAGGGATCCTGACCAGGAAACCTCCCACTTGCTCTCCGACGTAATATCTCTATTACTGTGGTGACCAGACCCCTGGGGTGCCACACATGGCTCTTGTAAGGGGCATTGCAGTTCCTCATAATTTTTGGAAAGCCTTCCATTCACTGCTTAGGCCAACAGTGCACGGGAGACCCAGTTGCTGTAAATGGAAAAAAAGGTTTAGTTAACGCCCTTTGACCTCCATGTCATTTCCAAGGGGCATTGGAGTGGCTCGAAATTTTTGGTAGGCATTGCACTCACTGTATGCCCTATAACTGTGTAGCCGAACCGCTCCTTTTGTTACAGAAACATATCCTACAAGACATATCTGGTTGACTGGCCTAATATTGATGTGAATGGTCCCTGTTCCTCCTGCTCTTTCTCCTTTGCCACTACCTCATCCATCATTTATCACCTGAAGCTTTGTTTTAACGGGAGTCATAGAACTTGGATAGTAGCAGGAAAACATCCAGCAATCCTCGGAGGAGGTAAGATAAGCGCAAAAACGCTGACCACCTCAGGCCTAGCCGCTACTACATACATGCGCTTGCATTACAACAAAACAAAGCAGATGCTAACTTCTATCATCCTCATCATGCTCCTCACCTTGGCACTCTCAACTCCCCTGATGGAGAAGCCAGGGCCCACCGGAGGAGTCTGATAGTCCGGTGGGCTCGGCCAATGCTGCCCTAAAGCAGGCCAGGCTAAGAAAAGTGAGGGAAAGGTTACCGGGACAAATAGGGGTGGCTGGGGACCAAGTATGGACACCCGGCCACCCCCTGGAGGCTGGGGAGCAAGCGGGGACACCCGGCCACCAGGCGGGTGGGGACTGAGTAAGGATACCAGGCCGCCGACACAGCCATGGCGTGGTGGCCAGATTCCGCCTCCACATGCCTAAAAGGCCCAATTTAAAGTGCAAGCAAGCAAGCAGTATGGTATTGCAGCCTGGGGGTGGGTGGGTGGCAGGCTGCATACTTGCGCTTGCATTGCAAGGAATGGGAGAGGTACAATTGAACACTGCCCTGGGACAAGGACTTGAATGGGGATAGTTGCAAGTCTGCAATGACAGGTGCAAGGTGGGAGGCATCTTCGCATGTACCATGAACAGGGGTTTGGCATGCACACACTACAGCGGAATAGGCTCTCCTTCCCACTAAATGCACTGGGGAGGGCACAGGTAATGTTTTGGTATACGCGCTTAATCTTATGTATAAGGCACACCAGGACAAATATGGGCGGCTGGGAACTGAGTATGGATACCTCGCTGCCGAAGCAGCCATGAGGTAGTGGCCAGCTTCGGCCTCCTCCAAACTAAAAGGCCCCATTTCAAGTGCAAGCTAGCAGTATGGAATTGCAGTCTGGGGGTGAGTGGGTGGCAGGCTGCACACTTACACTTGCATTAAAAGAAAACATAGCAGATGCTAACTTCTGTCATCATCATCATGCTCCTCCCCTTGGCACTCTCAACTCCACCGATGGAGAAGTCAGGGCCCACCGGAGGAGTCTGGTTCTCTGGTGGGCTCGTCCAATGCTGCCTAAAGCAGGCCGGGCTAAGAAAAGTGTGTGGGGGGATGTTCCAAGGAGAAATAGGGGCGGCTGGGGACCGTTTATGGACACCCGGCTGCCCCCAGGCGGCTGGGGACCGAGTATGGACACCCGGCCGCCGGGCGGCTGGGGACTGAGTATGGATTCCAGGCCGCCAACACAGCCATGACGTGGTGGCCAGATTCCGCCTCCACATGCCTAAAAGGCCCAATTTTAAGTTCAAGCAAGCAAGCAGTATGGTATTGCAGCCTGGGGGTGGGTGGGTGGCAGGCTGCATACTTGAGCTAGTATTGCAAGGAATGGGGGAGGTACAATTGAACACTGCCCTGGGACTAGAACTTGCATGGGGATAGTTGCAAGTCTGCATCTTCTGATGCGGTAAGGATCACTTATGATGGGCACACTTTTAGACAGTGACCTGGGAGTCAGAGATGCTTCCAGGGGTCTTCCCCATGCTGTTCCCTTGTCTTTTCAGCACTTTATGCATGTGTCACACAGCACATGGCCAGATAAGGTTGTAAAATGTTAAAATGACATTTCACGGTGAATGCATTTGTCATAGTTGAAAGCAATACAAAAGTGAAAAAACGCATAAAAAATGCTACTTGTGAACATAGCCGAAGGTGTGGAGGAGTATTTTTGTTTTTGGTCATTTATTTTAACTTATACACAAGTCTTTACCCTGGAAAGGATGTTCCTTAACATATTTCACAGGAAAAAAGTTTCACTTTCGTTTTTGAACGTTTTATTGTGAGCCTGTAAAAGTGGCTTAATACCTCTGACCACGTTGTTGACAGCAGTGACCTGGGGGTCAGAAATGCTTCCTGGGGCGATCCCCATGCTGTCCCCATGTCATTTGAGCACTGTCTGTAACGGGTCTGGGAGGTGGAACCACAGAGCAACTATACAAAGGGGCAGTCCTTGTAAGGAAGCGGGTGACACCCAGGGAAGGCGGGCAGGCAGTCACGGCTAGTGACGGGGACAGTCTCTGGGTAAGAGGGCAGGAGATCACGGCAAGTGACGGGGACAGTCTCTGGGTAAGAGGACAGGAGATCACGGCAAGTGACGGGGGCAGTCTCTTGACAGGCGGGTGGTCACGGCAAGTGATGGCTAAGCCTCCAGGTAGGCTAGCAGGCATGTAGCGGGTGGACGCTCCCAGGTGAGCGGGCGAGAGTCTCTGGACAAGCGGGTGGTCACAGCAAGTGTCGGCTGAGCCTCCAGGTAGGCAAGCAGGCAGGTAGCGGGTGGACGCTCCCAGGTGAGCGGGCGAGAGTCTCTGGACAGGCAGGTGGTCACAGCACGTGACGGCAGAGCCTTCAGGTAGGCTAGCGGGCAGGTAGCAGGTGAGCGCTCCCAGGTGAGCGGGTAAGATTCTCTGGACAGGCAGGTGGTCACAGCACGTGACGGCAGAGCCTCCAGGTAGGCTAGCAGGCAGGTAGCAGGTGAGCGCTCCCAGGTGAGCGGGCAGACGGATCCATAGACAGACTGGCAGGGCTTGTAGGCAGACTGTTGGACCGCAGGAATAACAGCAGATAGACAGTCAGGCAGGTATCAGACAGGAAACTGGCAGGTAACTGGTAACGGGACCTGAGGGCTGAAGCAGAGTGATGAACTATGCTACAACATTGCTCGGGCGCCCTAAGCACAGTGGCCGGGAAGGAGCGCGCGCTGCCAGCAGAGCGGGAGGAAGACCCCGGGCACGGAGCGGAGAGGTGAGGGGAACAGCGTCCCTGCCTAGCAGGAGGCAGGGACGCCGACGCTACACTGTCACTATCGTTTTGGGCACTTGTTAGGCTTTTAAAAGACTGCCGGGGGTGCCGCCGCAAAAATGCTCGGGTCTCCCATAGACTAACATTGGGCTCGTTGCTCAGGTTGAGCACCCGAGTATCACGGCGAGCTCGGCCCGAGCTTCGAGCACCCGAGCATTTTAATGCTCGCTCAACACTAATGATAACACCTCTATATACAGTAGATAACAAAGGATCCATCATTCACAATAGGTGATGTCACAGATCACCTCCTCCTCCTGTACAATGACTGATAACACCACTATATACAGTAGATAACAAAGGATCCACCATTCACAATAGGTGACGTCACAGCTCACCTCCTCCCACTACTATACAATCACCTCTGCAGAGGTCACAGAATATACCTACAACACTTTCCAATCAATGTCAATGAACATCTCAGTATTGTTTCCTGGTTGGTGAAGCATCTGTGAATGTATCTGCAGCCACTAATTCAAGATGTATCTCCATAACAATGTACAGGAAACAGAGGAAAAATCTACAGTCAGAAGAGAACGGAAATACACAGGAGCCGGTCATCTCTTCCGGTAGATATTCCTTCTTGTGTAACAATAACTGATTAAATCATTATAAACCCACCTGCTGCAGAACCTCATAATACACCTCAGCTGCTGCAGAACGTCATAATACGCCTCAGCTGCGGCAGAACATCATAATACGCCTCAGCTGCTGCAGAACCTCATAATACGCCTCAGCTGCTGCAGAACTTCATAATACGCCTCAGCTGCTGCAGAACCTCATAATACACCTCAGCTGCTGCAGAACACCATAATACACACCTCAGCTGCTGCAGAACCTCATAATACACCTCAGCTGCTGCAGAACATCATACTACATCTCAGCTGCTGCAGAACACCATGCTACACATCACCTGCTGCAGAACCTCATAATACACCTCAGCTGCTGCAGAACATCATAATACACCTCAGCTGCTGCAGAACACCATGCTACACATCACCTGCTGCAGAACCTCATAATACACCTCAGCTGCTGCAGAACATCATACTACACCTTAGCTGCTGCAGAACCTCATAATACACATCAGCTGCTGCAGAACATCATACTACACCTCAGCTGCTGCAGAACCTCATACTACACCTCAGCTGCTGCAGAACCTCATAATACACATCAGCAGCTGCAGAACCTCATAATACACTTCAGCTGCTGTATTACATCATACTTCACCTCAGCTGCTGCAGAACATCATAACACACACCTCAGCTGCTGCAGAACCTCATAAAACACCTCAGCTGCTGCAGAAAATCTTATTACACCTCACCTGCTGCAGAACATCATAATATGACTCAGCTGCTGCAGAACATCATAATATGCCTCAGCTGCTGCATAACCTCATAATACACCTCAGCTGCTGCAGAACATACTACACCTCAGCTGCTGCAGAACACCATAATACACCTCAGCTGCGGCATTACATCATACTGTACATCAGCTGCTGCAGAACCTCATACTACACCTCAGCTGCTGCAGAACATCATACTACACCTCACCTGCTGAAGAACACCATAATACACCTCAGCTGCTGTAGAACCTCATACTACACCTCAGCTGCTGCAGAACCTCATAACACACACCTCAGCTGCTGCAGAACCTCATAATACACCTAAGCTGCTGCAGAACCTCATAATACACCTCAGCTGCTGCAGAACACCATAATACATCTCAGCTGCTGCAGAACCTCATAATATACCTCAGCTGCTGCAGAACATCATAGTACACCTCAGCTGCTGCAGAACCTCATAATACACCTCAGCTGCTGCAGAACATCATAATACATCTCAGCTGCTACAGAACCTCATAATATACCTCAGCTGCTGCAGAACCTCATAATACGCCTCAGCTTCTGCAGAACCTCATAATACACCTCAGCTGCTGCAGAACCTCATAATACACCTTAGCTGCTGCAGAACATCATAATACACCTCAGCTGCCGCAGAACACCATAATACATCTCAGCTGCAGAACCTCATAATACACCTCAGCTGCAGCAGAACCTCATAGTACACCTCAGCTGCTGCAGAACCTCATAGTACACCTCAGCTGCTGCAGAACCTCATAATACACCTCAGCTGCTGCAGAACCTCATAGTACACCTCAGCTGCTGCAGAACATCATAATACACCTCAGCTGCTGCAGAACGTCATACTACACCTCAGCTGCTGCAGAACCTAACAATACATCTCAGCTGCTGCAGAACATCATAATACACCTCAGCTGCTGCAGAACCTCATACTACACCTCAGCTGCTGCAGAACCTCATAATACACCTCAGCTGCTGCAGAACTCCATACTACACCTCACCTGCTGCAGAACCTCATAATACACCTCAGCTGCTGCAGTACCTCATAAAACACCTCAGCTGCTGCAGAACCTCATAATACACCTCAGCTGCTGCAGAGCAGCATACTACACCTCAGTTGCTGCAGAACATCATAACACACACCTCAGCTGCTGCAGAACCTCATAATACACCTCAGCTGCTGCAGAACACCATAGTACACCTCAGCTGCTGCAGAACCTCATAGTACACCTCAGCTGCTGCAGAACCTCATAATACACCTCAGCTGCTGCAGAACTCCATACTACACCTCACCTGCTGCAGAACCTCATAATACACCTCAGCTGCTGCAGTACCTCATAAAACACCTCAGCTGCTGCAGATCCTCATAATACACCTCAGCTGCTGCAGAGCAGCATACTACACCTCAGCTGCAGCAGAACATCATAACACACACCTCAGCTGCTGCAGAACCTCATAATACACCTCAGCTGCTGAAGAAGCTCAAAATACGCCTCAGCTGCTGCAGAACACCATAGTACACCTCAGCTGCTGAAGAACCTCATAATACACCTCAGCTGCTGCAGAACACCACACTATACCTCACCTGCTGCGGGACTTGCTAATACACCTCAGCTGCTGCAGAACTTCATAATACACTTCAGCTGCTGCAGAACCTCCTAATACACCTCAGCTGCTGCAGAACATCATAATACGCCTCAGCTGCTGCAAAATCTCATAATACACCTCAGCTGCTGCAGAACCTCATAATACACCTCAGCTGCTGCAGAACCTCATAATACACATCAGCTGCTGCAGAACATCATACTACACCTCACCTGCTGCAGGACTTGCTAATACACCTCAGCTGCTGCAGAACCTCATAGTACACCTCAGCTGCTGCAGAACCTCATAATACACCTCAGCTGCTGTAGAACCTCATAATACGCCTCAGCTGCTGCAGAACCTCATAATACACCTCAGCTGCTGCAGAATATCATACTACACCTCAGCTGCTGCAGAACACCATAATACACTTCAGCTGCTGCAGAACATCATACTATACCTCAGCTGCTGCAGAACCTCATACTACACCTCAGCTGCTGCAGAACCTCATAACAGACACCTCAGCTGCTGCAGAATATCATAATACACCTAAGCTGCTGCAGAACCTCATATTACACCTCAGCAACTACAGAACCTCATAATACACCTCAGCTGCTGCAGAACATCATAATACACCTCAGCTGCTGCAGAACCTCATAATACACCTCAGCTGCTGCAGAAACTCATGCAACATCTCAGCTGCTGCAAAAGCTAATAATACACCTTAGCTTCTGCAGAACCTCATAATACACCTCAGCTGCTGCAGAACATCATACACCTCAGCTGCTGCAGAACACCATAATACACCTCAGCTGCTGCAGAACATCATACTACACCTCAGCTGCTGCAGAACATCATACCACACCTCAGCTGCGGCAGAACATCATAATACACCTTAGCTGCTGCAGAGCCTCATAATACACCTCAGCTGCTGCAGAACATCATGCTACACCTCAGCTGCTGCAGAACATCATAATACACCTCAGCTGCTGCAGAACATCATAATACACCTTAGCTGCTGCAGAACATCATAATACACCTCAGCTTCTGCAGAACCTCGTAATACACCTCAGCTGCTGCAGAACCTCATAATACACCTCAGCGGCTGCAGAACACCAAACTACACCTCAGCTGCTGCAGGACCTGCTAATACACCTCAGCTTCTGCAGAACATCATAATACGCCTGAGCTGCTGCAGAACCTCATAATACACCTCAGCTGCTACAGAACCTCATAATACGCCTCAGCTGCTGCAGAACCTCATAATACACCTCAGCTGCTGCAGAACATCATACTACACCTCAGCTGCTGCAAAACACCATAATACACCTCAGCTGCTGCAGAACATCATAACACACACCTCAGCTGCTGCAGAACCTCATACTACACCTCATCTGCTGCAGAACCTCATAACACACACCTCATCTGTTGCAGAATATCATAATACACCTAAGCTGCTGCAGAACCTCATAATACACCTCAGCTGAAGCAGAACATCATAATACTCCTCAGCTGCTGCAGAACCTCCTAATACACCTCAGCTGCTGCAGAACCTCCTAATACACCACAGCTGCTGCAGAACATCATAATACACCTCAGCTGCTGCAGAACATCATACTACACCTCAGCTGCTGCAGAACATCATACTACACCGCAGCTGCTGCAGAACATCATAATACACCTCAGCTGCTGCAGAACATCATAATACACCTCAGCTGTTGCAGAACTTCTTAATACACTTCAGGTGCTGCAGAACCTCCTAATGTACCTCAGTTGCTGCAGAACCTCATACCACATCTCAGCTGCTGCAGAACCTCATACCACACGTCAGCTGCTGCAGAACCTCATAATACACCTCAGATGCTGCAGAACCTCATAATACACCTTAGCTACTGCACAACCTCATAATACACCTCAGCTGCTGCACAACCTCATAATACACCTCAGATGCTGTAGAACATCATAATACACACCTCAGCTGCTGCAGAACCTCACATTACACCTCAGCTGCTGCAGAACCTCATCATACACCTCAGCTTCTGCAAAACCTCGTAATACACCTCAGCTGCTGCAGAACACCATACTAAACCTTAGCTGCTGCAGAACCTCGTAATACACCTCAGCTGCTGCCGAACATCATAATACACCTCAGCTGCTGCAGAACCTGCTAATACACCTCAGCTGCTGCAGAACACCATACTACACCTTAGCTGCTGCAGAACCTAGAAATACACCTCAGCTGCTGCAGAACATAATAATACATCTCAGCTGCTGCAGAACCTCGTAATACACCTCAGCTGCTGCAGAACCTCATAATACACCTCAGCTGCTGCAGAACACCATACTACACCTCAGCTGCTGCAGAACATCATAATACACCTCAGCTGCTGCAGAACTTCTTAATACACTTCAGGTGCTGCAGAACCTCCTAATGTACCTCAGTTGCTGCAGAACCTCATACCACATCTCAGCTGCTGCAGAACCTCATACCACAAGTCAGCTGCTGCAGAACCTCATAATACACCTCAGATGCTGCAGAACCTCATAATACACCTTAGCTGCTGCACAACCTCATAATACACCTCAGCTGCTGTAGAACATCATAATACACACCTCAGCTGCTGTAGAACCTCACATTACACCTCAGCTGCTGCAGAACCTCATCATACACCTCAGCTTCTGCAGAACCTCACATTACACCTCAGCTGCTGCAGAACCTCATCACACACCTCAGCTGCTGCAGAACCTCATACTACACCTCATCTGCTGCAGAACCTCATAACACACACCTCAGCTGTTGCAGAATATCATAATACACCTAAGCTGCTGCAGAACCTCATAATACACCTCAGCTGAAGCAGAACATCATAATACTCCTCAGCTGCTGCAGAACCTCCTAATACACCACAGCTGCTGCAGAACATCATAATACACCTCAGCTGCTGCAGAACATCATACTACACCTCAGCTGCTGCAGAACATCATACTACACCTCAGCTGCTGCAGAACATCATAATACACCTCAGCTGCTGCAGAACATCATAATACACCTCAGCTGTTGCAGAACTTCTTAATACACTTCAGGTGCTGCAGAACCTCCTAATGTACCTCAGTTGCTGCAGAACCTCATACCACATCTCAGCTGCTGCAGAACCTCATACCACACGTCAGCTGCTGCAGAACCTCATAATACACCTCAGATGCTGCAGAACCTCATAATACACCTTAGCTACTGCACAACCTCATAATACACCTCAGCTGCTGCACAACCTCATAATACACCTCAGCTGCTGTAGAACATCATAATACACACCTCAGCTGCTGCAGAACCTCACATTACACCTCAGCTGCTGCAGAACCTCATCATACACCTCAGCTTCTGCAAAACCTCGTAATACACCTCAGCTGCTGCAGAACACCATACTAAACCTTAGCTGCTGCAGAACCTCGTAATACACCTCAGCTGCTGCCGAACATCATAATACACCTCAGCTGCTGCAGAACCTGCTAATACACCTCAGCTGCTGCAGAACACCATACTACACCTTAGCTGCTGCAGAACCTAGAAATACACCTCAGCTGTTGCAGAACATCATAATACATCTCAGCTGCTGCAGAACCTCGTAATACACCTCAGCTGCTGCAGAACCTCATAATACACCTCAGCTGCTGCAGAACACCATACTACACCTCAGCTGCTGCAGAACATCATAATACACCTCAGCTGCTGCAGAACTTCTTAATACACTTCAGGTGCTGCAGAACCTCCTAATGTACCTCAGTTGCTGCAGAACCTCATACCACATCTCAGCTGCTGCAGAACCTCATACCACAAGTCAGCTGCTGCAGAACCTCATAATACACCTCAGATGCTGCAGAACCTCATAATACACCTTAGCTGCTGCACAACCTCTTAATACACCTCAGCTGCTGTAGAACATCATAATACACACCTCAGCTGCTGCAGAACCTCACATTACACCTCAGCTGCTGCAGAACCTCATCATACACCTCAGCTTCTGCAGAACCTCGTAATACACCTCAGCTGCTGCAGAACACCATACTAAACCTTAGCTGCTGCAGAACCTCGTAATACACCTCAGCTGCTGCCGAACATCATAATACACCTCAGCTGCTGCAGAACACCATACTACACCTTAGCTGCTGCAGAACCTGGAAATACACCTCAGCTGCTGCAGAACATCATAATACATCTCAGCTGCTGCAGAACCTCGTAATACACCTCAGCTGCTGCAGAACCTCATAATACACCTCAGCTGCTGCAGAACACCATACTACACCTCAGCTGCTGCAGAACACCATACTACACCTCAGCTGCTGCAGAACCTCATAATACACCTCAGCAGCTGCAGAACCTCATAATACACCTCAGTTGCTGCAGAACATCATAATACACCTCAGCTGCTGCAGAACCTCATAATACACCTCACCTGCTGCACAACCTCATAATATACCTCAGCTGCTGCAGAACCTCATAATACAACTCAGCTGCTGCAGAACATCATAATACACCTCACCTGCTGCAGAACCTCATAATACACCTCAGCTGCTGCAGAACATCATAATACACACCTCAGCTGCTGCAGAACACCATAATACACCTCAGCTGCTGCAGAACCTCATAATAAGCCTCAGCTGCTGCAGAACACCATAATACACCTCAGCTGCTGCAGAACATCATACTACTCCTCAGCTGCTGCAGAATCTCATAACACACCTCAGCTGCCGCAGAACCTCATAATATACCTCAGCTGCTGCAGAATATCATAATACACCTCAGCTGCTGCAGAATATCATACTACACCTCAGCTGCTGCAGAACACCATAATACACCTCAGCTGCTGCAGAACATCATACTACTCCTCAGCTGCTGCAGAATCTCATAACACACCTCAGCTGCTGCAGAACCTCATAATATACCTCAGCTGCTGCAGAATATCATAATACACCTCAGCTGCTGCAGAACCTCATAATACACCTCAGCTGCTACAGAACCTCATAATACACCTCAGCTGCTGCAGAACATCATACTACACCTCACCTGCTGGACAAACTCATAATTCACCTCACCTGCTGCACAACCTTATAATACACCTCAGCTGCTGCAGAACATCATAATACACCTCAGCTGCTGCAGAACCTCATACTGCACCGCAGCTGCTGCAGAACATCATACTACACCTCTGCTGCTGCAGAACACCATAAGACACCGCAGCTGCTGCAGAACATCATACTACACCTCTGCTGCTGCAGAACACCATAAGACACCTCAGCTGCTGCAGAACATCATACTACACCTCAGCTGCTGAAGAGCCTCATAATACACCTCAGCTTCTGCTAACCTCATAATACACCTCAGCTGCTGCAGATCATCATAATACACACCTCAGCTGCTGCAGAACCTCATAATATACCTCAGCTGCTGCAGAATATCATAATACACCTCAGCTGCTGCAGAACCTCATAATACACCTCAGCTGCTGCAGAACATCATAATACACACCTCAGCTGCTGCAGAACATCATAATACACCTCAGCTGCTGCAGAACACCATAATACACCTCAGCTGCTGCAGAATATCATACTACACCTCAGCCGCAGCAGAACACCATAATACACCTCAGCTGCTGCAGAACATCATACTACTCCTCAGCTGCTGCAGAATCTCATAACACACCTCAGCTGCTGCAAAACCTCATAATGCACCTTAGCTGCTGCAGAACCTCATAATACACCTCAGCTTCTGCAGAACCCCATAATACACCTCAGCTGCTGCAGAACATCATAATACACCTCAGCTGCTGCAGAATATCATAATACACCTCAGCTGCTGCAGAACCTAATATTACACCTCAGCTGCTGCAGAACCTCATAATACACCTCAGCTGCTGCAGAACACCATACTACACCTCACCTGCTGCACAACCTCATAATACACCTCAGCTGCTGCAGAACCTCATAATACAACTCAGCTGCTGCAGAACCTCATAATACACCTCAGCTGCTGCAGAACATCATAGTATACCTCAGCTGCTGCAGAACCTGCTAATACATCTCAGCTGCTGCAGAACCTCATAATACACACCTCAGCTGCTGCAGAACCTCATATTACACCTCAGCTGCTGCAGAACATAATAACACACATCTCAGCTGCTGCAGAATATCATAATATACCTCAACTGCTGCAGAACATCATAATACACCTCAGCTGCTGCAGAACCTCATAACACACACCTCAGCTGCTGCAGAACCTCATAATACACCTCAGCTTCTGCACAACCTCATAATACACCTCAGCTGCTGCAGAACATCATAATACACCTCAGCTGCTGCAGAACATCATAATACACCTCAGCTTCTGCAGAACCTCATAATACACCTCAGCTGCTGCAGAACCTCATAATACACCTCAGCTGCTGCAGAACCTCATAATATACCTCAGCTGCAGCAGAACACCATAATACACACCTCAGCTGCTACAGAACCTCATAATACACATCAGCTGCTGCAGAACATCATACTACACCTCACTTGCTGCACAACCTCATAATACACCTCAGCTGCTGCAGAACCTCATAATACACCTCAGCTGCTGCAGAACCTCATAATACACCTCAGCTGCTGCAGAACATCATAGTATACCTCAGCTGCTGCAGAACCTGCTAATACATCTCAGCTGCTGCAGAACCTCATAATATACACCTCAGCTGCTGTAGAACCTCATACTACACCTCAGCTGCTGCAGAACATCATAACACACACCTCAGCTGCTGCAGAATATCATAATACACCTCAGCTGCTGCAGAACCTCATAACACACACCTCAGCTGCTGCAGAACCTCATAACACACACCTCAGCTGCTGCAGAATATCATCATACACCTCAGCTGCTGCAGAACATCATAATATACCTCAGCTGCTGCAGAACCTCATAATACACCTCAGCTGCTGTAGAACCTCATAATACACCTCAGCAGCTGCAGAACCTCATAATACACCTCAGCTGCTGCAGAACATCATAATACACCTCAGCTGCTGCATAAAATCATAATACATCTCAGCTGCTGCAGAACCTCATAATACACCTCAGCTGCTGCAGAACCTCATAATACACCTCAGCTGCTGCAGAACATCATAATACACCTCAGCTGCTGCAGAACCTCATAATACACCTCAGCTGCTGCAGAACCTCATAATACACCTCAGCTGCTGCAGAACCTCATAATACACCTCAGCTGCTGCAGAACACCATAATACACCTCAGCTGCTGCAGAACATCATAGTACACCTCAGCTGCTGCAGAACCTCATAATAAACCTCCGCTGCTGCAGAACATCATACTACAACTCAGCTGCTGCAGAGCATCATAATACATGTCAGCTGCCGCAGAACCTCCTAATACACCTCTGCTGCTGCAGATCCTCATAATACATCTCATCTGCTGCAGAACCTCAAAATACACCTCAGCTGCTGCAGAACCTCATAATACACCTCAGCTGCTGCAGAACCTCATAATACACCTCATCTGCTGCAGAATATCATCATACACCTCAGCTGCTGCAGAACCTCATAATACACCTCAGCTGCTGTAGAACCTCATAATACATCTCAGCTGCTGCAGAACCTCATAATACATCTCAGCTGCTGCAGAACTTCATAATACACCTCAGCTGTTGCAGAACACCATACACCTCAGCTGCTACAGAACCTCATAATACACCTCAGCTTCTGCAGAACCTCATAATACACCTCAACTGCTGCAGAACCTGATAATACACCTCAGCTGCTGCAGAACCTCATAATACATCTCAGCTGCTGCAGAACACCCTAATACACCTCAGCTGCTGCAGAACCTCTTAATACACCTCAGCTGCTGCAGAACCTCATAATACACCTCAGCTGCTGCAGAACGCCATACTACACCTCAGCTGCTGCAGAACCTCATAATACACCTCAGCTGCTGCAGAACCTCATAATACACCTCAGCTGCTGAACATCATACTACATCTCAGCTGCTGCAGAACCTCATAATACACCTCAGCTGCTGCAGAACCTCATACTACATCTCAGCTGCTGCAGAACCTCATAATACTCCTCAGCTGCTGCAGAACATCATACTACACCTCAGCTGCTGCAGAACCTCATAATACGCCTCAGCTGCTGCAGAACCTCATAATACGCCTCAGCTGCTGCAGAACTTCATAATACGCCTCAGCTGCTGCAGAACCTCATAATACACCTCAGCTGCTGCAGAACACCATAATACACACCTCAGCTGCTGCAGAACCTCATAATACACCTCAGCTGCTGCAAAACCTCATAATACACCTCAGCTGCTGCAGAAGTTCATAATACACCTCAGCTGCTGCAAAACCTCATAATACACCTCAGCTGCTGCAGAACATCATAATACACCTCAGCTGCTGCAAAACCTCATAATACATCTCAGCTGCTGCAGAACCTCATAATACTCCTCAGCTGCTGCAGAACATCATACTACACCTCAGCTGCTGCAGAACCTCATAATACGCCTCAGCTGCTGCAGAACATCATACTACACCTCAGCTGCTGCAGAACCTCATAATACACCTCAGCTGCCGCAGAACCTCATAATACACCTCAGCTGCTGCAAAACCTCATAATACACCTCAGCTGCTGCAGAAGTTCATAATACACCTCAGCTGCTGCACAACCTCATAATACATCTCAGGTGCTGCAGAACCTCATAATACGCCTCAGCTGCTGCAGAACCTCATAATACGCCTCAGCTGCTGCAGAACATCATACTACACCTCAGCTGCTGCAGAACCTCATAATACACCTCAGCTGCCGCAGAACCTCATAATACACCTCAGCTGCTGCAAAACCTCATAATACACCTCAGCTGCTGCAGAAGTTCATAATACTCCTCAGCTGCTGCACAACCTCATAATACATCTCAGGTGCTGCAGAACCTCATAATACTCCTCAGCTGCTGCAGAACATCATACTACACCTCAGCTGCTGCAGAACCTCATAATATGCCTCAGCTGCTGCAGAACCTCATAATACGCCTCAGCTGCTGCAGAACCTCATAATACACCTCAGCTGCTGCAGAACACCATAATACACACCTCAGCTGCTGCAGAACCTCATAATACACCTCAGCTGCTGCAGAAGTTCATAATACACCTCAGCTGCTGCACAACCTCATAATACATCTCAGCTGCTGCAGAACCTCACCATACACACCTCAGCTGCTGCAGAACCTCATAATACGCCTCAGCTGCTGCAGAACCTCATAATACAGAATAGAAATCTTCCCCTGAGCTGGGGTGCCATGACCGTATAAAAAAATCAGTCTGATTTTTATCCAGAAAAGTTGGCGGCTGTTTCTCACTCGTCCTCCTCGTCCTCCGTTCTTTCACTCAGCCGCTATTAACCATTTACAGTTTTCCACGTTACAGAACTGTAATGTATCAGCAGCTAATACTCCGGGGCAGCGGATTCCCCTCTCGCTCCCATAGACTTGAATGGCCGAGTCTCGTCTGATGTAGGAGGTAAATTCTGCGCTCTGTGATTTTTATTCATCTGCCCGGCTCCACTGAATAACGTTGGTCCGAGTGCCATTTTTTAACGGATGGAATTTGGACCGAAAATACGGTCGTGTGCACGATCCTTTACTCTTCACAAAAGACTTTTGCAGCAGCTGAGAACTCTAAGGACTTTTCATATTATCTGTATGTATATTGCACTGTATGCACCGTGACAATTTTCTGCATATTTGTATGTTGTCTTTTCACTCAGTATTTTACCAGGGACCTCGACAAGCACCAATACTGTGCCAGAGTCCCAAACATTGGCAACTTTGAGCCCTAAATCATTGAAGATGGTAAATCCTATTTCCCACCACTAGGTGTCACTGGAGTCCAGCAGCTCCCAGCACAGGGCAGATTTCTTGGGATCCATAATATTAATAGTAATATTGCTGCTTATAGATTTTCCTTGTCCAAGAATTTTCCTTTAACTGGGGCACACAGACCATGCACAAAACCCCATTTCATTATAATCCCCCACCCCCCCTACCCCAGGCAGTGAGAACCTTGCACTCCAGAGGTTAACATGCATACACCTCCATAGGGTGGGCATTGCAGGGAGCCCCAGTCTCAGTGCAGTGGGGAGGGGGATGCATGCTGCAGTGGTCTGCATGGTGTGCAGGGGAGCAGCACTGTGCATGTCCTCAGGCTGCAGGATCATACAGGGATTAGTGCAGTGACACAGGAAGCACTCTCTCCATAGCTTCCTGTGCAGGGATCAGAGGAGGAGCTGGGCTGCTGGGGAAGCTGCAGACACTGGTGCAATGTGCCCACACAGCTGCCTGGGAAGTGGATGTGGGGGATAAGGATGTGAGCAGCCAGCAGCATGGACATACAGGACACAGCAGGTATGGATTTCTGGCAGCATGGAATAACCTGTAGTTAGGGCAGGTGCTGGGGAACTACAAGTGCCAGAAGTTATGGCTGCACAGCACCTGCCTCTGAGACAGGGAACATTAGAAAATCAGTGTGAAAAAAACTTTTTCTTTTGTCCCAGAGAGCAAAAATAGTAATTGTATCAAGTGAGGAAGTGAGAGGAGATACAATGTTGCAACATTTCATAAATATTATTGTTGTGATTGGCGATCTGCTGCTTGGGAAGTACTACAACTCCCACCAGGACAGGAGAGACTGTAGTTTTACAACAATTTGCAGATTTATTGGATCTGATTTGTGAAGCTCTAGGACTCCCATTCCTGCAGCTGAATTGGTTGTCAGTGTCATCCAGGACAGGAATTGGTTGTCACCCAGCCATCCCTTGCTCTGTCCTGATCTGCCATTCTGTGGTGTGGGAAAGCTGGGTAGGGGAGGTTTTTACCTTTAAATTGTTTATTCCCCAGCTTACTCTGCTCTTTCCTGATCCGCTGTTCTGCCGCATAGAAAAGCAGAGTCTTTGCCAGTTTTATTGGCTGTCACTTTCCTTCCCCTGGACTTTCCTATCTGTCATTCTGTGGCACAGAAAAGCTGGGTAGCAAAGTTTTTGGCAGTTTATCATCATGCTTCCCAGAAACGTATACTAATAAAATACTAACTCCATAGGGGATTGTTCACATACTGCATACTTGAAATGTTTTACAGCAACAGCAGTTTTACAGCCGCAGCAAAATGAACAAAATTTCTAAAATCCCATTCACACTGTGTTTTTTTTCTCTCTCTCTTTCTTAATCTTGCGTTGGTGCATCTCAATTCTTTCAGTGTTTTTACTACATTTTTCAACCTTGATCGAAATGGGTTAGCAACAAAAAAGAAAATATGAAAAAATGCACCAAAACACGCCGAATATTTTCTGACATTTTTTAACCATAGTTTGTGCTTTTCATACAAAAAAAAAGGGCGTAAAAAAACAGTAACATGTGAACATACTCCAACTACCAAGGTGTTTTGGCTTCTAAATGACACTTTTTAGTGATGATTTTATACATATGGTTTAAAGGATCTATTTTTTTTACTTGTTGAGTTTTTGTTGCAGTGTATTTTTTTGTTTGTTTGTTTTTGGTGCGGATTTGACTCAGAATTTGTTTAATGCATTTTTTAGTGCAGAAATGCTATGATTTTTCACTTAAAAACACATATGGGATTTTCCATCCCTTTTTTTTTCAGGGTGCCCATAATGGTGTATAAGGAGAGGGAGGGGGAGCACTGAAAGTCGCACATTTCTGCACCAACTTTAAAGGACTTTGTTAGCACAGAATGACTGTTCAAACCAAGTATAGGTGCTTAGTGCACCCTTGGTGTGACCAAACAGTTCACTGCACTTTCCCACCTACTTGTTTTAAATCTATCTCAGTCCTCTTCTGGCTCTTAAAAAAACAGAGCTGTCAATCAAAGAAGAGGGGAATGGAAACTGTGGGAAAACAAGGAGGTGGAAAGGTGCACTGAACTGTTTGGCCACACCAAGGGGGCACTGAGCACCTGGACTTGGTTTGTACAGTCATTCTGTGCTGACAGTCCTGCTACAGCACTGCTTACTATACTGTGAGCGGCATCTTCAGCACGCCCTGGCACATTGATTGCAGAGACTGCATCTGTGCAGAACTAGCTGTCAATCAAAGTGCCGGGACATGCTCAAGACGCCGCTCTGTGAACACCCCCATCACTGAAAGCTGGCGGCTCCCGGGAGGAAATAAATACATTTTCTCCCATTAGCTGCATTTTCAGTAGGGCTGCCGGGCAGCATTGGAACATTAAATGTCGCTGTCAATAAAATAACACTGCTCACATTTACTACCCCTTATTGGCCCCCTTGCATGTTATCGCGAGGCCCCGATACCACAGCAGCCCAGTCTTGCTGAAGGTCCCTGTCAGTGCCCTCTTGGTACTTTTGTGAAAGACTAAAAAAAAAAATAAAGTGAAAAAAATAAGTTTTTTTTAAAACTATAAAAAAAAATGTAAATGACTCTAAAGACTTGAATCACCCCATACTCCCCCATTAAAATTAATGATTAGAATAATAAACATATTTGGCATCTCCAGGTCCATTAAAGTCCGATGTATTAAAATCTAAAATTAATAATAAAAAAATAAAACAATGCCAGAACTGCAGTTTTTCGGTCAGCACAAATCCCTAGAAAAATGCAATAAAAAACAATCAAAATGGCATACGTACACCTAATTGGTATCGATAAAACCATCAGTTTGCCAAGCAAAAAAAAGAAGAAAAAAATACAGCTCAGTCGACGGAAAAATAAAAATCTTGCGCGTTTCGAAAAATGGCGACACAAAAAAATGTATTTTCAAACTTCTTACTTTTTATTTTTTTTAACCACATAAATAAATAAAAATCTATGCGGGTTCGGTATCGCCATAATTGTACTGATCTGGAGAATCATATTACCAGGTCATTCATAAAATGCAATGTACTTCGAAAAAAATAAAAAACAACCCAAAAACAATCGTGGAATTGCATTTTTTTTCTACCCTTTCATTCCATTTGGAATTTTTTTTCCCTTTTTTTAATACATCATACAATAAAATGAATGGTGTCATTCAAAACTCTGACTCCTCCTGCAAAAAAAACTTGTCGATGGAAAAATAAAAAAGTTATGACTCTTGAAAAAACTAAAGTTCAAAAATTTTAATTGGCTGCATAGCCGGTGGTTAGAGAGGAGCTGTCTCCAGGTCGAAAGTGGATAGCTTTTGATCTTATTTAATTCCCAGCGTCACCACCGACTCTCTGCAGGTCTTGAGCATGCGTGACTTTTGTCATTTCATGTCAGTGCGCCATGAAGTCAGGTTCACGCTCCTTAGATGCATTGCCGCCTACTGATCTCCGGCTTCTGTGTGTTGGCAGGTTACTTTATCACAATGTCTTCCCCGGCATGTGCAGTGCACCTATGAAGCCAGTGGATGCACACCCAACTTCATTGTGCCGTAACATGAACTGGCGATTGTCGCGCGCATGCGCGAGACTTTCAGAGGGCCGGCGGTGACTATCACTAAATGAAAAGGCCCGTATTGCTGAAACCGTATTGCTTATACTTTATCGCAATGTCTCCACGGACGTGCGCCTATGAAGCCGGGGGATGTACACCCAGCTTCATTGCGCAGTAGCATGAACTGATGATGGTCGAACGCATGCGCGAGACTTACAGAGTCCCGTATTGCTGAAACCGTATGGCGGTTTTGAAAAAGACAAAAACAGGAATACTCAGGGGAGCAATGGGAATAAAATTAGAGCAAAAATTTGGCCACTTTTGAAACTCTTTGGGTATGTGCGCACGATCAGTATTTGCCTGCAGAATTTTCTGCAGCGTTTCTGCAAAGTTCTGCACTTCTTGGCAGCAAAAACGCTGTGGAAAATCCGCTGCGTTTTCATGCGTTTTTTGTGCGTTTTTGCCTGCGGACTTGCCATGCTTTTTTTTTTTCAATGCATTGTATAGGAAAAACGCTGACAAAAATGCACAAAGAATGGACGTGCTGCTTATTTAAAAGCACATGAAATTCTGTCAGGAAAATTCCTAATCATGTGCACAGATCTCAGGAAGGTCTGCAATGCGTCTTTAATGACAATTCCAAGCGGATTTACCGCATAGAAAGCTCACCGTGTGCACATATCCTTTAAATCTGGTTTACACCTATTTGCTTAACTAACCACCCCTAGTTATCCACCCACACTTCAAACAATGGCGGGAGGAGCATAAACTTGGAAATTGTATTGCATATATTTTTGTGTGCAATATTTTCATGACAAAAACTGGTGCAAACGTCTGGATAAAATCCCCACAAAGTGTTAGGGGCTCTCTCTATGTGTGTCTCACATTTCTAAGGCCTTAATTATCAAATCATTACTAACAGTAAACCTGGCAGTGTCCATAGCAACCAATCAAATCTCTGCTTTCTTTTCTGAAATTGCTGTGGAAAAATGAAAGCTGCACTGTGATTGGTCATATGCTTTTGTTATGGTATCCTTTTTTTTTTAAACAACTTTATTTAACAAAAAAAAAAAACATAACGGAGCTCATCGCCCCCTCCCGTCCAGTGCAAACACAGGTTGCCGATGGGTTAACATGGTAGCCATACGCTACTGAAGGTCCCAATCAATGTCATCTTAGTGCAGTACTGCTTGTGGCTCGGCTCAAGGAGATCACTATTTTTTTTTCTAGTCACTGCAATACTAAAGCATTGCAAAAATTTAGAAAAACCGTCTAACAATCGCTGGTTCAAGTATCCTTGGGTGGAGGAGGGAACAAAAAAATATATAAAACGCAGGCAACTTTTTCTTAAAAAAAAAAAAAAAAAAAATTAAATCCTAGAAAATAAAAAAAAAAGTTTAAATCGCTCAACTTTTCACAATCTGAAATGTTTTTTTTTTTCATTAAAAAAATTGCATTTTATATTACATAAAAGTTCCATCTATAAAGTTAATTAACTCATATAAGTGTAAGAACCCCCCCCCCGAAACTTCAGAGTTTCTGTTTTTCAGTCACTGTACCCCCCCAAAAAAAATGCACTAAGAAGTGATGAAACGTGATGCTTACCCCAAAACCGTACCAATAAAAACGGAAGCTCGCCACACAGCACCATCAACAGATAGAGAATGAAGGGGCTCATAAAATTGCACTGCAAAATAAAAAAATTCAGCACATTAAAATAAAAGAAACAATATAATTTTGGTATTGCCTTTTAATCTTTTTGACCTGAAGAGTCGTATTGTCTAGCCGTTTTTACCGATTAATGAACACCATAAGAAGAACAATAAGAAAAAATTAACAATGGCGGAATTTTTTTTTTTTTTTTTTTATCCTTTCGCTATAGTTATTTTTTTTCCTTTTGTTTTCAATACAATTTATTGTAAAAGTGAATTATGTCATTCAAATCGTTGCACAAAAAAACAAGCCCTTATACGGCTATGTCGCCGGAAAAATAAAAAAAGTTATGGCTCTTGGAAGAAGGCGAGGGAAAAAAAAAACAAGAGCGCAAAAGATGGAAAAACCCAGTAGGACAAATATTGCTAATCCTCTCGCAGAAATTCTCGATTTCTACCCTGGATCTGCTTATGTGTGAATGTACTCCAAAGGGCCTTAAAGGTCAGCCAAACCCTGGCAGTTTTGGTGGGTCACACCAACCATATAAAGTGTTTTGGGGGCTTTCCGACCCCACTCCCAGCTGATTTATGTTTTATGAGATTAAAGGGTTTTTTTTATTTTTTTTTTATCCATTTAAGTTATGAAACTTTACAAATCACTTTATTTGTTCAATTTTCTTCATCCCTGTAAAAGAAAAAAAATGCATGTCAGTGGCTTTCAGGACTTTGCTTTTCCCCAGTCTATTTACCTGCTTTCTGCTGCACTGGTATCAGAATAATGGAGTACTGATGATGGCAGTGAAAGAGGCAACTCTGCTCCTGTAATGGCTCATTCTCAAGTCAGTTTTTCACGTCTGAGCGCTCTCCGTCTTTTTCACGGATAGCACTCGTACCTATGACAGTCTATGGGACTGTCTACATGAACGTAACTTTTGGTGACCGAGTGGTTCAGGCAAAATCGCGGAGACATGTCCGATATTGATCCGAGTGTCGATAAACCTAACAATGAAAGTCTATGGGTCCATGCAAAAACTGGACAGCACTTGGATGACATCTGAGTGCTGTCTGTTTTTTATGGACTGATAGGAGTTAATGAGAAAATATATATTTTTTTCTCATCAGAAAAAAACTGATGAAACTCTGATGACACTGATCGAAAACACTGATGAAACTCAAACTGGTTTTCTTGTATGAGAAAATCAATGACGTGTGACATGTTCACACACTGTTTTTATTTTTTTCTGCAGCCAAAACCTGCCCTATTGGTAGTAGAAACGCTTAAAGAATTGCCATGCTGCAGATTTAAAAAACGCTGCAGTTCTCGGAGAGGATAAAACAAGCGTGTGCATGAGATTTCTGTAATCTCATAGCTTTTGCTGGCACTGTAAAATGCAGCTCTTAAAACGCTGCTTGTGAACATAGCCCAACTTTGGGGATAAGTTGCTGCAGGAGATTATTCTGATCAGTACAACGCTTAGAGGAGGAGACAGGTTCTGACCCATCACTGCCATCATCTGTACTCCAAATGAGTCTGTCCTGTATCAATGCGGCTGAAGGCTGTAAATAGACTGGGGAAAAGCCGGGGTTTGGAAGCCACTTATATGCAGATGCTCCCTGACATCACAGTACCCCTCCATAATGCTAAATATATGTCCTTGTGTCTTGCAGGAGCCCTCTCTTTGTGCTGTCGTCTGACTGATCTGCCCTGAGCTTCTGTGCGGACTCTCACATATCTGTGAATACGCCCCAGACTTTCCTCGCAGGTACGCAGTGCTTTCTGTGATCTGACGCCGTGCCCGTGCCCAACGCTCCCATTGTCTGCACTATTTGCTGCTCTCTGTATCTGTGTGCCAGGCGGTGCCTCTGTGCGGAGGTCGCTCCACGCCTCATTCCAGCCTTATCAGCTCGCAATCTTCGCCTATGCTGCTGATTAATCGGACGGTAATAATATATTGGGATCATGGGAAAATCGCATAAGGAGCTTTTTCTGGCTAAGGACCCCTATCCCTGCGGCTGTTATGGACCCCAAACATAGCGCAATTTAGAGATCTGCATGAGGAGGATTTTGAAAGAAAAGTAGAAATGATTCCAGAAGATATATACTGTACTGTATATATATTTTTGTCCCCATTATATACCCTACAGCAATCCATAATGCACACGGGAATTATAATGCTGTTAATCCAGATCTTTCTGGTTCATGAACATAGTAGCAGAACTACATGTAGACTAATAGATGGGTGTCCACACTGATAGATGGGTGTCCTGAACAAAGAGCGTCCCTTGTTCTGGAGGAGCCGTGCTGTTGTTCTCTCCCTATAGAGAGCCCAGTTCTCTGTCCCCTCCCGGTACATAGCCCGGCCCTCGCCGTCCCCTCCCGGTACGTAGCCCGGCCCTCGCCGTCCCCTCCCGGTACGTAGCCCGGCCCTCGCCGTCCCCTCCCCGTACGTAGCCCAGCCCTCGCCGTCCCTTCCCCGATACGTAGCCCAGCCCTCGCCGTCCCTTCCCCGATACGTAGCCCAGCCCTCGCCGTCCCTTCCCCGATACGTAGCCCAGTCCTCGCCGTCCCTTCCCCGATACGTAGCCCAGTCCTCGCCGTCCCTTCCCCGATACGTAGCCCAGTCCTCGCCGTCCCTTCCCCGATACGTAGCCCAGTCCTCGCCGTCCCTTCCCCGATACGTAGCCCAGTCCTCGCCGTCCCTTCCCCGATACGTAGCCCAGTCCTCGCCGTTCCCAATCCTGTCCTGCATTATAATGACAACCTATTGGTATGAGTGGTGCTGGTGAATGCTGCTGCAGCGCTAGCAGCCAATATCAAATACCGTGAGCAGAGACAGAGTGCTGAACCCGGGGATGGTGAGTAAAGCACATTTTTTTGTTTTTTTTCTAATAAACTGCAAACGTGATTTGCAACAACTCCAAAGGTGCTAAAACAATTTCTGCTACTTTCCGACCTGTTTTTGGTTATAGTTGTAACTACTGAATAAAAAGCAAACCTTTATAATCCTACATTTTTTGGATCCACCTTTTTTAGGATAGATTTTCTGTACCGTAATGGGGTGCCAGTACTTCCCTAAGGGAAGGATTCTTTCCATCACATTGGTGCTCGCTCTTTTTCTGTCTCTGTGACCCCGTTACATTGTGGGATCATCTGGTTTGTGTCTTTCCTGCCTCTTTTACAGGATGGGTTGTGATTTCCTGATCTCTTGGGAAGAAATCTATGACTTCGGGATACGGGGAGGATTGAGTTATGTATATTGGATGAGGAGATATCGGGGGGAGGTGAAGTTACATGAAGAATGTGGGGGACTTGTCTGTTCTTTGGAGAATTATACCGTAAATTCTGGATTTTTTCTGCTTAGATGCACTAATATCCTATATTCTTAGATGATGCATTGCAGCGGTTGACTACCTGTAGTTTTCTAGCTGTTACAAAACTACAAGTCCCAGCATGCCCTGACAACCTGTGGCTCCATTTATGTCTGTGTGGCTGTATTATCTGCTGGACACATTCAAGTCAATTAAGTAAAGCCGCAGTACCACACATAGCCTTGTAAACAAGAGTGGCGCTATTCTGGGCGCAATAGCAGACTCTGACTTCCTTCTAAATTTGGTGGTGGTAGTGGAGGTCAAACCAGAAATATTATAGGTTGGAAAACACCTTTGGCGATAACCAGTTTGGTATCTGGCCGCTGAGATGCAGTACCAGAGTCAACCACATGAACAGGAATGGCACTGTGACAGGTAAAGGGAACATAGATACAATTAATGACTTTAGCTGATATTATCCTCACCCATCCCTTGTAGACTGTGACCCCTCGTAGGGGGGTACGACTGGTACAGGGTTCTCGCTCCTCCTGTACCAGTCGCCGTCATGTTTTGTTAAAGATCATTGTAATTGTTTTCACTATGTATACCCCTTTTTCACATATAAAGCGCCATGGAATAAATGGTGCTATAACAATAAATAATAATAATAATATTACTTTTTTTATTTGCATAAATGGGCTGAGCTGCAGTACCAGACTCCACCACATAGACAAGTGGCGCTGCGCTGGGAAATACAGTAAATTGGACCTATTGGATGCAACTCTTGACTTTAGCTAATACACTAGTCTTTTTCTATCATTAGGGTTACGTTCCCATAAAAGTATTAAAACAGTCTGTGTACAAACAGCGATGCTTGGAACGACCGGGGGTCTCCTGATCCAAACTTATATGTCTGCTTATGAGGCTGTTCGTTCGGGGGGTAGGAGAGTTGCAGATGATCTGGGCATTGCTGTCTATATACAAGCCGTCTAATCCGGTTTTGTGACCAAAGCCCAACTGAGTGGACTGAGCTGCAGTAGCGGACTCCACCACATAGACAAGTGGCGCTCTGCAATTTATAAAAGGGAAACTATTAGATACAACTTTTGAAGTGACTATTTCTCCTAATATGTGTAAATCTTTTCCAACTTACGGCACCGTGACCAGATGCTTGGACGTGGAGTACTTAGTGTACGCTCATATTCCCCCGCCTCCACTGTTTGCTGTAAGGCAAAAGGATTAAGTTATCAAAATGAAAACTTTTTTTTTTGCCTCCTTTTGTTATGAATTCTTCATACTGAATGGTTGTCATAATAAAAATGAAAAACAATGAAAAAAATAAAGTAAAATGAAAAGTTTCTTCGATTAGATCTGGTAGAACGCGCGTCGCTGGAACTTGTTACCATTGTGCCATCCACCGAAACGCTTCAGTCAAGCCATTGTTCTTTTGTGTGTCTGATGAGTCTGATGAATGAGCCCTCGTAGGTTTTCCAGGGCTGGGATGTGCCGTACAGAACGGCTCGGAGGATTTGGCAGGCTCTTGGCATTACCCGGCTGACACCACTCACATCTTTCTCCAGCGGCGCTGCACATTGCTGAGAAAACACTGCTGGAACCGGTACAGTTCTCTGTTTGTCTAGCGCTAATGTTCTGCAAATGTTACAATTTGTGCCGGCAAAATAATACATTGTCTCTGAGTATTGGAAGAAAGCCTCATTTTTTTTTTCCCCCAAAAAAAGAGTTGGCGACTGTTTTTGTGGCTAACACTAATTGGGTGCCTCTTTTAAGATTTTTTTTGTAATTTTTGAGACCTCTAGATAACTACAGATTATATCGTGAAGCGGACAACTAGAACTGAAAATTGTTACCTACTTGGGTAAAGGTTGATGTTGTAGTCCTTAAAAACTTACCTGTAATGAGTAGATCTCAGCGGTTCTCTTTTCTTGCTCCTCGGGGGTGGGAGCTTCATCTGCAGAAACTGGTCACATGACATCAAATTTGTTTATTTACTATTTCTCCTGCTTCACAACATTGTTGATGGTCATTGTTGATGGTCATTGTTGATGGTCATTGTTGATGGTCATTGTTGATGGTCATCGTTGATGGTCATCGTTGATGGTCATTGTTGATGATGGTCATTGTTGATGGTCATTGTTGGTGGTCATTGTTGGTGGTCATTGTTGATGGTCATTGTTGATGGTCATTGTTGATGGTCATCGTTGATGGTCATCGTTGAAGGTCATCGTTGAAGGTCATCGTTGATGGTCATAGTTGATGGTCATCGTTGAAGGTCATAGTTGATGGTCATCGTTGAAGGTCATCGTTGATGCTCATTGTTGATGGTCTTGAGAACATCAAGGAGAATGTCTGAGATTTATAAACCTTTGGGGAGACTATACTTGCACCTCTGATTTAAAGGGATCATGAATTTAAACAAAAATGGCCAAAAATGTACATCACTTTGGGTTGTCTTTGATGTGTATATAAATGAGACTGAGCTGCAATTCCACACTCAGTCAATAGGAGTTAAAAAAAACTAAAAGCAGGCATGTTTTTCTGACCTCATATAATCCATTTAAAGAGGTTAAGCTACTTTATAAAAGCATAGTCACTTTTTTTTTTCCTGAAATGGCGCCACACTTGTCTATAGGTTGTCTCGTGTATTGCAGCTCAGCTCTTCCTGAAACGGAACCAAACCTTATTATTAGTTGTCATTGGTGTGAATAGTGAGACTTCCATAAATAGGTCCCATTTTCTCTACCACACACAACCAGAGAACGTTTTGCCGTGCTGGTTTTTGTTTTGGAATAAGACTGTACATCCCCTTTAATAAGAGTAGATCTAATCTGTTTTGCCACACTAGGATTTAAAATCTGGGGTTTTCTTGACTGGCTCCTCGGGGGCGTGAACCTTTTATGCATCAAGTGGTCACATGACACAGTTCTGTCCATTAATCGTGCTGCTGCTTTACGCCATTGTTGATGTCATGTTCCACATGAGAACAGCCAGGAGAACGCTATCCTGCCGAGTTCTAGCTACACCTCCGTATTAAAGGGTCATATCAGAGAGATCTATTTACACCTCTGTATTAAAGGGGTCATATCAGAGAGGTCTATCTACACCTCCGTATTAAAGGGTCATATCAGAGAGATCTATTTACACGTCTGTATTAAAGGGGTCATATCAGAGAGGTCTATCTACACCTCCGTATTAAAGGGTCATATCAGAGAGATCTATTTACATCTCTGTATTAAAGGGGTCATATCAGAGAGGTCTATCTACAACTCCGTATTAAAGGGTCATATTAGAGAGATCTATTTACACCTCTGTATTAAAGGGGTCATATCAGAGAGGTCTATATACACCTCTGTATTAAAAGGGTCATATCAGAGAGGCCTATTTACACCTCTGTATTAAAGGCGTCATATCAGAGAGGTCTATCTACACCTCCGTATTAAAGGGTCATATCAGAGAGGTCTATTTACACCTCTGTATTAAAGGGTCATATCAGAGAGGCCTATTTACACCTCTGTATTAAAGGGTCATATCAGAGAGGCCTATTTACACCTCTGTATTAAAGGGTCATATCAGAGAGGCCTATTTACACCTCCTTATTAAAGGAGTCGTATCAGAGAGGTCTATCTACACCTCCGTATTAAAGGGGTCATATGAGAGAGGTCTGTTTACACCTCTGTATTAAAGGGGTCATATCAGAGAGGTCACTTTACACCTCCGTATTAAAGGGGTTATACGAGAGAGGCCTATTTACACCTTTGTAAAAAAGGGGTCATATGAGAGAGGTCTATCTACACCTCCGTATTAAAGGGGTCATATCAGAGAGGCCTATTTATACCTCCGTATTAAAGGGGTCATATGAGTTTACTTAAAAAATGACCGAAAAAAAGCATCACTTTGTCCAAGGACTATATGTGGACATATTTTATCTCTCCCTACGTTTTTCCCTTTTCCAGTCCTAATGCAGTTCTTACATCAACAGGCCAAGCAAGACAGCCCATGCCCCTTTAATTAAGCCACATCCCCTTTGAAAGTCCATAGGAAGGTATAGGAGATTAGACTGAAAGATCCCGTTTTCTTTGCCGAACTTCTCAAACCCTAGAAGTACAAAAATAAAAGTTTTGTAAATGGGTGAAAAGTTTTTGGCTGTTTCCTCCTAGTTTTATTTTTAGGTTTTGCTTTATTTTAAAGGGGGAAAAAACCCAAAACACAAAGCACTGAGGAGCAGGAGACAACAAGCAGATGGATTGTGTCGTGGGTTGGTGAACATGCTTAACCTATTATGTACGGCTTCTACTTCTCGCGAGTAAGGTCAATGTGGCATTGAAGCGAACCCTAATGAAATACATAGGACAGAACGTTGCAAGGCGTTTTTTCGCTCACCGCCCCCCTGCCGCCTCTACTCGCCCATCGGGATGGTTTCAGAAAAGTCGCAAGCTGTAAATAATTGAGAATAAAGTAAAAATTCACAATAAGACATTTCTTGGCTCGCAGCTGTGTATAATTTCATGGTATTCGCTTTTATGCATACGGTTTACCAGCAATTGAAGCCAGCTTTTTGGCTGGAGGAAATGGGGGCAAAGTGGCTGCCCTCACAATCCCACTAAATAAATATGTGGTTCATTATGTCCGTCCATAAACAATTACCATCATGTCACCAGTCGCCCTTTTTTTTTTTTTTTCTTTATATATATATATATATATATATATAAAAATGTTTTTGTGTTTTTGCATGTTTTGCGCATGTATATAATATATATTTAGACTTGTTTTATACTTTTTGTATCTTTATAAAAAGATGAGAACGGTCGCAGCAGTTGATTAACACTAAATAAAAACATTACAGGCGACCACAATGCATTTACAAGATCTGCTTTCTTCCAAAGTTACTGAATTAGTATTCCAATCTACAACAAAAATGTAAGTTGGAGGGGGCGCTGTTTCATTAAAGTCTATGTAAAGTCATTGAATTTGAAAATGGTGAAAAGTGGTACTGCAAGTTACAAATTTTGGAAATATTTGATAAAAAAGCATCTAGCAGTCATAGTAGAACCAGGTATATCCCACATGGGTGAATAATTGTCTTTTGGGAGCCCTAAAAATGCCATCTAGCTGCCTTTTAATGATGGATGCATAGATACATAGCAATATGATGGTTTGTAGGACAGTATAATCATTCCTTAAAGGGGTTGTCTACCTTTTGGGGACAATTTGTTTTCTTTTACCTGAAGAGGTTGTCTCATGTACGAGCTGTATACTACAAAATTTAAAAAAATTATTGAGAACAGATTTTTAAGAAAAGGTAAATTGCAACACTGCTTGTTTTTCCAACACAATTTCACTCATTTAAATAGATACGATAACCCCATAAAATCCGTGTATTTGGGGCTAATAATAGTTTTTGCAATTGGGTGTCATTCAAAATTTTGCACCGTTTGCCTTCTATGGCCTTTGTGCTGCTCTGTCTATTGCTGGCTGCAGACTGAGTAAACTAAGAATCCATCAGTGAGCTCGTTCTGATTTATCATGAACCCCTCTCTTAGCATTGGTCATAGTTACATCATCATCTACTTAGTCTGATCCTATAATGAATCTTATCATTGTTTTATAACTTCCGACAGACCCCTGTTCTGGCCGGACATTATATCGGGGGGGCATTTTATATTGGTTTTTGGTGAATTTTAGAAAATATGGCAGGAAAGTTTGGTAAAGTTTTTTTTTTCAAACTTTTGCTACTTTGCATTTCATTGTATTTTCTACTCCATGGTCAGAATTGGATATTAATGGTTAATGCCAATTTAGTACCAGTTTTCAGAGGTGTGTGGCGTCTGCGCGGTATTCACATCCCAAAATCCGTCAACATCTGTTAACAGTTTAGGAAAAGGATAAGAAAAGGTGGGGGAAAAAAACAAAAAACTAAAAAATATAATTGAAAAATGGCAAAAAAAAAAAAAGCTCAACCTTTTTATTATGATTTATTGGAGAGAAGCGGCGCCCCCTAATGATCATCTGGGTAATAGGTGCTAAGTATCATAGAGCAATATCTGATCTGCGGGGTCACAGGTCAGTGTTTGATCTTACAGCCTGAGGATTTAGGTCTGGCTGCCCCTCGTTATATCCAGAGGGGGGATCTCCGCTACTGTACTAAAGACCCATCATGTAAAGAACTATTTAAATTAAAGAACTCCCCCTCCACCAAAAAAGTAAATTAAAAGTAGACCCCTCGTCTCTGCTGACATGTCCGTTTTAGAAAAGACTCGTATTCCATTCCTTTTAAAAAAAAACAACAAAAAACAAAAACAGCATGGTGACGTTCCTCTGTTCTTCCTCCTGGGAAGGTATACATAAGTTACCATCTCCCTGTGTCAGTAGGGGGCATCTTTGGCACTGTTGCTACAGGGGGATATTGTTGGCACAAGCTCCTTTCGCGCGGTAACATCAGTCGTCTGCTGATTTATGTTTCCAGGAGGAGTAACAGGGGGCCCGATAATTGCGGAATTCTAAGGAAAGATTCTCCAGAATTGGACAAAGTAGGGTTAATTCCTCAAGTCATGAACGGCTCAATTTGTGTGACCAGAAAACAACTTTTCTAGGAAAGCTGGATGACGCCTTCCCACTTTAGGGCTGGTTGTTGCTCGTGTTTCTTGTTGTTTGGTCTTTTTGGATTCCTCTGTTCTTCCTATTGGAAATGTATAAGTAAATTGACAGCTCAGTGTTACCATTTCTCGTGTCACTAGTGTCCGTCTCTGACACTATCATTACTAGTTGGATAGTGTTGGGACAAGCTACATTGAATGGTAACACTGGGTGACAATTTTATATTTTCCAGGAGTAGTTACAGGGGGACGACACAGAGTTCTAAGGGCAAGAATTGTTTTTATTAGATGGATGGATGGATAGATAGGGGACGGATGGATAGATGGGAGGTGGACGGGTGGGAGGTGGACGGGTGGATGGATAGGAGGTGGACGGATAGGAGGTGGACGGATAGGAGGTGGACGGATAGGAGGTGGACGGATAGGAGGTGGACGGATAGGCGGTGGACGGATAGGCGGTGGACGGATAGGCGGTGGACGGATAGGCGGTGGACGGATAGGCGGTGGACGGATAGGCGGTGGACGGATAGGCGGTGGGCGGATAGGAGATGGGCGGATAGAAGATGGACGGATAGGAGATGGACGGGTGGGCGGATAGGAGATGGACGGGTGGGCGGATAGGAGATGGACGGGTGGGCGGATAGGAGATGGACGGGTGGGCGGATAGGAGATGGACGGGTGGGCGGATAGGAGATGGACGGGTGGACGGATAGGTCATGGATGGATATAGATAGATAAGGGGTGTGACAGAGTCGTTGGTGTATATGAGGGGAGGAATGTGTCACGCAGGTTGCTAGCCTGTGTGAACTAGAACCAATAAACTTTCTGCCAGCATATTATATGCTGGGGGGGGGTAACTCTTTTAAAGGGCGTAGTTTTATGGGAATGACATAGAGATGGGAGGGACGTCATTCCCCATACCTCCACCTCAAGGTGTGGCTGAGCAACTTTCTGTTTTTTTTTCTCTGGTGTTGAGTTTGAAGAGGCAAGGTCTCCAGACTGGACAGCCACAGCTCAGAGAGGAGCTGAAAGCTGGGACTATAACCTGTGTGGCTAATCCCACACTGCTATGGACTGTGCTGTCGTTTATCTTTTGTTTTGTCGTTTTGCCACTAAGGCTGTGTTTATTTTGCTGGAGTTGCAGGGCTTTATGCCACATAATAAAGCCTGCAGAGAAAACACGGTTCCTGAGTCTACTTCCGGAAGCGGCCAAGTGAGGCGTCTTACCACAGGGGGTAAAAAGTTGCAATTTTTGTGACTTCAGCACAAGAAAACATCTTTTTTTAGGGCAGCTGGCTGATATCTTTCCATCTTAGGCTTGCAGTTCTTGTTGCTTTTTTTGTGGTAACTTTGTATGGTGCAATTTCTCTGTTCTTCGAAGTGGAAATATATAAATGATATTAATCCGTTGACCACTAAGCGTTCCCATTCTCCGTGTCACAAGGTTGTGTCTCTGACAACATTGGGACAAGCTCCAGCGAATGGTAACACTTGCCCTCTATTTATATATTTCCAGGAGGAGGAACAGAGGGACGGCACAATGCAGAGTTCTAAGAAAAGATGGCAGAGAATCGTTATTTTATAGGGTAAATTATAATAAATCCATAAAGCCATGAGCAGCCCAACCCCCTCTCCTGAGCTCCATCCAAAGTGGTGGAAAGTGGCCACAAAGTAGCAATGTTTGTGACTTTTTAGCGCAAGAAAGCCACTTTTCTGGGAAAGCTGGGTGACTCCATCCGACCTTAGTCTTTCTATTCTTGTTGTTTGGGCTTTGTCTTTTGTTGTTGGAGGACAGAGGGGTTTAGGAGGAATCCCATGTGAAGCCTGCACACCCCTGTATCTGTCCGACCCCCAAATATGCCTCCCCTGAAGTCTCTACTACAAAGATCTGTGTTGTCACTTTGTGATCAATATTTACCAAAGGACCGAACAATGGAGGAGAAGCGAGGAATGTGACGTCTTCTACTCGCCTCCTCCTGGCACATGGAGCTAATGGGACAAGATGGAGCATCCACCCCTCCCCCTGCTGTCGTGTTTTATGTCTCTTTGGATGTGTTTGGAGCGGACATTGATAGATGAGGCTTGTGGTGTAAACTACATGAGAAACAGATGAAAAGGAAAAAATAAGACCTTCAAGAAAAAAACAATTCCATAGATAGACCTATATGTAAGGGACGGGGTAGATCCATTGTATATTACTGTAGTCAGTGAGTGCTGGCAGGATCCCTGCACTGTATTCAGTGAGTGCTGGCAGGATCCCTGCACTGTATTCAGTGAGTGCTGGCAGGATCCCTGCACTGTATTCAGTGAGTGCTGGCAGGATCCCTGCACTGTATTCAGTAAGTGCTGGCAGGATCCCTGCACTGTATTCAGTAAGTGCTGGCTGGATCCCTGCACTGTATTCAGTAAGTGCTGGCTGGATCCCTGCACTGTATTCAGTAAGTGCTGGCTGGATCCCTGCACTGTATTCAGTAAGTGCTGGCTGGATCCCTGCACTGTATTCAGTAAGTGCTAGCTGGATCCCTGCACTGTATTCAGTAAGTGCTGGCAGGATCCCTGCACTGTATTCAGTAAGTGCTGGCAGGATCCCTGCACTGTATTCAGTAAGTGCGGGCAGGATCGCTGCACTGTATTCAGTAAGTGCTGGCAGGATCCCTGCACTGTAGTCAGTAAGTGCTGGCAGGATCGCTGCACTGTAGTCAGTAAGTGCTGGCAGGATCGCTGCACTGTAGTCAGTAAGTGCTGGCAGGATCGCTGCACTGTAGTCAGTAAGTGCTGGCAGGATCGCTGCACTGTAGTCAGTAAGTGCTGGCAGGATCCCTGCACTGTATTCGGTAAGTTCTGGAAAGATTTGCTGCTTCTGCAACTTTCTAATAAGATGCACTTGCACTTTGTTTCTTCTTGCTGTCAGTGAATGGACACTTTTATAGTTAAATCCAGAGTGCTTATTCCCTTGATATGTCTGTGTTGGCAATTACCTCCTGGAAACATATGAATAAATGGACAAAGAGTACCATCATTCTCATTGTCATCTGTGTCTCTTCGCAATCTCACATTGTCCCAGAAGGTGTAGACATATGGTATCAACCATTAGTGTTCTTTCTCTGTTACTCCTCCTGGAAATGTAGGAATACATTAAAAAGGATTGCCTTGGGTACAGTTTTTTTAATCCATGGAAATAACAATCTCGGCTATACTCCACTTCTGCTCTAACTGCTGCGCCGCCAACTCTCCAGCCTTTATTGACAGGCTGAAGCGGTGACATCCTGACAAAAGCCCACATAACTGCTTATCCATTATGGTCAAGCCAATGTAGAAAGCACCGAGCGCAGTGATTGTCTGCAGTGGTCATGTGCATTTACTAATACAGACCTCCCAGACTTGATGGCCTAGTATTTCTTATTTTCTATTTTATTTATTTATTTATTTTTTTGTGAAATCTGTTCTCCCTGAGAATCGAACCCACAACCTACATCATTGCAGGCAGCAGCTGAAGCTATGAGCCACAATCAGCACTGACTTAGTACTTTTCTTTGTATCCATTCTTCCTAATAGAACAGTGTAACTCCAGACTGATACATTGTAACAGGACAGGACAGGAGAGAGATTTGTGCTGCTGATGCACAGTGTGTAGGATTGTCTAGATCACATACAATTGTAACAAACCCTCAGCTGTTAGTTGTAATAACTGTTTCTATTAGATTAGCTCTCTGCACCAGGTTTATTCTGCTCCTATCCCTCCCCAATCCTGTGACTTGTTACCGTGGCTTTGTTTAGTCTTGTGACTCAGTATCATTCAAGTGAATGAGATTTTGCTGCAGTATCAGACACAACCACATGGTTGAAGGAGGCGCTGTCTGCTTCTGCAATCAAATAGAAATACAGCACAGAAGACTGATTTGAATCAGACACAATGAATACCCAGTCAACAAGGATCCGTAACAGCAAGGGTAAACTAGACAATTAATACTTAACCTTTAATAGACTTAATTAAAACAATTATTATTAGAAAGAAGATAACCACGGTATAGACCCAAACAGAAAAAGACCATGTCAGGTCAGGGACCTGGATCTCCTAAGACAGGCCGTGGTCGGTGGGGGGAGTGATTTATCCCGACCAGAACAATGCCTGTTACAGTGTCCAGCCAAGATTGGATGGAAATAGCATTCAAGAAGAGTAAACCGGTATCAAATATAGACTCTCAATGTTGTCAGTGGACACACAAAGCCAGAATCCCCACAGATTTATACAAATCTAAGCAATGCTAGAAAAGGAACATCCTCACCCATGAGTTGCTGGACAGCTATGGTACCAAGAGGAGTTCGGATGTGACCTCACTGGCTGTGATGCATCTGCTTTCCATTAGGCTGGCTTGCGTTTCACCATTGGTCTCCGGCCGGCATGTGCGGCCGGATGTGACATCACCAGATGCTGCGTGACCGGAAGTGACACTACTGCGGTCTACAGAAGCGGAAGTGCGGTCCATACACTGGGCGTGCGTTCCACATGCTACTCTAGGGCCATTTGCAGCGTTATAGACGCCCGGCACATGAATCTAATGATCTAGAATGGTGGTCACTTACATATTACTCCTTTATTGGACAATGAAATCAGCGCATTATGCTCTTGTTATACCTTTTCTCTATATAAACCCTGTACTATGACTGATAGTTGCTTCACCAGAGTAGTGGAGACAGTCATGCTCTTTGAGTTAGTAATTAGCCTAGCTCTATATGTGCTATGTCCCCTGATGACTCCGGTTGGAAGAAACGCGTTGGGACTATAGGGAAAGCACAGGGCTTTAGAGTGCAGTGGCTAGATGTGGACTGTCCTTGTAAGGGCAGGAGAAAGGGGTGTCAGGGGTAGCATGGATCTTTTAGGGAGATAATAGGGGCAGATTTATACGCCTCATCCCTGGAAGCGGACCTGCCTCCCCTCTTGGAGAACTCCTCTTGGTACCATAGCTGTCCTGCAACTCATGGGTGAGGATGTTCCTTTTCTAGCATTGCTTATATTTGTATAAATCTGTGGGGATTCTGGCTTTGTGTGTCCACTGACAACATTGAGAGTCTATATTTGATACCGGTTTACTCTTCTTGAATGCTATTTCCATCCAATCTTGGCTGGACACTGTAACAGGCATTGTTCTGGTCGGGATAAATCACTCCCCCCACCGACCACGGCCTGTCTTAGGAGATCTAGGTCCCTGACCTGACATGGTCTTTTTCTCTTTGGGTCTACACCGTGGTTATCTTCTTTTTAATAATAATTGTTTTAATTAAGTCTATTAAAGGTTAAGGATTAATTGCAATCAAATAGCCCTTATATTTCGCTGAGCAGTGTGGTTACTGGGGTCTCCTGCGCACTAATGTCACTATGGCGGGTATGTGCCATGTGGTTTTACTCTCATCCTCTGTGCTGCTTTTTCTGGGTCTGATGTACCCGGGAGATCTCCAGTGGTTTTATGTTTTGATGTTGCTGGTTTCCCTGAGGATTAAACATCACCTCCCAAGCTGAGCTCCGGGCAGAGTAATGTCCTGAGCTCTTTCCAGCTTAATTGCTGCTAATTGGAAGCTGACACCCCTGCCAGGTGGAGCGTTTCCCTGCAGAGCCCCCCATCATCCTGTGCCCTGCCAGGAGGACCACACGGGGATTATCACCTAAAGTGAACATCATTCAGTAAGTGGCTGCATTTTCTGCATCATACGGGTGACACCAGAGTCAGCAGATGGCAGGAAGAACATATAATGAAGAGATGGCTGCATCACATGCTCTGGATGGACGTCTGCACAGCGACACTTCCCAATGCACAGCACCACGTCTCCCCCTCTGGATTCATTCATCTGCTGCACAGCGCCCCTTCTTGCTGTTTGCAGCGCCACTTTTTTCTTGTGCACAGTGCATCGATATCGACAGTGCCAGATCTCCAAGTTCTCGGTGCCTCCTCTGCCCGTTCTCGCTGCCTCCTCTGCCCGTTCTCGCTGCCTCCTCTGCCCGTTCTCGCTGCCTCTGTAGCGCCCCGAGGGTTCGGTCGCTACAGAGGTATTGCATCTCACCCAGAGGTGTGATATCTCACTTCCAGGTAAGGATGGAGTGTGGCTCAGGACCCTAACACCCACATGCACTACACCACATGAGTGCGCACAACTGCCCCTGTCCCTGGCTGGAGTGGGGGGAGGGAACACCTAGAAAGGGGGAACCCGGTAGTGTGTGGGTGGGGAGAGTAGATCAAGGGTGCACTGTATAGGGGAGTATATATGGTGGGCACCATCTTAGAGTGAGCAGAAAGAAAGTGGGAGAGAGCAGAGAGAGAAGGAGACTGGGAGCGAAGGCTCTGCATGGGCTCTGCTCCGCAGGCAGGCCAAGTCTCAAGGCCTGAGCCTGGAGGAGAAGAAAGGAGAGGAATGGAGGAGGCTCCAGGAGTGGAGTGAAGGGACCCCAGGGGTGCGGACCGGCCAGCCGCCACCGCACTCCCGCCGCTACCAGAGTAGGGGGGTCAGGCCAAGTAAGGGAACCGGATCCCTCATCTAGTGGAGGAGAGCAACTACCTTCAGCTAGTAACCGGAGGCCGTGGCATTGTACGTGTACGGCCCCTCACTACACCCGTTAGGAAGGCACCATAGAGGACCCAGGGAAACGGAACATACGTTTGCCCGCCAAGGCCCGAGGCAGCTGGACAGAAACGTGGTCAATTGTGGGGTACGACAGGCCAGAGAAAGGACACACGAAGGGGGTCCTGAAGAGCATTCCAAAGGTACCTGGGAGTTGGCCGAGCCCCTCACCTGGTGAGCACAGTACGACGTGGGCAGCCATTACCTGCAGAAGTGGCTTGGAGTGTAAAGCTGTGAGTTAAGACCCTGGACTGCATCACTGGACTCTGAGTCATTACTGTTGCTCCCGCGCACCATCACCCCCACCATCTGCACTCACTGCCCTGAGGCTATACTCCTCCCGTGGGGAGTTATACTACCCCCTGCTGCGCACACAACATCAGCCTCAGCGGTCTGTCCCGCAGCGGCGGTTCTCAGTGACCACAATCCACGGGTGGCGTAGTCGGACATTTAAACCTTACAAAACCCAAATAAACAGATCCGCCACTGGTTTGACCACCCTGAGCCACGGGACCGGGTCGCCGCCACGGAGACTACAACCCCCAGCATTACACAGAGACCCGGCTCCGGGTATTCCCCTACACACACGGCCCAGGGGGTGCGTCACCTCCTCTGCCCGTTCTTGCTGCCTCCTCTGCCCGTTCTCGCTGCCTCCTCTGCCCGTTCTCGCTGCCTCCTCTACTCGTTCTCGGTGCCTCTTCTACTCGTTCTCGGTGCCTCTTCTACTCGTTCTCGGTGCCTCTTCTACTCGTTCTCGGTGCCTCTTCTGCCCGTTCTCGCTGCCTCTTCTGCCCGTTCTCGCTGCCTCTTCTGCCCGTTCTTGCTGCCTCCTCTGCCCGTTCTCGCTGCCTCCTCTGCCCGTTCTCGCTGCCTCCTCTGCCCGTTCTCGCTGCCTCCTCTGCCCGTTCTCGCTGCCTCCTCTGCCCGTTCTCGCTGCCTCCTCTGCCCGTTCTCGCTTACTATTCTGCTCGTTCTCGGTGCCTCTTCTGCTCGTTCTCGGTGCCTCTTCTGCTCGTTCTCGCTGCCTCTTCTGCTCGTTCTCGCTGCCTCCTCTGCCCGTTCTCGCTGCCTCCTCTGCCCGTTCTCGCTGCCTCCTCTGCCCGTTCTCGCTGCCTCCTCTGCCCGTTCTCGCTGCCTCCTCTGCCCGTTCTCGCTGCCTCCTCTGCCCGTTCTCGCTGCCTCCTCTGCCCGTTCTCGCTGCCTCCTCTGCCCGTTCTCGCTGCCTCCTCTGCCCGTTCTCGCTGCCTCCTCTGCCCGTTCTCGCTGCCTCCTCTGCCCGTTCTCGCTGCCTCCTCTGCCCGTTCTCGCTGCCTCCTCTGCCCGTTCTCGCTGCCTCCTCTTCTTCCCGTTCTCGCTGCCTCCTCTTCTGCCCGTTCTCGCTGCCTCCTCTTCTGCCCGTTCTCGCTGCCTCCTCTTCTGCCCGTTCTCGCTGCCTCCTCTTCTGCCCGTTCTCGCTGCCTCCTCTTCTGCCCGTTTTCGCTGCCTCCTCTTCTGCCCGTTTTCGCTGCCTCCTCTTCTGCCCGTTTTCGCTGCCTCCTCTTCTGCCCGTTTTCGCTGCCTCCTCTTCTGCCCGTTTTCGCTGCCTCCTCTTCTGCCCGTTTTCGCTGCCTCCTCTTCTGCCCGTTTTCGCTGCCTCCACTTCTGCCCGTTTTCGCTGCCTCCTCTTCTGCCCGTTTTCGCTGCCTCCACTTCTGCCCGTTTTCGCTGCCTCCTCTTCTGCCCGTTTTCGCTGCCTCCTCTTCTGCCCGTTTTCGCTGCCTCCTCTTCTGCCCGTTTCCGCCGCCTCTTCTACCCGTTTCCGCCGCCTCTTCTACCCGTTTCACCGCCTCTTCTACCCGTTTCACCATGCATAGCACCTCTTCTATATGCATGAACCTCAACTACCAGCTGAAATAGAGATCTACAGACCCCACTTTAGCTCACCGTTCACAGAGCCACAGTTCCCCGTTAAATGTGGCTCTTCTTCTCCCGTCCTAAGTGCCACGGCTCCCCGCTCACAGTGGCTAGTCTCCTCATTCATGGCGACCTTTTATCCCCGTTCACGGGGCCACCACACCCCATCCACAGTGCACGTCACCCTGGTTCACCATGAACTGCGCCACTTCTCCATTCAGGAACCTCCCCTACCAGCTCAAATAGAGCACTACAGACCCCACTTTAGCTCAGTGTCGCCCCCTCTGGTGGATTAGAGCCGAATTTCTATTACATGAACCATCTTTTATTTGAATGGCCACCATGTAATACTAGATTTACCCTGAAGTTGATGTGATGGATACCGACAGATCCTTATGGACGCCGCTGACTTTATAATAGGGTCTGTCAGGTTTTCCTTTGGGTACAGTACTTTTTAGACTGCAGCATTCTCGTCGTTAGAAACCCTGAGATGAGGTTTCATATTCAGGCACATTTACCATTTAGGGGTCCGGAGACGCCCTATGGCCACCACATCGGTTGTCATCCAGCTTTCCTTGAGGCAGATACTACTAAGAATAATGGGATTGGAATTATTTTAACCATCTCCAGAACTTTATTCTTCACATTCGAGGAAATTGCTGAAATGAAATGTTCTAGTGAAACAGATCAAAGGCGGAAAGTAACACAAAGCAGCTCCATGGATCCCCCCTATGGAAGCAGGAAGAGACTAGAAATTACATGTCACCTTCATATCCTGACTTGGTGACCCTGTGTTCTCGGGAGGCTCTTCCCATCCCAGCTGTTACCACTAAACACATAGCCCCCGGGGTTACACTAGAAAGGAGGCCGGCCTCTGCTGTCCCATTGGCTGCCTCCGCCTGGAATTCTCCATCCCTTCATGTCCAGCCTGTGGAGTCAACATGTGCTTGTCAGTCAGCTCCAGGCTGAGGCGGTGGAAGGACTTCATCTATGTGCCATAGAGACCACACTATGGGCCACCTCTGGAGGACCTGCCCCTGACTGCTGCTGCTGGGGCTCTGAAGGTACGAGCCAAATCCCAGATGCCTGCAGCCAAGGGGGGAAATGTCAGGATAGTACTTAGTGCTGCAGGGAGCCGGGGGGGGGGGGCTGCACGTCCGGCACCTACTGTGCACTGCTGCGGAGAGCAGGAATCTATCTATCTATTATCTATCATCTATCTATTATCTATCATCTATCTATCTATTATCTATCATCTATCTATCTATCATCTATTATCTATCATCTATCTATTATCTATCTATCTATTTATCCATCCATCTATCTATTATCTATCATCTATCTATCTATTATCTATCTATCTATTATCTATCATCTATCTATCTATTATTTATCATCTATCTATCTATCTATCATCTATCTATTATCTATCATCTATCTATTATCTATCTATCCATCCATCTATCTATTATCTATCATCTATCTATCTATTATCTATCTATCTATTATCTATCATCTATCTATCTATTATCTATCTATCCATCCATCTATCTATTATCTATCATCTATCTATCTATTATCTATCTATCTATCATCTATCTATTATCTATCATCTATCTATTATCTATCCTCTATCTATCATCTATCTATTATCTATCCTCTATCTATCATCTATTTATTATCTATCATCTATCTATTATCTATCTATCTCTCTATCATCTGTCTATCTATTATCTATCATCTATCTATTATCTATCATCTGTCTATCTATTATCTATCATCTATCTATCTATTATCTATCATCTATCTATCTATTATCTATCTCTCTATCATCTATCTATCATCTATCTATCTATTATCTATCTATCTATCTCTCTATCATCTGTCTATCTATTATCTATCATCTATCTATTATCTATCATCTGTCTATCTATTATCTATCATCTATCTATCTATTATCTATCATCTATCTATTATCTATCATCTGTCTATCTATTATCTATCATCTATCTATCTATTATCTATCATCTATCTATCTATTATCTATCTCTCTATCATCTATCTATCATCTATTATCTATCATCTATCTATTATCTATCATCTGTCTATCTATCATCTGTCTATCTATTATCTATCATCTATCTATTATCTATCTATCTATTATCTATCTATCTCTCTATCATCTATCTATCTATCATCTGTCTATTATCTATCATCTATCTATCTATTATCTATCTATCTATCCATCTATTATCTATCTATCTATGTATGTATCTATCATCTATGTATCTATCTATCTAGCTCTGTTTCTATCTATCCATCCAAAAAGTTACAAAATCCTCCTCTCTTACATTTTTACCCTCACTCTTATCAATGCAAAATTTACTTAATAACTTTGTTTTGCATGTTTTTTTCGGTTTCAATTAATGCAGCATACATGGCTGTCTAATGTCTTGAAAAATCTCTATCTCTCTGCTTATATTATTGTGCATACATGGTTGTCTAATTTTTTTTTTAAACATATCTATATCTCAATTGAATGAAGCTTTATTGTCAGGACCAAATGAACATTAGCATTGCCAAAGCAAGTGGAAATGGGGATTGAGGGATAAGAACTCTGGAGACCAGGGATGGGGATCTGTCTGTCTGTCTGTCTTCTCTCTCCTGATGCAGCATACCTGGTTGCAGATTCTGTGTTAGTGGCTTCGGGTCATTAATACTTGATGAGCTATAAATAATTGATCCATGTGTTATTCTTGTATTGTTACTGTATTAATACAATGATGATGACTCCTCTGCAGACCTTTCTAGTATAACCCCGTAGATCCCCCCTTTCTTTCTGCAGCGTCCTGAGCACTTGCTGGCAGTAATGATCGGTGTCATTGGTTTCTGCAGCCGTCACCGACTCTTCTTCCCTTTCACTGCTCATCACCTTCAGGGCTTCTCACCTAAACAGAGAGGCGTTCAGGGGCCGCTATAGATATCGATATAGGGTCCAATGTCTTCAATCTGACAGGAGGGACCAGATTATCAAATATTCTGGATTGTCGAGAAATTAAAAGGAATATGCTACCGCAACTTTTTTTTTTTTTTTTATAGCTAAAGCTATTTTTAGTTGTGTTTTTAGTGATTTTGTTAAATCTCACTTTATTTCAATTCGTGGCAGATTCTAATATGTACTGGATTATCAGATTAAAGGGATATCTATGTCTGTCTTTGTATCTCTGTGTATCTATCTCTCAATAAAATCAAACCAAATGGGCTTTATTGGCAGGACTAAGTACATGTTAGCATTGCTAAAGCAAGTGGTAAAATAATGGGGTATAGGGACACATCGAGGATGGGGTATCGGGGTCCATGACATATCAGGCTCCTCTTAGTCTGTGGCAGGCAATGACATATTGTGCTGCTATGGTCGCTGCATGTTCCTCTTCCTCCAGTAGTATCGGCCGTTTGTCTTCCTCCTCCATGGAGGTGAAGTCTGGGAGGAGATCGGACAGCCTCCTGAAGTGAGTGTCCCTCACTGGAGTATTTGGGGCACCTCAGCAAGAAGTGGGCCTCATCCTCCATTGCCTCCTGAGGACACTTCTGGCACAGTCTGCTCTCTCGGGGCTTGTAGTTCTGTCGGTGCCGCCTGGATTCGATGAGTAGGCTGTGGGCGCTCAGTCTGTACCGGCTCAGGATCTGTCGCTCTTTGGGGTTTTCCAGTTTCTCTTGACATGGGGCCAGTTTGTATTCCCTCTGTAGGTTCTGGTATATCGTCAGTTTCTGTGATTTGGTAATGTCGTTCCTCCAGACGTTGAGATATTCCTCTTTGTCTTTATTTGCCATCTGTGTATCTCTCTCTATCTGTGTCTCTCTCTATCTGTGTCTCTCTCTATCTGTGTCTCTCTCTATCTGTGTCTCTCTCTATCTGTGTCTCTCTCTATCTGTGTCTC